>NW_024038975.1:0-600000 GCF_016077235.1 Cyprinodon tularosa | reverse complement strand
ACAAATAATCAAAACATTTTTCATGAGCACTGTAATTTATAAGTTAAGTTAAAAAAAAAGTCTAATTTTGACTAGAAAGGTAAGCCATTGATAGATGTATCAAGTCCCCTGAAATAATTTCACAACTCCTAAAGAAAAACAAGCAAAAACATGCAAATGGAATATTAGGAAATAGTTAATATTTGATTCATAAGTATTTGAAAAAAAAAAAAAAGCTAATAAAGTTTAACATCAGTCTTAGATGCCATCTAAAGTGAAGTAAAGCCATTAGTTTGATTCATTTTAGTTTAAAGCTGTTAAAACTTTATCTTAATATACCCTAAATCCTTATGATTTGGTCATGAAATCAATCTTGACAGAACCTTTTGATAGTGAGGCCATGTCAGTGGCTGTAGCTGTTATCTCTGTTGAACCAAACTTGATTTGCAGCTTGACTTCACGTTTTCTCCCCCCTTTGACAATGGGCATGTCTACTTCAAATGAAGCGACTTCCTCTACTCCCCACTCATCAACATACTTCACATTTTGCCTTTCTGTGCGGAAAAATGTTAAACTCATGGCTGTTTGTTCTGCTTCGACTGCATATAAGGTGTGCTCTTTGATCTCATCCCAAGAGACATCATCACCTTCTGACACAAGTTTCATGAAAACATCACCACACATTTCACGCCCATCAGCTAGAAACTTCTTTTCTGCTTTATGCTTTGATTGATCAAACATCTCAGCAATTTCAGTCCCATAGGTGTAGGCACTTTTTCTAGAAGCAACCAGCTCTGGGTTTTTCCCAAACTGTACAGCTCCCTTTACAATTGCCTCCTGAGCTCTGAATGGACACAGCACTTTGCACTTATCAGCAAACTGATCAAAAATGTGCTGCCGCAGGATTTGGCTTCCAGCATATCCCCCCACTAGTAGAATAAATTCAATTCTGAAATCTTTCTTAAAGATTTCATTGAGGCTCTCAGTGATGCCCTTCAGACTCTCTGCAAAGAAAAATCTCATTTTCTCTTTTGAAATTCTTATTGATCCCTCATTCCAGAAAGCACCTTCCACAGACTTAAAGAAGTCTTCTATTTCTTTCTTTTTCTGAGCCAGTTTTCCCAGATTATAAGGACAGGTGATCTGAACATCTTCATCTACTTGTTTGAGACGTGTAAAATCATACATCATTTTGTGAACCTCACTGGGATAATTTTTTTCATATTCATCCCAGACTCCATCACAGAATATTTCTCCAAGAAACTCTTTGAACTTTTTGTCCACAGTTTGTCCTCCCAGATCATTTCCAGAAGCCTTGTGTAGCTCCTTTAGAGCTCCTCCTTCCAGAACTTCGTGAACAGTGATGTCGATGGTTCCTCCTGAAACAGAGACAGAGGTTATAACAACTTCCAGAGGTTTTTATACAATGCTTTATGAGACACAAAGTACCTTGTGTTTTTTTTTTTTTGCTTTATTTTCTTTTCACATCCATATACTGATTTACTAATATTAATAATATGTAAGAATAATATTTATCATCTTTTGATAAGATTTATATTTCATTACCTCCACAGTCAACTACAATATACTGTGTCCCTGGAGACTCATCCAAGGAATCTCTATTGTGGTTCGGTGTAATGAATCCATCTGATGGAAGCTTCTTACACCAGACTGAAGCTGCTTCTGGTTCAAGTGCAATGATCAGTTTTTCTTCTGTGTCTTCAGTCACAATTCCTGCCTGGTAGAGAGATGAAGACGCTGATCCCTCTGAACATTTAATAACCTCCCTGTAAGAAATTATGTTACCTCAGTTGCAGCTTCTCTCATGAACTGTTTGGCTGAAGGATCCCAGATGGCAGGGACAGTGAGCACCCAGTTGAAGTCAGAGGCCAAAAACTGTAGTCCTGCTACATTGGAACTGATGGTTTTCAAAGCATCTTCCTTCAGGAATCTTAGAGCTTCTGTAAAAACCTTCAGAGCTGTCATTTCCTTCCCATTGGCTGCTTTAATTGTCACATCCCTGACGAGTTTCTAGGGACATATGATAATGGTTTAGTAATATATGTCTTGGCTGTACAATTCTTTATTTACTTTATCACAAATAGTTACCAGACAAACAACAAAGTCTTTAAATGCAAAAATAGTATTTATTTTTTATTTGAATCATTGTTGCATTTCTGAAAAAGAAGTTTTTCAACTGAAATTAACTAAGCAGCGTTATTCCTGCAGCTGCCTGATCATTTTGCAGTATATAAATGAACATATTATGCAGCTTCATATTATAAAGCAATTCTAAAAATGTAAAAATCTAGACTTACTCTGTCATAAAGAGCCATCTTGAAGTTCTCGAAAAAATAATGTTTCTTTGCATCTTCTCCTCTCATCTTGATGTATGCGGTTTTGGCCTCATAGCCAAACTTCATGAATTCTCCATGTTCGTCAAACAGGATGCTGGTTGGGGTCTTTGGGGTTTCAAGTCCATGCTCCTTTCCCCACTTTTTCAACATGGGATCAATTTCTCCTTCAATGGAAGTGATATTATAGGCATAGCCACTGTATGCAGTCCCAAAGTCTATTGCAATAATAAATGATTCTGCCATTGTTAGTCCTGTTTGACAGGTTGACGTCCAGAGAGCAAATGCCAGAGGATAAAGCAGCAGCTAGGAGTTACCTATGTGTAAGCCTCGCCTCTTCTGCTGTTTTTTTTTTTTTCAATGAACACCTCTAAAGTTAAGAGCTAAACCAAAATTGTTGGGCGCATAAACTTGTATGGATATTGAGAAACGGAATCTTACTGATATTCTTTTGTGTCTATTTATACAAACATGAAAGAAAGTCTCATGAACTTTGCTCTTGGACAAATAAAGTTCCTACCGCTGTGTGGGAATTTGTATTACTTGTGCCCTGGTTTTACCTATCTAAAGCCCACCAGCTTAGTTTTAAATATTTTTTGCAAAGAAACTGTTACCACTTTAACTAATTTATTTTGCACAGGTGTTTCTCAGGGCTGTTAATATACCTTGTTATCTTTGAACATTTTTCAGAAAGCTATGACTCCTGCATTTTACAACAATGTTATTATCAGAATCAGAAATACTTTAATAATCCCAGAGGGAAATTACTCTTGTTACACGCTCCAGTTACAGTTTTACATAGTATATACACACATCCAACTATACAATATAAAAAATAAGAATAAAAGTGATAAAATATATACACATAGAACTCTTCTGTATATATATCTGTACGTATATCTTTGAATATGTAAAAACTCAATCCAAATAAAGTGAAAATCCAAGTAAAGTGATAAATCCAAGTAAAGTGATACGTGGCATGCAAAAATAGTGCATAAATGTCAATAACGGGGGGGAGGGGAATCACTTGAGGGAGGAGGCGTTATAGAGATTGATGACCACAGGTAGGAATGATTTCATGTGGCGCTCTGTGGTGCATCTGGGTAGGAGGAGTCTTCTGCTGAAGGAGCTCGTCTGCTGGACCAGTGTGTCATGGAGAGGATGTGAGTCATTGTCTAAGATGGACTGAAACCTGGACAGCATCCTCCTCTCTGCCACGGTGGTCAGAGTGTCCAGCTGCTCCCCCACAACATCACCGGCCCTCTTGATCAGTTTGTTCAGTCTGTTGTTTTCAGTGACCCTCAGCCCATTGCCCCAGCATGTGACAGCAAAGAAGAGCGTGCTAGCAACAACAGACTCATAAAACATCCTGAACATCGTCCCACAGATGTTAAAGGACTTCAGCCTCCACAGGAAGAATAGTCTAGTAGGCTTTGGCCCTTTTTGTAGATCGCCTCGGTGTTTATAGTCCAGTCCAACTTATTGTTAAAGTACACTCCCAGGTACTTATACTCCTCCACAGTGTCAACAGGAACCCCCTGGATGGAAACAGGGGTCACAGGTGTTTTTGTCTAGCCTGTCGTAGTCCTACTCAATTCCAGTCAGAGTATGAGTCTGATACTGCTCCATAGAGCTGTGATTATGGGGAGTGTTTCGAATGAACCAGGAAAAAAAAATGCCTCTGCAGCACTCAATTGGATAGAGTCTATCCAATTGAGTGCAGAGGCATTTTTCTTCATTAAAATGAATAAGGGTCAGTACGTGAAAATGCTTGCGCAACTGCACGGGAGCATTACTTCGCGTTTTGAGGACCTGCAGCAGAAAAGACCACAGATCACTCTTCTCATCGACCCTTTTAATGCAGAGGCAGACTGCCTCAAATCCCCGCTTGTCACTGATGAGGCAGCGAGTGAACTGGAGATGATTGAGCTACGCGAGGATGACAGACTGAAATCTCTTTTGAAAGAAGGCCCTGTTGCGTTTTGGAGAGTTGTGCCAACTGAAAAATACCCGTGTGTAAAAAGAGCCGCCCTAAAACTGCTGTCAATGTTCTCCTCAACATATGTCTGCGAATCCCTGTTTTCTACCTTGGAACACGTGAAGTCCAAGCATCGGTCCGTTCTGACTGACACTCACGTAAAGGAACTGCTCCGAGTGGCTACAACTGAATACCAACCTGATTTGCAGAGGATTACTAGAAACAAGAGATGCCAGAAATCCCACTGAGATTATAACCCCATCACCTCCAGCAAGGTAAGAAACTCTGTGATGTGAAACTCTGTGACTCTGATGTAGTTTGAAAAAAATACCATCTGACTAAACATGCCTGTGTGAATATTTCAATATTGATCAATTTACATTATACAGGCCCTATCTATGTATCTGAAGTGTGTTCATTAGTTGCGTGTGTCAAGGGAGCGAGGGATAGAGAGAGCGGTGCCTGTGTGTGTGTGGAGAGGGGGGTGTCTGACCTCCAGGGTAGTTGCTGTATTACCTCTGGCTAAGCTGCATTTGATGTGTGTGTTGAGGGTGGACACTTGAGGGTTATGTTGTAAGAAGAGGAGTGTGTTATTAGAAAAATATATGGTTTTAATTATGTGTGTTTGTGTGCGCATTTGTGTGTGTCTGTCTTGGCAGGTCAGCGCGTGGTGTGGCTCTTGGACTTTCACAGTTGAAGATTTCGGCTCTTTGTGTCTAACTTGTTCGCCACCCCTGGGATAGACCTACAACCAATAAGAGCAAGGGAGTGCGTGACGTATGTTAAGTGACCAAGGGAGCCAGCTGATAAATTAAACTTTTGCCGAATACCGTAGGAAGGACACCAAAAACATCTTTCTTTTCAACAAATGCCTTGATCGCGTTTCTCTGTTCCTCTTTTAAAATTAATTTGCTGTCGATATCTTCTAGAACAGACCTAATAGCTCTCCAGAGGCAGCCATTGTTGTTGTCACCCAAGCGCGCTTTGGTGACGTGGTTGATTACGTTACTGTTGATCATCTGTCCATCATCATATAAAGCCCGCCCTGACAATTTGATTGGCCCGACCAGACAGTGGGCGAGCATACTCACGCTACTATTGAGCAATGCCAGACCGAACTTCCCGACCTCAAACGTTGTGGGCGGGACTAAGTTCGTAATGGCACCCAGGCTAGTTTTTGTCCTCCTTAGATCCACTATTAACTCCTTAGCCTTGTCACGTTGAGCTGCAGGTGGTTCAGCTCCCTCCAAGTGACAAAGTTGCCCACCACAGTCCTGTATTCACTCTCCTCACCCTTTTCAATGCAGCCAGCAATTGCTGAGTCTTCAGAAAACTTCTGAAGGTGGCAGGACTCAGAGCAATAGCTGAAGTCTGAGGTGAAAAGGGTGAAGAGGAAGGGGGAGAGGACAGTCCCCTGGGGGGCCCCAGTGTTGCTGACCACCCTGTCAGACACACAGTTCTGTAGGCGTACATACTGTGGTCTGCCCGTCAGATAATCAACAATCCAGGACACGATGGGGGCCTCCACCTGCATCGCAGTCATCTTCTCACCTAGTAGAGCTGGGCGGCTGGTGTTGAAGGCACTGGAGAAATCAAAGAACATGATTCTCACTGTGCTCGCCGGCTTGTCCAGATGATTGTAGGCTCTGTTCAGCAGGAAGATGATGCTGTCCTCAACTCCCAGGCGGGGCTGGTAGGCGAACTGTAGTGGATCAGTGAATGGCCTGACCATGGGCCTTAGCTGCTCCAGGACTAGCCTCTCAAAGGTCTTCATGATATGGGACGTCAGTGCTACCAGTCTGTAGTCCTGAGGGTTGCTAGGGCGCGACGTCTTTGGCACCGGAACGAGGCAGGACGTCTTCCACAGCACGGGAACTCTCTGGAGGAGCATGCTCAGACTGAAGACAAGACTAAGTATTCCACACAGCTGGTTGGAACAAGCTTTGAGCACCCAGGGGAGTACACCATCGGGGCCTGCAGCTTTGCCGGAGTGGAGTCTAGTTAGCTGTCTTCTCACCAGGTCAGGAGTGAAGGACACTGTAGAGGTAACTGTAGGGGGAGGGGTGAGGTCCTCATGTTGTGGAGGACATGATGTGAAGCAGGGGGGAGCAGTGTTCCTATTGTTTTGTATAGTGGTTTCTGTTTTTCTTCTGTTTTAACTTGAGCATTTCTAATATTTACCAGAAGCTGCCCTTTTTATCAATTTATCTTTAGAAAATGGTGTTCTGTTGATATTCAGCAGGTGAAATAAGTATTGAACATACTGTAACACAGGGAAATACCCGGTTTGTGACCGAAGACGTGGCCCTAAAACCAACTAGTAGACCTCTAAAAATAACATCAAGTGGCCTAGGGTCTCCCAATTAAAAGTACATAAGTAGGTCTGGCTTAAAATGAGGAAACAGAATTAGTATACAAATGATATATTTTATTTATGCATTCTTTTACAATTAGAAGACAAACTTTATTATTCTACTTTAAAATCCAACAAGGCACAGGAAGCCATGACAAAACAAGAAGCAATCTGAGACTCTAGAAACACACTGCAAACCACAGAAGATAAGACACGATCATATTAAGAAGGTTTTAGCCTTGGATGGCCATCGGATGAATTGATCCTCCCACATGACTGAACCAGCTGAAGTCTTGGCAGGTGGAAGGTTATATTCTTTGTTGAATCACAAGCCATGGAGAAATATATCTCTGATTTATGGTTTTCTCAGACCAGACATAGACTAGAGGTCTCAATGATATAACGGTCAAGAATCAATATCCCATTCTACTAATCAATTCAACTTTTGACCAGATTCAGGGTGCTAAAATATTCACTAAGCTGGACCTCAGCAATGCATACCATTTGGTACGAATCCGTGAGGGTGATGAGTGTATGACAGCTTTCAGTACTCCTACTGGACTCTATGAGTATCCAGTCATGCCTTTGATTGTCATGATCGGTTTAGAGATAAACCCACATGCAGAACACCACTAAGACTTGGTAAAAGGTTTAACAGAGTTTATTAAAGTTTTCACACAAACAAGACAAGATTCAGGTTCTGGTCCGGGCAGGATTCTCTGGCGTCTTAAATGGGTTTTCAGATATTTCAGTGGATACCTTGAAGAGGTCCAGGTTTGTTCTGAGAGAGGGAACCGGTTGGGTCCAGAGACTGTTGGTTCAGCAGAGTTAATTTTAATTAATCTCACTAAACCTCCAGCTGTCTTCTTGGTTAAGTGGGAGATTTTGTGTTTGTCTATTTAGACAACATTATCATTTATTCTCGGGACCTTGAGTCCCTATGTTTTTTTTTTGGACGTTTAACTTTTCTCCTTCTTATAGACCTTGGACCAAGAATGTTAACCCTGATGCCCTGTCCAGGGTGTTTTAGGTGGAAGAACGTGTCATTGTCACTTGTTAACATTGCAAAATCATGTTTTACAGCAAAGTATCCTGCTTAGCAGGTTAAAGTGTTCTGACTTAAAAGTATTGCTTACGCACAAGGGGTTTATTTATCATTATTATTAATGCTAAGTTATTCCTAAAAGGTATTTTTGCAGACATACACATGTTGGAAAAGAAATAAAATAAAATGGTGTTTAAACAGAATTGCTTCTTTATTTGTATTTGTTATTTAGATTGTGTTTATTGTTACAAATAGTTCATAGAACTAAAGGGCAATATAAAGTAATATTAAAAGAAAGAATATTACTTTAAAATCCTTCTTACAAAGAAGTAAGCAATAAAGTTTTTTTTTTTAAATAAGTAACTTAGTAAGTTAATGCAGTAGAGTTTTATCAGTAAAAATACTAATAAAGACTAAGAAAATTTCAATGTTAAACACATAAGGGCTAGTGAATGCCACTCAAGCTATACAGTTGGAAAAACCAATATAACCGCTTACACCATAATGAACTTTTTTTAGAGTTTCAGTCTGGGTTAGAGCTAATCATAGCACTGAAACAACTCTGCTGAAAGTCACTAATGATATTCTCATGGCCTCAGATAATGATCTTTTATCTGTACTTCCTGTTAGATCTCAGTGCTTCATTTGATACAATTGATCATAATATTATTTTAGAAAGACTTGAATATTTTGTAGGAATTAAAGGAACAGGACTAGACTGGTTTAAATCTTATCAATCTGATCGATTTCAGATTGTTCACGTTGATGATAAGTTGTCCTCATGTTCAGGGGTTACCTCTGGAGTACAACAGGGATCAGTGCTAGGACCAGTTGGCTTTGCTATATATATTCTCCCAATCGGCAGAGTTATTAGACAGCATGGGATTAATTTCCACTGTTATGCTGATGATACCCAGTTATATATCTGTCTATAAATCCAAATGAAACTAACTCATTACATAGATTACAGGCATGTCTTGAAGACATAACAACCAGGATGACTCCTCAGTTTCTGCTTCTGAATGCAGAAAAAACAGAAGTTATAGTCTTTGGACCAGAGTCTTTGAAAAAGAAGCTGATTAGTCTGTCACTTCAGTTGCATGGGATTAAGCACATTTCAAATAATGTGTTTAATAATGTGTTTACTGAATGGAGCCGCCTTTTACAGTTGCCCTTTGTATCTCAGCTTCTGTCTCCTTTAACCCCAGTCGGCCTGGTCAGATGGCCACTCACACTGAGCCTGCTTCTGCTGAAGGTTTCTTCCTGTTAAAAGGGAGTTTTTCCTCTCCACTGCCGCTACAAGTATGTTTAGTGTGAGGGATTTGCCTTTAAATGAAGGAGTCAATGCAATCAGCTGGTTTTCCTTAGATAGAAAACTTTGAATCCATTTGACTGTATGATCTGGTGAACTGTAAAGTGCCTTGACATGAAATGTGTTGTGAATTGGCCATATATAAATAAAATTAATTAAATTGAATTGAATATATATTACTTAAATGTCAGACATGCAGTGTTGTGTATGAGGTGCCCCCAGGGACATAAATCAGAATTAACTTGCATATACACATATTAAATTACACTCTTCCATATAATATACTGAAAACCTCACACAAACACTAGTAAAAAGCTCTCACATAAACTAGTGAAAACATTTACCTCTTATATAATCTACTCAAAAGCTCTCATACAAAGTAGTGAGAACTGTTCATATAAACTGGTGAAAAGCTTTACCTTTCATACACACTACTAGAAAGCTTTCATATACACTATTAAAAAGCTCTCATATACACTACTAGAACGCTCTCATATACACTATTAGAACGCTCTCATAAACACTATTAGAACGCTCTCATAAACACTATTAGAACGCTCTCATATACACTACTAGAACGCTCTCATATACACTATTAGAACGCTCTCATATACACTACTAGGACGCTCTCATAAACACTATTAGAACGCTCTCATAAACACTATTAGAACGCTCTCATAAACACTATTAGAACGCTCTCATATACACTATTAGAACGCTCTCATAAACACTATTAGAACGCTCTCATATACACTATTAGAACGCTCTCATATACACTATTAGAACGCTCTCATATACACTATTAGAACGCTCTCATAAACACTATTAGAACGCTCTCATATACACTATTAGAAAGCTCTCATATACACTATTAGAACGCTCTCATATACACTATTAGAACGCTCTCATAAACACTATTAGAACGCTCTCATAAACACTATTAGAACGCTCTCATACACACTATTAGAAAGCTAAAATATATGGTCCCCCTCCTTTAATTTAGGCAAACATTGCTCAAATATCACCGAATCCAGATGGTTTGTTGTTGATGAAGAGAGGAATAAACACAGTTTAAGATTTGCAGGTAAATTAATTTGTTTCTATATTATGGAACTGCTATCAGGCACTTCCCATCATCTTATATCAGTAATAAAAAATTATAAATACAAATTTGGTATTTGGTGACTTGACTTTTATTTCTGTCAGGCTGAAGTGAAAAAAACTTGGAAAGAGACTGATTGTCTTGGCGTTTAAAATAACAACACAAAACAGCATAAGAAAACCGCATTTATTTTTTTTATTTTACAATTTTGTAAACAACAGCGGCTGATTAAACTAAATGTCTCAACCTTGTATAATTTTACGACTTTTTATTTAACCAAGAAATTATCCAAAAGGCCTGGGAAATGATCAGATCCGCTTATGTGGCTGCAATGCGCGGCGCGCTCCCGACACAGGTGGAACAGATTTTCACATGGGAACAGAATTTCGCACAACACCGGAAAAGGATCTCTGTTGAAGCAAAAACATAAAAAATAAAGTCGAGTAATGTCCATGCTTCTGTGAGTTGTTTAGCGGATAGCTGAGCATGAATCAATAATTTTATTTGATACAATTTCGGCCGGAAATAGCACAAAATGTACGGAGCTAGCCAGAATGACCTCCGTTTAAAACAACTTCCGGTGTAATGACGGTCCTTCCTGTTTCACTGAAACACCTTCCGTTTCAACTGAAACACCTTCCGTTTCAACTGAAATCCGCTAATAGCTTTTCAGTAGTGTGTATGAGAGCTTTCTAATAGTGTATATGAGAGCTTTCTAATAGTGTATATGAGAGCGTTCTAATAGTGTTTATGAGAGCGTTCTAATAGTGTTTATGAGAGCTTTCTAATAGTGTTTATGAGAGCGTTCTAATAGTGTTTCTGAGAGCTTTCTAATAGTGTATATGAGAGCGTTCTAATAGTGTATATGAGAGCGTTCTAATAGTGTATATGAGAGCGTTCTAATAGTGTATATGAGAGCATTCTAATAGTGTATATGAGAGCTTTCTAATAGTGTATATGAGAGCTTTCTAATAGTGTATATAAGAGCGTTCTAATAGTGTATATGAGAGCTTTCTAATAGTGTATATGAGAGCTTTCTAATAGTGTATATGAGAGCGTTCTAATAGTGTTTATGAGAGCGTTCTAATAGTGTATATGAGAGCGTTCTAATAGTGTTTATGAGAGCGTTCTAATAGTGTTTATGAGAGCGTTCTAATAGTGTTTATGAGAGCGTCCTAGTAGTGTATATGAGAGCGTTCTAATAGTGTATATGAGAGCGTTCTAATAGTGTTTATGAGAGCGTCCTAGTAGTGTATATGAGAGCGTTCTAATAGTGTATATGAGAGCGTTCTAATAGTGTTTATGAGAGCTTTCTAATAATGTATATGAGAGCGTTCTAGTAGTGTATATGAGAGCTTTTTAATAGTGTATATGAAAGCTTTCTAGTAGTGTGTATGAAAGGTAAAGCTTTTCACCAGTTTATATGAACAGTTCTCACTACTTTGTATGAGAGCTTTTGAGTAGATTATATAAGAGGTCAATGTTTTCACTAGTTTATGTGAGAGCTTTTTACTAGTGTTTGTGTGAGGTTTTCAGTATATTATATGGAAGAGTGTAATTTAATATGTGTATATGCAAGTTAATTCTGATTTATGTCCCTGGGGGCACCTCATAGTTGTGCCTGAACGCGTTCATTGAACGAAAGTTCATGAACTCGTTCATATTTTGGGCGAACGTGAACTGAACGTACTGCATTACTGCCTGATGAACGTTATTGTGAACTCGTTCATTCTGGTGTCTGTGAACAGCACGCTCTCTCAGTTCAACTCCGTTCAATAGGTTGCCAGATTTCTATAGAGCCCTCCAGGCGAAACCCCGGCTAAATCACACCGTAAACAGGCCTTAATATGTAGCGGGAAAAACACCCAATCTGGCAACACCAGCTACCAGTGTCGTAGCCTACAGCCACGTGCGTCATCAAAACAAAATGCAGCGTGGATGCCACAGCAGCATGGAGGCGACCGTGGAGGCGACAAAGCAGCAGTATGATCACTTAAAACAGGTTTATGACCAGGTGGTCGGTGAGGATGATGGCAACAATCTTACATTTCTCTGCAAACTTTGCCCGCCGGCTTTCAGTAAAAAAATCCGCACTTCAGTAACCTTAAATTCCTACCTCAGCCTGGTCCCTCAGTTTGTGTCAGTAAAATGTTGTTGAGGGTTTTACTATTCATGTAAACCTGCCTGGTATAATTTTCCAGGATTCCAGTATTCCTTTTTAGTATGTACTGAAATGGAATTTCAAATTGAAAAAATTATTAAAATTAAAAAAACATTTGCACCTTGAAGACTACTTTCCTGTTTTTCTTTTAATAATAATTCCTCATAAAAGAAGACAATTCAAGCAGCACATTTTTCCTGATGTTTTTGAGAATATACTGTAGGGGTGAAAGCTGCAGCTGCTACTAGTGTGAAGTGAATGGACAGCAACAAAGCATTCTAGCAACAATGGGGAAATGCCATCCCCTCAATGCTAATGTAAACCCTGGTTGGATAAGGATTCAAAACTGGATATGAAGATGAAATCTGACGCACAGTTTCAGTGTTACAACTGATAAAATAATTGCTGTCTGTGGTTCTACAGTAGGCTATGGTGTAATTGAGCAATATATGAAAAAAAAGAACTATGAACTAGTTCATTTTTTGGTACTGTGAACTTAGTTCAAAATTTTGAATTATGAACTATGAACTGAACTAGTTCATTTTAAAATGTGTGAACTGAACTTTGAACTAGTTCACGTAGAAAGAGAACTTTCCCAACACTGCAGACATGTATGTATTAAGAGAAAAAAAGTGTCTCTGCAGAGCAATAGAACTGTCCATACGTGTCACTGCTTACCTGCATCCAAAGGATTACCTCATTATTTCTTTCTTTGAGGTAGCCTCAAGTATTTTGTTTTTATTTTTTATTTTTTTCAAAATGCCAATAAATAGGATTATTGATCAGTCAGTCAACAAATGAGACAGGAAAGGTGGTTGGTGTCATGATGGGATCCTAAAAGTTTGCCCATATGCAGAAAACCACTCAGAGGCAGGGTAAAGATAACCAGTTTATCGACTGTAAAGAAACCAGAGAGACAAAGGACAAGAAACTCGGAGAGCCTAAATTAAAGGGGATTCTCAATGGGGCGAAGACTAAACTAAGGTGTTCCTTAGAGCGACCAGGCTGGGTTATCTCAACTAAAGAGGTTCTCAGAGAGACCAACAGATGGAGAATCTCTGCAGGGGATAATCCTGCGGTCTGGTGAACCAGAACCGGAAACACTAGAGGGGAGATCACAGTGATGAGTTCATGGTCCGTCAGGTAAAATGATTCTTGGCAGATGAATGGTTTGTATACACTCACATAACGAGGGTTCTTGGTTTCTCCCTGGTCCAGTTTGTGAGGGGTATTGACCGGAGATGGTTGAACTCGTTGGAGGGTAGACAGGCAGACTAGCGTTGGGTCCAGAGGAGCAATGGAGCGTGCTGTCAACGGGTTTTCCAGAGGTGGGCTTGATCGGATCAGGTAAAGGTTTCCCCTTGCTCACAGAGACACGAATATTTCCTTCCAACAGGGGAGAAGGACCAGGCTTATCCAGCAGATAAGGAGGTTTATCCTACCGGAGAACACAGAGGAGAAAAAAGGCAAACAGACTCAGAGAGACAAAGGCACAATGGTTAGACTTGGCTAATCTCAGTTTGGCTAGAGTACGCAATACTGGCAAACACTCTGGCGTCAAGGTAGTGACAGCCCGCTGCTCAAATAGTCCAACGGTGATGACCCAATCAGCCGCAAGTGTGCGAGGAGGCCCCAACAATGAGAGGGCACCATCTAGTGGTGGAAAGGGAGAACAAAAGAAAAACACAAACAGACCCCACAAACAGGACCCTAACAGTTTGTATTAATAATACTACTGAG
Organism: Cyprinodon tularosa; assembly: GCF_016077235.1. Taxonomy (NCBI): domain Eukaryota; kingdom Metazoa; phylum Chordata; class Actinopteri; order Cyprinodontiformes; family Cyprinodontidae; genus Cyprinodon; species Cyprinodon tularosa. Next base: position 585,976 of record NW_024038975.1, on the reverse strand, counting down.
ATTGCATCCATGCTTTGTCAAAAAATATAACTATGTCATTATTTCATTAGAGTGACAATGGAAGGATTTATCCTGAACAGTAACATAATCAGTGACTCTTCACACCCCCACCATGGACTGTTCTCCCTGCTGCCCTCTGGGAAGAGGCTTCACAGCATTCAATGAAGGTCCAGCAGATTCTGCAAAAGCTTTTTCCCCTCCGCCATCAGTCTGCTGAGCTGTTAAACTCTAAAGTGGGCTCTGCATCACACTCGCAACATTATTTTACAAAAACAACGTTGCTAAAATTTTTGTCATCCCTTTAAATAGGACACAGATCAATGTTGTACTGCATTTTGCACCATATTTATTTTGCACTGCCTTGAACCATTTCATATTAATGTCCTTTTGCACCATTATTTTTTTTATTGGTTTACATTTTCTATATACTTCTATATATATTCTATATACTCTACACATGATAATCACTTCTGCACTTTATAATGATAATGTTTATTTCACTGTTTTAAGCTGTAAGCAACATAATTTTATTTTGTTTACATTCTGTTTGTCTAAGTCTAAGGACATCACTGAAATCAGAAAAAAACATAAGGCAAATGGAAAGAACATCATTGGCTTCTTTTCCAATTGGTAACAACAGCCTTTAAAATATCAACAAAACATCAACAAAAAAAAAGATTAAAAGCAAAGAAAAATCTTTCAAAGTTGCTGGTAGATTGTAGTTTATCATTGTATTGACTATGAGAGACCAGAAGAGCTCCACATGTCTTATATCTCGGTACAACATTTTTCAATTGTCCGTTATCTCTGCAGTCTCTTTTTATAAATGTTTTAATAAACCTGATGTCCCAATTTCTTCTATCTGCATTTGATTTTTCAACAATCCCATTTTGTGACTCCTGGTGCACTTGTCAGTAGAGAAGGTTATATACCAGAAACAAACTTCCCTTTATTTGGAGCAATGATGTTGGACCCACATTCAGATATATCTATATTTCAAAACTGTTGAAAGACTTGAAAGACAGAGTCTTACCCTCAGCCTAAAAATGTGTTCCTGATGTCTCTTTCGGATACATGTCTGCTTCCTGGAAAACCTGACAAAAATGTCATTATCGTAACACTGGAGTCAGATCTCCTTTATGACCCTCTGCAGGGTCATAGATCCAGCACCATTTCATAGGGGACAGCTAAAATAGGTTTTGTGTGATTTTTGTTTCACTAGACAGTTCTTTTCTTTATTTAAATCTATATGTCTATGACCATATTCATCTCATTATGAGCCGGTCTAACATATCAAGTAGTTTTCAAGTACTGACATGTTTAACCATTCAACAAATTCTCAAATAATGCAAATAAACCCTTAATACCACAACCAAACGGAAGCAAATAATATGCAATTAGTGATCTAAATATAAACCATCAAACATTGATAAAAACACCTAAGTCTATAACCCATTTTAATTCAATTCCATTTAGTTTATTTCTATAGCGCCAGTTCACAACACATGTCATCTCAAGGCACTTTAAACTTCACCAGTTGATCCAGTCAAATTGATTCAAAGTTTTCTATCTGAGGAAAACCAGTTGATTGCATTGACTCCTTCACTCGAAGGCGAATCCCTCACACTAAGCATGCTTATAGAGACAGTGGAGAGGAAAAACTCCCTTTTAACAGGAAGAAACCTCCAGCAGAACCAGGCTCACTGTGAGCGGCCATCTTCTGAGGCTGACTGGGGTTTAAGGAGACAGAAGCGGAGTCTGTCTCTTTACGTCACTGAGTAAAATTCTTTCACTTCTCTATCACCTCATTTCTGACTGACACAAAAGATTCAGATACTCACTTTGATATATCAACAGCCAGATCTAAATATATCTGTTTTAAAAGGAATGAAAATTAAAGCACACATGTTGTAAAATCTGAAGTGACATCTAAGATAAAACTGTAAAAACAAAAAGTAAAGGAAAAACACAGTTATCTACTTTAGGCCACTCAAATATTTTCTGGTTGATTTGTTGTCAGACATTTGTGAATCAAGGCACAGGTCAACAAACCTGTGGTTATCCTGCTGTTTAAGTTAACAAGAAACAACAGATCATCACACAGAAACGGAAAGGGGTTTGGAAATTAGCCATAGCACTATTATAAAGCCATAGTTTTTTTTTCTGTGGTTTATGTATATCATATGTCACAAAAATAAATAAATAAATATCTAAATAAAACACAGAAATAGTTTTGAGCCGTTTTTATGCATATAGTTATCTTGGTTTCCTTCCCCATTGTCTTTGCTGATTCTGTTGTTCTATGATTTTGTAAATATTTATATTTTCCTAATGGTATCTCACAAAATAATTTTTCTGTATTTTTAAAATATCTCATTAGAATTCTATGTGTAAGGCCGTCACTAAGCAGTGTTTGAATATACATTAGATCAGAAATTGTACATAGTTTTCAAGTTTATTACAATTAAAAACAGGAAAAATGTGGCAAAAAATGTATTAAAACTCTTAGTGGCATTTTATAAGATGGATATGTTTAGAAGACAATATCTTAAACTTAAGATTTATCACAGCTCTGTTAAAACAATCATATTAAAATGGTGCATGGACGAAGAAAGTTACTGTTAGAATTCATAGGAAATTCTAAGAAGCACAGCTGAGTTTTCCAAAAGCCCTGTAAGAGACATAAAGTGAATGAAGATATTTTGGTCACATGAAAACTAACTTTAAAAGTACAAACTATTACCCATGTGATGCAGGGCAGTAGAAGCATTTGAGAGAATTTTTATTAATATCCTTAGTGTGATGCACAACAACTACGTTAGTAATGAGGAGGCCCAATGGAGCTTTACATTTGAATCAACTTTAAAAGATTAAATCCTGCAAAACATTTGCGACTACAATGGATGCTCACCTCTCAGCACTCAGTCAGTAATATTTATTTGTATAGCATCTTTCACAGATAAAAGAATCACAAACTGCTTTACAAAAGAAAAAAAAACTAATACAACCCCACTCAAAGATGCTCTTTATCCAGACAATCTGAACCTGAGCTACGCATAAAGAAAAGGGCATATATGTATATCAGTCTGGCAAATATAGATGCATGTAAACATCTAGGACATTTCGTTCTGACACAACATTTTAGGCAGAGCTTTGATGTATGAAGGAAAATGGTGTGGTTTTGTGCATGCAAATCATTTTATAAATCTATTGGTTTTTTTGCAACATTTTTTCATCCCCTTGGGTAAGGTCAACAGAGTTTGTTTGAAATATGCAAATATATGGGTTTATTGTTCAGTCAGTCTACAAGTGACACTAAAACGGTGGTTTGAATTATTTCTAGTAATTATATTGCATACATACTTGGTCATGAAAACAATAAACAGGTTTCATACTTTAATAGTGACAACAGCAGGCCATCACATACATTTTATTTAAAAAAAAGCAGAAGGCAACTGGTGAGAACGTCATCAACTTATTTCTCAATTGGTAACAATAGACTTTTTTATAAAAAAAAAAAAAAACCTGCAAAAGCAAAGAAAATACTTTGTAAGTTTAAATAGATCTGATGTTCAGTCTTTTCTATCTCTACATTTTGTCTCCTTATCTCAGTATGGAGGTCAGTCATTGCACGTCATATATTTTGCACATATTTATCTGGTGCCACTGTTCACTCCACCCTTGCTTCACCCTGTTCACACATTTCCCTGAAAAAAAAAAAAAAAAGGCTATGTGTATGGCTAATTTCCAAATACCTTCTGTTTGTGTGACGATCTGTTGTTTCTTGTTACCGGTAACTTAAACAAAAGGATGTTGACCTGTGTCTTGATTCACAAATGTCTGACAACAAATCAACCAGAAAATATTTGAGTTGCCCAAAGTACATTAGATAACTGTGTTTTTGTTTTTAACAGTTTTATCTTAGAAGTCATATCAGGTCTCATAAAATGTATGTTTTCATTTTCAATTCTGTTAAAACAGATTACTTTTATAGATCTGTTGTTTAGAATTGAAAGAATTTATTCAGTGATATAGAGATAAAATGGTTTATACATTAGTTACACGTTCACACGGCATGCGATTTCAGCAAGCAAAAAGGTGTCTCTATTTTTTATACGTACTGCTTCAGCTGTTTCAATGCATCAAGATGTGGTGCTCCTGCTGCTCTAGACTCGCCGCAGGACCTTTAGATGCGCCTTGATGCGCATCAGCCATATACATTGCATGTGAAGCGACTGCTTCTGCTGCTCAAAGCGCATCCGGTGTCAACGTTGTATTATGACTCTTTATTACTGTTTCAGGTTTAAAGTTCAATTTGCTAGCTTTACAGGGGAAATATATTTTGGTTTTGACAATAGAGTCACCAGTCTCTATGCATCATTTTAAGTCTAGAGTCATACGATCTGAGCCCTAACCTCTACACCACAGCATATAAACCTATATATTGTTAAAAGCATTGGCTAGGATCTAGTCCTAAGTGTTTGCAGATCCAACCAAGAACAACTACCTCACCTCTAATTATGATGGTTTCAGAAAGGGATCTGTTTACATTTGAAGACATCTGTGGCCTGCTGACACCAAACAATGTGTTCCTAAATTTTGGAGTTATCTTTACATTTACTGGAGGTATTTTTTACTTCTGACCAATCTCAATTGTGAATCATTTTGCAGCTCATTCCCAGGGATCCCAAAGTGCTAACCAAACAGAAGAGGGATACAGTACCCCTATTTGATGTCTGGTCTACTCTAGGTGCCCTCTGAATGGGAAAAAGGAGTCATCAAAGAGACATCATTATGCTATGTTCACAACGGACGCAGTTTCAGCAGCGATAAAGCCTTTGTGCTTCATTGTTGATGCTTGTCCACATTAAGGTCAGACATCCAGTAAAGTGTGTCCAGATGCATCTCATGTGGAACTACTTGCCAATGTCAACACCACATGTCTGCTTCCTGAAAAACCTAAAAAAAGTCATTATCATAACACTGGAGTCAGATCTCCTTTATGACCCTCTGCAGAGACAGCCTAGCTCTTACAGACTAATCCAGCACCATTTCATATGGGACAGCTGAAAGAGGTTTTATGTGATTTTTGTTTCACTAGACAGTTTTTGTTAATTTATTTATTTAAATCTCTATGTCTACAACTATAATCATCTCATTATGAGTCGGTCTAACATATCAAGTAGTTTGTAAGTACTGACATGTTTAACCATTCAACAAATTCTCAAATAATGCAGATAAACCCTTAATACCACAACCAAACGGAAGCAAATAATATGCAATTAGTGATCTAAATATAAACCATCAAACATTGATTAAAACACCTAAGTCTATAACCCATTTTTAATTCAGTTCCATTCAGTTTATTTCTATAGCGCCAATTCACAACACATGTCATCTCAAGGCAATTTAAACTTCACCACATAATCCAGTCAAATTGATTCAAAGTTTTCTATCTCAGGAAAACCAGTTGATTGCATCGACTCCTTCACTCGAAGGCGAATCCCTCACACTAAGCATGCTTATAGCGACAGTGGAGAGGAAAAACTCCCTTTTAACAGGAAGAAACCTCCAGCAGAACCAGGCTCAGAGTGAGCGGCCATGTTACGAGGCAGACTGGGGTTCAATGAGACACTGAGTAAAATTCTTTCACTTCTCTATCACCTCAGTTCTGACTGACACAAAAGATTCAGATACTCACTTTGACATATCAACAGCCAGATCTAAATATATCTGTTTTGAAAGGATTGAAAATGAAAGCAGACATTTTGTAAAACCTGATGTGACTTCTAAGATAAAACTGTAAAAACAAAAAGTAAAGGAAAAACAAAGTTATCTACTTTAGGCCACTCAAATATTTTCTGGTTGATTTGTTTTCAGACATTTGTGAATCAAGGCACAGGTCAACAAACCTGTGGTTATCCTGCTGGTTAAGTTAACAAGAAACAATAGATCATCACACACAAACGGAAAGGGGTTTGGAAATTGGCCATAGCACTATTATAAAGCCATAATTTTTTTTTCTGTGGTTTATGTATATCATATGTCACAAAAATAAATAAATAAATATCTAAATAAAACACAGAAATCATTTTGAGCCGTTTTATGCATATAGTTAGCTTGGTTTCCTTCCCCATTGTCTTTGCTGATTCGGTTGTGCTATGATTTTTTTAATATTTATGTTTTCCTAATGGTATCTCACAAAATAATTTTTCTGTATTTTTAAAATGTCTCATTAGAATTCTATGTGTAAGGCCGTCACTAAATAGCGTTTGAATATACATTAGATAAGAAATTGTACATAGTTTTCAAGTTTATTACAATTAGAAACAGGAAAAATGTGGCAAAAAATGTATTTAAACTCTTGGTGACATTTTATAAGCTATAATAATATCTTAAACTTAATATTTATCACAGCTCTGTTGAAACAATCATATTAAAATGGTGCAGCGACGAAGAAAGTTACTGTTAGAATTTATAAGAAATTCTAGAAAGCAGCGTTGAGTTTTCCACAAGCCCTGTAAGAGACATAAAGTGAATAAAGATATTTTGATCGCATGAAAACTAACTAATTTCCAGTCTCAAAGCGTTTTTTTTAGCTAAGCCTGAAGGTTGAAGATTACAGGCTGCAGCCATTTTCAGCTTGGAACATGTCTCATAGCAGAAGGCGAATTTTCAATGGTGGATGGAGTGTTGAATAGGGAATTGAGTTAAGAGGGTCTAGCTGGATTGCCTCACCAGATTTAACGGTGAGTCATAATATTAAATGACAACAGTCGTGAGTTTCACTGTTGACGAAAAATACCAGATTAAGCGGAAAGGGAGAACAGAATATAAATTGGCTGCTTGGGAAAATAGACAAGTACTTTTTGGCCTAGCCCTTCTGAACTTAAGTAAACATATTAACTTCATTTTGTGTGACTCTACATGCTCCCTTTTGCCCTTGTCAAGTGAAAGAAATAAACGAGATCGATTGATTTCACTCAGTCGGTACTTTATTTCTTTACACAGAAAGAGAACAAGATGGCATAATGTCCAGCCCTGTTCTGACTGGAAAAAATTGTCACTCACAACTTAAAATCTGAGAAAATCTGGGAAAGTTGTCAGAGTGCAGTTAATCAAAACAAATTACAGACACTCTGGAAAAACAGTCAAATGTTATGAATAAACATTGAGAAAGAACCTTACTTGTTATTGGAATAAGCTCACTCAGACACCCTTCACAGCTTGAGCTGCCTCATTATGGGACAGTATAAACTAATTCTCCTTTTTTTCTGTTGTACTGAGTTGATAGCAGTGGAGTGCTTGAGATGATACACTATATTGCCAAAAGTATTTGCTCACCCATCCAAATTATTGGAATCAGGTGTTCCAATCACTTCCATGGCCACAGGTGTATAAATTCAAGCACCTAGGCATGCAGACTGTTTTTACAAACATTTGTGAAAGAATGGGTCGCTCTCAGGAGCTCAGTGAATTCCAGCGTGGAACTGTGATAGGATGCCACCTGTGCAACAAATCCAGTCGTGAAATTTCCTCGCTCCTAAATATTCCACAGTCAACTGTCAGCTGTATTATAAGAAAATGGAAGTGTTTGGGAACGACAGCAACTCAGCCACGAAGAGGTAGGCCACGTAAACTGACGGAGCGGGGTCAGCGGATGCTGACGCGCATAGTGCGAAGAGGTCGCCAACTTTCTGCAGAGTCAATCACTACAGACCTCCAAACTTCATGTGGCCTTCAGATTAGCTCAAGAACAGTGCGCAGAGAGCTTCATGGAATGGGTTTCCATGGTCGAGCAGCTGCATCCAAGCCATACATCACCAAGTGCAATGCAAAGCGTCGGATGCGGTGGTGTAAAGCACGCCGCCACTGGACTCTAGAGCAGTGGAGACGCGTTCTCTGGAGTGACGAATCGCGCTTCTCCATCTGGCAATCTGATGGACGGGTCTGGGTTTGGCGGTTGCCAGGAGAACGGTACTTGTCTGACTGCATTGTGCCAAGTGTAAAGTTTGGTGGAGGGGGGATTATGGTGTGAGGTTGTTTTTCAGGAGCTGGGCTTGGCCCCTTAGTTCCAGTGAAAGGAACTCTGAATGCTTCAGCATACCAAGACATTTTGGACAATTCCATGCTCCCAACTTTGTGGGAACAGTTTGGAGCTGGCCCCTTCCTCTTCCAACATGACTGTGCACCAGTGCACAAAGCAAGGTCCATAAAGACATGGATGACAGAGTCTGGTGTGGATGAACTTGACTGGCCTGCACAGAGTCCTGACCTCAACCCGATAGAACACCTTTGGGATGAATTAGAGCGGAGACTGAGAGCCAGGCCTTCTCGTCCAACATCAGTGTGCGACCTCACAAATGCGCTTCTGGAAGAATGGTCAAAAATTCCCATAAACACACTCCTAAACCTTGTGGACAGCCTTCCCAGAAGAGTTGAAGCTGTTCTAGCTGCAAAGGGTGGACCGACGTCATATTGAACCCTATGGATTAGGAACGGGATGTCACTTAAGCTCATATGTGAGTCAAGGCAGGTGAGCAAATACTTTTGGCAATATAGTGTATATGTGAATTGTTCAACATGACCATATCAATTAAATGGATTGGACTGAACTATTGTATAGGAAAATGCTTTTCCATGTTCAGCTAAATAATAACAATGGAGAGCTTTTATTTTGTCACATTTAGTTATTTCATGTTGGGTTCATCTTTGTTTAATTGACAAGTTATTATGGAACCGGTTCTGTATAATTGATACTTGAGATAAGACCTAGATTTATTTTTTTACTTTGAAAAGGTTAACAATGACCTTACGCATAAATATGTAAAGAAAAAAAAAGGAATTTGAATGAAAAGAGAACCTTCTTTCCTTTTAGTGAATGCTTGTACATAAAATATCCCAGACCAACCTGAAAAAAGATTTATTGTATCCTGGTGAACAACAAAAAAAAATCTATATTCTTTATACCAATAAAATATGAGACTGATAGCAGCAACTTAGTACTATACTTTTATAATGATTGATAATAATATAATATATAATGATTGATAATAATAGATTATGTAATACCCACTTTTTAATTTGTTGATAAAATATAAAATCAATGCAAATTATGTTACATGTTAATTTTAAGAATAATGTAGTCATAGCTTGAGCAAAAAACCCTGGAAAACAGTTTGTGATTGTATTACTGAATTTTTTCTACAGGGCATCAGAAGGTCTGATGTCTCGTGGGAAAATGTCCCAAGGATCCATGGAAGGAACGTGGTTCTTCCAGTCAGGCTGAAGAGGAGGATTATTCAAAGCCATCAAACATCCCAACCAGAAGCACTCAGAGGTCAGAGATCTCAAATCGGTCCTTGATCCCTCTGAGTTTGGACCTCCATGTTCAGGGAAACCAATCTGTGTTGGAAATGTTAAAAAAAAAAATATTACTCTTCTCCTTTATTTGAATATCCACAATTGTCACCTTTTCAATGATGGAATAATTTATCCCACAGACCTTCAGAATATCTTCTTTGCTGCCGTTGAACAGAACAATCTGCAGGTTCTGAACAGTAAGCTGTCTGAACTCTTTAACCTGAAACACAGGAACCATGAAGCATAGATTATTTTTCATCCAAAAAACAAATTTACCAATCAGTAAAGAAATCAGATCTGCGGTCCAGTACCTTCTGTGGAGTCATTCCTGTGATGGACTCTGCCAGTCCAAACACCTCTTCTATCTGGTGCCTCTTTCTCCTCATTTGTTCTAATGCAACTCGAAAGGATTTCTAGAATCATCAGTTAAACGTTAAGACCAAACAACCTGCAGCAGCTAAATAAACTACAGAGTCATGTCTTTCTGAGAATCTATTGCACCTGAATCAGATCCTTGGCCTCCTTTGGGCCGACGTTCCTGGACTTCAGCTGATCTTTGGTTTTAGGCCACTGCAGCAGTTTCAGGTTGTCGTACATCTCAGTCAGTCTGGTTTTACTGACCGGGTCGTTCATGCTCTCAGTGTTTGATGTCTTTAATGACACAGCCACATTTGCAGCCACTCTGTTCACACAGAGACAACAGAGATGAAGACTTTTGTGTAGTTTAAATCCAATGTAATAGTTTTACTAGTATGTACTGCACCTCTGTTTGAGTGATAGAACTTCTTGTTCTTTTTGTTTCAATGCAGACCTGTGGAGATATATACCATAATATCAACTGCTTTTTGCTATTAATCATGTTTTTGTTGTTCTTTAATTTATTTTAGCAAACGAACAACTCTGCATTAAATATTAATTTCAACACAAATATGAAGAAAGCTGATTTGAAATTTTTGTTGAGTGAATAACCTAAAGTCGATCAACTAAAAAAGGAGATTTAATGTGTTCAAAATTTTCTGTTGTTGCAAAAGGAAGTTAAGTTAATTGTTCAGAGGGTTACCAAGTGATGATAAGGGCAGCACAGAAATTACAAACTGAATGATGATAGCAAGATTGCACAGAGGGCTTGTTTCAGTTTGGCAGGTCATGGCAAGTAGTTCCACACCTGTATCTCGTTTGGATCATTGTTTTTCTCTTTTTGAAAGAAAAAAAATACCTTGACGTAACAGAGTTACAACATTTGCCAGTGTTGGGTGGCATGGCCGGAAACAAGTAGTCAGTGTGAAAAGATACAGTTTGGTTCTTACTTTGTCAGCTGGAGCTTTTCTCTGTAAAATGTTTCCATCTCAGCAATTCTGTGATTAAAAAAAAAGAGAATTTGGATCAGAGATCAGAAAATTAGCAAAAACTAATTATAGAAAATTTGTTAAGTGCTATGATTTTGAACAAACCGTTCTTTGTGATCCTGTTCATTTTTTTCACACCTGAGGCAGCTTGATTTCATGCCTGCATTAAGTCTTCGGAAAAAGAAGAAAATAACTTACATTAGGTCACTCTATTGTAATGAACTTAAAGGAATGTTTTTAAGACAGAACACATTTTTCATAGAATAACAAAATATAAAAAACATCCTTCTAATTTAAAAACAGACCTAGAAAACTGTGGAAGAAGTTTATAAACACTGAATCAATGTTTCACGCTTCATTTTTATTTTTTTATAGATTGTTTGATACTGTTGAATCTTAATCATACTTGCCTCTGCTTTTTTTGCTGTTCATGCAACATTTCAATTTCCTGCAGTCTGTAAAATACAGTTCAACATATATACTGTATTTTAGTCAAACATAACCCACTAATAGTAACATTTTATTTACTACTCAGTTTTAAAATATTTTTTGTGTTCATGTTGACAGCAGGATTTACAAAGTGCTTCAGTCTTTGGTGTGTTTAGTGTATATGACGCTAATAAAAAAAATCTATTATTTAATCTAATGTGTTTCTGTGAATACATTGTCCTTTTCTTCAGTGCAAATTATCTTCATTCCATCAAGCCTAACGTTACTCTAGCTCTGACAAATTTAACTTTACATATTGCTACTATCAGAGCACATTTACAACTGTGTTAAACTGAGTTATTTAATGATGAATATATCTAAGCAATTTTTTTTACTCTTTTAGAGAACTGCTGTTAACCTAAGGAGACTTGGTAAATATTATCAGCCGTATCTAAGAAGAAAACAGTTCTGTCTCCAGAGGCAGGATTTTCTAAAAAGTAGCCAATCGCAGGTAGTTTACTTTCTCAGGTTGGGTCCACCCTAAAAATAACATTAATACCCTCACAGGAATGCGCAAAATTTAGCAGTACAGCTGCAATGTAGGGCTTTATTAGGATTGGGTCTTACTTTCCATTCGTGCCATGCATGTTGATGTGGAAAACCCCATATCTCCTACATAAAAGATAGGAACGTCAGGGAGTCCCAATGCTAAAGGAACAATGATAGAAAGTATACAGCTTCCTCTTCCGACATCCTTTCTTATTGCCAGCACTATTTCCTCATCAAAGGAAACTGAGACATCAGTGGCGCTGGTCAATAGAGAGCGCTAGGATGCCTCCTCACTCACCCAATGACTTTGAAACATATAACACAAATAAAAATGTTATTATAGAATCAAAATATTTTTAAATATATTTGTGTTTTTTTTTAGATGTGCAATATCAATATTCAATCTTTAATGACGAGTAAAGCAGTTTGCTCGTCGTCTGATCGGTGACGTATTTCCACCCTGTGGCGCAAAAATCTTTGGCCATTGACTCTCATTAAAAGTTGTACATGCGCAATAGCTCCTCTGTAATGCAAAAGTAAAGCAAATCTCAGACGCAGGAGAGATTTCCTATCCTTTTGCAGGGACTTTCGTCACAGTTCTAGTGCGGCTGATTGACAGGTCAAGTGGCGGAAGTGAAATACCTTACAGCAAACTTACCAAGAGAAGCTGGGGTTAGAATCTAATCAGCCGAACATCAAAATTAATCAGCAGTCCAAAGACAGATGGAGACGGTTCAGTTGGTTTTTTTCCAGGACCTGGTTTAGCTAGAAGGCTTGGCTAACTGCATGCAGCGAGGCTAAGGCTTTATTCTGCTTTCCCTGCCTAATCTGACCCAGCATAGAGACAGGTATAGGAACCTTTCAGAAAAGGCAAAGAAGAGTGAACAATCTGGGATTCACATGAAAAATAATATAATATAGTGTACTTTTTGTAGGTATCCTTTAATTTGCATAGTTGCTGTTAAATAAACACTTTCTCAGAAAATAAATAGTTTTTATATATTAAAAAAAATATAAAGCTAACTAATAGCATTTCCATTATTAAACTGGTACATCTTCATCTACATTCTTTTGATATGTGATATAATATTGGACCATGCAAAACACAGATTTACCTTCACAAAACCTTAGGAGGGCAAAATGTATGTTCAAAAAGTAAACCTGTACGTAAAAATTATGTGTATATAAAGTATTTTTATAATAATGTTTTTTGTTGTTTTTCATTATTATACGTTTGATTGGGTTTTTGAATGTGTAGCCCCCCTGGAGAAAACTCCACCAGCCGGCACTGCTTTCTGTTTGTCTTGCTTGACATTTTTAGCTATTCTTGGCATTTCACAGTTTGTATATTTCAAATCTGACCCAGATCTATAAGTTCCATTACTGTTACTACTATGGACTGACCAGTTCAGTTTGTGTTTAAACCTTACCTCATTTTGGTAGATTTCAGTTCCTCTTCTTTTATTTTCAAAACAGATCTGTAGGAAAAGAAATATTTAATGCCAGTTGTGTAAAGAACCCTAAATGAAATTTGCCAAAAAATGTACACATACTTACATAAGTCACAATATAAAGGGTTGACAACAGCAGCTAATTACTTCCTTTGTTTTTGTTATAGGTTTGTTTTGTTTCCTAAACCTTATTTTGAGGGTATAAGGCTAAGTTAAAATTATTGTGCACTTTTTATGCTGCAGGTTTAATAGTTTGTATTTGTGTTTTTTTTTTACATTGTTCTGACTGAATATAATACATTTTGCAGTGGCATTTACTCCTTTGGTCAATTCTAAAATAGGCACTCAATTTAGCCTCAAAGTAGCTTCAAAGACAGATAGAAAGCATGTTATAAGTTGTTTTAATTATTTGTAAGGTAATGTTCATTCATATCTGTAGAATGTCTTGTATTTTATTATTAAATAGCTGGCAACAGTTGACTAGGATGATGTTAACTGGTCTTTAAAGGGATAGTTCGGTATTTTTGACATGAATCTGTATGGCATCCTCATCACCAGTGTCATGCAATCACACTGACTTACCCCTGGCAGCGTCCTGTGAGCAGAGTTCTCGTCCAGTTTTGGTCAAGCCGAAAGTAGTCCGGCAGGTTTGCTAGACCCAGCGAAATAAAACGTTTCTCTTCCCAAAACATTATGTGTTCAAAAGAGTGATATTTTTGCATCCCAAAAACGTTATAGTGGAAAAAGTCACACGTCGTTATCACTTGGTCCTATTTTCTCTCTGTTCGTATCAGTGCGCGCCGTCATTCAGACAGCTAGGGCCTACTAACCTGACAACAGCCAGATGCATGTCTCCCTCCGCCCAGCTAGGAGCTAGGCGGAGGGAGACATGCATCTGGCTGTTGTTGAGCTCGCTGTCTGAATGACGTGATGATGAGGATGCCATACAGATTCATGTCAAAAATACCGAACTATCCCTTTAAGACGCTAATATCTCCTGTCCTTATTTACTTTTTCATTGCTCTTATGGACTTTGTTTAAGATTAATATATAAATTTAGAAAACATGCTAATAGAGAAATGTTTGGGAGGGGGTAGAACATTTGATTTATGAGAAGTTGGAGTAAACAGTATTGGACAATGTTATTTACAAGGCAGGTGGTATGTGTCATGGTCTTGGTTCTGCTGTTCTTTACTTTGCTCCTTGTTTTCTAGATTTATTGGTTTAATTCCAGTTTTGTTGTATTTCTAGATTTATATTAGTTCTCATGTTTTTCTGTTGTCCCCTTTTGCCCTCTTGTGTGTGTATGTTCCTTTCCCCTTGGCTCCCTCGTTGTCTCCTCTCACACCTGTTCCTTGTCTGCTCGTTAGCCCTCCCTTTGTCTCTCTCTCCTATATATGCCCTCCCTCTGCTCTCACTCTTTGTTGGTTCCTTGTCTTTGCTGTCCTTCCATGCTGTTGTCCATGTTCCTCGTCTCTCCCTGGCTCCTCGTGTTTGGTTTTCCCCAGATGTCTTCTCAGTTCTGGTTTGCCTTTCATTATTAGTTGGATTTTTGGATTCCTGCCTTTGTTTACTGTTTTGCCTCATTAAGAAATCCAGAAATCTCCTCAGCCTCTGCATTTGGGTCCTCCAAACCAAAACTAAACCCTGACAGTATGAGTAATAAGGAAACAATCAGCTCCATCATTATGAATACACCACTCATCTAAAAAATGCCCAGGTCTATTTTTGTGTTGGCTGTTGATTTGGCATCCCCACTTTCAAAGTATTTGTCTTAACTTGGTCTTCGCTTTTTCTTGGAAAAGGTGTTCTTGACTATATTGCTGAAGTTATGCATCCTTCGCAAATACTTTCAATACTTAAAAAAAAAGTAGTGTTTTGCAGCTAGAATTTAGTAGCAAATTGTAAAACCAACTTAATCCGAGGGGCACTTACCTCAGCCCATCAAGCTTTTTTTTTGTAAAGTGTCTCTATTTCAATAACTGTTTTGATATATATGTGTTTTTTTCTTCTTTATCTCTTAAAATGGAAACTTGCTGTATAGTTCAATAAATGAATTGAAAATTTACAAAAGATTTTGTGTAACGTTTTGAAAAGGTAAGCATTTGTAAGCTGATTCGTGATATCCCAAATAAACAATAAACTCATCAAAAAACAAACTAAACTAATTAAGAAGGCCAGCTCTGTTCTAGGTGCTCCTCTAAAACCTCTGGAGTTGATTTCCCAAAGAAGATTTTTTCATAAAGTGACAAAGATCTTGGAAAACAGTGAGCATCCTCTTCAGTAGATTTTTATACAAGTGTCTTCATTCAGGGGCTTTTCCAGATCTATTGCAAGACAGACCTCTACAGAAAATCATCCTTGCACACAGCTATCAAAACCATCAAAACCTGATACAAAATTAATTATGAGTTGTGCAATATTGAATTTCTTTTTGGGTTAATAAAGTATGTTCGTAATTGAATTGAATAATGAACCCAATCTGGGATTCTGCTAGGAAGACAATGGAAATCTAAATGTGATGCAGCAGGTATTCTCACCAACTAGTACAGCTGTTCTATTTGTGAGATAAACCTTCAATATTCTCCAGATGTCTGAACAAAACAATAGGGTTGAAATCTTTCCAAAACTATTTCTGCTCTCTCTAAAGTGAGTATTTTGGGTCAGGGGACTATTTGCACTGTTTTTTTTTTACTTAAATGTTTCCTCTGTTAGCTCTTGCTGTACATAATAATTTCCTCATGTTTATCCTAGGTCCCCATTCAGCTGGAGTATTGGTTCAGTTTTTTTCTTTTTTGCGTGAACCTTTCTTTAAATGATGTCAGTTCTTACTCTTTTTGTTTCAAAACTGACCTGTGGGTGTAAAATGCAAAAAATGGCCACCATGAATTAGTGTAGGAAATCTGTACGGAACCCTACTGGGGATTATAACTAGTATCAAAACAGAACTGAAACAATCTATTTCAAAATATTTAAGCTAGTTCTGATGGTCTGTTTTTGACCAATTTACAATGCAGATATAATTATATAAAGACTAACCTCTCCTCATTCAGCTTGTCTTTGTAAAAAGTCTCCATCTCAGCCAGTCTGTAGAAAACACAGTAAAGATTATTTTTAAAAGTTATTGCTTCAAGCATAAATAAATTAAGATGGATTTATTTTAAAGACAGGGGGAAAACGATCCTTTATTTCAGATAACAACCTCAGTTTGTGCTCCTGTTGATGTTGTTCACACTGCTGGTGCCTGGACCTTGATACTGACTGTCTCTGAAGTCTGTAGGAGGGCAGAGAAAACAAATTCACTATTTATTAACCTTACAAAGTCCAGTCATCACTTAGCGGTCAGCAGTTAGTGGGTCGACTTGTGTTTGAAAAACCCACATTCATATGATCATTACCAAGGGAAACAGGGAATATAGAGGACTGTCAGATGAGATGTTTTTTAAAGGCCAGGGATTGCAATGAAACCAAATTTTACTGATTCTGAAAGGACTCAGGGAACACGACGGAAATTAGCTCAGAAAACTACAATCTAGTATAAAATAGATTTCAGTGAAAGGAATGTTTCTCCACATTCTCCCTAATCCATAAACGCAATAAACATATGAACACATAATGCAGCCAATGTGCAACAGGAAGTGAAACCTTTAAAGACACAATGACTTAAAAAAAAAAAAAAAAAAAAAAAAAAAAAAAAAAAAACTGATGACTGGATTTAATGCAGGAATAGTTCCTGATGTTAGCAACTAAAGAAAAAAAGTAAAAGAGAAACTAAAAGAAATGAACAAATTTCTGAACAAACAATTGCAAATGGTTGTGCAAATTAACTATACTTGGATTTATTTCTACAGTTCTTTAATATTCTATTGTATTCTCTTCTTTTCTTTTTTTATTCTATTCTATTAGTCTTACTTCTTGTCAGAGAGTAGATCTTGGCAATGTAACTCCATCAAAGAAAATCAGTAACATGAAACTGAACGACTCATAAATAATGAGACCTTAAATCATCACCATAGCACTAAATTATAATTTCATGTTTTATGTTAAAAAGTCAGGGCATAGGACAGGATGTGATGCTGATGTGTATTACCTCTGTCCTTCTTTTTTCAAAGTTGATCTGTGAGGCAAAATAACATGTTTAATTGAATAAAAAAAAAACATATACACTATATTGCCAAAAGTATTTGCTCACCTGCCTTGACTCACATATGAGCTTAAGTGACATCCCGTTCCTAATCCATAGGGTTCAATATGACGTCGGTCCACCCTTTGCAGCTAGAACAGCTTCAACTCTTCTGGGAAGGCTGTCCACAAGGTTTAGGAGTGTGTTTATGGGAATTTTTGACCATTCTTCCAGAAGCGCATTTGTGAGGTCGCACACTGATGTTGGACGAGAAGGCCTGGCTCTCAGTCTCCGCTCTAATTCATCCCAAAGGTGTTCTATCGGGTTGAGGTCAGGACTCTGTGCAGGCCAGTCAAGTTCATCCACACCAGACTCTGTCATCCATGTCTTTATGGACCTTGCTTTGTGCACTGGTGCACAGTCATGTTGGAAGAGGAAGGGGCCAGCTCCAAACTGTTCCCACAAAGTTGGGAGCATGGAATTGTCCAAAATGTCTTGGTATGCTGAAGCATTCAGAGTTCCTTTCACTGGAACTAAGGGGCCAAGCCCAGCTCCTGAAAAACAACCTCACACCATAATCCCCCCTCCACCAAACTTTACACTTGGCACAATGCAGTCAGACAAGTACCGTTCTCCTGGCAACCGCCAAACCCAGACCCGTCCATCAGATTGCCAGATGGAGAAGCGCGATTCGTCACTCCAGAGAACGCGTCTCCACTGCTCTAGAGTCCAGTGGCGGCGTGCTTTACACCACCGCATCCGACGCTTTGCATTGCACTTGGTGATGTATGGCTTGGATGCAGCTGCTCGACCATGGAAACCCATTCCATGAAGCTCTCTGCGCACTGTTCTTGAGCTAATCTGAAGGCCACATGAAGTTTGGAGGTCTGTAGTGATTGACTCTGCAGAAAGTTGGCGACCTCTTCGCACTATGCGCGTCAGCATCCGCTGACCCCGCTCCGTCAGTTTACGTGGCCTACCACTTCGTGGCTGAGTTGCTGTCGTTCCCAAACACTTCCATTTTCTTATAATACAGCTGACAGTTGACTGTGGAATATTTAGGAGCGAGGAAATTTCACGACTGGATTTGTTGCACAGGTGGCATCCTATCACAGTTCCACGCTGGAATTCACTGAGCTCCTGAGAGCGACCCATTCTTTCACAAATGTTTGTAAAAACAGTCTGCATGCCTAGGTGCTTGAATTTATACACCTGTGGCCATGGAAGTGATTGGAACACCTGATTCCAATAATTTGGATGGGTGAGCAAATACTTTTGGCAATATAGTGTATATATATATTTTTTTTTTTTATTCAATTTGATTAAACATATCATTTATGTCATGACTATTTGTAAAATTATTTAATAACTCAAACAAAATCACCCTGACTTGAAATTTCCTTTTAACAGTTTCTGCTTACCAATTTTAATATTTATCCTCTAACTTTCAGCTTTGTGCTGATAAAGCGACACATTTAATAGCTAAACTGTTAACATAAAGATGAATGAAGTTGTGAATATAAAAGATAGAGAAAAAAATTCCTCTTATCAATCTTCCCTAAAACAAGCTCAGTTCTCCCTGGAGTCAGTTAGGTCAATAAAAATAACTTTATATTAGCTTTATAAAAACAAACTTACATTTCTTCATGAAGACGTTGGTTCTGTTTGATTGATTCAGCCAATCTGTTTAAAACAGGATTCATAAGTTCCTTAATTAATGGTTTAATAGTTCATCTTTAATATAACAGAATGCTATTGTAAATAATGGGATCCTGTCTGTCTAAGGGCTTTGTAAATTATGTTTAGTTGACATTGCATTACTTCATATAAAACAGAGCCTTTAATCATAGAGAAAATATCCCAGTCCCATCTAATGTCTCTGGTATTCCACAGGCTGCCCATTCTAAAATATTTTCATTATTTTTGCATGTACAACACCTCTCTTTGAATGACATCAGTTCTTCTTGGTTTTGCTGCAATGCAGATCTGAGTGTATAAAACGCAGAACAAGAAATAGGGTTTATATTAATACATTTTCAGAAGCAGTAAATTGATTGTTAGAGGAATGGAGCTCAAATTAATATCAGATATGTTGAAAAGATTGTATCATGTGTCTATTGTATATCAGACTCCCAGTGTCACTGATAATATATATTAAATGGTCGTAAATAAACCAATCAAAACACCCTGCCTGTTATATTGATCTGCTTTTAACTGCTTTGTTATGCAGACATAATTCTATAAAGACTAACCTCTCCTCATTCAGCTTGTCTTTGTAAAATGTCTCCATCTCAGCTAGTCTGTAGAAGCCAAAAACCGTAAACAACAGTTAAAACTCACAGTAAAGATTATTTAAAAAAAATTACTACTTCAAGCGTAAATAAGTTAAGATGGATTTATTTTAAAGACAGGGGAAAACGATCCTTTATTTCAGATAGCAACCTCAGTTTGTGCTCCTGTTGATGTTGTTCACACTGCTGGCACCTGGACCTTGATACTGACTGTCTCTGAAGTCTGCAAGAGGGCAGAGAAAACAAATTCAATGTTCATTAACCTTAGAAAGTCCAGTCATCACTTAGCGGTCAGCAGTTAGAGGGTCAACTTGTGTTTTAAAAACCCACATTAATATGATCATTACCAAGGGAAACAGGCAATAGAGTTGATATTGGTTTTGTGATACAGCGGAATGTCAGATGAGAGGTTTTCTAAAGGCCAGGGATTGCAATTAAACAAAATTTTACTGATTCTGAAAGGACTCAGGGAACATGACGGAAATTAGCTCAGAAAACTACAATCTAGTTTAAAATAGATTTCAAAGTGAAACGAATGCTTCTCAACATTCTCCTTAATCCATAAACGCAATAAACATATGGCCAAATAATGCAGCCAGTGTGCAACAGGAAGTGAAACCTTTAAATACACAATGACTTAAAAAAAAAAAAAAAACTGATGACTGGATTTAATGCAGGAACAGTTCTTGATATTAGCAAAAAGAAAAACAAAAAAACAAAAAAACTGAAGAAAAAAGTAAAAGAGAAACTAAAAGAAATGAACAAATGGTTATTTTACAATTTAACTATACTTGGATTTATTTCTACAGTTCTTTAATACTCTATTGTATTCTTTTTTTATTCTATTCTATTAGTCTTACTTCTTGTCAGAGAGTAGATCTTGGCAATGTAACTCCATCAAAGAAAATCAGTAACATGAAACTGAACGACTCATAAATAATGAGACCTTAAATCATCACCATAGCACTAAATTATAATTTCATGTTTTATGTTAAAAAGTCAGGGCATAGGACAGGATGTGATGCTGATGTGTATTACCTCTGTCCTTCTTTTTTCAAAGTTGATCTGTGAGGCAAAATAACATGTTTAATTGAATAAAAAAAAAAAATATATATATATATATTTTTTTTTTTATTCAATTTGATTAAACATATCATTTATGTCATGACTATTTGTAAAATTATTTAATAACTCAAACAAAATCACCCTGACTTGAAATTTCCTTTTAACAGTTTCTGCTTACCAATTTTAATATTTATCCTCTAACTTTCAGCTTTGTGCTGATAAAGCGACACATTTAATAGCTAAACTGTTAACATAAAGATGAATGAAGTTGTGAATATAAAAGATAGAGAAAAAAATTCCTCTTATCAATCTTCCCTAAAACAAGCTCAGTTCTCCCTGGAGTCAGTTAGGTCAATAAAAATAACTTTATATTAGCTTTATAAAAACAAACTTACATTTCTTCATGAAGACGTTGGTTCTGTTTGATTGATTCAGCCAATCTGTTTAAAACAGGATTCATAAGTTCCTTAATTAATGGTTTAATAGTTCATCTTTAATATAACAGAATGCTATTGTAAATAATGGGATCCTGTCTGTCTAAGGGCTTTGTAAATTATGTTTAGTTGACATTGCATTACTTCATATAAAACAGAGCCTTTAATCATAGAGAAAATATCCCAGTCCCATCTAATGTCTCTGGTATTCCACAGGCTGCCCATTCTAAAATATTTTCATTATTTTTGCATGTACAACACCTCTCTTTGAATGACATCAGTTCTTCTTGGTTTTGCTGCAATGCAGATCTGAGTGTATAAAACGCAGAACAAGAAATAGGGTTTATATTAATACATTTTCAGAAGCAGTAAATTGATTGTTAGAGGAATGGAGCTCAAATTAATATCAGATATGTTGAAAAGATTGTATCATGTGTCTATTGTATATCAGACTCCCAGTGTCACTGATAATATATATTAAATGGTCGTAAATAAACCAATCAAAACACCCTGCCTGTTATATTGATCTGCTTTTAACTGCTTTGTTATGCAGACATAATTCTATAAAGACTAACCTCTCCTCATTCAGCTTGTCTTTGTAAAATGTCTCCATCTCAGCTAGTCTGTAGAAGCCAAAAACCGTAAACAACAGTTAAAACTCACAGTAAAGATTATTTAAAAAAAATTACTACTTCAAGCGTAAATAAGTTAAGATGGATTTATTTTAAAGACAGGGGAAAACGATCCTTTATTTCAGATAGCAACCTCAGTTTGTGCTCCTGTTGATGTTGTTCACACTGCTGGCACCTGGACCTTGATACTGACTGTCTCTGAAGTCTGCAAGAGGGCAGAGAAAACAAATTCAATGTTCATTAACCTTAGAAAGTCCAGTCATCACTTAGCGGTCAGCAGTTAGAGGGTCAACTTGTGTTTTAAAAACCCACATTAATATGATCATTACCAAGGGAAACAGGCAATAGAGTTGATATTGGTTTTGTGATACAGCGGAATGTCAGATGAGAGGTTTTCTAAAGGCCAGGGATTGCAATTAAACAAAATTTTACTGATTCTGAAAGGACTCAGGGAACATGACGGAAATTAGCTCAGAAAACTACAATCTAGTTTAAAATAGATTTCAAAGTGAAACGAATGCTTCTCAACATTCTCCTTAATCCATAAACGCAATAAACATATGGCCAAATAATGCAGCCAGTGTGCAACAGGAAGTGAAACCTTTAAATACACAATGACTTAAAAAAAAAAAAAAAAAACTGATGACTGGATTTAATGCAGGAACAGTTCTTGATATTAGCAAAAAGAAAAACAAAAAAACAAAAAAACTGAAGAAAAAAGTAAAAGAGAAACTAAAAGAAATGAACAAATGGTTATTTTACAATTTAACTATACTTGGATTTATTTCTACAGTTCTTTAATACTCTATTGTATTCTTTTTTTATTCTATTCTATTAGTCTTACTTCTTGTCAGAGAGTAGATCTTGGCAATGTAACTCCATCAAAGAAAATCAGTAACATGAAACTGAACGACTCATAAATAATGAGACCTTAAATCATCACCATAGCACTAAATTATAATTTCATGTTTTATGTTAAAAAGTCAGGGCATAGGACAGGATGTGATGCTGATGTGTATTACCTCTGTCCTTCTTTTTTCAAAGTTGATCTGTGAGGCAAAATAACATGTTTAATTGAATAAAAAAAAAAATATATATATATATATATATTTTTTTTTTTATTCAATTTGATTAAACATATCATTTATGTCATGACTATTTGTAAAATTATTTAATAACTCAAACAAAATCACCCTGACTTGAAATTTCCTTTTAACAGTTTCTGCTTACCAATTTTAATATTTATCCTCTAACTTTCAGCTTTGTGCTGATAAAGCGACACATTTAATAGCTAAACTGTTAACATAAAGATGAATGAAGTTGTGAATATAAAAGATAGAGAAAAAAATTCCTCTTATCAATCTTCCCTAAAACAAGCTCAGTTCTCCCTGGAGTCAGTTAGGTCAATAAAAATAACTTTATATTAGCTTTATAAAAACAAACTTACATTTCTTCATGAAGGTGTTGGTTCTGTTTGATTGATTCAGCCAATCTGTTTAAAACAGGATTCATAAGTTCCTTAATTAATGGTTTAATAGTTCATCTTTAATATAACAGAATGCTATTGTAAATAATGGGATCCTGTCTGTCTAAGGGCTTTGTAAATTATGTTTAGTTGACATTGCATTACTTCATATAAAACAGAGCCTTCAATCATAGAGAAAATATCCCAGTCCCATCAGCAACATGGTCAAAATACTGGTCACCAGCTGGGGAGAAGGGCAGGCGGTCATGGTGACAGAATTCAGGAGGATACTCAGGAACACTTTTACTCGGGAGGGGGTGAGGCTGCTCTTCTCCAAGTTCACCCTCAAACCCAGCCGATGCACATGGGAGAGCACCAACTGATTTTCCCGGATAGCCTGACTGTGGGTTGAGGCACAAATCAGCCAATCATCCAGAAAAGCCAGGATCCAAATTCCCCGTGCCTGCAGGGGGATAGAGCTGCTGCCACAACCCTGGTGAACACTCGGGGAGACAGGGAAAGCCCAAAGGGGAGTACCCTGAAATGATAGTGGTGCCCCTGGAATGCAAAGCGGAGAAACCGCCAGTGAACCTGTGCCACGGGGACATGGAAATATACATCCCGCAGGTCGATTGATGTAAACCAATGGCATGCGGAGATCGCCTGTAGAACCCCTTTGGTCGTAAGCATGCGGAAGGGCATGTCCTTCAGGTAGGTGTTGAGCCCCCTGAGGTCCAGAACTGGATGAAGATCCCCTGTCTTTTTTTGACCAGAAAATACACCGAGTAAAAGCCCCCTGAATCCAGAAGGGGGTCCACAGGCATTATTGCACCCTTGCCCAGCAGGGCACATAGCTCATTTGACAGTGCCTGTGCCATCAGAGGGTTGTGGATGATGGTCATCTGAACTTTTCCATAAGTCCGGTGCCAGTGGCGGAACCGGAGACGGTATCATCTGGTCAGAGTGGAGAATACCCAAAAATCTGGGGTGCATTCGCCCCAGTACGAAAGCTGACCTGAGGTAAAATATCCAACCACTGGCCCCAGTGCTTCACCTACGGGGCCGACGGTCACGCCTGTGGAGCCCTGCAAGCTGCTCCCTGGTGCGAGAAGACTGTACATTGCGTTCTAGAGCTTCAAGTGCAGCTGAGCCGAAAAGTTCCCCTGGGACGACCAGCAAGGTGTGGAGTGTCCCTCTCCAGGGTTCAGTGAGTGGTGGCTAAGCCAGCCACACCTGGTGCTGAGCACAGACCAGGGAGAGACGCATCCAGCATGCCTAGACTCGACTGGTCAAGCGATCCGCCCTTCAGGGCAGATGCAAGATCCAGCAGCAAATGGGAGAGGGAGTTTCCAATATGCATGGGGGAGAACGCTGTAATTGGAGCAGGCGGCATCAGTAAGTGCCTCCTTGAGGTGATCAACACCCAGACAAGGGGGGCACAGGTCATGACCATCCTCAGGTTGCAGAGGAGCCAAGCAGGTGGAAAAAGAGAGATGTTCCATATCCCGGTAATTGAGCCCGTACTCCGGAGCAACATCACCAGCTCGACAGGGCAGACATTGCCCCCAGTGAGGTAAACACAAACAGCGACAAGCTGTTTCAATTATGTCTAACCAAGGAACTCAACATGGGCAGAGAACGGCACAGCCGAGGTAACTATAAACAAAAAAACATATGTTGTAGTCAAAACAAACCAAGGAACTCAGCACGGGCAGAAAATGCCGCTGGTGAGATATGTTATAATTAAGCCAAAGCAAGTAACTCAGCGTGGGCAGAAAACACCACTGGCGAGGTAAATAAAATGAACAGTATCAGCTGTAACAGCCACCAGCTGATAAATTAAACAACACAGCGGGGAGAGACGCTACCCGCGGGATTCTGAAAATGAAAAGAAGACAGACTCACCGGACACCAGATGAGATCTGTAGGCACAACAATCGTCAGTTGCGCACCCCTGGAGGACGAGCACACCCGCAGCTCTGATCCTAAACGGTCACAGGGCTACTAGCATCAAGCTTAAGGAGGAAGCGGTAATACAGAGAGACTCACACTTCTGTAAAAAGAAACTGCTCACAACAAACCCGCGTGCGAGAAGATGAGAAGGGACTGAACTACCAGTGTCATGTGCCTATATAGGCTTCCGCTGATCACCGGTAGGTCACATGTGACTTTGTTGATACTAATACTCAACCTACGCAAGTGCAAGAGTGATCATTCTGTGCTTGAACAACCGCCTCTGGCGGTCAGTAGGGATGAAATACAACCTTTGAAGACACACAGACTTTTTTTTATAAAAACTGATGACTGGAACAGTTCCTGATATTAGCTAAGAGAAAAATGAAAAAACAAACTAAAGCAGCACATCACCCCCACTATAAATAGTGTTGGTACTGCACTGCTTCCCTCTCCTGAGATGCCGGATTGTGGACCAGAATCGCTTTGAAGCCGTACAGTAGTCTTTCTTCATGGCCTCTCCAAACTTTTCCCACGCCTGAGTTTTTGCCTCAGTGACCAACAGAGCCACCTGCCGCTTTGACTGCCGGTACACATCAGCTGCTTCTGGAGTCCCACAGTTCAATAAAGCCTGATAGGACTCCTTCTTCAGCTTAACAGCTTCCCTCACCGCTGGTGTGGACTTCGAGGGTTGCCTCTGTGACATGCACCGACAACCTTGCAGCCACAGCTCCGACTAGCCGCCTCAACGATGAAGGCACGGAATATGGTCCACTCACACTCAATGTCCCCCGCCTCACTCAAAACGTGTTCAAAGCTCTGCCGGAGATGGGAGTTAAAGCTCCTTCTCACAGGGGACTCTGCCAGTTTTTCCCAGCAGACCCTCACAATACGTTTGGCTCCGATGGTGGGGGAGGACGCAAAATAAGATGTTTGATAAAATTTAAAAAATACAAATATTTTTATGAATTTGATTAGATATATCATTTATGTCATGAATATTTGTTAAATTATTTAATAACTCAAACAAAAACATTCTGAATTGAAATTCCATTTAACAGTTTCTGCTTACCAATTTTAATATTTATCCTCTAACTTTCAGCTTTGTGCTGATAAAGCGACACATTTAATAGCTAAACTGTTAACAAAAAGATGAATAAAGTTGTGAATATAAAAGATAGAGAGAAAAGTCCTCTTATCAATCTTCCCTAAAACAAAGTTCTGTTCTCCCTAAAGTCAAGTAGGTCAATTAAAATAATTTTGTTATAGCTTACAAAAGAAAACTTACATTTCTTCATGAAGGTGTTGGTTCTGTTTGATTGATTCAGCCAATCTGTTTAGAACAGGATTCATTAGTTCCTTAATTAATGGTTTAATAGTTTACCTTTAATAAAACGGAATGCTATTGTAAACAATGGGATCCTGTCTGTCTAAGGGCTATGTAAATTATGTTTATTTGACATTGCATTACTTTATATAAAACAGGGCCTTTAATCATAGAGAAATTATACCAGTCCCGTCTAATTTCTCTGGTATTCCACAGGCTGCCCATTATAAAATATTTGAATTGTTTTTGGATATACAACACCTCTCTTTGAATGACATCAGTTCTTCTTGGTTTTGCTGCAGAGCAGATCTGAGTGTATAAAACGCAAAACAAGATACAGGGTTTACATTAATACATTTTCAGAAGCACTAAATTGATTGTTAGTGGAATGGAGCTGAAATTAATATCAGATATGTTGAAAAAGAGTATATCATGTATCTATTATATATAAGACTCCCAGGGTCCCCAATAATATATATTAAAAGGTGGTAAATCAATCAAAACAAGATGTATTGATCTTCTTCCTACTGCTTTGTTATGCAGACATAATTCTATAAAGACTGACCTCTCCTCATTCAGCTTGTCTTTGTAAAACGTCTCCATCTCAGCCAGTCTGTAGAAGCCAAAAACCGTAAACAACAGTTAAAACTCACAGTAAAGATTTTTTTTTTTAAATTACTATTGCAAGTATAAATAATTTAAGATGTATTTATTTGAAAGACAGGGGAAAAACGATCCTTCATTTCAGATAGCAACCTCAGTTTGTGCTCCTGTTGATGTTGTTCACACTGCTGGCACCTGGACCTTGATACTGACTGTCTCTGAAGTCTGTAGGAGGGCAGAGAAAACAAATTCAATGTTCAATAACCTTAGAAAATCCAGTCATCATTTAGCAGTCAGTAGTTAGTGGGTCAACCTGTGTTTGAAAACCCCCCATTGATAATATCCATGGGAAACAGGCAATAGAGTTGGTGTTGGTGATGTGATACAGCGGAATGTCAGATGAGAGGTTTTCTAAAGGCCAGGGATTGCAATGAAACCACATTTTACTGATTCTGAAAGGACTCAGGGAACAAGACAAATTAGCTCAGAAAACTACAATCTAGTATGAAAAAGATTTCAAGGTGAAAGGAATGTTTCTCCACATTCTCCTTAATCCATAAACGGAATAAACAAATGATCAAATAATGCAGCCATTTGCAACAGGAAGTAAAACCTTTGAAGACACAATGACTTAAAAAAAAACAAAAAACTGATGACTGGATTTAATGCATTAGCAAAAAGTAAAACGAAAAAACAAACTAAAGAAGAAAGTAAAAAAGAAACTAAAAGAAATTTACAAATGGTGATTGTACAATTTAAATATACTTGGATTTATTTCTGGAGTTCTTTCATATTCTATTCTATTCTATTCTATTAGTCTTACTTCTTGTCAGAGAGTAGATCTTGGTAAGACAACATCACTGAAAATCAGTGACATGAAACTGAACAACTCATAAAAAATGAGACCTTAAATTATCACCATAGCACTAAATTATAATTTCATGTTTTGTGTTAAAATGTCAAAGCATAGAACAGGATGTGATGCTGATGTGTATTACCTCTGTCCTTTTTTCAAAGCTGATCTGTGAAGCAAAAATATATATAATATATAAGCAGAAATATGAATAATTTGATAAATTTGATTAAACATATGATTTATGTCATGACTATTTGTAAAATTATTTAAAAACTCAAACAAAATAATTTCCTTTGACAGTTTCTGCTTACCAATTATATTTTTATCCTTTAACTTTCAGCTTTGTGCTGATAAAGCGACACATTTAATAGCTAAACTGTTAACATAAAGATGAATGAAGTTGTGAATATAAAAGATAGAGAGAAAAAATACTTTTGTTGATCTTCCCTAAAACAAGTTCAGTTCTCCCTGATGTCAGTCAGGTCAATTAAAATAACTTTATATTAGCTTTATAAAAACAAACTTACATTTCTTCATGAAGGTGTTGGTTCTGTTTGATTGATTCAGCCAATCTGTTTAAAACAGGATTCATAAGTTCCTTAATTAATGGTTTAATAGTTCATCTTTAATAAAACACAATGCTACTGTAAATAATGTAACCCTGTCTGTCTAAGCGCTACATAAATTATGTTTACCTTATTTGACTTTCATTACTTTATATAGAGCAGAGCCTTTAACCATAGAGAAAATATCCCAGTCCCATCTAATGTCTCTGGTATTCCACTGACTGCCCATCCTAAAATAATCAGTTTGACTGTATGATCCGGTGAACTGTAAAGTGCCTTGAGATGACATGTGTTGTGAATTGGAGCTATAGAAATAAACTGAATTGAATTGAAACTTTTTGTATGTACAACACCTCTCTTTGAATGATATCAGTTCTTCTTGGTTTTGTTTCAGAGCAGATCTGAGTGTATAAAATGCAAAAAAGAAACAGGGTTTATATTAATACATTTTCAGAAGCAGTAAATTGATTGTTAGTGGAATGGAGCTCTAATTAATATCAGATATGTATAAAAAGAGTGTATCATGTGTCTATTGTATATCAGACTACCAGTGTCACTGATAATTAAAATGGGGTAAATAAACCAATCAAAACACTTTGACAGTTGTATTGATATGGAGCCTAGGCGGAACCACACCTCAACAAAAGCCAATCGACATCTAAAGTTAATCTTAAAAGGCCGCCGATCAGCAACTTGTCTGCTCCTGTGCGCAGGTGTCGGATCCACTGTGTGACTTTATTCAGATGAGCCAGATTCAACCCACCTCCAGCTCCTCCTCCACCATCGTACCTAAAGCTTCATCAGAGTGTCATTCCTCCCAGACTCTTACTGCGTTCCCTGTCTCATCTCAATGGGGAGTTTTTCCTCTCCACTGTCACTTCATGCTTGCTCATCATGGACAACCTGTGTTATCTAAACTGGACTTTCATCTCCCAGGTCCCTGAGTGAAGCTCTAGTATAAGCTCCCGTATTCCACTGGATCTCCCCATAAAGCTCAGCATACTGTCTCGCTAACCAGCAGTCTACAGACTGACCAACTTCATCTATCTCAACTCCACCACCAGTTTCAGGCCTGCGGGGAAACAGCCCTGTTTTTTGCTCTTGTTCATGCATATCTATCCCAATTAAGCGCTGTTTCCTACCGAGTTCTGAGCGCCAAAGACAAAGTAATTGTATAAATAAATTTATTTAAATTTTTTTTTTTTGTTTGTGTGAGTTTTTAGATTGAACAGATTTTTATTGCTTTATTATGCAGACATAATTCTATAATGACTAACCTCTCCTCATTCAGCTTGTCGTTGTAAAAATTCTCCATCTCAGCCAGTCTGTAGAAGCCAAAAACCAGTTAAAACTCACAGTAAAGAAAGACAGGGGAAAACAATCCTTTATTTCAGATAGCAACCTCAGTTTGTGCTCCTGTTGATGTTGTTCACACTGCTGGTGCCTGGACCTTGATATTGACTGTCTCTGAAGTCTGCAGGAGGGCAGAGAAAACAAATTCAATGTTCATTAACTTTAGAAAGTCCAGTCATCACTTTGCGGTCAGCAGTTAGTGGGTCAACCTGTGTTTGAAAAACCCACATTAACCTGATAATATCCATGGGAAACAGGGAATAGAGTTGATATTGGTTTTGTGATACAGTGGGATGTCAGATGAGAGGTTTTCTAAAGGCCAGGGATTGCAATGAAACCAAATTTTACTGATTCTGAAAGGACTCAGGGAACACAACGGAAATTAGCTCAGAAAACTACAATCTAGTATGAAATAGATTTCAAAGTGAAAGGAATGTTTCTCCACATTCTCCCTAATCCATAAATGGAATAAACATATGAACACATAATGCAGCCAGTTTGCAACAGGAAGGGAAACTTTTGGAGACACAATGGCTTTTTTATAAAAAACTGATGACTGGATTTCATGCAGCAACAGTTCCTGATATTAGCAAAAAGAAAAAAAACGAAAGTAAAAAAAAAAATAAGGAAAAAATTAAAAGAGAAACTAGTAGAAATGAACAAATGGTGGTTGTACAATTTAACTATACTTGGATTTCTTTCCAGAGTTCTTTCATATTCTATTCTATTCTATTTTTTTTTATTCTATTCTATTAGTCTTACTTCTTGTCAGTGAGTAGATCATGATAATGTAACTCCATCACAGAAAATCAAAGACATGAGATTTAACAACTCATAAAAAATCAGACCTTAAATCATCACCATAGCACTAAATTATAATTTCATGTTTTATGTTAAAAAGTCAGGGCATAGAACAGGATGTGATGCTGATGTGTATTACCTCTGTCCTTGTTTTTTCAAAGCTGATCTGTGAAGAAAAATAAAATGTTTAATAAAATTAAAAAATACAAGTATTTTTATCAATTTGATTAAGCATATCATTTATGTCATGACTATGTGTAAAATGATTTAAAAACTCAAACAAAATCACCCTGACTTGAAATTTCCTTTAACAGTTTCTGCTTACCAATTATGATCTTATCCTTTAACTTTCAGCTTTGTGCTGACAAAGCGATATATTTAATAGCTAAACTGTTAACATAAAGATGAATAAAGTTGTGAATATAAAAGATAGAGAGAAAAATTCTCTTATCAATCTTCCCTAAAACAAGTTCAGTTCTCCCTGATGTCAGTTAGGTCAATTGAAATAACTTTATATTAGCTTTATAAAAACAAACTTACATTTCTCCATGAAGGTGTTGGTTCTGTTTGATTGATTCAGCCAATCTGTTTAAAACAGGATTCATTAGTTCCTTAATTAATGGTTTGATGGTTCACCTTTAATAAAACAGAATGCTACTGTAAATAATTGACCCTGTCTCTCTAAGAGCTATATAAATTATGTTTATTTGACATTGCATTACTTTATATAAAACAGAATCTTTAATCATAGAGACAATATCCCAGTCCCATCTAATGTATTTGGTATTCCACTGACTGCCCATTCTAAAATAATCAGTTTGACTGTATGATCCGGTGAACTGTAAAGTGCCTTGAGATGACATGTGTTGTGAATTGGAGCTATAGAAATAAACTAAATTCAATTTAAATTTTTTGTATGTACAACACCTCTCTTTGAATGATGTAAGTTCTTCTTGGTTTTGCTTCAGAGCAGATCTGAGTGTATAAAATCCAAAAAAGAAACAGGGTTTATATTAATACATTTTCAGGAGCAGTAAATTGATTGTTAGTGGAATGGAGCTCTAATTAATATCAGATATGTATAAAAAGAGTGTATCATGTGTCTATTGTATATCAGACTACCAGTGTCACTGATAATATGTCTTAAAATGGGATAAATAAACCAATCAAAACTCTTTGCCTGTTGTATTGATATGGAGCCTAAGTGGAAGTTCAACTGAAGAAACTAATAGCTCTGCTACATCCACCTGCGTCACAGCCAATCAGCTTTGAACCAAACCTCCACGGAAGCCAATCGGCATACAAAGTTCATCTTAAAAGGCCTCCAATCAGCAACTTGT
The DNA here is from genome assembly GCF_016077235.1 of Cyprinodon tularosa. NCBI lineage: Eukaryota > Metazoa > Chordata > Actinopteri > Cyprinodontiformes > Cyprinodontidae > Cyprinodon > Cyprinodon tularosa. The sequence continues at coordinate 554,029 of NW_024038975.1, read as the reverse complement.
CTGCTCCTGTGCACAGGTGGTGGTTGCACTGTGTGACTTAATTTAGATGACCAAGATTCAACCCACATCCAGCCCCTCCTCCACCATCGCAGCTAAAGCTTCATCAGAGTGTCATTCCACCTGGACTCTTACTGCGTTCCCTGTCTCATCTCAACTGGTCCGGCAGAAGACCACCATGTTGAGCCTGGTTCTGCGAGAGGTTTCTTCCCAACGGGGAGTTTTTCCTCTCCACTGTCACTTCATGCTTGCTCATCATGGACAGGTTCTCTCAACCTGTGTTATCTAAACTGGACTTTCATCTCCCAGGTCCCTGAGTGAAGCTCTAGTATCAGCTCACGCAGTCCACTGGATCTCCCCATACAGCTCAGCATATCATCTCGCTAACCAGCAGTCTACAGACTGACCAACTTCATCTATCTCCACTCCACCACCAGTTTCAGGCCTGCAGGGAAACAGCCCTATTCTTTGCTACTGTTCATGCATATCTATCAAAATTAAGCGCTATGTCCAAGTAATTGTATAAATAATTTTTTTCTAATTGTCTTTTCTCTTCATGTGAGTTTTTAGATTAAACTTTTTTTTACTTCTTCATTGTCTGTCTCTGAAGTCTGCAGGGGGGCAGAGAAAAAAACAATCTATAAGCGTTAAGTCCTGTCACTAATGTAACTGATTATTTTCTAACAAAAAAAGTATTTTTTAAACAGTATAGCTTTTTTTTGTCAAATCAATACAAATTTTCAATGTTTTCATCAGTATTCCCTAACTTTACAGATTATTCACCATGCTCTTTATGGTTTTTCTTGTCAGGTTTCAACCTGATTACTAGGTAACATAATCCTGGTGAAGGAAACTAGCCCAGTTAACTAGGATCTGGTATAAAGCAGATTTCCTTTTTGGTATTAATGTTTCAGTGCATCTTCCCTGATTCATTAACTGAATATACATAACAAACAATGCAGCCAGTTTGCAGCAGGAAGGTAAACTTTTGAAGACACATTGACTTGCTTTATAAAAAACAAGAATTTGCTGCAGCAACAGTACTTAATATGGGCAAAAAAAGAGAAAGAAACACAATTAAAACACAAAGTTTAAAAAGTCTTACTTCTCCTTATAAAGTAGCTGTTTGTAACCCTGCTCCATGTCAGAAAATCTGTGACATACAAATGAAAAAAACTAATTTATAATAAAACCAAATATCACTACATACTAAAAATTGAATGTCATATTTTTATGTTAAAAAGTCAAAGCACAGAACAAGATGTGATTATGTGTAGTACCTCTGCTTTTCCTTTTTTAAAGCTAATCTGTGAAGAAAAAAAAAACAGATATTTTAATTAATTCTAATAAACATATAATATCTTTCATACAATGTATTTATCTTTATCCATGCCTGGGTTCTCTCTCTGGGTACTTTGGCTTCCTCCCACAGTCCAAAAACATGACTGTTAAGTTCATTGGTTTTTCTTAATTGTTCTTGGGTGTAAGTGTGTGTGCATGGTTGTGTGTCTCTGTGTTGCCCTAGGATAGACTGGCAACCTGCTAGAGTGTACCCCACCTTTCGCCCATAGACTGCAGGGGCTAAAAATCAGCCCCACCGTGACCCTGACAGACTAAGTAGTAAAAGATGGATGAACATTATTTATTTCATAACAATCTTTGTAAAATTATTTAATAGCTGATAAGAAAACAACCTGAATGGAAAATCTGCCTCTGACCAATAGTTCTGCTCTCTGGGATACAAAAGCAATTATAGCTAAACTCTGAATTTCAACATGAATAAAGTTGTGAATTTACATTAAAAGATACAGAAAAAACTCCTTTTACCAATTTTTCCAAAAAGAAGTTAAGTTATGTCTGCAATCAAGTTTATTCAATTAAAATAACTTCACATTAGCTTTGTAAAAACATACTTACATTTCTTGATTAAGGTGTTGGTTCTGTTTGATCTTTTCAGCCAATCTGTTTAAAAATGTGATTAAATATTTAGTTAAAAAAGGTTTGATAGCACACCCTTTTTAAAAAGTGTTGATTTGAGTAATTTGATCATATCTGTTTTAATGTGAGTATCAGGACTTCAACAAATAATCAGACTACTTTTTAAGTATCAGTTGTTTAGAATGATGATATATTTTACAGGTTATATGTTTTGAAACCTTTCAGTGAATAAACCAAAAAATTGTGACTTAAAGTATCAACAAGAAAGAGAGTCAGTCACACAATCATCACAATATCATAATATAAGCCAGGAGATTACTTATTACCAAATATGATATGAAGGCTTTCTTCATGAACTTCCCTGTTCAGAAAGATACTTAATCAGTTTTACCTTGCCCCCCTTGATGAGATCATACAACCTTTCAATGATGCGGCCAATGATTTGGTTGCTGATTTCATCCAACTGTAGTTTTCTTTTAAGCCTTCTGAGGTACATGTTCTAAATTCTTTGATTTACCGCTTGTCAAAGGTGAAACAGTGGTTGCATGACAACAGTATCCAACTAAACTTTGTAGTATTAGACTGCACCTAGGCAACTTAAGCTTGACAGCATCCCTACCTTGGGTTTAATTTTAACCTAGAAATGTCTTTTTTTCAGCACCCTAAAATAAACTTATCAAGAATTCCTTTTGAACTATACTTCATCAGCAAGATAATACTTATGGTGTTGTGTATTGAGTTGTAGATAATTATTAATGTGTTTGTTTCACCATGATTGGACTATTGTAACAGTCAGTTCGACTGCCATAATAAGAAGGAACTGAATCTATAGACAATAGAATTTTCTGTCTGATACGTAGCTGTGTGCAGTCCCGTGACGCCACTAGCTGCTCCTTCTGTTACACCAGCAGTCAAGTCTGAGGCATTGTTGTTTTTGACAGCCATCTTAGATTTAGTCTTAGTTTTCAACTTCAGCACATAAACTATGATTAGTTTTAGTCACATTTTAGTCATTACTATATGTGATAGTTTTATTGCAGTTTTAGTCGACTAAAACTCAAAAAGTTTTTTTTCTACTTTTAGTCAGTTTTATGTTGCTATTCATAAAACAGTTAAGCTTAACAATTTCAAATAACAAACAGATTCTTTACGTCAACAAAACCTCAACAACTCAACAACTGGACCTCTTTTTTTTGTTTCATTTTGCATGTTTTCTAAGCCATAACAAGGTTTTTGTTTGTTTGAGTTCAGTAAACTTTCTGGATGAGGAGCGAAATGTCTTCAAACTTTGAAAACAAAGTCCAGTGGATTGTTTTTTAATTATTTTGGAATGACTATGACCTGGATGACTGAGAATCTTCACCGGCATATTTCAATCTATCATTACCTCTAGCAAAGCCAAGAGTTGGGACAATACCAAATGGCAGAGGAATAGAAGGATCTGTTATTCTTATGCTGCTTTTGCCCAAAAATATATTAATCCATTTCTAGAAGTGAAGAGAATTGCAGGATGTTAATTGTCAGCAGACAGAAATGATGCCCTGTGACCAACTATACACTTGATTTTCATATACTAGTATCAGAGAGTACCTGGAATAATGAGGCTCTGATGGATAAATTTGTGCAAATGTTAGTTTATAAGATTAAGGACGAGTTAGCCAATCATGACCTGGGCACGATAAAGGAAATTATGATAAAGGGCATACCAAAGGCAAGATGCAGTCTTAAGGGCACAACTGCTCCCTTACCCATTAGTTCTTGAATGCAGGCAACTATCATTGTGGCAATCTGTTCATATTCCTTGACAGTATTTGTTGACTCTGGGGCTGACATGGAGTTCATGGATGAACATTTTATGTGCAACCTAATTATTTAACTGGTTCCTCCTTTCAGAGGGTGGCATAGGTTATTTGAAGGGTTCCATAGGTTCCATATGAAAATAGATTTTTTTTCTCCAATAATCAATTGCAATTGGAGTCTGGAAACATTTAAATATATTAAGGTACATAATAAACAGACAGAATATTCAGGTTTTGAATGCAATTTGGAGTTTATAAATAATATTCTAAATGTAAAAAACACCTTAGGAACATTTTTCAACAAATAACCATTTTACATGCATAAAAATGCACACACATCAGCTGATCAACAAGCAATTAGACACCATTTTGACATAAAGACCATATTCTTTTGTCAGACAAGGCTGAACCGGACATTTTTCTTTTGATCTTGAAATATCTGGAATACAAATAAAATCGCCAAAAGAAGTTAAGGTTCCAGAAGATTATAAGACAATAATTGCAAGTAACGAACAGTTTATCGGATAAGTAGAAATAACACTGCATCCTCTTCGGAAAGCAAAGGCAGTGCTGGATACAGTTGCCTCTGGCTCTTCTGGCTCACCATCCGCAGCTACTAAGCTGCGGAGCTGCGAGAGAAAAAGAATTGGCTTTGATCACACACAATGGCTGTGTGTGATCCACCACGCTGAATTGTAAATTATAAACATGTTATTCAAATTGAATTCTTGGTAGGGACAAATAGGTTGGTCCAAAATTTTGGTAGGGATATATCTCTATGCAAACCTCACTCATGATAAAAAGTTATTAGAAGTCTGCTGTGGTTTGATATAAAAGGAAGGTTCAGTAGAAGACTTACAGGCTGCCTGCAGTACATGAGTCTGTTTAAAACTTAAACTATCTTTGCTCGTTAAAACATGCTTTCTGGGAATCAACCCTGAAAGAGGCTCATCGAACACGAAGCAACGTGTTGACTTTGAGTGGACTCACATTTTTTTAAGAAGTAGTTGTCAGCTTAGGTTTGAGAAGCCAAGTTCTCTTTTTACTTTTTTAAAGACAACTTTGTTCTATAACAAAGGTCTTCAACAGGGGGTCCGCGACCCCTAGGGGGTCCACGGAGGTACTGCATGTGGGTCGACAAAATGTTGTTGTTTTTTTTTGTTTTTTTTACTTTCATATATATATATATATATATATATATATATATATATATATATATATATATATATATATATATATATATATGTATATTCCCCCCTGGAGTTTTTTCCACTAATTAAAATGTCTTAAATACACATAAACATGAATTCAACATGAATTCATCATCATTTCATTCACACCTGTTCCATCAACGAGGAATACGAATCAGAAATACTCTAATAATCCCAGGGCGAAATTACTTTGGTTACATTACTCCATCTGTAATAGAGTGACTATAGGAACACTTTGATATAACACAATTTCAAACAATATATAGAATTAGGGGGTCCCCGCTTCATCTCGCCATCAGTTTGGGGGTCCTTAGCCTGGAAAACGTTGAAGACACCTGCTCTATAAGATTTTCCCACAGTGCTGTTGTGTGTAGACTCATTGTAATGTTTTAGTTTGAGAGAAAGGCACTTTATGACATCCCTTCTTAACGCTTTCTCTCATCCTCTCCTAACTTGCCATGTAATTGTATTAATTTGAGGCTACACGGTGGCACATTTAATAGCACCTTGCATGGAGTTTTTGTGATCTCCCTGTGCATGTGTGGGTTGTGTCCGGTACTATGGCTCTCTACTCTGGCTTCCTCCCACAGTCCAAAGGCATGCCTGTTAGGTTAATTGGTATCTCTAAATTGCCCTTAGGTGTGGGACGAGATGGATGGATATAGCATAATATTGGACCTTTTACGATAAAAGATAAAAGAGTTGCAACATGGGGCATACGTGAAGACAGCGGGAGAAACATATACCGTATGTGGAATCTGGGGGTTATAGATGAGAAACATCTCATTCCCTACTTTGTTCACCAAGTCAATATTGAAGCCAATATCAGATCCAGGTATCTGATCAGTTCATATTAATGAATAATTTGACATTTTTTTTATGAATTTAGATTTCTTTGACAAAAAAGTATTTCAAATTAATAAATAATAATAATAACACATTTTCTTTAAAGGCCCCTTTCTCTGCACTCAAGGACACCGTACAAAGATTCAGAAAAATGCATTAAAAGAAACAACAATAAAATCAATAAAATAGACAGTGGCAATAGACCTCAGATAGAAAGGCAGTCTTACACAGATGTGTTTTGAGTTGAGATTTAAAATGGGGGAGTGAGTCAATGTTTCTGAGTTGAGAATTGCAGAGATGTGGAGCAGAGAGGCTGGGCACTCTGCTCCCATTGGTACTGAGACAGGCAGAGGGTACAGACAGGTCTATGTGGGTGGAGGATATGAGGGAGCAGGAGGGAGATAAGGTCAGACAGAGATTGTAGATGGACTTCTTAGCAGCAGGATTTTAAACTAAATACGGAACTGAACTGGGAGCCAGTGGAGCTGTTGGAGTTATGATGCGGGCAGCTGCATTCTGGACCAGTTGAAGTTTATGGAGGGTTTGTGTGCGAAACCAAAGAAGAGAGAATTTCAATAATCCGAGGTGAAGTGACAAGGCTGTGGACGAAGATAGAGGAAGTCTACGGGGGGGTAAGGGAGGGGCGGAGGCAGTTGATGTTTCATAAGTGGAAGAAGGCAGACCTGGTAATGTTATTGATGAGGGGTTGAAAGGATAATTTGTTGTCGAGAATGACGCCCAAACTCTTAACATGGGGGGAAGGTGAGACCGTGGAGTTATCAATTTAAAGAGAAAAGGTGTTGCTTTTGTATAAGGGTGATTTGGAGCCAATGAGGAGAACCTCAATCTTACTGTTTAATTTAATGAAGTTTTGGATGAACCCGTTTTTAACTTCAATAAAGTCTTTTACCTGCATTCTAGCAGTTCTTCTTCTCTCCTTTTTGCAGATCTGTAAGAGAAAATCCCATTTTAGGAAAATTGTGCTTTTTATCTAACAGTGAAGCATATGAGGTATGACTGCTGTATTTTACAGTGAGCATTCAAGGCACAACCACTTACAGGTCACGGTAAAGTGACTTCCACTCAGCTACACTGTAAGAAGAGAAAGAAATTATTATAATTTTAAACAGAATAAAAATTCGTTTTCTGAAGATTTAGATAAAGAAAAATAAAAAAGAAATAGAATAGAAAAATGGTAATAGAAGAATAAAAAAAAATGGAAACTGTCAAATATATTATTTGTGTAATGATTTTTTTTCCATTCATACAGATAATATGTTTGAACTGTTTAGAGTTTTTAGTTAATGTTGTTAAGCTTTGTGTTATTTCATGGCACCCTGTACGGTACCTGTCTGTGGCCGATTTCAGCTCCTGTTCTTTCGTCCTGAGATCATGCCTGGGTGGTAAATGTGGCCATGAAGTTTTAAGTAAAAAAGTAAGTAGTAAAAAAAGACAGAATTATTTTTTATTTTTCATTGAAGTTATGGAAACATAACTGTAAATTATATCCTGCTTAAATAAATTCTGCATTTTACTGCCCCTTTGCTTAGCAACTTCTACTGATTAAAGGGTTTTATGCTTTTTTTTTCCTCAAAAGCATTCCAACTCTCACATTATTCTAATATATAAAGAAAATCAACTCAATTACTGCCAAAGCCACAACTTACATTTTGTCACAATGTGTTCTTTGTGATTTCAAGTACTAAATGACTGGTTAAATATTTACCTTAACTGCTCAATTTCTTCATGCTGTTTACACTTTCGACAGTGAGATCTTCCACCTTCAGCTTTATCATTTGTCCTAATGAAGAGAAATTTAAACGTTTAATGTTTCAATCTAAACATTCTTCTACTTTTCACCTTTCTGGAAACATTTTATCTGCTTTCATGTCATTTGTTTTAAAATCTTAGCATGAATTGATTTCTAAAAGTTTTTTGTTTTGTTTTTGTTTATTATTTTACTTTTTGCCCCAGATGTTTTCCCAGAGGATCATCAGCTTCCTAATTAACCAGCAGCTGCAGGTGAAGCTTGTCATCTCCCACACAATGATCAATGGCACCAGTACCCCCCAGGGCAGTGTTGTCTCCCCATTCCTCTTCTCTCTGTACACAAATAACTGCACCTGAGCAGATGATGCCTCTGTCCTTGAGTCTGCCTACAAACAGGAGTTGGATCTGTTGGTCCTCTGGTGTGTCTAGAATCAACTGGACCTTAATCCAATCAAGACTGTGATGATGATGGTGATCGTCATGAGATCAAACCCAACCCATGCTTCCTTCATCACCCTCAACAATGCTGTGTCTACCATAGATAACTTCTGGTCCCCACTAACCACCCTTTTTAAAGCCCTAAGGTGGTCTTTAGATAAGTATTGTTATGAAAGGGTCCAGCAGAAAGACGTTTAACTTCCTCCAGCAATTAAATAAGTACAGTCCTCCACATGAGGTGCTTGTCATTCTCTACAATGTCATCATTCAGTCTTCTCTGTGTTCATCCATGCTCTTTTGGTTTGGCACTAATACACTGAGCAATTAGGCCTGCAGAGAGAACCATTGGACACACCCTCCCCCTATTTAGGACTTTGAATCTGGAGTCAGATGTTGCTATTAACAATGTTACTACTAAAATACAATAGAACAGAACAGAAAAAATATTGAGGAACTGAAATTCGTTTGAGTGAGGGAGGGCGGCAGATAGGATGGGGGACAAAGAAGTCAGCCTAGTGGAAGAAGCTGCCCCTCAGTTGACTGGTTGTGGCCCAAAGGGTGCAGTCTCCTCCCTGATCGCAGCAGTATAAAGAGGTTATGTAATGTATGGTAGAGATCACCCCGATGTGGATGGCTTTCTGGGTGGTGTGGGTGACAGAGAGGACATAGAGGTGACATAGAGAGGATAACTGACATCTATCTCCCACCCCTCTTGCAAGGGTAGGAGATATGTGTCACTTATCCTCTCTATGGCTCTCATGAAGTGTTGGGGGGCAGGATGAGGTAAAGTTGCAGCTTTTAGCAGTGTTTATTCACGCCCACAGTGTTCCAGGGGATATGCTTCCACACTTACCCCTTTTCTGTTTCTTCTCACAACACTTGTTTAAAGATTCCGGCTTGAGATAGTTGGAATTACCTTGATGCATGGCTCTGGAACCAGTCTCCTTGAGAGGGGCTGGAGATTCTTCCACTCTGGAGTGGTCCCTGGTGAATGGCACCATGCAGGAGTGGACAAATGACAGTGAGATCTGGGCTGCGAGGTTGGGAGGAATGGCCCACCTTGGCCGTAGTTCGATTATCAACTTTGTTGTTGTTTCATCTGACATGCAGCTGCATGTCTTGAACACTCGGGTGAAGAGAGCTCTCTACCGACCCCTACCTAGCGGTGAGTTAGCTCCGATGGTGGGGGAGGACGCCGGTCAGACCTGGTAGGCCCAAATGTATTATGAGGGTTTGCTAGCAACGTCCCCCATGAGACGGACATTTAACTACCATATCCGGGAGAGCTTTGAACACGTTTCGAGGGAGATGGACGACATTGAGCCTGAGTGGTTCATTGACCTGTGGGACTCCAGAAGCAGCTGACGTGTACCGGTAGTCAAAGGGGCAGGTGGCTAGGCCGGTAGCTGAGGCAAAAACTGAGGTAAGAGTTCTAATAGGCCATGGAGAAAGACTTCAGTAGCGATTCTGGTCTACAATCCGGCGTCTCAGGAGCAGGAAGCAGTGTAGTACCAACACTATTTATAGTGGGGTTGGTGTGCTGCTGACCTCAACTCAGGTATTCGTGTGTAAGAGGGCAGAGTACTTTGAAGACACCCTTAATCCCAACAACATTGAGGAAGCAGAGCCTGGTGGCTCCGGGTCGGGTTCTCCCATCTCTGGTGCTGAGGTCACTGAGGTGGTTTAAAAGCTCCTACGTGGCAAGGCCTCAGGCGTGGATGAGATTCACCCTGAGTACCTTAAGGCTCTGGATGTTGTGGCTGTGTTGGTTAACGCGACTCTGCAACATTGCGTGGACATTGGGGGCAGTTCCCCTGGATTAGCAGGCCCCTAGTGGAGGAGCCCTTAGTGTCTCAAGAAGTTTAAAAAAAGGATTCAGAGGGTGTGTTCCAACTACAGATGAATCACACTCTTAATACTCCTTGGTAAGGTCTATATGGGGGGGTTCTGGAAAGGAAGCTCAGTCGGACAGTCGTTGAATCTCAGATTCAGGAGGAGCATATGGTTTTTGTCCTGCCGTGGAACACTGGATCAGCTCTACACCCTCAGCAGGATCCCGGAGGGTGCATGGGAGTTTGCTCAATCCAATCTACATGTGTTTTGTGGATCTGGAGATGGCATTCGACTGTGTCCCTCTGGGGGTACTGTGGGGGTACTCCGGTAGTATGGAGTCTCTAAAGTTCTGCTCTTTCTGCCTTTTCTCATAGTAGCTTTGCCTCGTCTGTTCCTGTTTGGCTGAGACACCACCGTGGAGAGAAATATCAGCTGTGCTGCTGCCATCAACACCTTTGTTTATAGATGCTGGAGATCGGCCTGTTTTTCCAGTGTAGTCCTGTTTCTGTGACTGGCTGGATGTGCTCTCTTTTACCTCTGACATGGGAGTTAGCTCAGAGGTCATCTGCCTGGTTGTGTGTTTCATGGACAGGCCTTTTATAATTGCTTTTTGTATCTCTACCTCTGTCCCATTGAACCCCAGTCGGCCTCGGCAGATGGCTGCTCACACTGAGCCTGGTTCTGCTGAAGGTTTCTTCCTGTTAAAAGGGAGTTTTTCCTCACCACTGTCACTACAAGCATGCTTAGTGTGAGTGATTGCATCCGAGTCAATTAGTCGATGCAATCAACTGCTTTTCCTTAGATAGAAAACTTTGAATGAATTTGACTGTATGATCTGGTGAACTGTAAAGTGCCTTGAGATGACGTGTTATGAACTGGCGCTATATAAATAAACTGAATTGAAGAAGATGGATGGATGGATGGATGGATGGATGGATGGATGGATGGATGGATGGATGGATGGATGGATGGATGGATGGATGGATGGATGGATGGATGGATGGATGGATGGATGGATGGATGGATGGATGGATGGAGTAGAAATGCAAATATTGGCCCAATGTCTTTTTTGATCTATATTTTGGTTTATTACACTTGTGAACATTGTCAAATATTTGTATATCAAATTGAACTAACAAATAGTCACATAGTCAAAATACTGCAAATAGCACCTTGCCACTCCCCCACCTAAAAAGAAGAAGTAGATAAAATGTGGGCCATTGTTTATCAGTTTGAATACAATGCTTTTTGGTAATTTCATTAAATTCGTCTTTCATTAGATTACATAGAGTTTCATGTTTGTAGAGATTGACAAAATTAATTCATTATATTTATATTTTAGGAATCAGAAATTCATTAATGTATAAAATGTGTTCCAGTTCGGTGCAGGATGTCTGATCACTGCTTTAATTAAGCATCCGGGGATTCAAGGAATACATGTTAGGTTTAGGGTAGGGGTTTCCCCAGGAAATTGGATTTTGGTTTAATTAAAAATCTATGAACTATAAATCTACAAACTACTCCTTTACTCCTTTACTATGTACTGCTCGTGTGTGTCCTTATGCTGCTGCAATAATTTTCCCTTCTAAAATGGTTTATCTGATTGTATGACTCAACTGAACTAAAGTGCTTTTAGAGAATATCTTCTGAGTTACTGCTATAGAATCAAACTGAACTTAATGTTTTTTTGTTTGTTTTTTTGTTTGTTTTTTGCTGCTGGTAAACTAGCAACTAATGTTGCAGATTTCCACAGAAAAAGAAAATATTTTTTTCTTTTTCTCCAAGTTAAGTTTTCCCCATTGGATAGTTTGAGGAGTCACTAAATCCTTTGCTCTTAAAAGGATTTCCTACAACTTAATAGTTATTAGATTTATTCGTGGTCAGTCTTAAACATTTTCTCAAACTGTTTATTTTTTTAAAACTCTTAACATGTAAACTGAAGCCCATATATAGATGAAGTTATTGCTCTTACCTTTTTTTCAGAAATTTCAACATCTTTCAATTTCTTGTCTGTCTCGTCTTTTCTGAAGGTGAAGCAGTCTGTATGTCCTAAAGCAGAAATGATAAACTAACTTTGGGCTCTCCAACTAGTCAGACCTGTTTTCCTGTTTTTGTATGACTTGTGCACTGCTGTGGTGGATTATGGCATTTACACACTGTTTGTGATTATAATTTGAAATTCAAAGACTTAAAAGTAAAAAGGACAACTAAACTGGACTTATTAGCTCTATGACCAGCTCTGATTTGGATGACATTAAATCATAACCTCTTTAGCAACATTGTAGAAATAGGTATAGACATATGGGATTTTTCCCATATGGACATAAACCTGTCACTAACAACCTAAAACATGAAAAAAAAAAAAAAACAGGAAAATAAGATAGAAAGATATAATCCCTTCTCTTTAGGCAATAAGATATCAATATTAATTGTCTGATGATTATATTGAATTGACTGAAAATGCAAACTGATGCAGTTAGTTGCACTGTGCCTTGCAACAAGAGGTCCTAAATTTGAATCACAGCCCAGGGACTTTAACATGAACTTTTCATGTCCTCATAGTTATGTGCAGGTTTTCTCCAGGTACTCCAGATTCCTCCAACACCAAAAACAGAACATGGGTGCATGGTTGTGTTACTCTGTATTGCCCTGCCAGGAGCTTGTGACCTGTCCTGTACCACACCTTTCACCCAAATACTGCTGGAGATACTGTAGGTAAAAGATAATAGATGAATGATTAAAAATAAAATTTGTAGTATATCTCTTCAGAAAAGTCATAATTCTTCATCCACTTTGTCACATTTATATTAAAAGAGTGTTGGGATCAGAATCAGGTGTTAAACAAAGAGATATCTGTCTATAACAGCGCAAAGTATTCCCTATCCATATTGGATGAATGATCTATCTGTGAGGTGCAGGGTATGAAGCCTGCTTTCTTTCAGACCCTGATTATTTTTTGTATTTCCACTGTAAAAATGTAGTAAACGTATAGGAAGATAGAACAACGAAGTAGGAAAGATTTTTGGTCCACAGCTTTAGTGGGAAATGCAACTAAATATCTATTGCTTGATTGCAGATGCACTTACCCTCTATTTTACTCAATATACTGTAAATCTAACAGAAGAAAAGACATAAAATTTACTCTTCCTGAAAAATCAACAAATATTAAGGAACGCTACTAAATCCCAGTGACAGAAGCACATTTAAATCATTACTTTCACCCTCTGTTTATATTTCAAAGGGTAATTGTATTCCTTTACTTCTGCAAAATGACAGGTGTTCTGTCTTAAAATTATATAACTGGAAACATCAATAAAATGAATAAAAAAAAGCTTTCTATTCAATTCTAAAAATATTTTTATGGTTATTGTGTGATGTGTGATTGTCTTGTACTACAGTAAGATATCAGGCAAGCCAGTTTTTAAATGGTAAAACACAACATGTGGATTTTGTAAAAGAAAAACATTTAAATGAAAGGCTTCTTGACATGTACCTGTCGATCCAACCACATAATATGCGTGAGCTAGGAGATGCTTCGCTTTAAACTGTGAAGGTTTAGGAAAATCAAGTTATGCTTTTATAACAAAAAGCAAGAATCACAACAGTTCCATCAGTTAAAGCTGGTTTTCAATTAAATTCAATGAAAACAGGTGATTTCTTTTGACATTTAAAGCATAAGATACTGCTTGACAAACAGGTTCTGTTGGTTAATGTGAAAGTAAAACTAAAACAATCCAGCAAGCAGCAGTCATTTCCTCTCTACAAGTTCTATAACAAGTTTCTGGATAACAAGTTTACTCCCAGAGTGACAAAAAGATCTTAGCGAGACAAAAACAGAAAACATTTTTCATCTGTAAGTAACATCGTTTTTATTCTCTTTTCTGAATATTAACTATACAAAACTAGTACTTTCAGTTAAAAATCTTTGCAGTTTATATCGCAATTTATATTTAGTAGAAAAACCTGTTTTGAAGCTGGTTATAAAATATATATCTTAATCTTTTACAAACTGATCAAGCAAAGACGAAGATGTCTAGGAAACGTTTGCATCCGGAAAGGTAAGGTGTAGATTTACTTCTTGTTGATGAAATTTTTCAAATTAAAATACATTAAGTGACCATATGTAACAGATTTGAGAAAGTTCTGTTGGAAGCCTGAGGGAGGTTAAATACTAAAATTTATTACAGTTGGTTTTTAAAAATAAAAAAGTGAAATTGAATCTGTGTTCTCACAGCCCATCATACGCAGCTCATGGTACAGTGACACAAAGGTAAATATACTTAAATATGTCTTTAATACACTTTTCAATATGAAAACATTACATTCATTTGGTAATAAAACATTCATAAACTTGTCATGATCTTAGTTGCTGAGTTGAAGCATTAGTTTTAGAAGAAAAGAAATGGTAAAATTGATCTAAAACCATTTTTGCAAATGTCATTACACACCTGGTTATCGTTAATGAAACAAAATCTAAATTGCAAAATCTTGTTTAATTTAATCAGTAAATCAGACATCTAATATGTTTTTTAATGGAATGACAGGTTGAACTATATTCAGACAGCAATCAATGTATTGTTTTTGTAAGGAGTATAAGTTTTAACTTCACCATAACTGGTCTTAAAGGGATAGTTCGGGATTTTTGACATGAATCTGTATGGCATCCCCATCACCAGTGTCATGCAATCACACTGACTTACCCCTGGCAGCATCCTGTGAGCAGAGTTCTCGTCCAGCTTTGGTCAAGCCGAAAGTAGTCCGGCAGGTTTGCTAGACCCAGCGAAATAAAACGTTTCTCTTCCCAAAACATATTGTGTTCAAAAGAGTGATATTTTTGCATCCCAAAAACATTGTAGTGGAAAAAGTCACACGTCGTTATCACTTGGTCCTATTTTCTCTCTGTTCGTATCAGTGCGCGCGACACCATGACCTGACAGCTAGGGCCTACCTGTTTGATTCGCGATTGTTTACTACTGGGGAAGATGTCTGACTACGAGAGCGACGAGGAAAACATCGACTTCCACTTAGAGCCAAAGGGATATCTTTATGAACCCGAGTACACTGACGATGAACTTCGACAAATGGAGTTAGATCGGGCAGAAAGAGAGAGGGTGGACAGAGAAGTGATGGAAGCTGAAGCCGGAGCCGCAGGACCCACAGCTGGAGCTGCGATATCCAGGGTGGCCGACAAATCATGGTGCACTTGTTTCAAGTGCGAATTAATGCAGACAGAGGTGGAATGCTACTGTTGCTACGAGTGGGATTTAGTAATGCCCGAGATACAGAACCTTTCCATTGATGAGGATGTCGGAGTTGCAGCAGCTGCTGTCTGCATCACTGAAAGCACTGAAATGAGCTGGAAAAGTTGAGCTCGCTGTCAGAATGACGGCGCGCACTGATACGAACAGAGAGAAAATAGGACCAAGTGATAACGAGTTGCAAAAATATCACTCTTTTGAACACATAATGTTTTGGGAAGAGAAACGTTTTATTTCGCTGGGTCTAGCAAACCTGCCGGACTACTTTCGGCTTGACCAAAGCTGGACGAGAACTCTGCTCACAGGATGCTGCCAGGGGTAAGTCAGTGTGATTGCATGACACTGGTGATGGGGATGCCATACAGATTCATGTCAAAAATCCCGAACTATCCCTTTAAGAGCTTTTATTAATATAGACATACTGAAACCATCCTGGTAAAGTAGAAGATGTCCATATTTTGATAGCTTTGAGATAAATGAAATGTGATAGCAGAGAAAAAGGCTTGATGCATCCCATCCTATAAGATTGTTTATAGTTATTGGATATAAATTGTTATAAATTATGTTAGCTTTATGTAGTCCCAGTATCCAGAGAGAAAGATTACAAGTTCATCCTGAACCAAGGAAAATTTGTGATAACTGTTGTCTCTCAGCAAAAGATTGAAAACAGAAATGAAGATGGAATCTAGCTGCCATCAATGTGAACAACAACAAAGGTCTGGTTTTTTGAGCACATTTGACTTGATCAATATCAATGAATCCTTGAATCAAAATTAACCAGAATTGTTTGGATTACAGTTTGGCTGAGATGGAGGCTTTTTACAGGCAGAAGTTGAATGAGGCCAGGTGAGTATTTCTCTGTGGTGAAACACAATAAAGACAGCAAATGAGAACAAAACTCACTAAAGTAACTTGCTGTGCTCCAGCTGTTATCTGATCAGTAAATGACTCCATCCATAGGTCTGCTCTGAAGAAGAAAGAAGAAGAACTAAGATCATTCAAACAGAGGTGGTGTAAAAACATCAATAGCTAAAACAGCTTTAGAACATGTTCCAAATATCATTGTGAGACAAAGTCTCTAGATCTCTGTTCTCTCTGTGTGAACAGAGTGGCTGCAAATGTGGCTGTGTCATTAAAGACATCAAACACTGAGAGCATGAACGACCCAGTCAGTAAAACCAGACTGACTGAGATGTACGACAACCTGAAACTGCTGCAGTGGCCTAAAACGAAAGATCAGCTGAAGTCCAGGAACGTCGGCCCAAAGGAGGCCAAGGATCTGATCCAGGTGCAATAGATTCTCAGAAATACATGACTCTGTAGTTTATTCAGCTGCTGCAGGTTCTTTGGTCTAAACTTTTATCTGATTTTTCCAGAAAACCTTTGGAGCTGCATCTGAAGAAATGAGGAGAAAAAGGGACCAGATAGAGGAGGTGTTTCGACTGGCAGAGTCCACCACAGGAATGACTCAAAAGGTACTGGACTGTAGATCTGGTGTCTTCACTGGATCATGAATGGAGCTAGTAGAGTTAGACCTCTTCCAATCCCCAATGGTCCCTTTGTTCCAGGTTCAAGAGTTCAGACAGCTGACAGTTCAGAACCTAAAGGTGGCGCTGTTCCACAGCAGCAAAGAAGATCTTCTAAAGGCATGACAGATGTTTCAGCTTTGTAAACCTAACAGCTAACAACTACTGATCAAGTTAAACTGTAATTTTTCTTCTTTTGTCAGACTTGCTTCCCTGGACACGGAGGTCAAAACTCACAGGAGGTGGAGGCGGATCTGAGATCTCTGACCTCTGAGTGCTTCTGGTTGGGATGTTTGATGGGTCTGAATAATCCTCCACTTCAGCCTGATTGGAAGAACCACGTTACTTCCATGGATTCTTGGGACATTTTCCCACGAGACATTAAAAACTCAATTGCACTGTAAAATATGCTCTCTTTTGACATTTTATGTGGGACTACTGATACTAGAGATACATCGATCTGATATCTGCTCCAAAGTTGACTAATTAGCTTGATAACATAATATTAATCTGATGCAGTACATTTACATGGAACTGATATTTCTTCTTTATTGCTATCTATTTGTTAATAAATAATATAAAGTATATTTATATCTGTGTTTATTTGTTACCTGTTTTGAGAAAATTATTATATTAAGGGAAAAGTTGTCAAAGATAAATGGTTTATTCATTCAATAGTTGAATCAGATAACTATCAGATATCAATTGATACACCCATCCCAGGTATCGGTATCAAATTTGATCGGAAAAAAAGGGATCACTGCATCTCTAATTGATACCCGTGGTATACGTTTCAAGTAACAATTATTTCATCGACATATAACTTCTAAGTAAAAGTGATACTATTATTTTGGCCTGGAATACGTATGAAGCAAAAGATTAAATTGTTGAAAATTACCTTCACTCATTACTGAAGATAAAAAGTAAATAAGTAAGTATGGAAATATGCAGAAAACAGGACAGCTATGGAGTGCAGTGCTGTATTGCTAATAAATATTTTAATTATTTATTAAGAACAGCATAAATAATTTTCAACATGTAATTTCTCCAAAATGATTAATAATAAATATTTTTAACTTAATTAACAAAATACTAAACTTTTCTTAAAGAAAAGTGTTTTAGTTTAGATCTGATCAGAAACAAAATTGTTAATAGAAAATATTTGCTTCTTCACTAATAATATAAGAAGAAAAAAAATTAGTTACGGTCCTCAGGTGGTTGCGTTTTCTACTGGTTATAGTCACCTGATTTTGGTTAAAACTAGTTTAACCTGAAAGTCTTGTCTCCTATTTCCTTGTCTTTCTAAAAAAATTTCTATTAAAACCCACAGCCACACACTACAGATAACATTAAAAGATTGAATGTAAATTGTGTTCAAACAGAGGCAGAAGTGATCACCCAGCTGATCCGGGAGGCGAGGAGACCTCGCAAATGCCTAAGGATCTATTCCACACAAGCTTGTGTCAAAAGCTCTGACAACATACCACGTCCCTGAGAAGATCACTGAACTCATATGGGACTACTACAGTAGTTTCAGCTTGAGATTCACCTCTGGAACAACAACATCTGCATGGCACTGCCTAGAGAAGGGCATTATCACTAGTTGCACAATGTCAGTGGTGTTGTTTGCCCTAGCGATGAACATGCTGGTCAAGGCTGCAGAAGTAGAATGCAGGGGCCCCTTGTCCAGATCCGGCATTCTGGACCAATTAGGGCCTACAGAGATGACCTGACTGTCACATCGACATCAGTGACTGGATGCCGGTGGCTCCTCCATGGTCTGGAAAGGATCATGGCATGGGCAAGGATGATGTTTAAGTCAGCCACGTCCAGATGCCTTGTCCTGAGGAATGGGAAAGTGGAGGACAAATACCGTTTCTATGTGGATGGAGTCCCAATTCCGGCAGTGTCAGAGAAGCCTGTGAAGAGCTTAGGGAAGATCTTCGATAGCATCCTGAAGGACAAAGCAGCAGTGGAGGCAGCCCATGTAAAGCTAAAGGCATGGCTAGCAGCAGTTGGGTTTCCCAGACGAGGGTGTCTGAAGATCAAAGACCCGAAACAACGTATGGCCCTGGGTACTTCACTGACGATGTGTTCAAGCTGCACCAGCTAGGTGTTTCAAAATCCATCTACGTAAACATATCACCAGAATGATTGACAATTAGAAGGACTGCTTTTTTAGATGATCCACCTGGAGCAAATCAAATATCTGTTTTTTATATTGGCCCCCTCTCTCTGTCATCAAGGTACCAAAATGTGTAACAAACACATCATTATGAATGTCCCCAGCTAAATCAGGTTATCATGTTATTTGAAATGAAATATCGTCAAACTGGGGTTTATCTAAGGTGGGGGGCAAAGGAGGGGCCACAGTTCCCCTTTTAGTAATTCCATCAAAATAAAGTTTGTTTCCAAGTAGGTTTGCACTTAAGATTGGTTTGACTTGGTGTTGATGGTGCAGACAAATTTGATATATATACAGAATACAGAATCTATAGCTATATACAACATAAAGCAAACAATATACTGCATACAAAAAAGGCAGAGGGAGAGAGGCAATGTCAGTGTCAAGGGGGTCTCTGGGCCTTATTGATTAAGCTGGTAGCAGATGGGAAAAAACTGTTCTTGTTGCGTGAGGACTGCAGCCTCCTGCAATTATAAAGAACAAGCAAGGTTGGTTATTGACATACCGATAAGCAGTGGCATCCTCCCTTACGAAAAAAAGACTATTTCTTATTGCAAATATATGGCCAGTGTCATATTTTATTTTTATTTAAAATAATTAAGATTGATATCTGCATTCCAGATTATGAATATTGTCTTCTGTTTTTGATACATCCTTATAGGTTGACACTAGGGGGTGTAAATAATAATTGTTTTGTATGGATCCAACAGCCGACGATCCGATGCATCGACATGTCCGCAAGAGTATCAATTCGTGTTTTTTTTTTCCTCCCGGTCTATTTTTAGCCATTTGCTCCTGGGCGTAATTCTCCCTCCCGTGCTGCGTTGGCGCTAAACATATTTTGCCCTCCTACCTCGCTCCCTGGTTATTCTCCTGCAGCAGTGTGTTGCAGTAAGCTTGACACAGACATTTTTGATTTATGCTCAATATTGAAGCGTGGTCTGTGCTACACTTTGGGTCTAGATACGGCCGAGGCGGTGAGGAAGTGGAGGCGATTTTAGTCCGACGACGGAGGGACATGAGGGCCAAAAAGAGTGGGGATCCAGGTGGAAAAAGGGTTCCAGCGTTCTCGCGCACCTTGCTATTCTAGAGGTTAAACTTCACGAGTTGTTTTCCGCAATTTCGGTCATAAAAACAAAACAAGCCGGCGTCCTGCTGCGGCACTGTTTGCGGTCAGCTACAATTTGGGAGAGGTGCGGTGGAGCATCTGTGGAGGGGGCGGGGACGTCTGGAGCCGAGGTATTGCATTGCACTCATTGCACTGATTATGTGCAGTATTTTTTGATGCAAAGCCTTTCAGAATCTATAACGCAGGGGAATTATTATTTTTCAGTGAATGAGGTTTTAATAGGAATAGGTGGAGTGCAACTTTTGTACTTCTGTTATTTGCTGTTGTTTTTTAAAACAAAATGCATAACGATATTACAGCTTTCATTGATTTATTTCAATTTTGAAACATTTTCTAGCATGTAAGGTGTAAAAAAAAAAAGCAAAAAAAAAAAAAAAAGAACCAATTTATCGAATTGAATCATATCGTGGCGTATTCTTGAGTATCGAAAAATAATCGAATCCTTGGGTCAGTAAATCGATACTGAATCGAATCGCCATGATGGGTGTGATTTACACCCCTAGTTGACACCACATATGTATGTAGAGTAGAAAAATCCCTGCCTTATTTTTTTCTATTCTCATGCTCACATACCACGATTTGCCAAACCAACTGGCAACTGCTGCTCAGTCCACCTCTCCTTGACAATTTTCTTTGCTTCCTGTCTTTTACACTTTTTAGCAAATAATTTCTGAATATTTTGAGATTATTTTCATTCTTGCTATTCTGTTTTACTGTGCTTACTAGCTGGTTCTGACAGAAACAAACAAAACCTTGACTATTGTTCAAACTTGTCCAGGACTGGTTTTCCAGGGTTGTTCTGCAGTTTTATATACCCCCATTTCAATTAAACTCTAATTAATCAGCGAATATTATGTAAACCAGGAAAGTTTCTAATAGCAGGATCTATGAACACAGCACAGTCAGTGGCAATGTCAATTTACATTTGATTTCATATCAAATTTGGTCGTCTTAGCTTTTCGGGGGCACATGGTGTGGATTGCTGGGGTAGCCCGTTCCCCTTGGACCACCCGACTGGACGTGCCCTTGCTGCTGGAAGACTTTGCAAATGGGAACATTAGGAGGGAATGTTCTTACTGTGGTTATAAAGATATTGTGGCCCTTAATGATCAGTGATGGGACTAACGGCGTATTTTGTATTTTAAACATTATTTGATGGCAGGGATCCATATTTTATGTCACACACAGATTATACATCTAGATAGATAGATGGATAGATAGATGTTGCAGTATCTATAACAACCCAAACACACAGGATTTCAGAATTAGACATCCCCAGTTATTAATTTCATATACTCAGCAGATCTGAACGCCCTGTTAAAAAACTTCACATCGCATTCCCCCCTGATGCCATTTACGTTGAGTTGCAATAAATGCAAAACTCTGCAGGTTCTTGTCTTTGTCGTCCTCTCTATTCAGATGGCTTTAGAAACACACGGCGAGAAGGTGGGGGCTGGGTGGTGAGGGTTACGGGGGCGAGAAACGCAAAAGTAACGCAATAGTTACTTTTACTAGTAACTACTTACTTTAATTGTGGAGTAACTCAGTTAGTAACTCAGTCACTTTTTGGGAGAAGTAACTAGTAACTATAACTAATTACTTTTTCAAAGTAACGTGCCCAACACTGTTAATGATAACTACCATAAGAGATGAGATAAGTTCAGATAAGAAACGATAAAATAGAATTTATTGATCTCACAGTGGAGAAATTTTGGCTGAAGTTGTGCGAAAGCAATGTGTTGCAGACCCACTATGGCCTTTGCCAAGGCAGCCTATTCCAAGAGGAGCATTTATTAGACGAAAGTGAAACACAATGTGCATGGATGCACTTTGAATGGGCAAGTCAGTAAAGTGGTGCGACAAACATCTCATGATCTCCTGCTTTTTTTCTAATCACCTTAAATTGTTTCCAAGGATTTGGAAAAAATTTCACACATTAAATTTTTTTCTACGTGAGTTCAAATATTTTGCTTTTTCAGTTGTTTTATTTCTGTGCTCATATTTATTATGGTTGTGGATTAACTGCATGAACATAATTTTTTAAACATAAAGAATAAGAAAATATTGTCCAATGTTTGCTCATGTGGTCTTTTACTTTTAAACTCGACCAGTTCTACTTTGCTTATTATTCACTGACTTCCTCCTTGAATGATCCGCTCAGCTTTAGACTGAAATTGAATAGAGGGGGCAACAGTAGAGCAACTGGACGTATCTGGGACACCTCAAAAACGTGCTGCGGCATGCCCTGTGAAACTGTCTGACTAGGGTTGCTGCTGTCCACATCCAGTGGAACCCTTTGATAAGGTTGATCAGACTCCGGATAAAATGACAGTTTCTGTCATACCTGATCAGATTCTTCTGTTCCCTTATGGACACATGCTCTTTGCTTTCAGGTTTTTTGCTGCTGTGATCTAATATGAATGAATATAAACTCTCATTTTCTCTGACTTAAAATTTGAAACATAGTTGGTAATTCTGAGATGTGTGACTGGTTTTGCAGAGTAAAAGCACATAGTTGATCACCATGTTGTTTTTTGGACGTAACTGGGAGGGAAAAAAAAATGTTTGCCTCCATAGACCTTTCTCATTAGTTGAAATGTAAGTACCAAGATTAAAGTTTGGTTTCCTCATAGCCATGTATAGTTTTAGTTGGCAATACCAAGTTAAGTCTATGATCTAGATTCTAGGATCTCTAAAATATTTTTTAAAGAACATATTAGTCAGCATGACATGAAAGTTTGAAAAATGTACCATTTATTTCAACTTTCTTGTTCTTGAAGAATACATTGAATCTAAAACATACTCCTGAAAGCTTAAGGTACATTTTTTTACTTTATAAATTCACAGTAATATGCATTATTTTTGGACAGTTTGTTATTTTCCACTTCAGAGAGGTGGAAATTTGAAAATTGGGAATTGAAAATTGAGTCAAACTTTACTTTTTGATCTAGTTTTCTGAGAGACTCCTCTTAAAACCCTTGCACCTAAGACAACATACTTTTTAAAAAATAAAATTAGTTTAATCTAACCTTCTTAGCTCTTATACAGTAAAGTTAAGACACCATAATTAACAAGGGAAAGAATAAAAATCAGTTGCTTTAAGTGGGTAGGCTAAACAAACAAGGCATTTAAGTAATTCTTTTTGAAAATTTTTGATTTAAAGTTGTTGCTATTGGAAGATGAAAGGCCTTTAATTTGAAGAAGGTGAAAAGTTAATATTTCTAGGGAAAATGTCCCAAGGATCCATGGAAGGAACGTGGTTCTTCCAGTCAGGCTGAAGTGGAGGATTGTTCAGAGCCATCAAGCATCCCAACCAGAAGCACTCAGAGGTCAGAGACCTCAGATCCGCCTCCATCTTCTCTAAGTTCGGACCTCCATGTCCATGGAAACCATTCTGTAGAGGAAATGTTCAAAGTTACCAATGGAATCTTTTAAGATTCCGCAAAGGAGGTTTTTCCTGTTTGCAGCTTAAACATCTATCCAACCTACCTTCAAAAGATCTTCTTTGCTGCTGTTGAACAGCGCCATTTGCAGGTTCTGAACTGTCAGCTGTCTGAACTCTTGAACCTGGAACAAAGGGACCATTGGGAATTGGAAGAGGTCTAACTCTACTAGCTCCATTCAGGATCCAGTGAAGAAATCAGATCTACAGTCCAGTACCTTCTGAGGGGTCATTCCTGTGGTGGACTCTGCCAGTCCAAACACATCTTCTATCTGGTGCCTCCTTTTCCTCATTTCTTCAGATGCAGCTCCAAAGGTTTTCTGGAAAGATCAGATAAAAGTTTAGACCAAAGAACCTGCAGCAGCTGAATAAACTACAGAGTCATGTCTTATTGAGAATCTATTGCACCTGGATCAGATCCTTGGCCTCCTTTGGGCCGACGTTCCTGGACTTCAGCTGATCTTTGGTTTTAGGCCACTGCAGCAGTTTCAGGTTGTCGTACATCTCAGTCAGTCTGGTTTTACTGACTGGGTCGTTCATGCTCTCAGTGTTTGATGTCTTTAATGACACAGCCACATTTGCAGCCACTCTGTTCACACAGATACAACAGAGATCTAGAGACTTTGTCTCACAATGATATTTGGAACATGTTCTAAAGCTGTTTTAGCTCTTGATGTTTTTACACCACCTCTGTTTGAATGATCTTAGTTCTTCTTCTTTCTGCTTCAGAGCAGACCTATGGATGGAGTCATTTACTGATCAGAGAACAGCTGGAGCACAGCTGGTTACTTTAGTGAGTTTTGTTCTCATTTGCTTTCTTTATTGCGTGAAAGATAAACAACAAAGAAATACTCACTCTGCCTTTTTAAGTTTCTCATAAAACACCTCTTCTTCATTCGTACTGTAACAGAAACATTTTTAAATGAATAAAGATTTGAATCCATTAGTGATTAATTTAATCAAATGTGCTTAAATATCAAACCTTTGTTTGTGTTCACACTTTTGGCAGCTGGAGCCCACCTTTATTTCCCTTTTTAAATGTTTTTGCAGAGAAACAGAAGTTATTGGAAATTTACTTTTCAAATCATTTTCTTTTACCTTTTGTTCAGAATAAAATAGTTATGTGGTGAAGGATACTGGGATTAAAAATTTAAAACAACTGTAACTAAACTGGACCCATTAACCAGCCTTGAATATTACAATACTTATATATGTCATAATATTTAAAACTTATTTTACCAGCAATGAAACGATTGTAAAATATGTTTTTTACTCAATTTTATAAAGAGTAATTTACAGAGGCTTCAATGATTTCCCAAATTTCAAAAATTTTGGCATTAACAGAATATTCAAAGATGATATGTTTTACTTTACAAACATATCTTTGTGTCATAATCAGAACATTCCCCTCCAAATGCTGCATATGCTTTGCTAAGATAGACCACAGGTCTCTCTAGTTCTCAACTACTTGTACATAGGCACAGTTGCTGAAAATCATGAGCCATCTTGTCGGCCCAGTTCTTTACAACTGCATGCAATTGCAATGACTTTATATAATCCTATTTTCCATCAGATTAGAAGCTAAATCAGGTCTGGTGGCCTTTGGTCTTTAGGAGTTGTTTGATGTCTGCTTTTTAGACAATGTTTCCTTAGACAATGTTTTCATTACTTAAAGTCAATGTAAAGTAGAAATAAATATATGTTATTATTTTCTCAAACCATGAAACCATATGTGTTAGAAAATGTAGATCTCATCATTTTATTTGAACTAAGTT
Source organism: Cyprinodon tularosa (assembly GCF_016077235.1). NCBI lineage: Eukaryota > Metazoa > Chordata > Actinopteri > Cyprinodontiformes > Cyprinodontidae > Cyprinodon > Cyprinodon tularosa. The sequence goes on along the minus strand of NW_024038975.1, from coordinate 528,882 downwards.
ACAGGCATTTGCCCCGCTAGGAATGCTGCGTTGTTTTAAGTTCAAACAAGGAAAGCAAATGCTTCTTCCAGGAAGGGCCTGGTCTTATCCAGTTATGATGTTACAGGTGATTGATAACCACCAGCAATAAACATGCACCCCCTTTTTGTATGTGTAAAGTTCTGACCCCTCCTGTTACTCCTTTGAAGTCTGACAATAAAGGCAGGGGACAGACAGGTCCCAGCAGAGTTGACTGTAGACATTCAGGGAGTCAAAATTCTCTGTCAAAGGTCTTCTCCCCTCTCTGCAGAAAAATAACTTGTCTGCTTGTGTTGGTTATTTCTAGGAAAATAAGGGATTGTTGTTAAACCCTAAAAATATGTGTTTTAATCGCCCAATTTAATTTGAATGATTCAAAAAACCTGCTAAGCATGTAAAAGGGGATCATAAAAGTTATGAAAAATAAAAAAGATTTCTCTGTTCTGAAAACCTGGGGACGTGTAATCTGGACTGCACAGCAACCATGCAATGGCTTGCCATAGTACAGGGGAAAGAAAATAAGATCTATGTATGAGTTCAATACATAGAATTCAGCAGATTGAAATCATAGGGCCACCATTTCAGCCACACCCAGCAATTACCAAAACACTAGACTCTTGAAACCTAGGTTTTAACTTGTGGCAAGGCACACTACAACAGATGGCCAGAGTGGGACTGGATCCCAGACTCCTGGATGAAAGTCATGCGTTGACTGGCCATCCAAAGAAATATCCCCCTTTGCCAAGTAGCTAGGACACATTATCAGTCAGTGACAGGAACCCACACTGTCAGAAGTTCATAATAAAATTATCAATGGTTTGAAGACATTTTACAAGGTTAGAACAATATATGTATGAAAGTTCTACTATGTTTAAAAGAAAATTGCCAAATTCTGAGAGGCGTGGTTTGTGAAGAATGACAGTTGGTACTCTAACACGTTTGTTGGTCTTCTCAGTGGTCCTAATAGATTTAAATCATATCTTAATTTAGTCATAAAAATAAAGTCTTCTCTGAATTGGTTTTAAAGGATGTTTTCAGGTATGTCAGTTATTTTTTAATAAAGTCATGCTTAGCATCACTTATTGAGTCCTTATTACTCATACACATCATATTCTGCTTTATCTGGGACCGTGGCAGAAGGCAGCAGTCTAAGCAGAGATTCCCTGATTTTCCTTTTCCCAGACACCTCCTCCAGCTTTGCTGGGAGGAGCCAAAGGTGCTCGCTCCCTCCAGTGAATCTTTGGTTGTCCAGTGGGCGTTCACCCAGTAGTACATGTCTGGAACACCTACACAGGGAGGAGTCCAGGGGACATCTGAAAAAGATGTCCAACCACCTTAGGTGACTCTACTCAATGTGGAGAAGCAGCTGTACCTTGGCCCTCTCCCGATCTCTGGGGGAGCTTCTCACCATATTTCTAAGGGAATCTGCCAATGACTTGGAAAACCAGAGTATTTATTAAAAAATCAAATCATATGACCTGGAGAGTAAAAATAGCTTAACTGACATTTGACTACACCCTTGTGAACAGATCTGGTTTTAAACACCTATAGGCTCCAGCAACAAACTTTGAAATATTTTCTCACTTTTGACATTGAGCATGTTTGTCTACAGGTGAAAGGTGTCATTTCACTATCGAATGGTTTTACTGAATCTGAATGAACATAATAATTTATTTAAATACCTCGATCTCAGCATGTTCAACTCCTTCACTTTTTGGTCCCGATCTGATCTGTGTAAAAATGCAATATTTCAGACAGTGATAGGGAGTAAATACAAGTAATTATCCTAAATACTTTCCCTCAATGAACACAAATTAAAATCTAAATATATATTTTTTATATGCTCCACTGCAACACTTAATGTCCGTTCATTAGAAAGATGCAGACTGCTGCTGAATAAGTTTGTCATAATTTCTCTCTCCCTATTCATTTTCTTTAGTTATATGTGTGCTTCATTATTTGTCTTTCAACTGAAAGGTAAGCTTGCCCTTATCTACATTATGTTATTGCCGAATCCTGTCTGTTGACAAAACAAAAGTATGTTTTGTCTCTTGCGTTTGTAACTGTTTTATCTTCTCAGTGCTATTAGTAAATTAGCTATCAAATGTGATTACACCTAGAGTTTTCACCCACCATGCCATCACTAAAGAAAACCTTTTCAGAGCTCCAGCTGTTAACATTTTCTACAAAGATCAAGGTCCATCATTGTTGAAGATGCATGGATAAGAGCAGCTGAAAATATGATTTTTCCCCCCCTAAACAATGAGCAGGCCCTTCAACTAATAGTAAACTCAGTTATGATAAAAACTTTACATTTAAGCTTTTTTTAAGTCGATGAAAAATAGTTTGTGAAAATGTGATACTGTTGCTTGGAATTGATCTTCAGAGCAGGTTAGGTTTAGTGTTTGACCTTTTCGGTCCTCTTGTAATAACGCTGCCATATCCTACTGTCAAAGACTTTATATGTAGTTTAAAGTTAACTGGTATCCAAATAAAAACGTAAACATTTTTAAGGATTTTTTTAGCAAACAACTGTTCTGATGCTACAAAAAAACTTAACTTAAATGTTATTAGAACCCCTACTTTTTACACCTTTTATACTCTTAATAACTACTTACTTTGCTTCTTTTAGTTCATTTTCTAATCTTGATATTTCAGTTAATCTGTAAAGACATTTTAAAAAGTTATTTCAACCACACAAACAGTTGTTTATATTAATTCTGTGGATTTTGGTTCAATAAAAAAAGTATTTAAACTCAAACCTTTGCTTGTCTTCGTATTCAAGGTGTTCACATCGCTGACATGTGGATGGCCCACTAAAATTTAATTTAAGATGTGTAGAAAAAAACTGTTGTTACTGACTTACAATTTAATTACTCTGTGAAGATATAATTTAAAGCTGTCTGGTAATAAACTAAGCTAATAAACAGGAACAATGCTCAAGTGAAAGAGCTGTTAGCTAAAACATGGGGATGGATAATAAACCTTTTTCAAGAAGCTAATTTACCATTCAAATTCACACACCTTGCTAACCAGTTTGCATGTCCATTCAAATGTTTACTTATTATTATGAAAATAATTTGGGGACAATATTTATTTATTTGATGTTTGCTTTTCCTGGGCTGAACGATTAAAACCCAAAGGTACAATGTTTTTTACATAAGGAACTGGATGCACATGCTTCAGCTAGTTAAAGAAACTGTTTTTTTTTATTCAGAACAGTTTGCTATTTGTAGCCATCAGTAAAGTTATCTCCATGCTAGCTGGCTTTTTGCTGCTATTAATAGGCTAAATAATAGAGCTAATTAAAATAGGTTGTTGGTGTAGAGAGCTTTAAAACATAACCCATACATTTGAAATAGGGAAGTGATTAAGCTAAAGAGGTGCTTGTAATGTTATAGAAGCCTTACTTCTGCCTTTCAGTATAGCATACAGTACCTAGGGTCAAGTGTTTGTTCTTCATCTGCTGCAGGTTTTCTATGATTGTAGGAAAAAAGATATAATTAGTGAAACTTGGTTATGTTACCCATGTTTATACCGTCTGACAAAAGCTGTCAAATGGTTTTGTGCACTATGGTTTGATATGGACCCATTTGGATAACACTCAAAAGTAATATTTAAGTCAGGGGTGCCCAAGTCCAGTCCTCAAGAGCTACCATCCTGTAACTTTTATATGCATCTCTTCTCTAGCACACCTGAATCTAAAGCCTCAATCCCCCCATTTAGCTCATCAGAGGCATGGTAACGAACCACTCATTTGATTCAGGTGTGTTTAAAATGGTTGCATGAAATACTTGCAGGATAGTAGCTCTTGAGGACTGGACTTGAGCACCCCTGATTTAAGTAATCATTGCATTTGAACCCAATCATCTGACAGTCAGGGATAACACTGAGCAAAAGTCAACAACAACAGAGCAAGTATAGCAAATGCAATGGACAGGTTAGGAGTTTGAAATGCATCACTTAGAGGCATTGTATCACAGTACAGTATGTGTTTGTATCAAGTGATTCATCAGACTGTGGAGCAACACTTTGTGAACTGGCATGATGTGTTTGCACTCAAGTTCCCAATGTTTCTAAAAATACTACGTCCATTTTCTTCAATCAGACTGTTCGTTTTGGGTACCGAGTCTGATCTCATGAACATTTTCATGTTTAAACAAATGTGCAGTATCATTACACATGCAAAGTTGATCTACTGTTTGGTTGTTTTACTCATTTGGTCTGTTAAATTATCAAGGCAGCTGTCTTAATTTGTTCAGTGTGTTTAAGAAAAACACACTGGGAGAAAGATTTTTATGCATCAATATTTATACAATTAAATCATAATGAAAATTATCTTGTCTATGAGGATATATTATAGCGAAATGTCCTGCAAACACAAATATGAAACTAACACAAACTCACAAAACACACGCAAAGGAGACATGCTGTAATTACAGAAAATAGAGAAGAGCAAAGTGGAAACACCCGGCAAACATAAAACCCAGTGCAAATACATAAATAATGCAAAACTACACACATGCCAAGTGTAAATGTTACAACTTGCAAAAACAGATCCAAGTAAAAAAAAAAATCAACAAAGTACCTGTGTAAAACAGAAGTACTCCTGACCCCTAGAGGGAGAAGATCTCTAAAAAATCTTTTTACTGTAGGCTTAAAGGAACTGAGCAAATGGTATTAAACTGTTTCACGTAAGGATGATTATGTCTCTTTTTTTTTTTTAGTTAAAATACATGACTAAGAATCCTTCACTTTGGGTTTTTAATATTTATACTTGCTCATGTCTTTACTTTTGTAAAAAGTACTGGATTAAATCCTCTGTCCTGTGTTAACAGATCACTGTCTCATGCCTAGCTTTTCTGCCTTAATGGTTCTTCGGTCAGAGAGGTGCTAATAAAAAACAAAGGTTCTTCTAGGAAATTGGAAGGACTAGACCTGGTGAAAAGGCTAAAATCTAAAAATCTAAAACCAAATTCCTCAAAAAGTTGCTGATCAATATCACATTAAAATATTACAGGAACGTCCTGATCAGTGAAAGGATAAAAGAAGAAAGTGTGTTGGATAAGGACTTCTTCTGAATGACTTTTTTTCTGATGGGAATTTTCTGTTCATAGCAAAGAACAGGAATTGTTAAAGTTCTTTTTTTTTTGAGGATCAGTACAAATACTAAGATGTTGAGTTGAGGTTGCTGCAGGGTTGATGCAGGGTTCCTGTCACTGACTGATAATGCATCACATACAAAAGATGCAGGTTAAGATGGGATCATTCTACCCTGAGCTGGTTTTGAGAGGAAACAGAGACCAGATTATAACTTAATTCAGCTTTTTGAAAAAGGGTTCTAATGGTGGTCTGAAAGTGTTTAAATGTAATAAAGTGCATACCCATCTCCTCCTTGTTGAGCAGTACTTGATCTCCTGTAAAATAGAAGAACTAATCAATTAAGTCATTGGTTGTATTTTCAGTAACAGTACAATACAAACATATGTTTTATGCATGTTTTAACAAACTTTATTGCTAGAATAAAAACAAAAATCAGGTAATTAATGAAAAATATGTAATAAAGGTTATAATTCATAACAAACAAAACAAAAGTAACTCTGAAAAAGTATACAATAACATATTTAGAAAATAATTCTGTTAAAGTCTAACACCAAATGTGTGCACAACCTGATTAGCATATCTGTCCAAAATGCATTCATTATTTCAATTTTGAGAAAATATACAGTAGTTTAGTTTAATCTTACCTGAAAAATGAAAAAAGGTTCCCCATTTTTCATAGGTTTGCAGTCTGAAGGTGAAACAGTTTGTGGATCTGAAAGCAGACGGAATAAACGTCTGTCCTTTTAAAAAGACAAGTTGCACCTGTTTCTACATTTGTGACTCTGCACCCCAGTGGCAGATTCTGGAATTACATCCTGTTGATCATAATCAAGCATATTTCCAATATAGATTAGATCTGCTGAACTGAATCAGGCTTTGTGAGGTATAACAGGTCTCCAAAGTGAACAGACAGGTTAAGCGACCCTTAGTTCCCTCCATGGTGCCACACAGGTACTTTGACCATGTTGACACTGAGTGGCATTCATGTTATCTGCTGAGGTTTGCCTGGAAAGTTTTTGCTCCATCACCCCCAGTTTACACTGCATCCAGGTCCACTTAGCTGCAAACTCTGCATCATAACCCTTAGCCTACAACTAATTATAGAATTCATACTGCAATAACACAGTGACACATGGTAATGGTGAGCAGTTGGCCAGAATTGCTCCCTCTCCCAAGAACATCTCAAGTCTCCGCTAAGTGCGGAGCCCATTGCCCCTGTCCTGCCCTTTCTCTGCTGGCTGGCGCCTGGGCTCGCCGGTGCACCGGTGGTGCTCGGTGTTTGTGGGTAGATGCCTGGGCAGGTGCTGGCTTGTTCCTGGTGGCTGCTGTCTGGGGCCTGGCCATGCGGCCCCAGCCCTGTGGCTCCTGCCACAGGGCTGGGGCGTCAGTTCCCCGGTGCCCATGGCCGGTTCCACTTCGGGGTGGCTGGCTTCCGGCGGAGTCCGCGGGCTCCTTCCCGGGGCTCCTGGGGCCTCCGAAATTCCTGCAGCTGGGGGATCTCCTCGGATCTCTCCTTTTCCCTTGGTGGGGCGTTGCCTTTCCTGGGTTGGCCCCTCCTGTGCACCTTTGCTCTGGGGATCCCTTGGGGCATCTGGGGTTTTGGGTCCCTCAGAGCTTGCCTTGGCACTCTGGGGGGAGGGGTCTTTGGCTCTTCACAACCACTATTGAGCATTTGGCTTTGGATAAACTTTACATGCACAAGTGCCACTTTATTGTGTCTCTTATTCTATATCCGTTGGTTGTGTTCTTCTTTTTACGTTTCTTTGCAGGTGATGAAGCAGAGTGTAGACCTTTTATCGTTATCTCAATTTTATCTCCTATTTCTTTCATATTTTCTCCTTTTTTCCAGTTTTTCCTTACCTGTTCTGCTTACATTACATTGCAGTGTCCAGATAATATGTAATACTCCCTGCAAAATCATAATAAAGATATTTATATGCGTAAATGAAACAGAACTCTATGGCGATAGCTGTACTGTTCCACTTGTGAAAGCAAAATCTGTTGGGCCCTTTTTTGGCATCGAGACGATTATTGTTATTACCACATCGCCAGACAAGACACTGTTTAAAAAAAAATAGAAATCAGGAAAACATCAACTTTCTATACATATGTTGTGATCAAATGTCAGCAATCTGGCAAGAACTGTTCTGTTCTGAAGGCACTCCCCTCCAGCAGAGTTTTTAAAACAAATTATTTCACTTCAACTTCCTGTTGCCGGTGACCCCTTGGCCATGTAAGGCTCGTCTGGAGAACTTCTCAACTGAAAGCTATGCTAAGTAGGGACCAAATCCTTCTGGAGAGGCCTGTGCTCGCTGGACCAAGTCAGACCACATTTCCTATGATTCAGAAAGAGCAAATTGTAGTGGCAGTTTTTGTTCCCTCCAATTCAAACCGAGTTGAACAAAATTTTTCCTGAAACCGCCTGCTGCAGCACAGAGAGAGTTAATCCAGCTCTGATAACCTAAATCAAACCTCCTAAGGAGCAACTGCGTGGCCCAAATGCTGTTTGACGGGGAGCTGTTAGAACCGAACCAAGGCAAAGGCCTTAGGCCCCGTCCTCATGAAGCCGAACCCTGGCCTAAACGCACAAATTTTTCACCAAACCAGCCTCTCATCCATACGAAGCCTGCGTTTCGGGAGTCTGTAAACGATCTTTTTTTTATTCAGCCTTCAGAGTGGGAAGATTTTTAAACGCTGTTTTCGCGTTTCCATCTTTAAGCTCTAACCGCATTTTTTTTTTTTTCACGCATGCGTCATAGCGTCGCCTCTAAACATGCATGCGCGACACAGTATCACAACAACAATGGCGCCGTACTGTGTTGAATGGTTGCTGCTCATGCTACTCACCAGGGGCGTTGCTAGGCACAAAGCTTTACTGGGGCACTGGCCCCCTAGTGCATATGCCCCTCCTTCCATACATAAATACAGACAAGCACACTGCCCAACCCTGATACATTCCTACCAAAATTACCAGTTGAGATATTAATGAGTATAAGAGCATATTTGTTTTAACAAACATGAACATTTTCAACATTGCAGCTATAAAAAATAAAACATCAACAACTTTGACAAATAAAAAGTTTCCTTATACACATTCTGAAGTAATCATTAATTCCTAGGTTACAGAGTTTTAGTTCGAGGGAAATTTTAACTCATCCTGAGCTAAGTTTTCCTTTTATTTTTTGAGCATTAAAGTTTACCTCCTATTTATCATTTTTGCAAAGTGGTCAATCACTAGACTGTGACTCAGCTTAGAAAGTTCTTCCTTTTCAACTGATAAAATAGCAAGATGATGGAGCCTGTCTTGTCCCATTGTGCACCTCAGCCAAGTGTGGATCCTTCTCAACACACTGAATGACCTTTCACAACTACAGCTGTAGACTGGGATGGTGAGGAGATCTGGATGACCTGCGTTAGTGTTGGGAACATGATGTTATCAAGCAAGTTGAAAACACAATGCATATCCTTGATGACAAGGCTTTCTTTTTTAACCAGGAAAAGCTTTCAAACCATTTTGAATTAAATTAACGTTTTTTTACTCCAAATTTGTGCTGGGGATGGTGGGACAACTTAACTTGTTTAGGACCATCATGCTTTCCCCCTAAGTCACTAATGTCCCCTTCTTGTTTGTGGACGCTGGTTGTTGCTCCCTCATCACCTTCATGGTCCTGTCTCTCCTGTCCTTCACCTGTCTCTTGCCTAGCTGTCAGTCTCGCCTCCTCCTCCCTTTCCTACTCCAGCCCCTTCATTCTCATTCTCTACAGTAAACATTAAAAAAACGTAAATTTATAATTATGAAAATATCTATCATATTGCTTATAACGTCCCTAATGTAACTGCTTAGCTTAAATCACTAATTCATTACGGGACCTTACCTCCCTCTCTCTCATCTTGTTTTACTGCTTCCCTGTCTCTGCTTCGTGTGAGGAATTTCCTGATATCCATCTACAAACCAATGCAGTAATTTTCAGTCAGTAGCCTATAAATCATGTGGTTTCACTGGGAAAATAATAAAATTGACAGGTAAGAAACGTTACCAGAACTAAAAAAGCGTCGTGGCCGCACAGTGTCCCATCCAACTCAGTTGAGAGCAGCGTGTTAATTTACCTGCAGTTCATGCAGTGATGTGGGGGCGCTAATACATCCTCAATTTGGAGTTACCAACACACTTGCTGCGCATTTGAGTAGAAATATACGTCTCCTTCCATTGGAATTATCTAAATTGATGCATTAAAAAAATGTAATACTGTTGCAAATATTCATGAGATTTATACTGGGGCACAGCTCATTTATACTGGGGCACGTGCCCCAGTAAATGGGGTCTGGCGACGCCGATGCTACTCACCCTGCTGTCGGGCTTACCACGGAATCTTCTTCTTCTGGAATATCTCCAGGAAGAACAGAGCAATATCGACCACATAGTTCAGCACCTGAATTTGACTGAACCACGAAAATGGACCCGCAGGGCAACCATGTATAAATATTAGTGCGTATGCCCAACATTTCATCGCCTATTTTTGCTTTGGCACGACAGCGCCAATTACAGGCCTGGCATACATTTTGCAGCGTTTTCATGCATTCGTGTGGACGAACACATTTATTTTACGTCTCCGTCTTTACGACAAACGTTCTGGAAAATATTAGCGTTTCGTGTTCGTTTTTACTTCGTGTGGATGGGGCCTTAAACTCCACCAAGCCCAAACAGTAACATCCATCCTTCCACTTATCTGTCAGATGCCTAAGAAGTGCTCTGCTTGCATGAACTAGGTAGAGTAGACAGTTGTGTTTGTGTTTTATTTGAAAATAGCTTTCTGATTCAATTGCTGAGGGTTTTAAGAGCTTCAGCTGCCTCACACTGGCCACATTGTAGAGGCCGTGTTGGAGCTCGTACAGGACATTTCCTTTTTTACAGCTGGAACCACCCAAACCAGACCACCTGGGGCTAGCTTAGCTATCCCATTCTCTTTCTGTAAGTTTTACCCTTGATTTGAATGACCTATTAATTAACAATAACTTCCAGTTCTAGTTATTTTATATATTCTTAATCCTCTGGTAAACTTGCACAACACATATGAAGTTATTTAACATTATCTTTAAGGTTTGGACAGAAAGTGTGAAATCCTTCTCCATAGTGAGATGATGAATTGAGATTTGTAGGGCATTAGAGTAAAACACATACATAGCTAATTTTAATTATGTGGTTCTATTGATCCTGCGATTCATCTTCCATCTGCACTTAGAAAAATAAGTATTTTAACACCCTGCTATTTTGCAAGTTCTCCCCCTCTCTGAAATTAGGTGCATGTCAACTGTGAGATACATAATCTAAAAAGAGAAATAAAATCCAAAATTCACAATGTATGATTTTTTTAACTATTTATTTGTATGATGCAGCTGAAAATAGATATTTGAACACCTGGTAAAAATCTCTGTTAATAGTTGTCCAGTAGCCTTTGTTTGCAATTCCAGAGGACATACGTTTCCTGTAGTTTTTCACCAGTTTTGTACACACTGTATGAGGGATTTTGGCCCACTCCTCCACACAGATCTTCTCAAGATCAGTCAGGTGTCTGTGCCATCACTCAGAAACACAGAGTTTGAGCTCCCTCCAAAGATTCTCTATTGGGTTTAGGTTTGGAGACTAGGCCACACTGGCTAGGCCATACCAGTAATAAAAATAAACATTGTGACATTGTGTCAGATATGCTATTGTAGGGGCATTGAAAGTATCATATAAATCTAGACGCATCATGCCAGCAGTACAACAGGTCTACCAACCCTTTGGATCATCCAGCTTGTAATATATATTTTCGGTACAAAGCGCCTTAATGCAGGTGAAGATTCTCATTCATTCAGATCATCAATCGTTCCAAAAAAGTAAAAAAAAACACTGGACTTTGTTTTTCCCAAAATGGAGTGCAAAGTCTGGTGGTTTATTTTTTAAGTTTCTTGGAATAAGCGCCATAACGTTTTCCATATGGACCAGAGGTCCAAATAACTTCCCAACTATTTATCAGCTTTAAGTAAACATGAAAGACAAAGCCTATATATTTTCTTAAAATATTTAACTTCTTACTTTCTCTTTTTTAATTGCTCTTCATTTAATCAAACGTATTAATCAGAGACTGTTTTTGCTCTTTATTTTTCTTTTTGTTTATTTATTTTTAGGGTCCCTGACTTAAATGTTTAGCATGCTATAGCTCAAACGCACCGTATCAAATATTTAAACGAAACAGAAACATACATGGATGCATTTTGTTAATGTACTCACGAAGAAGAAGATAAGAGATTAGAAGATTAGAGACTTAATTGTGATGAATGCACTGATACTTAGCAACTTGTATGGTCCATTGGATTTCTTTCCATTTCCATTTCCATTTCAAACTTAACCATGCAGAGGTCAGGAATTTCTACTGAAAACCAGCAGTTGGTCCTCAGCAGGTAGATAAGATCCTATCTCAGATCCGGCATCAGCTATATCCGCCTTCCTTACTGAAATGTTGCAACAATACAAGAACAATGAAAAACTAATGTTTATCTGCTATTCCCAAGATAAATATCTTATTGATGTTCACTGATTCACTGATACTGTCCTTTGTGTGAAGACATCAGGGTTTTTCCTAACCAGAGGCCATGGGTGGACAGCTAAAGAAGCTGCTGCTAAAAGCTTAGGATGCAGCATGTAGATCAGGTAACTGTGGCCTACAGCAGGGCCTGAAGTGAGTGAAAAAAGGGCTTCCAGCTGGTGCTGAACTGCTGGTCAACTGACATCTGAATAACAACCAACCCCTGCATTGTGTGGAGAGGAATCGGGAACATCAACATAAGCAGTGCAGGCAGTTTATATCAGTTTTGATCAGTTTCAGTGATAAATGGATACATGTGTTAACTGTATTGAAAAAAAAAACGAAAGAAAAATCTAAGGATTAAGTTCAGCTGGCTTTACCTCGATATGCATGTTACAGTTACTGAAGCATTTAAACAGGAACTTATATGAGCTGAAAGTATGTATTAAATATTACTTTTAAAATAAGTTTGTGGAGATGTTTACAAAATCTAATTTCATTAAGAGAATTTTAATAATTTCAGGAGACAACAATGACCTTTCATAAAACTTTTCACAAATCTAAACCAGGATACTTCCCTATAATGTGTTCTTAGCCTCAGCAAAAAAAAAAATAATAATGTTTCCTCCCTATCTCTAGTTTTACAATATTCTAACAAGTAAAATTTCAAATGTAACTGTATTTTATTTTATTTACCTCTGTTTAGGCAATGGAGTGCAAGGGTTTAAACCCCAAAGATAAGCAAATAAAACTTCATACATAGTTTATTTTATATTTAACATTTGTTGTTTTCAAATTGAGATGTTTAGAGGTAGGTTATTGGAAGGTTATATTAACCCAGGGGGGCGGAGCCTCCAAGAACATAGTGGATAAATGCTTCTTGAACTCACCAACACTCAGACTTTTGATTTCTCCCTGTTAAGTTTGAGCAATTTTAAAATGGGTGACGGCTACATCATTGCCATAGACTTTGGCACTGCATACAGTGGCTATGCTTATAGCGTGACCCCCAAAGAAAAAGAAATCGAGCCCATTCTGAAAAAATGGGGTCAAGAAGAAGGACTGGACACTCCGAAAACTCCAACCAGCATCCTGTTTGATGAACATGGTGAATTTATGAAGTTTGGTTATGAAGCCAAAGCAGCATATATCAATGTGCATGGAGAAGAAGCAAAGAAGCAGTACTTCTTTGAAAACTTCAAGATGGCCCTCTATGGAAGAGTAAGTATGAACAGTATGTCTGTATTTTTAAAGTTTATCTATGTTCTTAGTATGTGGTGCAGATTAAAGCCAGTTTGCAGGGCAGAGTTTCTTCTTTTGTCTGCACAGGCTTAGAATTTAATGATCAGATTGGAACATATTTCCCAAACTAGACAGAATCCTAAATATATTTTATGTGAAGCTGTTGGGAACAAGTTGTATCTGTGACGTTAAAATGGACATGTTATCAAATATCTCTAGGAACTGACCAGGGATGTGACCATTAAAGCAGCCAACGGAAAGGAAATGACAGCACTGAAGGTTTTCACAGAATCCCTGAGATTCCTGAAGGAAGATGCTCTGAGTACCATCGGCAGTAACACAGGGGTGAAGTTCCTGGCCTCTGATTTCACCTGGGTGCTCACTGTTCCTGCCATCTGGGATCCTTCAGCCAAGCAATTCATGAGAGAAGCTGCAACTGAGGTGACATCCTGTTTCATAAAAAGCTATTAAAATGAATTATCAGTAGTTGTGATTCATTTAATTCCTCTTCCAGGCAGGTATTGTGACAGAAGGAAGAGAGCACAAACTGGTGATTGCTCTGGAACCAGAAGCAGCCTCAGTCTGGTGTAAGAAGCTTCCCTCTGATGGTTTTATCACACAGAACCACAACAGAAGCTCACTGGATCAGACTCCAGGGACCCAGTACATTGTTGTTGACTGTGGAGGTACGGTTTGTAACTCTATTCAGACTACTCTCATCTTACGGGGTTCAAACCCCTTATAACCAAATGAGTAATCGTACTATATCCACATTTAATAAATCATTTTAAGGAGAGGTTTATTGACCTTTTTGGGTTAACAGAATAATAAAAACTTTCTGTATGTTTTTGTTTCAGGAGGAACCATCGACATCACTGTTCATGAAGTTCTAGGAGGAGGAGCTCTGAAGGAGCTACACAAGGCCTCTGGAAATGATCTGGGAGGACAAAATGTGGACAGAAAGTTCAAAGAGTTTCTCAGAGAAATATTCAGTGATGGAGTCTGGGATGAATATGAAGAAAATTATCCCAGTGAGGTTCAGAAAATGATGTATGATTTTACCCGTCTAAAACAGGTAGATGAAGACGTTCAGATCACCTGCCAGTTTAATCTGGGAACACTGGCTCAGAAAAAGAAAGCTATAGAAGAGTTCTTTGAGGGTGTGGAAGGTGTGTCCTGGGATGATGGATCTATCAGAATCTCCAGAGACAAACTGAGGTCTTTGTTTGAGGAGAGTCTGCAGGGTATCGCAGAGAGTCTCAGAGAAATCCTCAAGCAAGATTTTAGCATTGAGTTCATTCTGTTGGTGGGGGGCTACGCTCAGAGCCAAATCCTACGTCAGCACATCACTGATCAGTTTGGTGACCAGTGCAAAGTTCTGTGTCCTCTCAGGGCCCAAGAGGCCATTGTGAATGGGGCAGTGCAGTTTGGAAGAAATCCAGAGGTGTTAGCTTCTAGGAAAAGTGCCTTCACATACGGCATATCTGTGTGTTGCACCTTTAATGCGAAAAAACACAAAGCAGAGAAGAAATTCACAGAAGAGGGGTCTGACTATTGTCGGGATATTTTCAAGGTACTGGTGACCGAAGGAGAAGATGTGAATTGGAATGAAACCAGAGAGTGCTTCTTTAGTCCAATACGATCAGACCAGGAAAGAATGAGCATGAGATTTTATCAAACAGAAAGAAGAGATGTAATGTATACAGATGACTGGGGAGTGGAGGAAGCTGGTTCATTCATTGTTGACATGCCTGATACCACTGGTGGCAAGAATCGTACAGTCAGGCTGGATATCAGCTTTGGAGCCTCTGAGATAACAGCCACAGCGACAGATCTAAATTCTGAGGCTAAAGGGTCCATTAAGATGGAGTTTATGACCAAAGAAATTAGCAGAATTGGTAAAGTTTCACGTGCCCCAGCTGTTGTTGCAATGGAATAAAAAACAACCAGATTGGGCTCTCCCTGAAAAGAAATTCCTAACTTTAATTTCTTAGTTAGTTTGATGAAATATTAGTTTAATTTACAATTTTTCTGAGGTTTTGATTTATTAATGAATTAAATAAAAATGTATGATTTAACTCTATATTTTAGAAATGCAACAATTTCCTCTTTGATTTCAATCCACTACTAAATATCTTTGTTATGGCTTTTGGTTTTATAAATAATCATCTTAAATCTGTGCATTCCACAACGAAATAGGAAATAAAATACATTTAATTGATCCTAAAATTGATTTTTGGGTATCTGAAAGATTTACTGTCGCTGTTTCTACAAAACTACGTGATTATTTTTCCCGGATTTTCTTTTTAACAAATAAAAGATGTTGGATGAATACATATAAATAAAGATGTTGGAATTATATCACATTATGTGTTGCAGTTGTGCTCATTTACAACTCAAGCAGTTTAGAGCAGGCAATGAGAAGGATGAAAACAGGAAGATATAACATTCCCCTTAGTAAACTCAGCCTAAGGCTGTTTGATCTGTGTTATTGTTCTGATCATAATACAGAAATGTTCTGTGAGCAGCAAATTTACTACAGTAACAGTAGCTGTACTCGTTACAGCTAATGGAGACTTAAAAAAAATATTTATTTTTCAGTCAGAATCTATTATAATTAATTTCAAATTATTTAATTATTTCAACCCAGTCAGTTAGCCTCTATTACATGCTTTACACCAGGGATGGAAGAAATTCTACTCCTATAAACACATACTTACACTTTTTAATAATTCAACTCAAAACTAAATTAGTATACCGTGATTAGTCACCAAACAGAACCAATAGATATCATATTAGTCAAAAGAATCATAAGTCAGTTTATCATGAATACATTATACGTTACATTGAGTTTCACTCTGATGTTCCCCAAAGTTTGAACTAATCTTGAGTTAATGGTTAATTAGAGGTTTAGTCATTTAAAACAGCTAATGAATTCTAGACTAGCAGAAAAAGATCATTTACTTTATAAAGCATTGTTTGACGTATTTGCTCAGTCTAAAATAAGCCATTCTAATACTTCTTCAAGATTGTGACTATTAAATAACTGTCATCATCTGCTGCTCTGGGTTTTGGGTTCTGTTCAAGTTTTCACTTTGGCTTTGATTTATGTTATTTTTTGTTTGATTGTACCATTTATATCATGTTTACTTACTTCTTAGTTTATAGAATTCCTGTCCATTTGCTAATAAGCTTCTTGCATTCCATTGTAAAATAAACATTAAGGTTTAATGATGCTGTTGTTCGTGGTGATCTTCCTGACATTCTAGATGATTGTCATGCTTTTAACTCTGAAGATCTTTTAAGCTATTTTATTTCGGTATGTGCGGATATTCTTGATTCTGTTGCACCTTTTAGAACAAAGTTCACTAAAGCACTTTCTGAACTGTGGCTTGATGACTTCACACGCACTCTCAGGTGCTTATGCCAGCATGCTGAGAGGAAGTGGAAAAATTATATATATGAGAAGTTCCAATCTGGCGTCAAACCTTTTCATAGCACTGAGACAGCACTGTTGAGAGTTTTTAATGATTTAATGGTGACAGTTTCTGATTCTATAACTGTTAATGCTGATAGCATAAACTTGCCTCATTAATCACAGCTTGGGTTGTTTTTAAAATTTCTTATCTGCATAATGGTTGTATAGATAGAAATCTGTTGCTCATCAACGTTAAGCATTTAACAATGTTTTATTTTAGCCAGCTTTAGTTCATCTTTAGTTCTAAATATATTTTCTAAACCTTTGTCTACAGGTGGTCTTAGTTATCAATAACAAATATTTTCATTTGAAAATGCCAGTATGAAATGTACTAAAAGAGAAAACAGGTCTGAATATATTTGTTTTCTATCTTAAGTTTGTAAAGTGATTTTATATGCTGCCAGCTGTGGGAAAACAGGTTAAGCCAGGTAACGTCACAGAGAAATGATAAGCAACACCTTTATCAGTTCTTCTTCAAACTCAGACAAAACCAGACAAGAAACACTAGATCTGCTGCTCTTTAACACTTGAGGATTTAAAGGTAAGAAAGCAGAAATTAATCAAACTTCAAACCACTTCTGAGGAATATTAAAGGGAAATTAGAGAAAACAGGGAGGGCTAAATTGAATTTGGAGAAAAATGTGATGTGGTTTATTCTTACCCAAAAACTGACAGTTAAATGATCTTCTGAGAGTTTACATAAAAAGTAAAAACCCGATTAATTAGATATTTAATGTTTACTTCCTTAAAGGAATTACTGAGAAAATGCTTTGTGCGTGATGGGGTCAGAACTTCAAAAAAAATTGTTAAATGCCAAAATTAACAAACATTGTGTCTGGTTCCCTTTTAATTTGTTTTAGATTGATTTCTTAATTTATGTCATTGCGGTAGTGTTTGGATAAAACAGCCTCAGCCAATAATCTGGTCTGGGTTAGGGTTTCTAGTTAAACCCCTGTTCACAGTGGTTTTTTACCCATAATGTGCGTATATGATGTGAGTAACTACTGACCTCTACTGGAAAATGCTAAAGCAATCCACTAAAATACTTCACAGCCTACAGTTAGTGCTTGGTGTAAGTCATTAGGTGGAATCAGAAGGCACTTTTGAGGACTTCTTTCTGGCATGATCTGGTATCTGGATCTTCCATCCCTAGAACTGTTTTATTATAGAGGGAATCCATAAATATTTATATTCACAATCTATGTCCCAACAGATTTCCAGCAAATATGGCAACATCTAAGGCAGACCAGTCAGGGTAGGTATCTGCATTACGTTTTTTACTAATGCATATTTGTTGATAAAAAGGTTAATAAAGAGGACTCAATAATTACAATGTCTGAATATAACTTCCACTGGGTCGCCTCCGCTCTGTTTTGTATATTTACATTGCAGACAGCAGTACACTTGAAAATAACACCAGTTAAACTATTACCAATATACTGTATACATGTTATACATGTTCAGAAAATTTAGATTGTTCACAATTCAACTGCAAGGTTCATTTTATGGAAACCACGAGCACCAACGCATAATTACTAAAGATATAGCAGAATGTTAAATCAGAATTGTTAAATTACACCTGCATACTACCTTTAAAGTCATAGAGAAGCAGCTGTTCTAACGGTCGCAGTTCTGAAATCTCCCGCATGGTGCCCGACTTTAAATGAGTGAATAAAGTGAATGTGATTGATCAGTTATCAAGGGGGCAGGTTTTTTGTGGCAGAAGGATCGCAGGCTTTTTGGTTGTAGCCTGAGTCACAGAAGCATCTTGCTAACCAGTTAGCAACTTATTGCTAGTAGGTTCCCAATGGGAAATTACATTGGGACCAAGTAGCACTAAATTGGTGACTTAGAAACGACACTGTCAAGGAACGCTATGGACAGCGGAAACATGCAAGAGTTTTGTGTCGGAGGTCTTGGATGAGTCTCTTCCGTCATACATTTTTTATTTAGAGGAGGAAAGCGGGGACGAAGATGTTGTGGAAGAGGATGCCAGGGCGGCAGAAGCTTGGTTTGGTGTAGAAGGCTTACAGCCGTACATGTTTGAGCCCTTGCCTCGCAACACTGCCAGTTGTGTGAACGCTACGCCTGCCGAAGACACAGACGTCCATCCCGTGAACATTGGGACGTAACACAATGGGGAAATAAATTATCCTTATTTCTTATTTTAACCGTTGCGTATATATATTAGCCGCGACGTATAAATTAAGAGGCTATGACCGAAAAAAATGAGATTAACAGACAGTTGATGCATTATTTGCCAAATTTAGGTGTACAGGCTGACGTATAACTAACTGGCCTGCATAAAATAACGGAAAAAAAGACATTTTCTAACTTTTGGGACATTATCGTCTGATAAAAGTACATTTATATGCATGTTTAAGCCAGAATGGTTTGAAATTTAAATATAACATCCCTACGACTTTAAAACGATCGTGAGGCCATATTATAAATCCAATCTTATATTGCTTATATTCCATTTGTCCATAAGGTTTCAAAGATAAAAAGTAATGCAGCATATTAATAATAAAAACATTCCATGATGAGAAAAACTGCCACATAAAGTAAGTTACATCTTTATAGCTAATGCTAACCGTGTTGCTAATTACCCTAGTTTCCATGAACCTTTCTGGTCAACATTGGTTATGTTAGTTTCCCTCACCTTCCACCCAACAAAACAAAAGTGTCCCCACCAATTTCGTTTTGAGATTTGACATCGGGACCCCCCACTGGCTTTGACCTGGATGGCTGAGAATCTCGACCAGCAAACTTGTGAAATTACTTGGCCTCCATGAACTTCTCATCTTTTGCCACATTTGAGGCTTCAAACATAAAGACAACACAGTAATTTTTTGAGAAGTATCAACAACAAGTACGACATATTCAGGAAGTGGAATGAAATTTATTAATTATTGTAAACCTTCCTAACAAATAAAAAACTGAAAAATATTTCTCCCCTTGAGTTAATACTTTGTCTCGTCACCTTTTGATGCTTTTCATTTTACATCCATATATCTATCATCCATACATTCATTCATCATCCATCCATTCATCAATACAAATATGTATCCATTCATCCATCCTTCCATTAAACCATATATCCATTCACCTATTCATCAACTATCCATCATCCATTCATTATCCATCCATGCATCCATCCATCACCAGCAATCATCCATCCATCTTTAATCATCCATTCAGCCACCTACCCATCAGTCCATCCATCTGTCATCCTTTGAGCCATCATCAATCCATTCATCATCCATCCATCATCAGTCCATCATCCATCCATTCACCCATCCATCATCCATCATTCCATAATCCATCCATCCATACATCTATCCATCCACCCATCCATGCATCATCCATCCATCTGTACATACATGCATATATACATCACCCATCCTCCCATCATCTTCCAATCAAGCTAATTGGCTTAAAATCCATCCATCCACCCATCCATCCATCCATCCATCCATCCTTCCATCCATCCATTTATCCATCATCCATCTGTCTGGCCATCATTCTTTCATTCATCAATCCAAACATCCATCCATCTGTCATTCATCAACAATCCATCTTCCATCCATCTATCCATCATTCATCCACCATCCATCCATTCATCCATCCTTTTATCCATCTATCACCCATCATTCCATCATCCATTCATCACCCATCATTCTATCATTCATTCATCCACCCATCCATCATCCATCCATTCATCCATCCATCTATCGAAACATCCATTTATCCATTCATTCATTCATGCTTTAATCAAACCAGAGTGCGAAATACGGGGGGGTCCGGGGGGGGGCTCGACCCATGAGACCCCCTGAAAGCCTCAAAAGCAAAATTTAAACGGGGTCTTAAATTGTGTCAAAAAAATGAAAAATAAAATATATTTTTGTCACTAATGGTCACTAAAATGTTTTTAAGCTCAAAATGTACAGTATTTAAAATTCTAAACATTTATTCACAAATATGTTCTGTTTTTTGCCAAGTGTAGCCAGCCAATCCTGTTCGCGTATGCAAATTAGCCATGTGCTTTTCCGCAGTTAATAACACGGGCAACCAGATGCAAACCGGATTGCAGGAAGACAACATGTCTTCACTCCTGTTTGTGGACCTCAACGGACCTCCTCTGGACAAATTTAACACACTTCCATTCGTCAGAATCTGGATTAAAGCAGGACATGTGCGTGCATGCCTGTGTGTGAAAGACAGAGACAGACAGACAGAGAGAGAGAGACAGACAGAGAGAGAGAGACAGACAGACAGAGAGAGACTGACAGACAGAGAGACAGACAGTCTGTGCGTGTGTATGTTTTCATAGACTGACTATCTGTTCAGGCTCATGCCCGAAAAAAAAAAAAATCTCAAAAAAATCTTCATCCACCAAGCTGTCAGGAAGCTGAGCCCCCCTCAAAAAATCACTCCGGACAAACTGTCTCCTGCACTACTAATAATACTATATTTATTTACTGTTCTTTTGCACTGTTAATGTTACAAATATATCTTACATAATTGGTAATAATAATAATAATATTTTTTTTCTGCTAATATTACCATCTGCATTTTTGCACTAGCATAAGTATTGTATACTTTAAATTATTGTACATTTTATATTTTATTGTGAAATTGAATGTTTAAATTTAAGTAATAGGAACCGATCTTATCTGTTGTGCCTGTACACTTTATCTGTTTCACAGCTGTGAATGAGAATTGCCTCTTGAGTCCTTGTATGTCTGGTGAATGTAAAGAATCGACATTAAAGCTGACTTTGACATTGCAAGTTATAGGCCTAGTGCATATTGAGAAAATTTAGATCGGTATTGCGCAACAATCGGGAAATGGCGACCCCCCCAAATATTGACAGGTATTTGGCACACTGAATCAAACCATCCATTTACCCATCCATCCATCCATTCACCAACTATCCATTATCTATCATCTATCCATCATCCATCCACTATCCATCCATTCATCAATCCAAACATCGATCCTTTCATCATTCATCCATCTACCCTTCTGTCATCTATCCATCATCCATCCATCCATCCCTTATCTATCCATCCAGCCACCATCCATCCATCCATCTATCATCCATTAAACCTTCATCATTACATCCATCCATCCACCCACCCATCATCCATCCATCCATCCATCCATCCATCCATCACCAGTCATCATCCATCCATCCATCCACCCATCATCCATCCATCCATTCATCCATCCATCCATCCATCCATCCATCCATCCATCCATCCATCACTAGTCATCATCCATCCATCCATACACCCACCCATCATCCATCCATCCATCCATCCATCCATCCATCCATCCATCCATCCATCCATCACTAGTCATCATCCATCCATCTAGTGTCAATTCTTTCTTCATCCATCCTTAATCCCTCAATCCAGCCACCTACCCATTAATCCATCCATCGATCATCATTTGAGCCATCATCAATCCATCAATCATCCTTTCATCCATGCATCCATCCATCCATCATCCTTCCATCCATCATCAATCAATCCACCCATCCATTATCCATCTATCCACTCATCCTTACCTTCATCATGGACATTCATCATCCATCAATGTATCCATCATCCATCCATTTATTAATCTAAACACCTATCCATCCATCCATCCATCCATCCATTCATCAACTATCCATCATACATCCATCATTCAGTGCCCATATCATGATGGGTCTCTGTGATTAAACCCACACGCAGAACACCACACGAAGCAGGGTAAAAGTTTAACACTTTATTAAAGATGCAAAAACAGAATTAAACAAGCACTGGTTCTGGTACTGGTCCGGGACTGGCTTCACAGAGTAATCTGCAGAGAGGAGTCGTTTGGTTAGCCAGGTAGCTGTGATGTCGTGACAGAGTCTTGATTCTGATTTGTACCTGATGAGGTTCAGACAGTTCGGTGAAGAGAGGGAACCGGTTGGGTCCAGAAATTGTGGATTCAGCAGAGATCTTAGCAGCGGCAGAGCTTAGCTTCAAGCTAGCGAGGTTCAGACCTTGAGTTGTTCTCCTAGTTCTCTCCTGAGAACTAACTGGGAGATACAGACTGAGGATCTTCAAGTTTGGCTTCTCTAGGCAGGCAGGCAGGCAGGTTTCCAAACATGAGCTCCTCCAGAGCTACAGTGTTCAGTCGGGTTTTCCTAGGAGCAGAGAAGACAGAGACTGGTTAGGATCAGGTTGCTCTCTTGAACAGACAGAGATTCTTAGTATAAGCTGAGACTCAGGTTCCGCTAACCAAAACTTGACATCACTCCGGCGCTGAAGACAGGTCTGGCTGCTGCTTATGTAGAAGGTCTCCTGATGGGCTGATGATCCTCAGGTGTGCAGGAGGCTCCAGCTCAGGAGACCCATAGCGCTCTCTGCTGGAGACAGGTGGCAGATCTTTAGATCCCAACAGTACCCCAGATCCCAACAGAAAAAAAACATAAAAACAGGAAGGGATCCTCGGCACCCTCTGGAGGGCAAGCCTCTGGATCCCAACAGCCCATCCATCATCCA
Source organism: Cyprinodon tularosa (assembly GCF_016077235.1). Lineage (NCBI taxonomy): Eukaryota > Metazoa > Chordata > Actinopteri > Cyprinodontiformes > Cyprinodontidae > Cyprinodon > Cyprinodon tularosa. The sequence continues at coordinate 505,933 of NW_024038975.1, read as the reverse complement.
TCACTCTAACCCTCCCCCATGTATCCATCCACCATCCACCCATCCATGCATCCATTTATCAGTCCAAACATCCATCCATTCGTCCATCCATCCATCCTTTCATCCATCCATCCATCCTACCTTCCATCAAACCATCCATTCATCCATCCATTCATCCATCCATTCATCAACTATCCATCATCCATCTGTCTGACCATCATCCTTTCATTCATCAATCCAAACATCAAACAACAATCCATCTTCCATCCATCTATCCATTATTTATCCACCATCCATCCATTCATCAAACCTTTCTTCATCCATCCATCCATCCACCCACCCATCATCCATCCATCCATTCATTACCCATCATTCAATCATTCATCCATCCACCCATCCATCATCCACCTATCTTACATCCATCTATCCATACATTCATTCACCATCCATCCATTTATAAATCCAAACTTCCATACATTCATCCATGCATCCATCCATCCATCCATTAAATCCATCATCATTACATCCACCCATTATCCATCCATCCTTCCATCCATCCATCCCTCCAGCCAACCACAGTGGATGTGAAGCACATTTGGCTGGATTAAAAAAAAAATGGGAGCTTTTCTGTCAATTTGTATTTTGACAACCAATCAGGGACTGGATGTGGCTGTGACATGTGATGACGTGCAGCAGAGAAGCTTTTTAAAAATCAAAATTGAAAATAGTAAAATCTACATTAAAATAGAATGAACAGCTTTTTTAAAAGTCATTAAAAACCTTCTTGCTGCAAAGAAGCAAGGTGTGCTACAAAGCCCCTAAGATATAAAAATTTGTTATTATCCACATTTGAATGATTTCACAGGTTGACGGATGTTGAGACTGACAACAGGAACCCACAGGTTGACAAAGAGGAACCACGGGTCGTAAATGAGAAAATACAGGGTGAAAAAGAGGAACTAGAGTCTGTAAATGAGAAACTACAGCCTGACAAAGAGGAACTACAGGTTGTAAATGAGATACCAAAGCCTAACAAAGAGGGACTACAGGCTGTAAATGAGAAACTACAGCCTGACAAAGAGGGAACACAGGCTGTAAATGAGAAACTACAGCCTGACAAAGAAGAACTACAGGTTGTAAATGAGAAAACAAAGTCTGACGAAGAGGGAACACAGGCTGTAAATGAGAAACTACAGCCTGACAAAGAGGGAACACAGGCTGTAAATGAGAAACTACAGCCTGACAAAGAAGAACTACAGGTTGTAAATGAGAAAACAAAGTCTGACGAAGAGGGAAGACAGGCTGTAAATAAGAAACTACAGCCTGACAAAGAGGGAACACAGGCTTTAAATGAGAAACTACAGCTTGACAACGATGAACTACAGGCTGCAAATAAGAACCTACAGCCTGACAAAGAAGAACTGCGGTGTGTAAATGAGACACCAAAGCCTGACAAAAAGGGACTACAGGCTTCAAATGAGAAACTACAGCCTGACAAAGAGCAACTTAAAGCTAAAAATGAGGAACTGCAGGCTGTCAAAGAGGAACTTAAAGCTAAAAATGAGGAACTGCAGGCTGACAAAGAGGAACTACAGACTGCAAATGAAAAACTGCAGGCTTACAACGAGAAACTACAGGTTGCAAATGAAAAACTGCAGGCTGACAACGAGAAACTACAGGCTGCAAATGAAAAACTGCAGGCTGACAAGGAGAAACTACAGGCTTTTAACAAGAAACTGAGGGCTGAAGAAGAGGAACTAGAAAAAAAAAAGATCCAAATGGAGTAGGTATTATTTTTATGTTGTATTTTTACTACATAACACTCAAATACACTGATGTTATTTTGGTTCTGTTACTGATCTTTAACCTAAACATAGGGAGCGCTGCCCTGCTGAATAGCGATAATTGTCATTTACATGGATTCTGTCTCAACTACTCCACTGGTCCATAGATAATCACAGTTTATGTTCACACAGTAGAAACTGAAATATAATGCTGAATAATAATTATTATTCTGAGATAAAAAAAAAACCTTGTCTATGCTAAGTTAGCATCATTCTCGATTTATCATATTATTAACTGTTCCACAGAGGAATTAAAAAAAACTGCAAAAAAAAAAAAATAATGGACAAAAAAACCCGGATAAGAAAAAATATGAGATTTGAATCTGTATAACTTAGTTGAAGAAATTGACCTCATCCATCAACTAAAATATGGTGTCTACTTTTTTTGTTATTTTGCAGCATTAGCGAGGTGGAGAAATTTTACAAAGGAAAACTTGAAAAGGCAGAGTGAGTAATGTTTAGAGTTAATCTTTGGATATCAAACACATTCCATTTACTTTGCTTTAATATCTCCAGAACTCTCTAAAATGTCCTCAGGTTTGAATGTGTGTGTGCATGATTGTATGTCTCTTCCCTACAATGGACTGAGGACCTATCCAGTGTGCACCCCGCCTTTCACCCACAGACAGCTGGAGACAGGCAGCAGGCTATGTTTATGGATGGATGGATGGATGGATGGATGGATGGATGGATGGATGGATGGATGGATGGATGGATGGATGGATGGATGGATGGATGGATGGATGGATGATGGACGGACATATGGATGGATGCATTATCTTAGAATTGTATTTGGCATTATAGACTTCTGCTGAATACAAAATGTTTTCACAAGCTTGTACTTTGCTGTGACCGAACATAAATATTTCCATGACCGTCCACAGGTCTTCTCTGAAACAGAAAGAAGACGAACTGAGATCTTTTAAAAAGAGGTGAGGGGCATGTTTTGAACCTAAAATCCTTAAAATGTGAGCCATATTGTACCATGTGGTAACATGTTCTGTTGTCTCTGTGTGAACAGAATTGCAGCAGGCATGGCTGTTACACTGAAAGCAGGAGAAAGTGAGAACATGAACAATCCAGTCAGTAAAACCAGACTGACTGAGATGTACGATGACCTTAAACTGCTACAGTGGCCTAAAACCAAAGATCAGCTCAAATCCACTGAATTTACACCACAATCAACCCAAACTATTATTCAGGTAATGTAGATCACAGAACCATGTGACCTGGATTAATCAGACAAAAGATCTTACCACGAGGTAGCAGGAGATCCAAAAGCTATTTATATTCTTAAGAATAGTGGTAATATAAAAAAAAAAGTGTAATCTAATTCTCTAACTTATTACGCTAATGGTCCTGCCTCCCTCAAAGGTCTCACTGAGAAGCAAAAGGGAGACTATTTAGACCTACTGCATGTTGCTTTATACCAACTTTGACGCAGTATAGGTTCCTAAGGGCTGCCAACAGTTCAGTGTCCTACTGCCTGAGAATGGCCTAGGACCATTCTTGGATCTTGCTCTGTCCCTCTTACCTTTTCTTCTCTCAGGGAAAATGGCAAGATAAAGAGTTATGGTCAGCCCAGGTTATAAGCAACTCTGGTGGAACCCATGCTGAAAGTGTTGATAGGCTAACCCCAGGCAGTTGAAGTCAGGAGCTAAAATCAGTTTGTCTGCATTTCAAATGATCCAACAGCTCCCACTAAAGATAATTGTATATATTTTACTCATCCTCATTTTTATGGATCGTATACTGATCTGCAGATTTCAGAACCTATCTAAACACCCTCAAAATCTAATTAGCTCTACTCATTTCGGAAAAAATAGGAAATTGTCCTCCTCTCTGTCAGTGGTTTAACTGTAAATTAAAGTCATGTAATATTTTTCTTACTTGTGACCCCACACTCTGTCTTTGGAAATGCCAGTAGCCAACATTTCTCTGTGGAACGATAAACGAGAAGTTCACCTTGTACAAAAAATAAATAAATAAATACATCCTTGTCTCATTGAACCTTTTAGGTCTTACTGATTGAACCATCAGCCCAGTTACCAATTATGTCTCTTCTAAACTCAAACTTATCTTTCTAGAAAACCTTTGAAGCAGCCTTAGATGAAATGAAGAAAAAAAAGCAAAAGATGGAAGACATATTTGAACTGACCAAGTCCAGCAGTGAAATAAATCCTCAAAAGGTACGGGACTGGAGGACAGTTTTCTCTACTACAACATTAAAGCAACCTATGGGAACAGATTATCTAAACTTCATGGTTCCTGTATTCCAGGTAAAAGAGTACAAACAGCTAACACTTCACAACCTGCAGATGGCGGTGTTTCACAGCAGTAAAGATGTTCTAAAGGTTTGTAACAGATTTTCCAGCTCTAGAATCTAAATAGGAAACAACTTCATTTGGAGCTCTCATTGAAAAAATCCAGCCTAACTTTAAAAATTGACTTCACAGACTGGTTTCCCTGAACATGGAAGTCCGAACTCAGGGGAAGGGAAGGCTGAACTGGGATCTCTAACCTCTGAGTGTTTCTGGTTGGGATGTTTGATGGCTTTGAACAATCCTCCTCTTCAGCCTGACTGGAAGAACCATGTTCCTTCAATGGATCCTTGGGACATTTTTCCAAAGGAAATCAAACCTTTACCTCCTTCTTAAAGTGTTAAACTAATCAATCTTTTCCATTTAAACATCAGATCTCTGGCTATGTAGAAAAATATATTTAATATATTCAAGTGATGATTTTGGTTAATGTTTTTTTATGGCATGATGGAAAAAAAAAAACCTACCGTACAGGACAGATAATAATTTTTATTAATTTGATTTGGGTGAGTCTAAGGTGCGTGATCATTCTAATCACATTTATTTTGATTTAACAAACTTAATAACTAATCAACACTTTAATTACAAATGCTACTATTATAATTGCATAATAAAGTTTTCAAATAATATATCCCAAAAATGACTGCTTATATTTTGTAATTAAGATTTTTTTTTTTACTTATGTTTTGTTATGTTTTGTTTTTCTTTTCATTGAGTTGTTGTATTTGTTGATAGCTGTAGGCAGGAAGGATCTTCTATAGAAGTAGGAGGGTTAATGCTAGAGGATGGCAGGATGTGCATGGAACTCACGGTTTATTATTTGAAAAGCATTTCACTGTTCTGGTAGGGATTCTGGTAGGGATCTACACAGAAGTTTGTGTAGTCAGTCACAAACCCATTGCATTGATGACCTCTCTGTGTGGCTGACGCAGTGCATCCTAGTCTGTACATTCAAAAAAACCTTGCAGACTCCAAAAACCAAAACAACCCAAACAGGATGGGTGGAGGGGTCTGGAAGAATTGAAAATTCCAAAAGCAAAAAAAAAAAAAAAAAATTGCTCTTTCAAACACCCAAGACATCATCGATTGTGAGACAACTGCTCAGGAGGGTGGTTCACCTTGCAACCTAGACAAAGCATGAACTCTGGGGGCCAGTGCCCCTGGCACTGGATCTTAGGGGGCTGTAGCCCATGGTCCAGGAAGCTTGAAATCCGCTTCCTGTGGAGCAGGAACATATGAACTTACGCACAGTTTGAGGCCCCCAAAGGGGCCTTGGAAATGAGGAGTAACCACAGAGGGGAATTGGAGATGTGGAGCACCCACTCAGGTGCCTTGGAGATGAGGAGCACCCACTCAGGTGCCTTGGAGATGAGGAGCACCCACTCAGGGGCCTTGGAGATGAGGAGCACACACGAAAGGCCTTGGAGATGGAGAGCACCTACTGAGGGGGCTTGGAGAGAATATTTCACAGAGTTTATCAATCAGTTATCAACGAGGGCGTCTCCACATGATTCAACCGTAAAATATTGTGGTGTCAGTGCTAAAAGGGGAAATTCCACTAACAGCAAGCAAAAGGAGACTCTGTTCTTTCCCACCCAACTCAGCAGGCAGGCTCGATTATATACTGCAGTCCATGACTTTGATGGCAGGAAGGCGGAAAGCTACTTTCAGATAATACACTGCAGTCCGTGGCTTTAACGGCAAGAAGAGAGGAAGCTAATTCCACTAGCCTCCAGGAAGTCTCTCCACATGGAGGTGTCCCTCCTTGTGTTCTCCAACAATAACCTGGCTGGAATGGATCTAACAAAAAATTTGAAAACCTAGATGAAGAAAAACATTTTATCTAACTCTCACAAAAGCTTACTGTGTCAACATACAGCGGACAGATGATCACTGATTTTTTTCTCAGTTGGTCATATAACTCCTTCTCCTCCATGCGGTGCCTGCACCATCTTTGTTATTTGCGCCTCTGTCAGGTAGTGACAGCCTATGGCAACTTTTCGAAGGGAGCTCTCTGCGCAAAGAATTCTGGGATATATTTGAGGCCTTTCTTTTCTTCTCATACACTTTGTAGATACTTTTTCTCTACGGTTCATTTTCAAAGAACCGTGGGGAGAAAGATGAGCTTCAATGACTGCCTGAAACTGTAGCTCACCACTTATATACGCCTGAAAGTGCGCATGTGCACAAAAAGATAGCTATCGGAGCGAGGACAAAGGACGACCTTACGTAAACATATTACCAGAATGATTGGCAATTAGGAGGACCACTTATTTAGATGATCCTTCCGAAAATAAAAGATTGTCCTCTATATCTTTAAAGAATGTCGTAGAAGGAACCTAACAATTGTCCCACTGTACAGGCCACACAAACATGAGGGCATGATAGTTTTTGTGATTAGGTCAGGTAGGATCATAAATTGTATTTGTATTTGTGCAAATTTTGTTTTTATGTATTCACTGTATTTCTGTACGTACAAATGTAGAATTTGGTAAAACATCCTTCATATTGTCATGATCTGGCCTGTTTGCCCCACCTTAATTAGTAATTCCTTTCACCTGTCGTTTTCCCTCCCTGCCTCAATTATAATTTATTCCTCTCACCTGTTTCCTCTGGTTTATATTCAGTTCAGCTTGAGCATTCAGTGCCAGACCATTTCTTGTCTTTCTGTCAGTCTGTCGTTTCAGTTTTAGTTCATGGTTCATGTTCTGGATCCTAGCAGCCAGTGGAAAGAGTGTTTTTGTGTTTGTCTCGTCTCCTGATCGTCCACTGTTCCTCCCCCACGGAGTCCTCTGGGTTTTTGGCTCAATATGGGGGGAGGTTCAGTTTTTATTCAGTAAGCCTGGCTCCAGGGAGGAGACCAGTTTAAAGTCCTGCTTCAAGTTCTGGTTCTACGTCCTGTCTCGGCTACCCTCTTCCTCTGTGCCTGCCTGTCTGCCCCTGATCCTGCCTGCTCCTGTGCGTGACCACCTGGTCATGCTTCTGGTCCCAGTCAGACTCTGAACCCTCCTTGGAGCCTGTGGATGCCTGGAAGTCTGGATCCTGCCACCTGTTTCTGTTCCTGCCTGATCTGGATCCTGCCTGTTCTGTCTGTTCTGGATCGCTGACCACTTACCTGTGTTTCTCCCACTACAGAGTGTCTGAGATTGGGCGGTGCCCCCCCGCCTGCAGTGTCCGCGAGCCAAAGCTCCGCTTTTGTTTGTTTATTTAATAAATGTTTTGAACTTTCCTACTGACTGTCTCGCCTTGAATAATGGGTCCATCTGTCCTCGGTCCTTGACACATATGACACAGAGTATTGCTACGGCCTCTCTCCTGAAACAACATAGAACTCCTAACAAAGGATTGATGAAATGGGCCCACTAAGCAACGTTTCATTTAGAGAAACACCATTGACACAGGCAGAACAGTCAATAGCGACTCTCAACTTATTTGGTTTTCTGGGGTGATAGATGCCGTGATGTGGAAGATACCACTCTGTCTCTCCCTCAGAAGTTGTAGGGGCAGGTTCTGCATTACCCTTATGTATGGTCTCTTCCAAGAATGTTTTATATTGCTCATATTACTGTTTGTTGGCCTTAAATTTTTTTCTTAAGACATTGTAGGCAAACTTGAGCTAGTTTCTTGTTGTTTGGAAGGTTGGGCGGATGGTTGGCTTTGAACAGGAGAGGCATTTCGTAATGCCCTTTGTCCTTCTGGGTGATGTTGTTGCTGTGGAACTGTATGAAATTAACATCATCTTGGGACACATTTTTCTCTGTAACTTCTCTCCATGAAATCTGATTCCAAAGTCCTTAACACATCAGTTGCTGATGGAATTGGCAGCTCTTTTACTATGAGCTGATGCACAAAGCTTTGATTTCCTTGTCTGTCTCGGTAGGGGTTTGATGAGCCTTTTTTACCCCATCCTCATTCTGATCTCTGTGCAAATGGTTTATTTTTACAACCTATTATAACTTCAAGTGAAGCTAGTGCTGCTGTAGAGGCATATCCAATGAGAAGCCCTACATCACAGGCTCGCTGTAGTTGTTAGATGTGAGTCTTAGAGTTAATTCCTCAAACTTGCAGACTATAAACACCCTTGCTGGAAATCATTTTGTTGACAGCAGTTAAAGTTAGTGTTGCTCTATTGCCATTTTGGCACCTTACTACACTTGGTAAAACATTGTTCTGAACCTCTTAAAATATCACACAAATACAATTAACATCACTTTAATGTGTTAGTGGATCACTACAATTATGCTATGTTTAACAGCATCAACATACTTGAAAATGGAGAAGAATGATAACAGTAAAATTACATGTTTCCTAAATAAACCTTAAACTGAAACAATTCTAAAAGGAAAAATGTTAAACCCAGCATATAGCATGTAGTGAAGATAACATCACTAAACACACAACCAGAGCTACTAGACAAGGTTTTGATCAATTTTAAATTGAGACAAAGACGGGGAATGATTGATATTGGAATGCGTTGACTGGAGCCAAAAGATGACACTCAGTAAAGATATTAGTTTAAGAAGAAATTTACAAATGTTCCCTCCAGTTTACAGATATCCATTGCTTTGTGTTTTTCTATGATATAACTCGTCCCCCAAACACTGATGTTTGTGGTTGTAAATTGACAAATTGTTAAAAAGCTCAATGGGTACAAATAATTTTAACCCTAACAGTTTCAATTTCTAAGGAGCAGTTAATTATTTCGTGAAAGCCCAGAAACAGAGGATGAGTGATAGCAACTGAATGCACAATAATCAAACCCCCTATTTTGTGTCATTCACATGTATAGGTGTCCTGCGGTAGTGGCTGTTGGCAGAGCAGTAGCACAAAGTCAGGGTATGGTGCAGGGAGAAAGATGCTGTGATCACAGACTTCCTAGAAGAGTCTAAAAACATATTAAAGGACTCTTTCATGGACCCAGCTCCAATTATATTTAGAATTCAACTTTATTGTCATGAGTACAAAGCATGAAACCCACTCTCTGCATTTAACCCATCCCCTTGGAGAGCAGTGGGCTGCCACTGTGCGACCCCCAGGGAGCAGTTTGGGGTTAAGGGTCTTGCTCAAGGACCCAGAGTGGCAGTCCGTGGTAGTGGGGCTTGAACTCAGAACCTCTGGGATCCAAGCGCAATGCCCTAACCGCTAGCCACCACTCCCATTTTAGTTGTCCACCCTCAGCTTTAGCTGCTCAGGCTCGGCACAGAAAAAAGTGAGAATGTAACATCTTGTAAATGTAATGTAAATTCCTTTACTGTCCCACAATGGGGAAATTTTGTCTCTGCATTTTGACCCATCCCCCTTGAGTAGCAGTGGGCTGACATTGTGTGGTACCCAGTAAGCAGTGTGGGGTTAAGGGTTTTGCTCGGGAAGCCAGGGTGCAGGCTGTAGGGATCGAAGTGCACTGCTCTAACCACTAGGCCAACACTCCCCACTCTTGGTGCTCATTACCTTAAGGACCATATGAGTTTACAAGATACACTTAATGTATATGATAATAATAATAACAATATTAGTAAAAAATTACGATAGGCTCTAGCAGTGCTTCGCTGCTCGGGCCTAATAAACAGAATTTAATTTTATTAACTTTTATGCCTGCACTTTAATGACACATTGTTGTTATCCTAATCATGCATCTGTTAGAACACCTTTAACATTATATAAACACATCATTGAGGTATTCACCTAACTAAAAATATAGAACTATTTCTCACCTGGTTGTAGTAAAAGTTTATCTCCAGTAGGGAGAAGTATAACACAGATTTTACAGTTCTGCAGTAGTAACACATTGAGGAGGCGCCAGAGGTAGATTTTAAACACCTTTGTAGAGCTGTTTGGAGAATTGCCTCACCACCCCCCCTTGTCTTACCTCTGCCTTCCTCAGTACCTCGTGGCAAACGTCCAGAATTAGCCAAAAACCTGAAACTGCATGCTCCCACCCCACATCCTTCCCCAAAACAGCAACAGCAATGAGCTTTTATCCCCCAGATCTCAGTCCTTATCTGTTCCCTGTGTCGTTTTATTCTCCAATTCCTCAAGCCCACGTCCACAATCATCTTATTCATGTCAGAGTAAAGCTTCCTCTGCTGCTCCCTCAAGATCCAAACCTAAAAAGCTTCCTTCTCCTGTATCTTCGTCCAGATGAACAGAACATCAGGCTAACCCTAACCCTTAAATGACAAACCATCTGATGTTTTACCACCTAACAAACCCTGCAGCCCTAACGGACCACTCTTCCATTTTGCTGATAATTGTCTTAATCAAAAAGGACCACAAGCAGGTATCTTACAATAATACAATTACCAAGCAAGTAACCCAAGAATCTGCATCAGCAAGTCCTCTTTTTTGTTTTAGAGGGAGAAGCTCCAAAGGGACAACTAATCCCTCAAGAAATGAAGATTTCTTGCCATATATGTAAGAGGAGACATTTTTATTAGCTTATGCAATGGTATGTTTGATGGAGGAGATAAATGTACTATACATTCTTTAAAGCAGCGTGTGCTGAATGTTATTAATCTTCTCTGGTTGCTTCTCTCTGCTCTAAATTATAAGCACTCCTGGGCAGGAAGCAGCAGAGTTGAACGCTCGCCGACTTTTCCAGGAAATCTGCATACCTCAGCATATATCCTGTATATGTGTGTGTGTTCTGGAAAACATCACTTTTCCACCTAATGTAAAACTTAAATGAAATAATGAAATCAGGTTTAATTTCTTAGTTTTCTACAAAAAAAGTTTTTCCAAAGTGTTTATTATGAGTCTTCTTCCAGCCGGCATCAATACATAGATGTACTGTATTCTGGCTAAGGAATGTACACACACACACACCCTCACACTTACACAGTGCTTTGGAAAAGCTGGCAGATACCTTGCCAGATCTCATCAGTGTTTCCACAGCCAGCGATGAAGCAAGCAGCAACAGTCTCCTGCATTGTTGTTTGCAGCCATTTTGTTGGGCTCAGTAACCCACTTCTGTCTCATACTAAGAGGGTTTATGTGTACAGCCACAAAATATATATCTGTGTGTGGATGTGAGCGTTAAATACTATAGATTAATGATGCTCTAAATTGTGTCTGAAAACACCAGAAAAATGTATGTCATCCCATAAAAACTCTTGTTGTATGTATAAGTTCTACTGGAAGGGGAAGATCTGCCCAGGTCTAGTTTTTAGACTATTACAGAAGATTTTCCTCCTTGACTGTGCTGCATTTAACTAAACCCGTTTTTTCTGACAATACTTTCTTCTTGTCCTTCATCCACAGAGTCCAGATTTGCAAAGGACACGTTGTTGTCTTGCATTAACTGAACGGTGTACAGTTGTTTTTTAAAGTAAGCCTGGTTTACCTGTCTTAACTATTTTTATGTTTATGTTTATGCATTTAGCAGACACTTTTATCCAAAGTGCATTTTTATCATTACATACCTGCTTTGTTCCTTGTTTTTTTTTTTCTGATGCAATTTTTCACTTCTCTTACGAACCCATGATGTCTTCAAAGAACACCTATTAATAATGAGATTAGAATACACAAAGATTGACTTTTTTAGTTAACAGAATCAGATTTTACTCAAGGATGACTCATGTATGACTCATGTACCACTCTATGAATCTTTTTCCTTTTTATTTACAATCATACCGTACTCTGCGTTTAATGTGATAAAATAAAAATGTTCTGCTGTATAGCTAAAGACATTCAGAGTAAAACTTTCGTCTTTTCTCTTTGCATACTAATAAGTAAGAAATGCTCTTAACCTTGATATATACATCTTTCAATGTTATTTATTTTCTAAAAAAAATGTATAATTATAATATTTCATGCAAAGGCTTAATAAACAGATGCCATGATATTAAAATGATTAAAATATTTAGCTAAGTCTTAGATCTTACAGTTTAAAGACCATCCTTTTACCCTGCTGCTTTAAGTTTTTATTCTAACAAATAATTAAATGTGTTTTCTTTTAGGAAAACAAAAGGATGACGGTTAAAACTACAAAAGATCCAGAGGGGCATGAGGAACAGGACAGTGGCCATAGCTCTAAAAAAGGCCTCAAAAGGGGGCTTTTGACAGCTTTCTTCTCCAAGAACAACAATGTGTCATCATTAAAGAGCAAGACGAAAAAAAAACAAAAGCCACATAAAAAGATCAACAGAACATTGACATTAGTAAAGCAAAATATCTAGAAGGAAAGGAAGCCAAAGAGAAATTCTATAACTTTAAATTAGCAAGACATGACAACACCAGTAAAGTCAGCGGACCTTCTGTTAGGAGAGATTTGACAGTTACTCAAAAAAGAAAGGGAATATCTGCTCCAGAAAGACAAGCCCAACTTTAAAGGTTCCTGATTGTAAAGGAACAAGCACCTTAAAATCCACAAAAAAATGTCTCAAAGGAGGATGTTGTTATCCAGGATAAAAGCGATGATCCAAAACCTTCTGTTGTAAAAAAGCAGCAAAACTCAAAGCGACCCGCCTTAACAAAGAGAAAGAGTGAATCTTCTAAGTAAAATGTTCAAAACTCAGCAGTGCCTTTAACCAAGCCTTTTTAAGCTGAGTGTGTGTATGTGAAATCTATACATCCTTTTTGGGTTTAAAAGGATTAAACCCTAAAAAATGACAAAAGTCCATTACCTGATGCAAAAGAATCTTCTGCTGGGGATGAATGTACTGAAAGAAGTGACAAGAATGGGTTAATGTCTCCAAAAAAAAACCTGATTGGAGGAGTTAACAGCAAAACCTCAGATAGTCAGAAGTTTCTTCCAAAAAAGGAAGAAGAATTTAATGTTAAAGAGAGAGATCAAACAAAAAGAGCTGAAGAAAAAGGTGCTGATGTGGATTCAGAATTTAATAGCAAAGTCAAGCCCAGGATTAGAGAGCCTGAAACCTCCAGTCTGCTGTCATCACACCCTAAGAAAGCTTCTGAAATCTCAAGCAGCACAGCTTTCTCACAAAGCCCTCAAATAACCAAGGGGCTTTCCATCAGTAGTAGTAAATCTTTCCAATCCTCTGACCATGCTGCTGCAGAAACACCTGCACCTGGAACAGACAATAAGGAGCTGGAAGGCCTGCATGAAAGAAGTGTGAGAAGACATTTGGAGCAGTGTATCTTTTACCTGCTGTAGGAATTGCAGGGGCAGCTATCAACCACATAAATGAGGCAGCAACAAATGTGGAGACTTTCCTTGCAGATGGTGGGAGAGCCCATCAGGGCGGAAAGAAAAGTGCAGTTATGCACCCTTTCTTCTCTACAATAATGCATTCTGATTCTGAGCAAGGGGATGACAACACACAGAGGAATGCTTGGATAAGCATTAAATCAAATTTAGGAAACAATAGGAAGAAATTAATGATCCATTAGAACAGGAACTGCCATGAGGAGATTGAGAATAAATAAAGTGTTGAAAATAAATTTTGAGAAGAAGAAAGCTTTGAGGATGAGCCCCCCAACAACATCAAAAGAAAGGATGAGAATCATATGGAAGATAAAGAGTTAGCATGTAGACCAAAACACAAAGAAGAGGAACCAGACAGAGGTACCAGTTTGGACGCCGCAGATGAGAGTGGACCTGGAGAGGAGGGTGAAGAGCAAGACAGCAAATCAGAGGAAGAGGAGAGCGAGGGCAAAACAAGCTCCAGCATTCACAGGGGGGAATAGAGAAAGCAACAAAAGTGACACAAAAGATACAGAAATTTAGGAAGAGGAGAGCAGCATGGAAACAGGTGAAGAAGTGAGTCATTCAGGGGAGAGAAGGAGCTGAGGAGGATAAATGTAGAAGTCAAGAGCAAAATGAAAAGGAGAGCAAAGAAGAGAACGATAGTGAGGTGAGTGGTGATGAGGAAGAAAAATGTAGTGATGGATCGGAGTGAGAGCATCGTCAGAGTGAAGAGGAGGACCAAGAGGAGGACAGGGAGGAAGGTGACATTTCTGTGTCAGGAAGAAGTGAAGTGGAAAATGAGTCTGAGAAGGAAGAAGGAGGTGAGAAACTTAGGCAATCAGATTAAGAGGAGAAAACAGAGGAAGAAGGGAGTAAAGAAGAGGATTATGATGAAAACAGGGAGAAAGAAGAGAACGGAGAACCTTGTACAAATGGTAAAGAATATCATGAAGAGGGAGAGGGTGAGAAAGAGAGCACCAGGGAGGGAAATTAACTAAAGGACAAAATGGAAACAGGAACTGATGAAGATGAGGCCGTAGTGGGGCAGATTGAGGAGGAAGAGAAAGTGATTAAAAATATATCACAGAAATGATAAAAGAATAGAGGAAAGCAACACCGATTCTGAAGATGGTGAAGATGAAAAGGAAGAAAACAAGGACATAGGAGAGGAAAGAGTAAGACAAGTGAATATGAAGACCAAGATGATGAACAAGAGGAGGAAGAGAGGATTTTTGATATTTAACAAATTATTAATCAATTATTGATGTAAACAAGTGTCAGTTAAAAATCACTAGAAAGGTAAAAAACAAATGTCAGCTAAAATCATTAAATGAGGAGCATTAAATTGTAATTGTCAACGTTGCACTTCCACAGAAACACATCATCAAGGTGAGGTCCCTACTGCAGTCTCTATCTGCGGGACATGTAAATGGCCATCTTTGATTCACTGCTTAAAAAATGTAGAAGTTTGGCCTTTGGCTTGTTTCTTCTGTTCTGTCTAACTCCCCCTATATATAGCGATTTTGCATAAACCGTACCAAAAAGACTAAAAACAATAATTATAAGACTTAAAAATGTCTTTAGTCTTGTGCATTCCATAAAAACGTGAAAAACATTTTCAGACAGACCGCAGAAAGGACACTCTTTTAAAACACCCCGATTGATAACCGATTAAAACAAGTTTGTGGCGATCGAGCCGTGTAAAATCCTCCTATGAATATTACCAATTCCTTTTTTTTAATTGGGGGCTTTAGGCTTGTATAAAGTCCGCCACTGGGGGGCTTTTTCATCAAGTTTTCCTGTTCAGATGCAGACCGGCCCTTTCTGAAGATGTCTTTGGTTTATTGCTTATGTGGAACTGTGGTAAAGGGTTTTCTGGTCCATATTCAATAAAACCATCCCCTGTGGGTCCAGGCTGGAGAGCAGAGGTCCGCTTTGCTTTGGGAAGCAAGGATCCAGGATCAGGCCAGGAAAGGTGTCAGTTGGATCCAAATGGTTCTGACCCTAGCAGCACGGATGAAGGAGGCCCCTTTCCTTGGCTGACTGCTTTTCTCTCTGAAGGTCCAGGAAGCGCTCCACCAGCCTGGCAGACTGTACCCCCATCGCGTAACCAGTGCCTTCGAAGTTGGAGAGAGACGGTCCTGCGGTCTCCACCAGCCATCCCACCTTTGTCACCTTGGAACGGTGCGGCGCCTCCGACACCCCTGGTCCTGTGACGCGGCACACGTCCAGCCTCCCACAAACTAAAGGCTCCTGTAACAGCCAATGCAGATTGGAATTTGTAATTTAAACAGGGCAAGTTACTTAAAATCACCCTGATAAAACTTAGGCAATCCCCTTAACTCTAAAAGATTTAAATCTATAAAAAACAAAGTAGCATCCAGCCCCAGGTTGCTCATCTAAATTCTGCCATTCTTCCGGCTAGGTGGACGAGACCCTGGCTGCCCTCTTCTCTAGGTAAAAACAACAGATTTTAGCACCCAGTGAGACCCATTCCAAAAAAAGTTGGCCATCTTGGCCTGTACATTGGCCAACAAACCACTCGGTGGGTCCAAGCAGGAAAACCTGTGCCACAGCTGCGATGCGATAAGGTTATTTAAAACCAAAATCCTTCCTCTGGAGGACATGTGGGAGTGTAACCATCCCAAGTTTGCCTGCTTGCCTTCTACTTTCTGTTCCATATTTTCCAAGTTCTTCTCTTCTGTGTTTTCATCCCCAAAAACAAGAGGGAGAACCGGGAGCCGTTCGCACCATTAGCCCACGGATAAGGCTTCGTTTTTGCCCCAGTTCACCCTCGCAGCAGATAAAACAGAGTATTTATGGGTTATCTCGGTCAGTTGGTCAACATCTTGCTAATTTCTAATAAGAATAATGACATCGTTAACATAGGCAGATAAAACAACTTTGTTATTAAAACCAGGTAAAACCAAACCGTGAACATATCTTTACTTCTATGTATCTTCTTAATCGAAGAAGAGGAAGGGGAAGAAGATGAAAAGCAAGAACAGGAGGAGGATGAAAACTGTGGAGATGAAGAAAAAAATGGAATGAGTTGAGGAAGAAGAAAACCAAACTGAGGAAGATGAGGGAAAAGAGGAGGAAGGACAGGAAAAGGAAGAAAAAGATTGGGATGAGAAGCAAACAAAAGATGAGGAAAAAGTACAAACTTAGGATGATGAAGACGTAGAGGATGACGTACAGGAAAAAGGTTAGGGAAATAAGGGAGAAAATGAAGAGGGAGAAGAGGAAGAAGATGATGAAGAGGAGGAAGAAGCAGTAGAAGATGAGGGAGAAGAGAAAGTCATAGAGAGTCAAGAAGTGAAAGAAAACTCAGAGAGAACAAGAAGAGAGGAGCTACAGGGTTTGGCTCTTACAGGTTCTTCCTTTTCTTTTTCAGGAGCACCCAGACCAGCTCCTAGGAGGAAACAGAGGAGAGGAAAACAGAAGAACCCCAACAATTCTGCACTGGAAAAACGATCTAATAAGTAAAGATGTCTTAAATTAAGTGTATTTACCCTTACTTTGAGTAGGTAAATGAGAGTTTGCGAATGGAATCAGTATTTTTACTTTTAAAATAAGAACAGTAGATAATATGCACTTGAAATATGACAATGCAATTGTGTTTTCTTATTTTAAGTGTAAATTGCCTTGTTTAATTGGCAAGATGTATCTTTTACCTCCTCAATCCAAGAACAAATGCACTTATTTAAAAAAAAAAAAAGACTTTTCTAGATTTTGATTTGATGTGGAACAATGTTCTGCCTCAGTACCTGGAACTGTACTGACTCATACACTCTCGTCCACAGACTGAGAACAAAAAGGATGTTGTCACTGTTGTGATACACACTGCAATGTGTTTGATGCATGGTCTGAGACCGTCTTGGACTTTAACTGAGCGGAAGTGACCATGTCTGGAGGACATAAGAGTTAAACTAAAAAGGTGTTTGCTCAAACATTTTGGTTTGCCACCTCCTGCAGAAGATGTTGTTGCATTTACTCTCACATTAACAATAAGTCTATATCCTCAATGTGAGTAAAGGGCAACCAGTTACAGTTTTCAAAGGCTGCATGTGTTGCTCTAAACAACACACAACCAGAAAAAAATATATACAATAATCACACCACCCATAATAATTATGCCTGGCTGTAGTACATATATTTGTACACAGCTAACCAATTTTTTTCTGTACAGTTTTATGTTAGCTAATGGGTATGTCAAGAAAATTACATTTATATTAGATATTTAATTGAAAAAAATATATATGTAAAATACATAGAGAAATCACACTCTGTATTTTTTTAATAAACCTTTATTTCTGCCGAATATATTCGTAATGGAATCATTTAATCAAAGATTTTCATTCCACTTAACGTTCAGTTATTAAACTTGAGTACAGACTATTAAAATTGTATTGTATTATATCATTTTTCTACACTAAATATACACCTACATGGTTTTGGGACTTTGTAAGAAACTGAATTAGGGGTTTCATCGTAATCAATCTAAAAACCAAATGCTTGATACAGCAAATATATTGCTCCACCTGGTATGAATCTATAACCAAAGGATTTAGCGTGGAAACACACGAGTGTTGTTGCAGTTATCTGCTGCCAGAATCTCTAACCTTTTATATATATTTGCTACAATTGCTTTTTTCTACCTAGTTATAGTAGAGAATTTCTGCTAGAGAATTTTGTAAAATAATGTGGAGCAGTAAAACTGTGAGTCAAACCCAGGTATAGATTATCAGCCTTGTTTGTAATAAAGCAACAGCAGCCTGAACAGCTATAAAGCTGATGCATGGATAAGAACAATAAACATGTTTGCTCTCACTTGATTGCTTTGTATAATTTGATGTCTCCCTCTCCTCCCATTTGCTTGATGTTAAAGTCATTTCAGTGAACCACTTTATTTTCGGTAATATCCCTGCAGGTTTATTCCTGTTCCTATTGCTGAATGCTGCACAGGAGACACAAAAGTTAAAGAAAAGTCTTAAAAGGATATTCAACAGAGGAGAATATGTAAAGATTCAGGAGTGCAACAAAAAGATAAACTTGTCTCAGAATAACAGGCTAAATATGTTCTCTATACATAAAAGTACTTGAGAAAATGCAAGAGGATCTATGGAGGGTATCAGGATGATGTTGAAAAAAACCTGCCAACCTCAAGGGATTGGAGCCCATAACCAAAGATGGTCCAAATACCAGTAAAAATATAGACATCTGCTTAGTGACTAAAAAAGGGTTTCAATGCTGTAAGGGAAAAAAATTTTTAAATTTGATATTGCTAACATCAGTACCCTTCACGACCCCACTTGGGATAAATCATGACAGAAAAGGGAAGGATGGATATTGAGAGGGATATAAACATTTTTGTCATGCTACTTCTGAATTACTTATGCAAAAATGCCAAACAATTAAATTTTTCCACATCTGGTTTTCTCTTTGCTTTGTGTTGGTATTCTACCTCTTAAAGAGGCCTGTTTCATTTTTTATCAGAAATAAAGATTTTGGTGGAATAATTAGGATTTTATATCTAACTAAAAGTGGCATGAATAATGCTGGGTTTAACTATAGCTTTAATACTGATCAGATTGGGCTCAGGTGTTATGTCTTTTCTGCAACAGAAGTATAATAATACTCTTCTTTTGCTACTGAATATGTGGCTAACCTCAGGCCTTAACTCCCCCCCTGCCTATTTCTCCTGTCGGTGGATGGCCTGCCTGCTTTAAAGAGAATCCTCCCTTGTTTCTGGAGCAAGAGGCGGGATCTTTGGAAAAAACAGGAATGCGCTGAGAGTTTTCTTTGCAAGCTGTCCTTCTTCTCCTCCTGCCTACACGCTGGAAATCGTCCCTCTTGACATGGAGCCGTGGCCACTGGTGCTCCTCTTCATCCAGCTCTGTCTCTGCTCTGGATATGAAGGTAAGAACTGACAGAGGGCTCTCATTCAAGTTTTATGAAACTCCACTGGGAAAGAAAGAATAATTCAGAAGTGATCCAGGAGCTTATCTTCACACTGCCTTGAGGGGGAGAATGTGAAGCACCAGTGGTTCTGACTTGGACTCTTTGTGTGGGACCTTGTGTTGCAGTGTGATCAGTGATTTGAGTTTGGTGAACTGAGGTTGTGTTTACGTGGAAGCTGGGGGTGGAAAGCGGGGGGAGTGCAGTCTGCTTCTGGGGGACTTTTTTTTTGCACAAAGCTCAGGTCTGTTCCTCCACTCCAAGTTCTGAACCTACTTCTACTTTTTCACACTTTTTATCTACTCAGAGGCAGAAATAAGGAATTTTTTAATTAAAATGAGAACAATTCCACTTCCTTGACTGTCATTAGATTTAACATTTCTCTGGAGCAGTTTTTGGGTAGTTTGCACTTATGTCAGTAAGCTTTTTCTATAATTCTATGCTTTGCCTGAGCATCTTTTTTATTGCATTAAAACTAAAAATAATAACATGTTTTATGGATTAAAACAACATTCAAGCTTGACAGAAAGATAAATGAGAGAGCCTGCAGCCTGCTACTAGGAGCAGGAGAGGTATCTTCAAAGCTCCTGTGTGTGGATGTAGGCAGTAGTAGTGGTTATAAGATTGTAGATGGTTAGGAAGCGGCTCTATGATCATGCAGGCTGCAACATGAAAACACACACTGACAGACCTTAAAATTGCTCATGAGACAGATGGGTCTCCAGTTCGTACTTGTGTGTACATGCGTCTGTGTGTTTGAGGTTGTTTCTTTTTTTACAAAGGGCAGTTGGCATTAGCCCTGCTGGTAAACTGTGTCTTTCATTAGTGGCATGTTGGTGCCTGAGTTCACTGAGAGACTGTGATGGATAAATTTCACATTTAATTCTTTAGCTCTGTTATAGTGGCAACTTTTTCATAGTTTAAACAACTACAAGCTTTCATGTAACGTATTGATATTGTATTTGGTAGATCTTTAATAGGTAGAGCACAGTTGTAAAGTGGAAAAAAACAATGCTGCAAAATTTAGAAGATATTGATTAAAATGAAATCAGTTTTATGGCTCCTTTCTTTCCATCCCTTCATCAAAACATCACTATCATTCTTTCTAAGCCTTAGCATCTCGGTTATTAAAAAGCATACCTGAAGTGTTGGCAGTCCAACAAACAGGTAAACTGTATTACGGTCAATATAAAATGGGCTCCATGCACAAATCCACAAATGTGCTACTTTACAGACAGCTCTTCTGTTTCCTGTTTTTAATTACTGGGTTAACTGATTAATCCTGGTGTGTCTGGCCATGGTTACTGAGGTTAGGCACAACTGGATTAAACAGTTCATCCAGTAGGAAAAGACAGGAAACAAAGGAGCTGCCTTAAAATTTTAGAAGGTAGTGGAGTTGTGGATCGAGTCCATATTGCATGCAGTTCTCTGTGATTGTGAAATTGCACATGTAGACTGTGATTTAATGCATTATACTACCCTAATATCTAGATTAAATTGTATGTTTAAAATATGACAGACTGCAAAATGCTACAATCTACTGCTGTGCCTGCATCCTCACTAAAACTAAGAAAGGGGTGCACATAGCCCCAGATGTAAAGTCCTTACACCGCTTCCTGTCACAAAGAATATACTTTGAAATACTAGGGATGCACGATATAATCGGCCCCCTATCGGTATCGGCCTGTATCGGCCTTAAAACTGAATATCGGACATCGGCCACCCCAACGATATTTAACCCGATATTTGATCAGCTTTTGAGTTTCTAAAGTCTAAAAAAAAAAAAAAAATACTACTTCTTCTTCTTCCTCAAAAACTTATTTTTTACAGACTTAAAAACTTCTAAAGACGAGGGAAAAAATATTGATACATTAAAATATCACGATATCTTCATATGCTGATATATTGCCATTTAAAAACACCATATCAATCTCTTTTACTAATGAAATATTGCTATATGTCATCGTTATGCTACGAAATCCCCCCAAAATTCACGAAAGTTTGCCATATTTTTATATGTTGATATATTGACGTGGTATCGATCTATTTTACTAACAAAATCTGACAACAAGTTGCAAAATATCAAGAGAGTTTGTAACAGTAGATTTTGAAAGTAAAATAGATCGATACCGCGTTTTTAAAAATCAATTTGATATCAGCATATGAAAATATATTTGAGTATATTATTTTTCAAAGTGTCAGAAATGGATAACAAAACTGTTATTTTCAATGACTACTTATTTTTGTCCAGCTTTAACATCAGTATCGATATCGGTTATCGGCTACATGAGTTTTAAAATATCGGCATATCGGATATCGGCCAAAATCCCAATATCGTGCAACCCTATGCAATACTTCTGTTAGTCTACAATAGTTCAAAATAAATTTAATAAAGACTTTCTGTCAGTGTATCAACCACCCAGACTTTTGGGTTGTTTGGTTCTACTTTACTTTGCATTCCTAGAACAAGAACTGAAAAGGAGAAATAGCATTTAGTTCCTATGCACCACTGATCTGGAATAAACTCCCTAAAAACTGTAAATATGTTGAAACCCTAATTTGCTTTAAATTGAGATGAAGTGGCCTTTGACTATACCACATAAACATTATTAGTAAATTTGCAGTCCAGCTATCCTTTAATTTTTTATCAGTTATTTAATCATTGATTTTTGTATAATTATCTTATCACTTTTTATTAATAGTTATTATTTGTGTTCATGAATTACCTTTATGCCACTGCTGTGTATTTTTTCTATTTTATTTCTTTTCCTTTTTTCATGTACAGCATTTTCAATTATCTTGTTTCTGAAATGAGGCTGTGTAGAAGCGCGCCTTACATTGAAAATAGCAAAGGGATGGCAAACCAAACAACTTATAAAATCCTAAACAAAAGCTGGTTTCATAGATTGTAAACTACCAAATCTGTAGACTCTCCTGGAGTCTGAAATATAATCAGGTTTCAACCTTTAAAATTCGTGAAAGCTGGATATTCATCCATTTATCATCATTAATTAACCATTTCTAAAAAATTTTGAAATGAAAGGTTCAAAAGTAAATATAGAAAAAAATCACTCTGTTTTTCTTTCCTTTAAAATAATAACAGTGTTTAACAAACTTAATAACTGCAATAAAAAGGACGTCAAGTTTTAATCTTTAATCTGTGTTAATTTGGTGTTATGTGAAAAGTGAAAGTGAAAGCCCTTTGGGAAACTCCTCCAACTCCCATTGTCATTGTGACACAGCACACCCAAGTGAACACTGCACACTGTGAAATTGCATTTATGCCTCACCCGTGCAAGGGGGCAGCCCTCAATGGCGCCCCAAGGGAGCAGTGTGGCGGGACGGTACCATGCTCAGGGTACCTCAGTCATGGAGGAGGATGGGGGAGAGCGCTGGTTAATTACTCCCCCCACCAACCTGGCGGGTCGGGAGTCGAACCGGTAACCTTTGGGATCCAAGTCTGACACCCTAACCGCTCACCCACGACTGCCCAGCAGCCCAGCAGTGTTATGATGTCTTATGTGACGCCCACGTCTGCAGCTAAGGAGTGGTATAAATTCATCTTGCCAACACATGTGGTTGAAGCAGATGGATGCTGATTTAATTCAGGCCAGTTTTGTTACTATTATGAAGCAAACAAACTCAAATATAAAACACCAATATTTTTCTTTTATTACCCAAGTTTTTGTTTCATATTTTATTTTAAGTTGATATTTACATGAAAACCCAGAAAACAGGCAACAATCTTAACTTCTGTGTTCCTTTTTTAACATTGGAAAGGAATCAAGCAAAAGCTAAAAGGTGCTCTTTTTTGCATAGATTTATTTTTATTTTTTAATGGACAACACACTCTGACCTATAGCAGCTGGTCAAGAATGTTCAAGTCAAAGTCCAGATTTAAATCCAATCTGGGACAAAACTTGTACATTAAAGTTCGGGCATTCTCTGTTTAATCTGACTAAAGTTCAACTATATTGCAAAGCAGAATGGGCAAAGGGCTGCAGCTTTATTAATCAAGCAAGGAAGGGTGTGCTTTGATCGCGCAGTGGTTCAAGCAAATGTTGCATATGAATGTGGGCCTATATTTTATTTTAACAACCATGTATTATCCTCCTTTTTACAAGATGTATTGCTTTGTTTGGCTTGGAAACAGAAATTCCTTTAGAAAATATCAAAGTTTTATTGAGAGACATGGAGGATAAAATCCAAGGCAGATAAATACTTTGTTACTGCAATGTACTACCCGTGGTTTTCAATAATCCTTCAGTTAAATTTTGCATTTTTGTGGGGTTTGCTGAAACAAAGCTGTATCTTTATACTATACTCACCAGGCTAACAAATTATCAGTGCCATAAAAACCCTCTTTTATTTAAGGCTGTAATAACAGAGTGTTAAATTAGTTAATAAGAAAAGGACTGTTATATTTTCCGCTCTCTCTGCTGCTTTAGCCTATAGCTATACTTTAATATTTAACTCAAACAAGCTTCCATCAACGTCTAAGTCTTCTTATTAAAAGCGCAGAGAGAGAGGCAAATAGGAAAATCAGGCTCAGTGATTCTAACACTGGACTTTGAGAAGGAGAAAGAAAAAAAGATCTTGCTGTTTCTTCACTCTCAAAGATTTAACTGAGATTTTGGGGACGGATAGGAAGTTGATGCAGGTGGCTTATTTCCCCTTCATCATATTGACAGTTTCATTACCTATGAATCATGAGGAGTCCCGGATTGCTCATATTTGCCTTGAATTTCAGTGAATTCAGAGCTCCTTTTTCAACTCACATAAAGTAAACCAAGTCTATTAAACCTTTTTCGTTTGCTGCAGACACATTTAAACCTGCCCCACCTATTGGCAAGAGTTCAAATAGCATCTTGTCTTGGTATTGAACTGACTTGTGAGTGTGAATAGGAAAACCAAGGGGTAGGACACTGTAACTAATGTCCATGTAGGTCCTCTTCCCACCCACTGCTGTTTGTTGATCTAGAAAGAAAAGAGAAAGAAAGAGAGCTCACAACCTAAATGTTCTCTAAGCCAAAATAAATCAACCCCTTATATATCAAAGCTACATCATTTTATTGCTTTGTAGCTTCATTCTTTGTCTGCTCTGATAGAAACATTTCTACAGACTGAGAAGAAAGTGTCCAACGTATTTCTTATGTTAATTGAAAGTTTGTTTTTTTTAAGAGATAGTTTATTAGAATATGTACAGTTATGCTTTTATCTGTTCACTCTAGCTATAACTATTGGTAAGCAGAGTTGCACAAAATGCCCAATATTCAGCGTATATCTAAGATAGCGTAATATTGTAAAGAACTGCTTAGATTAAATATTTGGTTTGATATCATGTTTCCAGGGTTATTAATTTACAGTCTACATGCCAAGATATCCCTGCCTATGACAGGTTAGGGTTTGGTTGCAGTGTAGGTTTGTTGCTTTAAACTTTTTGTGCAAGTCTTTAATTTCTCAGAGTACCTTTAATTTAAACTGCAAGCACACACAAACACACACACCCCCGCACACAAAGTCCCCCATCAAGATGCAGAGACTTTGCAATGGTTTTCCCATTAGACTACTAAATCTGACTCTGTAGGTGTTTTTTTTTACTGTGCTGTTAAAGCTGTGGGATTAATGACTGGGAGCATGTGTGTGTTTTAGTGTGAGATGAATTGTTGAATTTCATCCAAAACAGGTTTTCAGTTAATGCACAGACTAGTCACAAAAATAAATGGTGGAGAACAAAGCAGAAACAGAACAGAATACTTCTATGAGTACTACACAAAGGACGTATTCACACCACAGTTCGCTCTACTTCACATGTTTAACTCGTACTGTACACATTTCTTCTTATTTTTGTTGCCTTCAGGCATTCTCCATATCTGCTCCAACCTCTGTTTCTAAAAACGGTCTTCCTCCCTCATCACAATTCCTCTCACGCTTATCATTCACCGCTGCCACTCATCTGTGTCCTCCAGCGGCCGTGGAGCCATCAGAAATTTCTCCTAGTTTATCAGCTGCTTTCCTTCAGTGATTGTATTCACAGCGTTTGCTGATTCAGAATGCTCTATAGTAGGTATACAGTTGACACCAAAAATGTTTGCAGATTTTATATATATATATATATCTAAATTTATACAACCTTTTTTTTCTTACTGATATTAAACAAAACTTTTTTTCTTGTTTTGTCATGTATTATTAAAAGAGTTGTTTCTTTTTGCAAAAAATGTGTTTTGAAAGTCTTAACAAATTGTACAATTTCGTTTTAAAATGCATGATTTAGGCCAAATGTTTCAGGTCTCATTTTACAATCTACAATTTTGTCTAATTCTTCCTGCCATTTCTATGTAACTGCATTCTGTTTGTAGGCTGCATTGATGGCACAGATCCTTTTAAACTATTCAAACCAGAAATGTTCCTTCTAGAATGAGATCAAGGCTTTATATGCTTGTCTAGAGGAATGTGGCACCATCAGACCTATTGAAATTGTATCCACAGATGGACCAGACTTGAGGTCCTGATTGATTTTTTCTTTGTATTGACAACACTGAAGAAAGCATTTTTAAATTGTGTTATTTAAAGATTCTTGAAATACATTTACAGTTTTGCTTTTATTTCTTCAAATGCTGGAAAAAAAAATCCTTGTATCATCATCTAGGGTTTTTTTTTTCAATAAGATAAAATCATAGTAATCTTATAGTATGTAAACTTCTTTATTTGGGTGAAGTAATTAAATGAAAAATGTCTTCATCTTATTATTCTGGCATTTAAAGAAAACTCTTTATCTCTTACTGATAAAAACATAAAATATATGAACTATAATATCAGACAGCAAGGAAAAGAAAAGGGCAGAATCTGTAAACATCTGGTTTCAACTGTATCTCCAGTTCTGTAATAGTCAAACCTTTTCCACTGTAATCAGCATGAGCAGGGGGGCCTCAAAAGGACTATTTGAGTTAAAACATGTTTTTTTTTAAAGAGAAACTCAATCTGTTGGAAATTCACTGTCCAAAAGGTCCAGATCAGCCCCCCTGTAGTCTGATTAAAGTTTTCTTTGCTGGCTTTATGGGCTGTTTTAAAGCTGCAAAGATCAGCCTGACATGTCCAAGAAAAAGCTTTAAGATTACTCAACATGTAATCTTGTTATAGCTTTTTTTGTAGATGTCTGTTTTTCTGTTCTTTCACTTTCAGGGTCAGGACACTACGGAGACGACGAGGATTGGTACTCTCGTAACTATAGAGGTGACTATATTTGTCTTCTCTGGGGCTGTTTTGCTGCTTTAGTACACAGCAGATGGATCCATTAATGGAACCAAGGTTTTGGTTTCTAGCAAGAGCACAAATCCTGAAGCACAGCGTCTGTTCATGAGGTTGTGACCTTAAAACCAAGAACAAAAGGTTAAAGATCAAAATATAATGCTCAAGAAAACCTCTGGATATTTAAAATCAAAAGAAGACAAGAGAGCAGGGCAGTCCAAATCTGGACCTAGTATTTTCATTAGGCTGTGGCATGACCTTAAACAGGCCATGTGTCCTTCAAAGCTCTTCAGTATTTCTGATTTAAAGTTGCCCTATTTTGCAGAGGAGTGGGCAACAATTTATTCCTCAAGTCTGCTATCTCATAAACTTTATTATAGTATTTGCCAAAAAGGCTAGTACTGTCAGAAAACGGTGTTTCTTTGGAGGACCCAAATGCAGAGACGAGTGGGCAGAGGTGAATTTAAGTGGTTTAATAAGATACACAGAAACTGAGGCAGGAATCAAAAAGTCCAACAAAATAACAAACGAACCAGAACCTAGGGAACATCAGGGGTAAACCAAAACTCAAGGAGCCAGGGAAAGACGAGGAAGGCAGACAGACGTTAGACGAGATGTAAGACGAGGATCCAGCAAACAGGAACTGAAGAGGGAGGGCTTTTAAATGGGACAGAGACAGGGAGAGGGCTAATGAGGGAATTGTAAACAGGTGAGGGCTGAACAGAAAACAGAGCAAGAGAAAGAGGACACAAGAGGGCAGCAGAGGACAACAAATGGAAAACCTGGAAGACAGGAACTAATAAGAAAACAACAACAAAATAATAATCAAATAACTAAGATAAAGAAACATAGTGAAAAGAAAACTAAACACTAGAAATCAAGGAGCAAAAGAAAAACATAACAGAAACAGAAACCTAACAAGTACTACCAGTTAATACCTGTTAATTCTTTATATCTTATGGATCTGTTTGGTTCTCATTGATATGTTTCTCCCTACATCTGATAATCATTTCAAATCATTTTCTGTGAACATCAGGTTTAAAAAAAACACACACACAAAAAAAAACAACTTTGTGAGGCTATCTAACTTAAAAAAAAGACATTCCAAACATACAAAGGTAAAAGAACAGGAAACATTCTTTAAAAAAACTTGTCAATGGATGGACCTTCAAGAAAAGAAAATGAAAAGAAAATACAGTAAAATGTTAAAATACCTTGAAACAGCCAGGAGCATGTGATTCCAGAGCACAATAGATTTTTTTTTTGTTTAAATAAACAAAATGAAACAAGCAGCACTAAATATTTAAAGAAAGATGGCCTAATTGGATGTGTGATTTACAGTGATAAGGTTTGCTCAAGATTCCCCGCTACCCTTTTACCACAGCTTAAATGAAAAAAAAACAAAATGACTCCTGCTGAGTTTACAGGAATAATCACAAACTGTTAATTTCACAATCCACATTTACTTTTAACATATCTTTGTATTGCCAACTTTGTAAAATAACACCAGTTGATGAAATCAGCTTGTGATTTAGATTTAATTCAATATCAATAAGACCAATCCAAGCTCCTTCCTTTCAGTAAAATTTAAACTTACAGTCACTGGGAAAATGCTGCCAAATCACATTTCCACAGATTTCGTACTAACGGAGGCTCATTCCTTATTTTTATTCCAAACGGCCTTTAGCCTATGCTTATGCGTCTCCACTCCAACTGAGCAGATATGTGTGCTTGTCCTGAGCCAGCAGGAAATAAACTGCACATTTAGATTTTCCAGTATTGAAATGTGAAACTCATGGCCTCTTCAAAACTTGGCAACACACAAAGAATGTTTACACAGCTTTTGGATGGGCTGGTAGTTGACTAAACACAGTCAAATGATTAGTAAGAGACCAGTCTGATGTTTGTGGGAGTATGATCCCTCACAGTTGAAACTAAGAGCTTATGTTCTAATGATAAAAGTAAGATTGCTGTCAGGAATGGAAACTAAATGAATGTGAATTCTTGAAAAATATAAATAATTAGGATTGTTAAAGTGATATACTGTAAATTATTGAAGAAAGGGCATCAAGATATACAACGGGTGAAATAAGTATTGAACATGCCACCATTTTCCTCAGTAAATATATTTCTAGAAGTGCTTTTGACATGACGTTTTTAACAATACATGCAATCCACACATACAAACATATGTGAAAGATAGATGGCCAGAAATTCAGTTATGTGCAATAATGTGGAATGACACAGGGAAAGTATAGAACAAGTGAAGAAAGGGAGGAGCAAAAAGGCATGGAAAACCAAGACACCAATCGAAATCTCTCAGTAATTAGAAAGCAATCTTGCCCCTTGTCAAATTATGACCTATAGAAAAGTGTGTCTAGTGTCACACAAGAAACATCTCATGATGGGTAAAAGTAAAGAGCTTTCTCAAGACATTCACAATGTTAATGGTGACATTGGTTACAGAAGGATTTCTAAACTTCTGAAGGTTCCGGTGAGCAAAAATGTCTTGTCAATTGCGCCTCTAGAACTATATTTACTGAGGAAAATGTTGCAGTGTTCATTATTAATTCCGCCCGCTGTATACGTAGTTGCGTTAACTTAGAGACCAAACTTGATCAAACTGAAACATTTCTAGTTATATTCTAAAAGCCAAAACTCCAAAAGTGCTCTCAAAACATATCGTTAACTCTTTTCATCAAGTAAAGCTATCTTCTGATCTCTCCACTGAGACACTTTCGGATGATTGGGAATCACAGAGAAGGTAATAAGAAATCCACCGTATCAGGCTGCACCATGCTGATCGTTGGGTTTCTTTTTTTTCAGCTTGTGAATAAAATCTTTCTAAGCTTTTTTAGTTTAGCAGGTAAGTGCTTCTTATTGAACCTCTTCAGCTGAAAGGCCAAGTCATTTACCTGCCTCGATGCATCCAGTGAAAACTCAGTGTCCTTTTTTTTCTGCTCTAAGGAACCCCATGGTGTGCGCCAATTAAGCTGAAGCATGGTGACGTGAGCTGCAGAACACCCAGAGGGGAGCACTACAGGAACGTCATGGGAACCCGGTGTAAAATCCGCTGTAAGAGGGGCTATGAATCCATGAATTCAGAGGTGGTGTGCATGGCAAGCAAGCACTGGTCCTCCAACTACGCTTGTCGTGGTAAGGACCAACATCTGCACTCATATTTTATTTTATTTATTTTTTATCTAATGGGTTATATTATGTTAGGTGTCGAAACAGGAAAATCTTTCACCCAAAATGTGTAAAGAAATAATTAAAAGATGGAGGAATTGGTATATTGCATTATCTATTTTTCTGCATCTGTAGTTGGTGATGCTTCAATATGCTCATTTAAATATAATTATTTTTGCAATAATTCAACATAAACCCTGCCTATTTTGGATGAAAAGATCCAATTTATTTAACAAAATGAAATATATAGCTGGTTCAATTAAATCATAAACACAGGTTAAAATTTCCATTACATCAATTCTTCTTCAATCCAGTCATAATAAAAATAATAATTAAACTTTATTGATCCCACATTGGAGAGATTTACCTCTGCATTGAACCCATCCCATTGGGGACCAGTGGGCTGCCATTGTGCAGCACCCGGGGAGCAGTGTGGGTTCTAGGGTTTTGCTCAGGAACCCAGAGTCGAGGCTGTGGGGATCACACCAAGTACTTGCAGCCCTTTCAGCACACAAGTGCACTGCTCTAACCCACTAGGCCAACATTTCCCAATAACATAATGCAGTCAGGTTTAGTTTATTTTGCCGGTTGGGTAAAAGCTTTCCATCTAAGGAACCCCAGCTGAATGCACAGGAAATAATTTCCTTTAGCAGGAGAAAAAACCTCCAGAAGAACCCCTGACTTGGCAGATTTGTTTTACACAGCCACCTGACGTAGTGATGGGATTCATCATTACACTAGCCACTGCAGGAAAATCTCCCCATTAAACATTTACACAGGTAAATAGGCTTCTTGAAACTGAAAGCATCCATCCATCCAACTCCTGCTTTTTCCTTAAGGGTTGTAATGGGCCGGTGCCTTTTTTTGGCAGTCTATGGGTGAGAGGCAGGGTACACCCTGGACAGGTCACCACTCTGTCACAGGGTAACACAGAGGCTTACAACCATAGACATACACACGCACACACACACAGAAACACACCCACTCACACCTAAGAACAATTTAGAGATGCCAGTTAATTTAACAGTCTGTTACGTTAATTGGAGAACCCACGCATGCATGGGCAGAACTTGCAAAATCCATGCAGAAAGACCTCAGGAATCGAACCCGGAACCTTTCTGCTACAAGGCAACAGTGCAAGAAACTACCCCACCTTCCAGTTCCAAACCTGAAAATAATGAAATGCTAAAATGTTTGGCCCAAAGTTCTGATTTCAACCCTTCAAACCATCTGGCAACAAATCACGGTTGACACACAGTTAGTCACAGTCCTAATTGTGCCCATAGCTAGAGATACAGGATTAAACAAACATCTGAAAAACAGGTCCTGCTCTATTATCTTTAATTAAAGGTGTTGATTGCAGCAGCCTGGTGAATTTCTTCCCTCCAGAATGCTGTGAAACTGGAAAAAAAAATTGATGAAGCTACTATGTTGAGGAAAAAGAGAAAACAAAGAGAACATAATGTTAGGAGGTGAACAAACAAAAACTGTAGAACTAGAGAATAGAGATGGAATGTAGCAGAATGGTGAAAAGGGCCATGTCTTCAGCAGTCTAAGCCTATAGCAGCAAAACTTATAGAGATAGCTCAGGATAACCTGAGCCACTCTAACTATAAGCTTTGTCAAAAAGAAACATTTTAAGCCTAGCCTTAATAGGGTTTCTGCCTCGCTAACTAAAACTGGTAGTTGGTTCCACAGGAGAGGAGCACGGTAACCAAAAGCCTGCCGCTCATTCTATTTTAGAACCTCTGGTAAACCTGCAAATTGAGAGTGAAGAGCTCTGTAAGGAATATTAGGGACAGTCAGATCACTCAAATAAGATGGAGCTTGGTTAAGGCTTTACTGTTTATGCAAGAAGGAGGATTTTAAATTGGATTGCTAATGCAGGGAAGCTAAATTACAAAAATATATGATTTATTTTTATAATTTTCATCAGAACTCTGGCTTCAGAGTTTGAGATTAGCTGAAGACTTTGTACTACAGTTTGTGAACTTCCTGAGGGTAAAGAATTACAATAGTCAGGCATTGAAGTAACAAATGCATGGACTAATTTCTCAGCGTCACCCCTGGATATCCATCCATCCATTATCTGACACGCTTGTCCCAATTGGGGTCGCGAGGGGTGCTGGTGCCTATCTCCGGGCGAGAGGCGGGATACACCCTGGACAGGTCGCCAGTCCATCGCAGATCAGCCCTGGATAGGATATTTCAAATTATTTGCAATCTTCTGGAGATGAAGAAGGAAATTATAAAAAGCTGTTTGATGTGGGATTTAAATGACAAGCAGTGATCAAAACTTATTTCAGTTTTGTTTGGTTTAAAGGTTATTGCTACAATGGATATAATCAAATGCATAGTGTATCAATACAGCAAAAAAAAAAAATTCTTGTAGAGCCACATCTACCATTAATGACATTAAACTGAGTAATTATTTGGCTTATTATGCAATACTTGGATCTTCTCTTGACACCAGGATATTGTAAACTAAAGCTCTGCTTCACCCCATTACTTGAGCAAAATTTTTTCCTTATCAGATAAACATCCTCTTTGTAGATCAGATATTTTGTTAAACATATAAAGTTCTCATGAGTGAATAAGTCTTGAAAAGGAAAATCTATTTTTAAATGATGAATATTTAATATTTTCAGAGAAAATAAAAGTGTTCCTTAGAAAATGATCTGACAAACCGAATGACTAACAAAAGCTATTTTTATTAGGAGAAATGATCAGGTGAGAGGATGTAAGTGAGAGATGAGTAACAGGTGGTGAGATAATCTGAGGTTACTGAAAAAAACAGGGAACGAGAGTTGTCGAGTTAACAGGAAATGTAAGTCAGAAAAGAGAAATTAAAACTCATCTTTTCCATAAAAATTAAAGTAGACATTCAACATTTAGCAATAATAATAAATTATTCTTTAAAATCTCAACTTACTTGCTTAAGTTTAATTTAGTATTCTAGAGCTCAAACCTTTTAACATTATCTCATTTTCCATAACACTTAAGGAGAAAAGAGCTGCTCACGATATAATTCTCTAATCCTTATGCTAACTATAGTATGCTTTAAAAGTTAGTCATACTCCATGCTGTTTGTTGGTGTTTATTATAGACAGAAAATAATGGGGCTTATTATTATTTTAGTGCTAAATGAGCTATATAACCCTTTTATGCATCTTTGCTGATATTGAGATGAATTAGTCTAGATCAGAACATCCAGGTATCTCTACCCCTTTAATAGCCATCTGCTTCCTCTAAGGACAAGTTATTACAACAAACTTTTAGTGACTTCAAATTAGGTCCCAGGGATTTTGCTTTAACTTTTTTTTTTTTTTTTTTTGCGAAATGGAACTTCTAAAGATCTTTAAAAGTGCTTTGAACCAGGCATTTAGACTGAACACACAATGCAGACAAAAACAAACATTGATTAAGAAACTTTCAAATTGATGTTTAATCTGCCCTTAAACTGAAGAGCTTGACAGGGACGATAACAGCTTAATTCAGCGGCTTAAAATTATTAGATAACATATATACTTGACTTCCCCTTAAAGTGAGGCTGAAGGTTAGTCTCAGCCTAAAAGTGTAATGTTTCAACTGATCACAAATCAGAGACAGGATAATTAGCCACTTTTGTCATCTGTTCTTCTGACATTTGTTGCGTTTGAGCATTAAGAAATATTCTGGAGATCTAAAGCAGAAAATACATAGAAAAAGCAAGCAAAAAGTACAAATAAAACAACACGTACAATAAAATAACGGAACAAACCAAAACCAAAACACAAAACTTTTAAAGAGTTAAGCTGTCAACAATGGGTGGTGAGGTTTGCTCGAGGACCCAGATGCAGAGACGAGTGAAGCAGAGATGAGTTCTGAGAGGTAAAATAATTAAGCCTCATATTTGCTGTAGATTTTGTTCTGTTTTCTGAATTTAATCCCCAACTTCTTACATCATTGTTTTTTTCTGTAAAAAAAAAACAACACTTTGAGAATTTTTTATTTATTTGCAAAGAAAAAATTTAACATTCTCAAAATCTGACCTTCTGACCTTGTCTGCTTGAACTTTGAAGAGTTGACCATATTCTAAAACACGTGTATGAATGTGTTGCACTCCCGAAACAGAAAGGACTCCGTCTTCATTTTTGTCAACTTTATTTGTCCCACGCTACATGTTTTTTCTTTTTCTGATTGTTCTCTCTGGAGCAGCCGGGCATGACACGCAGATCAAAACCATCACACTCTAGCCTTCTTCTTCTTTTCTGCAACTCCCACCACTAATACTGACGTAGTGCCTAGATCAGATATGCGTAAACAATAGCAACTAGATGCGATGTTCTAAATAACAGCATTGACCAAAAAAAATAACGGTCACATCGAACAAATCAATAACACAGCAAACAAATATTATATATCGAAAAAAAATATGTTCAGGGTGCAACAAATGCATAAAACATCGTCTATTTAAACTTTAAAAATACATTGGTGAGCTTTAATCAGAGATGGTAAAAGTACTCACTTTCCGTACTTGAGTAAAAGTACAGATACTTGTCTTAAAAAATACTCTGGTAAAAGTGGAAGTACTGATTAAACTTCTTTACTCAAGTAAAAGTAACAAAGTACAGGCTTGTAAATTTACTTAAAGCTACAGTGTGTAATTTTCAGCGACATCTAGCGGTCAGACTGCAGACTGCAGCAACATGAACATCTCCCCCCCCACCGCTTCTCCCCCCCAACAGTACGGCGAGCGTTACGGGACAAAATGTCTTCCACGACGTCCGCATCACCTACCTTCTCAAGTGATGAGGTTTGTTTACATAGATAATTTTACAGATAGTATTTCATTAGTCTGTGTGTTCAGTACCGTCTCAGTTCATCTCTCTCAACTTGCCGTAGTTACTTTCGAGCGTAATGGGCGATCTCGCAATCGCTAGTTTGTTGGCTCTGCGCTGCCGTAGCGCAAAGATGTCTGCCTCCATGGCTGCGAGACCCGCTCCTATGTAATTATAAATAACGAATTCTAAGGCAACGCAAATATTAAGGTTAAAAGGCTGAGCTCGTAGATGATGATAAATAACATAGTTATGTATAATATATTACATTTCTGACCGTATATCCCTGTAATTATTACACACTGTAGCTTTAAAGTATAAAAGTAAAAGTAGAAACCACGTTTTTCATGCCGTCGCCTACATTTTAAATGGATGTCTGCCAATAGGACTAGATCTCCATTGTGTTCATTTTCAATCATCTCGTCGTCCACACTACTATGCTAACGCCACCGCCACCAAGCTGCAATGATTTGCAGCGAATGAATACTGCTGAATCTGTCGATTCATCTTGTAGTTGTGCGTCAAATGCAATGTAGATTCCCATCCAGTTAGATTGAATTTGGTATTGATGACGTGAAAAATAATAACGGTAACTCCATTGAAATGATTCAAAACTAAAGTAACGAGCCAATTTTTTAAAATGTAAGGAGTAGAAAGTAAAGATATTTGTGTAAAAATGTAAGGAGTAGAAGTTAAAAGTCGCCATAAAAAAAGTAGTAAAGTAAAGTACTGTACAAATATCAGAAAAATCTACTTGAGTACAGTATTTGTACTTCGTTACTTCCCATCTCTGGCTTTAATGTATCGCTTTTGGCCTAGTCTGGAGGTCAGCCTTACCAGTTTTATTTTAGATCATTCCCCTGAAAGGATTTTCACTATTTTGGAATGCCAGCCTTCTACTGTGGCATATAACATCCCACCAATCCACACATCCTGACCATTAGACTTTGACAATCAAACCTTTTTTCCATGTTTTTTCTTTGTCATGATGCATGTTTCTCCAGCACTGCAGCAAATTGATGACATATAATGGAGCAGGGTGAAAACTGGAGACAGACATGGCAGGTGGGATCGTCTCTCCCTCTGGAAGCATGTTGCAGGGTTTGTTTTCACTAGTTATGTGCAGAGACTGATTCTGCTTGTTCAGGCTTTGGATTTGGATGATATAACTTAGTTATATAAGTTAAGACAGTCTTTAATGTATTTGCCACTTATTTTGGGGTTAAATAACCATAAGGTTAATTCATGCAGTTGTATAGTTTGTCCATCTAGAGAGTTAATTGATTTTAGATTGTGCGCATGTTGATGAGTTTGGCTTTTTTATCATCACGTGTTTTACCAAAGGGTCCAGAAAACAGTTGTAATCCCACTTTGTTTGCTCCTAGCAGCAACATATCGACAGCAAAACAGATGCATAAAATCATTTAGAACTCTGAGGGTAAGAAAGACTCTCTGCAAAGAGCCGAGGAGTATAGATTGTTGGTCTGTTTTGCCAAAGGCTGCAGGATCATTAGTCCCACTCCTGAATAATACAGCTTTGCAAAAAACAAGGATAATGCGCATCTAAGTAATTGTTTTGCACGAACAATGAAGTGCCTAACAGCATATGTGTATTCTATTCGTTGTCAAGAATTTTGTTTGAAAGTCTAAGTTTCTTAGAAGAAGTAATAATAAATGTAAGGACAGGATCAGGATATTTATTAAGATTTATTTTTTGCTCTGACAATATTCCATTCACTATGGGGGCTGCCTTCAGCTTAAATACCTGCTGGTAGTACATTATGATTGGAAATTTTGTACAATTTGATGTTTGCTGAGAAAAAGATAAACCTAGCAGGGTTCATTAAAAAGCCATCCATCGTGACG
The DNA here is from genome assembly GCF_016077235.1 of Cyprinodon tularosa. Classification (NCBI taxonomy): domain Eukaryota; kingdom Metazoa; phylum Chordata; class Actinopteri; order Cyprinodontiformes; family Cyprinodontidae; genus Cyprinodon; species Cyprinodon tularosa. Next base: position 469,560 of record NW_024038975.1, on the reverse strand, counting down.
AAAGCAGAAACAAATCAGCTCTTGTCATTGCTACACTGAAAGACTGTAAAAGCAGTAGATGTGTCTCTCTACAAGTGCACAAAAATTGCACTTTTTTTTCCCCTCAGCAATTCCATTGTTGAGTCCAAAAGGTGCTGCTAGTGCAGCTCCTCATAGGCGAAAACACCATTTAATCATTTAAAGACAAAAATCCAGTAAATATTTGTTCTATTCGAAATTTACCAATGACTAGAACATTTTTGATGACACTCTGAAGAATGCCAATGCACCCAGTGCTAAATATTGCATTATACAGCAGAATATCAAGAGTGTTAGCTATGTGGAGGTTTAGCATACTATGCCTAATGTAATAACAGCATAGACATATATATAATGAACAAATATTTTGAGAAAACATATACTGTTTAACAAAAAATCCGATACTTTTTACTAGCGTGAAAATAATCAGAACAAATTTTTTCCATTTTTGATGGCTGAGAGGGTTTCCAAGGCAAAGTCGCCAACATTTAGCCCTCAGCTTGCCCGCTTGATGTTTATCTTATTTTCTTATTTTTGCACTGTAGTGAGAACTATGTTTTGCCAAACCATTTGCATAGTTAAACAGCATTTAACTCAAAATTAAAATGCTCTTAAAAAGCTTAGTAAAAAATAAACATAACACTTCTCGGCAGTAGAACTCACTACAGTGATTCTGCTTACCCTACCAACATGACAGTTAGTGAAAGATAATCCCAGTACGTAATGCTACATGGTAAAAGGTAAATGCCATTTTGTAATCTCTTGTTCCAGTCATTCAACTTTGAACTGATAAGAACCTTATAAGTCATGTTTGTCTCACCTAGATGTTTTTATTTGGACTGAAAGAGTTTTCTTCTTGCATGACTCCTGCAGGAGTTAAAGTGGATCCGTCTCTCTCATTTTTGGAGCTATAGAAGCAACAATCTGATATTATCCATTGGAGACATTTCAGTGTTCTTTATCATGCAGTCTTCTGAGTGAATTTAGTTGTATAGACAGAAATTGACATGTTAGTTGTAATTTTGGTTGTTATCCTCTTTCAGATTGTTTTCTGTTTATTTCGGAGGCTAATTTCCAATAATTTAAAACCTCTAACTCCCTTCACATCTTATCAACAAAATTTTTCTATCTTCTTACTGAAAGCCTCAGACAGCTCTATATATTCACAATGAGGTTTATTCTTCCTTCAACAGTCAGGAGCACAGCAAACTAAATGTCTTAGTTCAGTCCTCCTTCAAAATGCTATGAGTAACTTCAGTAAATGTTTATTTGTTATTAGCTGTAAGCAGAAATTTATCATAATTAACCAAAATTTAGCCTAAAAAACATCAGTATTTGTAAAGTGTTTTACTTGGTGTCTTTATCAAAATAAACTTTTAATTAATCATAAACATATATTAGAAACACACACATGATCTGATAGAGTTTCCTGATATTTGTACAGCTGTACTTCTATAATTAGGTCATTAATTTTGAGTTTTTTCTGCTCACAGAGATCCGCTGTCCCAAGCTTGAAACGCCAACTTATGGAGGCTACAAATGTTCGGATGGCTCCTACTTTAACTCCCGCTGTGAGTTCTTCTGTTCTCCTGGATATTCAATGAAGGGCCAGAAAACGGCGGTATGCCAGTACAACAAAATTTGGAGTGCCACAGCTCCTGCATGCGTTGGTAAGACGGAGTATGTTGTTCCTTCTTTTGCAGTTTTAAGCATGGCCAAAGAACCTCTACAACAAGAGTATTTCACAATTTTCCTCAAAGCATTGTCTCAGTGTTAAAGTCTGACCTTAGGAGGTTTTCTAATATACTTGGGAGAAAAAAGGCCTTTAGACATGAACTGTTTCATTCACTGGTTTTCTTCTCCATTCATTAGAATATTACACTATTTTCCCTTCTTACCCAAAATCAGACCTACAATTAAGTGATGATGAACATATAAATTAATATTTTTGGGACTGCTGTCAGTATTGTTTTTTTGTTATTTTGACGCATGCAAAGAAATGCAATCATCAGAGTAGGTGCCTAAATTCAATTTAAGTTAAGATAAAACGGATTATCCTTAAGTTACAATATGCAGCAGAAAGTAAAATCACGGTAACCAGACGTCACAGTTTTCCGGGGACAGTTCCTGTTTTGGACCACCTGTCCCAGGCTAAAGCTGTACCCGTAAATGTCCTCGATTTTACAGTTTTATGAATGAGGGCATAATGTTGTGTGTAGACTGTTATTATGGTAGAAAGCGTGCATGAGGCTAATTAAAAAAAGGGCTTTGATGGTTTTTTTTTTTTTGCAAAAGATAAGGACAGGAAATGTACATAAAACAAGCTAATGAACAAAAAGTAAGACAGACCATTGGCTGCAGCTGGCATGAGGACATGGACTCAGATAAAATGAGTCTATGTCCTCAATGATTAAAAACTCCTTGTAAGGCACTGATCTGGTACTGTGGGTCTTTAGGAATTAACAAGGGTTCATCTAAATAAGTTTTTTGAACTGATCAGTGACCTTTATTTTCACTTCCAGTCTTAGGTCTATTTTTCTACTATAGTATTTAGTTTGGATATATGAAAGTTACTTATTATAAAAAATAAGACGCAGTAAAAGGAAAACTGAATGAAAACTACATGATCTGAGAAGGATGGAGAATTAAACCACCTGTTTGATCTTCATTTATTAGGTTGTTTTTATTTGGAGCTCCAAATATTGTGGTGATAAGCCTTTTTAGTAATCAGGTGAGAAAACAACATTAATAATAGCAATAATCATCATAATAATCATAATATGTAGGACGAGATTGTATGTGTTTGGAAGGAATTTTGATTGTATTATGTCCCTGTTTTAGATTAGTGTAACAATGATAGAAGAGGAAGAAGATTAAAGGGCTGACAGAAGGAAGACTGAATGAGAGCAGAGGAAAATAGGAACACTGATTGAAAGATCAGTTGAAAAGAAGATAGAAAAATCTACAGAGTAAAAGAGAGAGCAGGCAAAAGTAGGCTAGAAATCAAAGAAGATGGAGAGGGAAGGGAAAAAGGCAGAGAAGACTGAATGACCAGATTGCACTAATATGCACTATCGATTGATTAATTTTATAACTCTAAGGAAAAGGGGGGAGAGGCACATGCCTGGATTTTACACTGGATTTTTGTTGTTTTAATATTAATAAATATGTAAAAAAAAAAAAAAAAAAGAGGAAAGCATCACTGTGACTGTCCCCGTTTCCTAATATAATATGTATTTCTTTTTATCTACGAGCTCAAAATGTTCTCAGATTGGATTTCAGAAATCTGGTCACTTTAAGTAAGAGGTTCTCATATGTAAGGATATGGCATATTTCTAATTGTACTGAAGTTGTTATGCCTATGTGCACATCTTGTTGCTCATTAGCTAGTTTCTGGGCATTTAGGGGTGTGGCTTCTGCTTCAGAGCTAGTCAGTTAATTGGAGTGGAGCCACACAGTTTTTTTTGACCTCTTTTACATTTCTCCTAATCTTCTTTTGTTATTTTATTTCTGATGTATATTTCATACCTGTTTTATTTTAATTTTCGCAGTAAATGGTTGAATCTAATGCGAAGGATCCTGTTTGTTTGTTTGTTTGTTTTTTTTTGTTTGTTTTTTTGCCATCAAGTGGATTACAGAAGGGAAAAGAATGTCAAGCTTATGGCTTCATTACTTAGGAATCTACAAGCAGATTTCTTAGAGTAGAGTTGGAGATATGACGTTCAGTTAATTTGCTACTTCTTTGCCTACAAGGAAGCTCAGATTGAGCTTTTTCTGACTATATAAGTATTTCATGTTTATGTTGCAGTGAAATCTTCTATTAACAAGTTTTTGAATCCACCAACTTTACCCTGGTTTTGTGTGTTTGCTGGGAGCAAATTATCTTCTGGTGTATCAGCTCCAACACAAAGACTAATAAGGCAACAAAGCATGCACACTCACCAAGGCAAATTTGCTTTAGCATTTAGTAGAACATGGATATTTTCAGACTTTTGAATTATTTCATGGAAATTAAGATACATCCTTGCAGACACAGAGAGAGCTTGGGAAAATCAGATGCAGTAAGGGGACAGTGCACACCATCTAAAAAACGGAGCCTACTTTATTTATCATAGCTGAATAATGAGAAACTGCTTATATTTTATGCATTAGCAGCTGAGTTTCCCGGTATATCCTCACTGTACCGACTTACAAAAAATAATCCTACATTTTTATACATTTTACATTCATATCAAGAGTTATAGCTTTAAACATAACAAATATCTTGCCTTTAAAAAAGAGTGGTAAGAAAAAAAGATGATTATAGTTCAGATTAATCTGCTAAGTATTAATGAACTGTCTATTTTCAGGGGTTAAAATAAGACGTATGCCTGTTTTCTTTGATTGTAGATATTGATCCACCCAAAATCAAGTGTCCTAATGTCAAGGACAAGTGGGCAGAACCAGGAAAATTGACAGTGAGAGTGACCTGGGACACACCTGAGGGTTTGGACACTGCAGACGGCATCCTCACAGAGTCAGTCTGATCTTAACTTTTTCAGTCTTTTAACACCTTTTCACTTCAGTGCTCCGAATCAGCTCAAGTTCACAGTGAAAGACTGAAACTGAGCTTGTGCTTTCCAGTGTGATCTTGAAAGGAAAACCATCAAAATCCGAATTTCCAGAGGGTCTCCATAAGATGTCCTACACTGTGTTTGACCGAGCTGGAAACAAAGGATCCTGCCGGTTTACCATCAGAGTGCGAGGTGAGCCTAGAGAACAGGATGCGGAGGGTCTCTTTCTTTTCTTTACTCAGAGAGCTGTGAAAAAAGCAGCTCCAATCTTAATATTTATTTTGTTTTTGCTCTTTTTTCTCAAACGTAAGTCATTCATAACATCAAACTTTCATTAATATCATACACAGATAATCTAACTGAATACAAGGAGCAATTTTTGAAAGAACATTTTAGATTGGCTAACAAAACTCTCCAGCGGGGGTCTAAAAAATTATTTGATGATGATATCACTGATTCATTGTTTTGGGTTGGGAAGCAAAGCACAAAGTAAATATATTGGTTTACGGTTCTATTGAAAATAAAATGCTCTTAAAACCAGATGTTATAGCAATAAACTCCCAAAAAAAGAATGCTCATATGTGAATAATTAGCAAAAATAGCCATGTATCTTTACATGTTTGTCTTAAATTGGATCTTCTAATAAGATAAAATCTCTCCTATAAAAGACAAATTTAAAAAAGAGAAAACCGAGAATCAAAAGACGTTTTTTTTTCCTATTAATATATATGCATTAACAGTCCACATTTCTTTATGTTTCATCTTTAACCTGTTTTCTGTTGGCTGCTGTTTTTTCCTCCATGTCCCCATTACACAGTGCGTCGCTGCAGCCCGCTCTCCCCCCCAGACAATGGTTACATGAAGTGCGACAGCGATGGAGATAACTACGGTGCCACTTGTTATTTCACCTGCACTGGCGGCTATGAGCTGCACGGCAGCGCTGCCAGGGTTTGTCAGTCTGGACTCTCCTGGTCTGGATCAGACACAACATGTGCACGTATGTACTGCTGGCAACTTGATGAACAAATGACAAAAAGCCAACTCTTTTTACTCTTCTTATCCTTTCATTTTGTCTACTTGCATGTTTTCAGTCATAATAATATGACTGAAAACATGTTCAGTTATTTAAATAGAATGTTAAATAAGGGTGACTATAATTCTAATATCTAAATATTTGACTGAGGCCCTCAGAAAGCAATTTTTAACAGACATGTACAGCATGAAAATAGACTACAAATGGAAAGGATTTTTGTCTGTCTGTTCAAACAAGTTCATGCAAAGAGCAGACAAGATGCTCTAAAACATATCAGAAACATTAAAATGTGAATGGTTCTTGTGACTGTTGATGTCTCCTCCACAATCAGAGAGACACTGCACAAGTCCAAGATGTATAAGTGATGCCCAAGGAGAGCTTGGATCTCTAAGAAAACTTGCAGGTCAGACTAAAGCTAGCCTGGAAGAATGCTGAAAAAGAACACAGGTTCTGGAGTAAAGTTGCTATGGACATTAACAGTGAGCATCTATTTTGAAACAACCTAATATATCATGTGGTAAACTTATTTTGTTAACTGTTAAGTCTTTTAAAAATCAATCTAGGCAAACTGAGGAAGCAACAGTTCAGAAAGTTGGAACAAAACATAAGAACCAAGCCTATAATTTTAAGTAGGAGGCTCATACACTCTCCTACTTAATATCTCCTTACTTAGTATTTTTTATAATAACATTTTTATAAGCATATGACATACAAAAAAAAATGCAAATATTATTTCAAAGGTAATTCCTTTGTACGTGACGTACCCATGGTTGATGTTGGATTGTAGAGCAGCTTTTGCTGGAAGGTAAATGGAAAAGTGATGGGTTTTTTCTGACTCATCTCAAGGTTTGTGCCTTTTAAGAATGATCCCTATTGACCAAAAAATGAACCATTTTGTTGTGTAAGGTCATTAGTTTAGCAGACCTAATGAACCAATAGTTCATGAACCGTCACAAAAAGCACAAGAATACCATCCTTCATCAAACTACAACCTAGCCCCTCCTAGTTTGGAAAAGTCCTGAAGCACAAACCCAGTTTCAGACTTTCTCTGCAATGTAACTCGTTTCTGAAACAGCTGTTGCTGGTATAATGTGAGAAGCTCAGTGATGGAGAAAATGGCAGCTTGTCCATCAATTAGAAAAATCCATACTGACTTCATCCTGTTTAACACTTGCACCTGTGAGACAGGAAGAACATCAGCCTTGATTATACCACACCTCACTTTGACGATGTCTTGAAATAAATCTTCACCTCCTTGTCCTCTCTTTCATATCTTGACTTAATTTTTCATTCATCCCAGCCATGAACATTAATGTGGGGGTGCGTACAGCTGCGGCGCTGCTGGAACAGTTCTATGAGAAACGACGGCTCCTCATTATCTCTGCACCGACGGCTGCCAATCACAATTACCGCTTCCAGATGACCAACCTACAGGTGAGGCACAGACTCGCAGCTACTGTGAAGATGACTAAGTTAGATGCAATAACAGAAAAACAACACCAACGAAACGGTCAAGACAACTGCAGGGTATTTGTGTTATCTTGTTTTTTTTCCCCTTAGACATCGAGGCAGGACAAATTAAAAGAATCATAGGGTGTCATCCTGTTGATCAGGAAATGTCTCAGCAATGAATAAATGATACTGACATGCAGCTCAGTGAGAGGTGTCTTTTCCTGTGCTGTTGTTTTCCTTTGGTACGTCAGAAACCATTACATCAAACCTTTCTTTTAAACACCTGACCTTTTAGATTCAGTTTATCATGCAGGACAGTTAGGCAGTACTCTATCCGATTGTTAACAGCATCACCAGTCAGGGGTATTGCTGAACCTCTAGTTGGTTATGAAAGATTACTTCCATATTTCCCAGCATATATTTAGTTATATTTCACTTACTGTATGGGATATGTTTTTTTTTTCTTTTTATTAAAAAATGTTTTCAAATTGATCACAGATTAGGTGTCATTCAATACAGAATAGAAAATGTTTAGGCATTTAAAGACAAATAATTGTCATTCCTAATCCAAAAGTAATATTTTGTTTTAGAGGTACCTGATTAGGTTTTTCTTCTTCTGTTATGTTTCAAAGAGCCATATCAGTTAACCCGGCTGCAAAGCACCAATTAAATCCCTCGGTTCCATGCTCACAGTTGCAGAATTTAAAATTATATTATTCGAGCTTCAGGTTTTAAAGTCTTTGAGTTCAGTGTTTTTTATTTGACTTATGCTGTAAAGTCCATTTTTTATTTATTTCAATTTTAGATGTTAATATTTTTTTTTTTGAAAATGGAGGGGAATTGCTATTTCTGTTATGGTAGATAATAAAACCAACTTAAACTTTTTCAACAAGAAACTGTATTCTGCTAAAGGCAAACGCCCACGCACATACTGTACTATCTCAGGACATTTAAAACTTTACTTAAAAGAAACAAGTAAAGTAAAAGAGTAATTTTTGTGTTTTAATATTTTTTATGTTCTGTTCCCCTTGTAAAAAATGAAAACTCAAACTGTTTAGGAAAGTAAAGTAATTCTTCATGGGTCAGGTTTTCTCATGCACTGAGATCACATGAAATCTTCTTACTGTAATAACAAGAGGATGACTGAGTACAACATCTGTTATTTTCCAAAAAAAAAGAGAAACTGTATATTCCTAAAGCCCTTGGTAATAATTAAAAGCACATATTTACATATCGATGACATCTAAATTAATGTTACGCTCGAAGATCTTTTGGCTTCAGGTTCTTATCTATTCTACTTGGTCTCAAAGGAATAAGACTAGAGTTCGTTTGGGAGACTCTTTTAGGGGATGTTGGAAGAGCAGGTAGAATGGTTAAATGTATGTTTATGAATGTGTTAAAAAAGTGACTTATTTTTTTTGGTTTTGGAAAGAAATCATCACTATATTTTCATCAGTTAAAGTTCGCAATTATACTTCGGGCATATAAAATTATAAACATACATTAAATAGAAGTTGTTATTCATCTCTTATTATATAGAAGACTCCTTGATTACCCCATAAAACAAAAACACTACATCTGAAAACAGCATGAATGTTAGTAAATTAATGTGAATAATTAGGCTCTGCATTTTTGTCATCAGTTTATTTTTAATAGAGAAAAATAAAAAAAAAATGCAAACTTAGAAAATTTTGGGAAACGGTACTCTCACCTGCACCAACATGTAGCCTTATTTGGAGCATGCAAACAGCTATATCGAAAAATTATCTGATTCTTTGGAGCAAACCAGATTCAAATTTTATGTAATATTTGCAGTTTAAGAATTATCCTCCTTGAATAATTTAAAATGTAGAGCTAAATAAGTAATGAAAATAAAAGAGATCTGTATTTTATGCTCAGAAGAGCCTTTCAGAGGTGCAGTTGTTTGCACTGTTGGTTTAGCGTTTGGCATCAGAGGGCTATTAATCCATTTTCATCCTTAAACTGATGACTACCATCCTACCTTCTTCCAAAATGAGCACATTTTGGCACATTTTGCTGGTCCCCACTTCCTTTTCTCCTAACAATTAGGTTTAGTACTAAAGTGTTAACTGAGTTTAGCCTAAGCTTAGGGTGAGGTATGCATTATTGATGGTTAGGTTTAGGGTAATTGTCAGGATTAGAGAGTAGAAAAGGGTTAAAAATAACAATATCAACGGATGTTAATAGGAGTCAACACATGGTCCCTACAAAATAAACTTAGAGGAAAATGTGTTTGTGAATGCACCACGGTTTATATGACATTTGTGTCACTTTGTGTTGCCTCTCACACAATGACTACTGGAGATAGAAAACAATTCCCCTGCCACCCTATAAACATAAAAAAAAGATGAAATATGCTTTAACTGTATTTTCTGAGTGTGAAAATATAGTTTTAATCGTGAGCAGGACTAGTGATAATGGTAATAAAACCCCAGACAATTGAAAAATAAGAGCAGGGACATCTGAAAAAGCATGACTGATTTTTAATAATAATTTATGTAATGGATCCCACACTTTTATAACAATAAATAGTTAAAAAAGTTAATTAATGAAATAGAAGGACTCATAGGTGTTTCTGTCACCTTGCTGAGGTGACTGAAGGAATAATTGCTCAGCCATACAGCTGCCACTTTATCACAGAGAAGGAGCAAACACACCATTATGGTATTATAAATGGTATTATTATGGTACTATCTGGGATCTTTGTGCTAACCTGGATGAAAATAATTATTTGGACCTTAAAGATAACTGCAATGCTTTGTTTTCAGCTGTGTTGTTCATCTTTGCTGTATATGCAATTAAGTGGATGAAATGAGTGTTGACAGTAGTCAGTGTGAATATTTGGAGCAACGTTTTAATTAAATTGTTTTGGACATTTATTTACTCAGCTCTGAGGATGCAGCAGATTGCTTTACATCAGCATCCTTTAAATAAAACTCAATTTCTGGAAAGACAAAGAGAAGATTAGAGCGGTAGAAAAAAAAACTGTTACCAAATCCATGCAAAGGGATACTGATGAGACTTTCCATATAATTGCAATATAATTTTGCTTGATCGACATCTTGTCATACAAAGAAGTCAAAATGTATGACTAAAACAATTATGAAGAACCTATGTTTGATAGTATTTTTAGATATCAATATGGTATCAAAAGAAAATAATTTTCAAACTTAAAGTATCAACAGGATATATATATTTTTTTGTCATTTAGATAAAAACTATCGTACATTTTAAGAAAATGTGTCCATCCTGCTTTTGCAAAAGTTTCTTATTAAATGGTGATTATTTAAAATGACAACATTTCCAATTCAAAGATATTCGTTATATAATTAATTATTTAATCTTGTCAAAAGGAAAGAAGTTTAACTCAGGTGACTGAGAGGAAGATTACAATGTTTGTATACTTTGGTCAATAACTCGTTAGGCCCTGTTGTGTCGCTAACCAGATAAATACACTGTCTGACGAATTGCAAATATATAATAAAGTTGCTGTATTTCACATGTTTTACATTGTGAGAATTTTAAAATGTTTCAAGCCGGTAAAATTAAATTTAAAAAGAATAAATACATTTTAAGTATTGAGCTTACAAGTTTTCCAATTTCCTCACAGGAACTTTAACCTTGGTTTAAAAAAATAAAATAAAAATATGAAAACTGCTGGCTTCCTGTATTTAGCTAATGCTTGTGATCAACCTACAAAGATTTGAATGAGTTACCTCTGATTTAACACATTTATAGCTATGTACAGATTCAAACTGATAGGACTCCTGTTGATTGACTAACTGCTTTTGAATTAACCAAAATTAAATGGGCTAGAATACAGAATTATTTAAAAAAAAGGTTTTAAATTTTGTCAGACAACCACATATGCTGGTGAATATCCAGGTTAATGATATTCCAAAAATGTTAAAGTAAAAAAAAAAAAAAGATCCACTTTTCAGAGGCAGAGGCCAGTATCAGGTGTTGAAGACTAACAAAGACCTCAATGACTCCCCATTCCTAAGGGATTGACCTGTTCTTTCGGTTCATTTTGCATGTTTTCTAATCCATAACAAGGCTTTTGTTGGGCTACTCTATAAAGTCTGGAACTCAAACATTAATCCAGACATTTTGAATTGAAAAAAGCTTCCTGGATGGGAAGCGAACGTCGTCAAACTCGGAAAAGAAGTCCAGTGGTTTGTCCATTCTTTTTGATCCAAGTATTTGTTTTTTATGTTTTAGTAATGTAGTCCTGCACACAAAAGGGAAAACAATACTTAAATGTTTTTATAGGGATGCTTGGTTTAAAAGGAATACCAAATGTAGCTGAAAGATTTTTAGATATACAGGTGCTGGTCATAAAATTAGAATATCATGAAAAAGTAGATTGATTTCAGTAATTCCATTTAAAAAGTGAAACTTGTATATTATATTCATACATTACATACAAACTCATATATTTCAGATGTTTATTTTGTTTAATTTTGATGATTACAAATGACAACAAATGAAAATCTCAAATTCATCATATCAGAAAATTAGAATATTACTGAAGACCAATAAAAACAAAGGATTTATAGAAATGTTGGCCAACTGAAAAGTATGAACATGAAAAGTATGAGCATGTACAGCACTCAGTATTTAGTTGGGCCTCCTTTGGCCTGTATTACTGCAGCAATGCGGCGTGGCATGGAGTCGATCAGTCTGTGGCACTGCTCAGGTGTTATGATAGCCCAGGTTGCTCTAATAGTGGCTTTTAGCTCTTCTGAATTGTTGGGTCTGGTGTATTGCATCTTCTTCTTCACAATACCCCATAGATTTTCTATGGGGTTAAGGTCAGGAGAGTTTGCTGGCCAATTAAGAACAGGGATACCATGGTCCTTCAACCAGGTACTGGTAGCTTTGGCACTGTGTGCAGGTGCCAAGTCCTGTTGGAAAATGAAATCTGCATCTCCAAAAAGTTGGTCAGCTGCAGGAAGCATGAAATGCTCTAAAACTTCCTGGTATGTGGCTGCGTTGACCCTGGACCTCAGAAAACACAATGGACCAACACCAGCAGATGACATGGCACCCCAAACCATCACTGACTGTGGAAACTTTACACTGGACTTCAAGCAAAGGAAATGCAAAATTTACTTTCATCAGAGAACATGACTTTGGACCACTCACCAGCAGTCCAGTCCTGTTTCTCTTTAGCCCAGGCAAGACGCTTCTGACGCTGTCTGTGGTTCAAGAGTGGCTTGACACAAGGAATGCGACAGCAGAAACCCATGTCTGAAACCCCTCATACGTCTGTGTGTGGTGGTTCTTGAAGCACTCACTCCAGCTGCAGTCCACTCTTTGTGAATCTCCCCCACATTTTTGAATGGGTTTTGTTTCACAATCCTCTCCAGGGTGCGGTTATCTCTCTTGCTTGTACACTTTTTTCGACCACATCTTTTCCTTCCCTTCGCCTCTCTATTAATGTGCTTGGACACTGAGCTCTGTGAACAGCCAGCCTCTTTAGCGATGACCTTTTGTGTCTTGCCCTCCTTGTGCAAGGTGTCGATGGTCGTCTTTTGGACAACTGTCAAGTCAGCAGTCTTCCCCATGATTGTGTAGCCTATAGAACTAGACTGAAAGACCATTTAAAGGCTTTTGCAGGTGGTTTGAGTTAATTAGCTGATTAGAGTGTGGCACCAGGGGCCATCAATTTTGAACCTTTTCACAATATTCTAATTTTCTGATATGATGAATTTGAGATTTTCATTTGTTGTCATTTGTAATCATCAAAATTAAACAAAATAAACATCTGAAATATATGAGTTTGTATGTAATGTATGAATATAATATACAAGTTTCACTTTTTAAATGGAATTACTGAAATCAATCTACTTTTTCATGATATTCTAATTTTATGACCAGCACCTGTACAAGAAAACCTTTAATGGAAAAAACCAAAAACAAAACAAACTTCTATTCCAACAAGTCATAAATCACATCATGTGGTTCAATCGAGGAGTATCTTAAATTTTGGGTATTCTTAAAACAAGAGTTGGTTGTTAATATTTTTCCTTGATCAAGATCAAATCATTAGTTCATAGGCAATGCCAATTATTGTTAATTTACTACTATATTATGTGTCGAGTTATTTTGGGGTTTGTCTGCCTGAACTCGACCAGGCTTGGTAAAAAGAAAAACATGAAAAATAAACAGCATACAACACATAACCCAACATTATGTATGTTATGTTATTTCTATCAATGCACATGAAAGGTTTATGTTGTGATCTATTCAATTATTTTTGTTTAAAAAAAGACCTCCCCCTTGAATTAGCAAGATTTTTGCTGTATTGGGATCACCACATGAGGTTCCTGTTTGGGGTTTGACAAAAAAAAAAAAAAAAAAAAAAACAAAAAAAAAAAAAAGATACAAACCAAAAAAAGCCATAAAGCTTTCGTCAGGCAAAATATTTGAAAATGTCTAGATTTCTAAAATTTCCACATTTACAAACTGGCTTAATTCGTAGATTCATATGATGGCACATTTCTGGAACAGAGTCTAAAACCCTGGATGGAGATTTTATTTCAAGGTTTTCATTGTTTTGTGTTGATGCAAAATAATTTTATGGTAAAAATTTCTGAAGCATTAGCTATGGATATGGATGTCATTAAAGCAAGAATTTTGCATCTTGATTTCCTTGCCTCTGCTGGAATGAACTTCTTATAAATATGTATGAGAACAGAAAGTTACACAATCTGAAATTAACCCTGCATAAAGTATAATAAACTCAATCAGGATTGTGTTCAAGTCTATCTTTATTCTATAAAGAAATATTTAATTGATTTATATTCCACTAAACTGTGCTTTATGCATTTTCTACTGTAAGAAAAAAATCAGTATACCAACAAAGTAGTTGCATAGATATAGTTGTAATTTAGTTTTACAGTTGTAATATGGTAATCTGTTTGAATGGGGTTCCTCTACTCCCCTGTAGAAACAGAAATCGGTGTTTGGTCTTTATCCCTGTGTGTCAGCCATCTTGACTTTTTTTTTGCCATTGCAATGATTTTTTGTTTTTGTGCGTGTGGGATGATGCAATAGCTTCCACTAGATTGGACTGTATGCTAGGCCCAGTACTGACGGCAAGTAAATGTAAAGAAACAGCTGCACACTGTAGTGATCACTCTGCATGAAAGGGTTAATAATATCACATCAGCTTCATGATCTGTGCTCCTTTTTATATGTTTTACATCCAGGTGAAACAATAACATAGCTGTGTGTCTTTGACCCTTAACAGCCCGCTCAGTGTGGACTGGACCTGAGACACGTGACGGTTATTGAGCTTGTTGGGATCTACCCGGCACAAGTTGGACGAATTGGGTACAGACTTCTAACGCCTGCACTGGCCCTGCAGCTCAGGTACTAAAACACTTTACACACACCTGCACACCCTGTTGTATAACTTCAGCTAACATGACTTTTTTTTTATCCTTCCTTCTTGCTAACTGATGTGTTTCCTAGGTTACTGCTCAGGATCCCTCAGAGATCGTTCCAAATGGTGCTGGTGGACAAACAAGGCATAGACAAGCAGCGCTATCCATTCCCCATCACAGCAGCTGAATTATTCACCACAATCGACACATTCCCCCTCCGTAAAGACGAGATGGTGTTGCAGCGGGAGGCGGGTCAGACCTGTCAGTAGTAATATAGGAGAGCCCATTCATGGAGCATTGATCTTTTTTTTTCCACAGACAGCTCAGATCATCATTTTCCACCCATATGTCACACACTCCTCTTTCAACTCCTGCCGTATCCATGAGTGTCTTTGTGTTTGTGTGTGTGTGCGAGGGGGGTGTATGTGTATCCGTGTGTCATCAAAGATATCTGCCAAGTTGCTGATCTGAGGCTGGTCTGAACAGATCACGCAGTGTAATCTAGTCACATTGATTCATCTGTGTCATATTGTCATGTTGTATCTTATTTTTTATACATTTTCAGAGCAGAAATATGTTTTACTATTTTGTAAAAAGTAATGTTTGGAGAATTTCTATCCATTCGAATATTTATATCTTACATCTTACTTTTCGCTGTAATTTGAATCTATAAAACTAATAAAAAAAATGAGTAATGCAGAGGTTGTGCTTCTTGGTGGCAATGTTTGTGAGTCAGTTTGGTTTATTTCTGGGGAGAAATCTTCGTCATCTTGATGTCATTCCAGTCCATTTATTTGAAAGATGATTGTGTTTGACTCAGAGATGCACCATAGTTTAAATGGACATGCTCTGTGGTTGGGATAAACACACATTTGTTAAATGCTCTGCTTTTCATTGCAAGGTCATTGCAGTGTCTTGCAAAAGTATTGAAACAATACACCCACAACCTTTTAACATTTTGTCGCATTACATTACAACCAAAAAATTCAATGAATAGGCCAGTTCAAAAGAGACAGCCTAAAAACGGAGACTTGATACAATCCAAAACTGAATTTCAACGGTTAAACCTGAACTAATAAATGAAATGCATTCATTTGAAAATGAATTCTATTAAACTGGATCTGACTTTAATGGGATAAAATTGAAATGATCAGCTTTAAAGGAAAAGTCCAGTCAGCAAGGAATGATCAATGGATCATTATCTATAACTAAAACTAATATGTTCCTGGTGATTTGATTAATTTAACGTTAAAAACATATTATTAAAAAAATAAAAATTGTAATTTTCGTTGCGATAACTGAGTCCAGGACTGGACATTTTTGAGCAAATATAGTAACACCTCACTCCTGACATCTTCAGGCTGTGACGTCAGTGCAGTAAGCTGAAGGCCATTCTCCCCGCTTTACATGCAAAATCAATGCAATCTACTAGATAAGCCTGCAACAACAATTATTTAAGATTTTGAGAGGACTTCACCATTGAAATTCGTGAGAGCTATAGTTACACTGACAATGCCCACATGCATGGCAGTTGGATGTTATAATACATCGTGTAAAAGTGAAAAAAAAATGTATTTCACCTTTCCGATTCATGATCCTCCACGGACGGGTTACTGCGATCCTGGTAGTTAGATTGCCAACTTGAAGAGCGAGGATTTCACATAAACTTCTTGCTAGAGAAAAAACATGTCACATGTAGTCAACATTTCGAGGAATAATGTTTTCAAGATGACTAAGATTATACACCGTTGTGACAAACACCAGATACAGCAGTGGGACTTGCTCAACAGCCAATACGGCACCTTGACATCACCAACCAGTAGGTGGCAGTAGTGCTCTTTGACAAACATGGTCTCCTGTAAAGCACATTCAAATGAAATTACTCTTAATTAAAAAATACTTATTGTTAATTGTACGGTATGTAATAATTTCATATTTTAAAGTACTTTCATAAGTTAGAATTCTGAATATAACCGGACTTTTACTTGAAATTGTAATATACTGCATATATATATATATATATATATATATATATATATATATATATATATATATATATATATATATATATATATATATATATATATATATATATGTATGCTTTCAACATAACACATTACAGAAGCTCAAAGGAGTAAATTAATAGGAGTTTCTTTCATGCTACATTTTTATCTCGTACTGCCGCTCTTCTATAAAGTTCCTGGAGCTCATGGATTGCACATAAAAAATAGGGGGGAAAAAACTGCCAACATAATCAACAAAGTCTGCAAACTGGAACAATTTGTTCAGTTTAGGCGAATGGCCATGTTGTGCAGTACATTTTACATTTTCATAGGATGAGATGAAGAGTGTTCAGACCTTTTAAAAGTTAAATATTTTATAAAGCTCCTTCCCAACTTGACCCTTGAGCTATCTGCTTTATTCCCTGGTCTTCCTGTTGCTGCCTCTGCTCTTGTGATCTGTAACAAACCTCACAGACCTTCCCAGTGTACCTGGATCTATATTGTGTTAAAACTCTTGAGTAAAACAGGCGGATTCTATTTATTAGACGACCTCTGGAGGTGGGCAGTATGCTGGGCAGACTTCAGTACAGGTTTTTTTAAGTTTTTCTTTCAACTTTATACTAATAGCGCTAGAGTAAACATTGCTGTGGATATATTTTCCTTCCTTGTACTAGCAAAAAGCAATAACGCATTTGCAGAACAAAACAAGTTTCTATCAGGAGGCTTGTTTTGCTTTCGAATGCCAAATTTTAATATATTGTAATCCATTTACTTTGGTTTATACAGGTAATCTATTTTATAAAGGTATCTATTTTATTTTTAGACATTCATTTTTAAGAAAGACATGTTTCAAAAAACAAAATCAAGGCACAAAAGAAGATTTGTCTTGTTATTTTAGAAATATAAATTGTCCTAAATGAATCAAGTGTCCATCGATTCAGAGTACTTAATGAAATATGATAGCTGGACTAAAGGAAAGGTATAAGGATAGCTAAGGCGGAAGCTGTCCAAGAACAGCTTTATGGATGAAAATGTACGTATGCATGAGTTCAGGTTAGAAGTTCAGGTAAAACAAATATCAAAGATATCAATTATTTAAGAGCAGGCACAGCTATAGCTTTATATTCTAGATTTTGTTTGACTTAAGCTAAAAAAAAAAAAAAAAAAAGGTTGTAGTGGTTTTTCTACAAAGGCTGGTTGTAGCTGAATGATTTTCTTGGTGTGAGAAAATGAATCCCATTTTTTTGTTAAATGACTAATGCATGCTTTTAACCAGTATTCATTGTGTGCAGGGAAGCAGGAAAATATCTAGAAAATATCTAGAACTAAAGAAAGACTTTTTCACACCACATTTCTTAGGGCCAAGGCCTACAATAAGTGTTTTTCTTTTACTGAACCTTTGTCTAAATCCATTTGTTTAAATCAAATGTCTAAAAAAAAACAAACAAGCAGAAATCAATTGGAAATTGTTTAATATCAGTAATATTCTCATTAAACAATAAAACAATTATATAGTCTATGGAAAGATGCATTTGTTTCAAAATAGTCTTGAAGTACATTTCAGAGAAAATAAGGTTGAGGAGTGAGTTTTAATGGTCAAAACCAGACAAAACAAAAAGGGCACATGCGGCACAGAAAGGGTTTCCTCTGTATTGAGAAACTGCATGATCTTTTTTGGTCATGCGAAATGGTCAGCACATGAATTATGGGTATTATTACTTCATATCTCTAACTGGGAGTTTAGAGCAGATGATTTACAGAGACCCGGAGAATATAACTGGCATTTTACATGAGATGTCAAATTTCATAAAGGTTTTATATTCAGCAGTCATCACAGGACAAATGATCGCAGCAATGACAAGGTCACCGTCTGACTATCTGTGGCTCACTATCGGCCCCCCCTCCCTGAGATAATGGCTGCTCACGTCGGTGCTGACTCACTCTGTAACACACAGACCCGGCTCAGGGTTCCTGAGAACACTGCAGATCACACTTTCTCCTCTAGGTGTAAAGTGATAGCAGCATCAGTGCTTTATGTAGCTTTTTTGTGTTTATACCTTGATATGCAATTCATATGAACACACTGATACAGTGTTATGTAAATTTACAAAGAAGCTAGTCTAAATGTTCTAATCAGACAAGAGTTTGTGCCACATTTGATATATTGTCATTAAACCAGAGGGGAAAAGCAGCCAACCTCAATGTATTTTCAGACATGGTGGTTTCTAAACCACTATTAATTCAATTATAAAGCGTATAAAAGAAACAAAATAACAGCCAGCTAAAGCACAGAAACCTATTTAAGGAAAGGCTCATGTCCAGTTATTTCAGCCTGCAGATAATTTTAATTAACAACAACAATAACAATAATTTAACTTTATTGATGTCACATTGAAGAAATTTACCTCTGCATTTAACCCATCCCCTTTGGGGAGCAGGGAGCTGCCATCATGGGGCATCCGGGGAGTAATCAGAGTGGGCTCGATGCCCAGAGTGGCAGTCTGTGGGAGTGGGACTCGAACTCAGAACCTCAGGGTTCCAAGCCCTACACCACTCCCTCCTAATTGACTGTGTTTACATCATTATTTACAGCATGGAGCTCTTCTTAATTAGCATTAAGGGTAAATAAATGGATGGAAGTCATAGAGGGAAAGGGAAAGTCACCCTCTCTGGTTCATGGTTTGATGCCACTGTTACATGGGTAGCTTTTATTATTTGTCCTCTTTCAAAAGGCCTTGCTGCTTTTCCCCTCATTATGCAGTTCTGGCAATGAGCTATATCTATATTTATAAGCAACTTGGCTTGGTTGCCAAAAAAGGGAATGTTCACATACATTATTGACCAATGCCTCCTCTAGTACAACTTTAAACGCCTCAATTAGCAGCTACTACATGCAGAAACGGCCCACAGATGAGACGAGAACAGAGACATTGGGGATCACCATGTGCTTATCTAGAAGTTACAGTAAGTTAAATACGAACAGCAGTAAACGGTAGCAGTGTTTGGTCAAGACAGATGCTTGGGGAGAAAAGTGGTGGATGTGTTGGTGAGTCAGTAAGGCATGACCGGCTGTGGGGGGCAGGAGAGGACATCTGAGCAAGAAGGAAAGTACAGAGGGAGATGGTCTCATTAAAGTCACTGTTTGCTTTTCTTCTCGACCGATTTGCCTCTCCAGCTTACTCCCCATAACTTCAAACCACTTCCTTCGCTTTCCTCCCTGTAATCCACTGTTGCAGTTGTGCTTCAGCTAAAGTTCATGTGTTACACTTGCGCATGCTTGACCGCAGCATCAGCGTACACTCTTGAGGTACCTCTGGGTTTTCAACCATTCGTTGCCAAACCTCCTTTTCTTCCCCATAGGAGTCCATCCAATCCACCTCTTTCCCATAGCTTTTTCCTTTAAGAAAATGAGACAAACACAAATATTATTTTTTTGTAGTTTGTTAGAATACAACAAGTGGGCCCTGAGAATGGCTATGATTATCATAAAGCTGGGCAAAGTTTAATATGTTTTAATGTTAGGTTTGAAAATCTCTTAGTTTAGATCGTCAGAGAGTCAAATATATATATAAGATATGAGCCCGCTAACATTTACTGTAACAGTATTCAGTCCTCTAAAATGTAATCAGCTTAATCAAACTTACTCACTTCACCGTCAAAAGCTGTAATGTAACTTTTAAGGTATTTTAAATGAACACAAATACGTTTAGAAACATGGAGTGAAAGGAAAATTACATGTTTTCTTTTTTTTTATTTACAAGCGGAAAAAAAAAGTCAAATGTGTTGGTTGCAGGAGTATTCAGAACAGTTTACTGTAATAAACACTCAATGAACTTTGTGCAGATGTACCTTTTTAGATTACTTGCAAAAAGCATTGTTTAACACCAAATGTTGCAACGATGCTTATCTATGTATGTCATTAATAAGCAATCTGATCTGATCTTAAAATGGATGAGGTTATGTTAAGCTTAATCTTTCACCCCCAGAAAGAAGAGAAAAAAAACAAAGCAGCCACAGCTACAACGGTATAGTTTAGATCAAAGCATACCTATTTGTTAGGATTGAGACCGTGTTTAGCAAAAATATACTTAAAAAACAATTGGCTGGATGTCTCAAGGGGTTGAATATAGGTGCTTTCTTCAGTCTAAAACCCCTATATCCACAAATGTTTCAGTGAATAATGTCATAATATATAAAAAAGCTCCAGTTGTGTGAGAGCGTTTGCAAACCGCTTTACAAGCCTTCCTTATAACCTGTTACTTTGTTCCCCTACCTGACCCAGCTCCCAGCCTGACTCCTCCCAGGAACACGTTGCTGGACAAAGCCTCTTTGTCCCACACAGTCAGCTCAAGGCAGATGTTGTCTAGGTCTCCATCCTGCAGGCCACAGTAGGTGAAGGTGTGGTTCCACTGTGGGTTCACGGTGCGTCGCTCCACCGCTGTTTTGTGCTTGGTAGACTTGTTATTGTCTGGTAGGAGGTACCTAGCACAAAAAGTTTACAAATTAACCTACTGTGTGTTGCATGAAGAGCTTCTATCGCTGCTATTTAACCCGTTTTTTTCAAAGATTAAATCTTAATGCAAATACTCTCAAAATGGAAAATAAACAGGGCAAAAATATTATCTGTAAAAAAACAATTGAAGAACACAATAAATAAAATTTGACTATTAAGAAATGCAGAAACAAGTTCACATACAAGCAAAGCTTAGTGAATAAGAAGAACCATAAAGAAGTCAGAAATATTTGCATCTTCCTTTGAATTGGATTTTGGACAGGATTGTCCAGATTTTTAATCTGATAAAGCCAGGATCATTAATAATTATAACTTAATAAAACCTTGACAAGATTTTCTAAATATTACAATAAATTATTAACATTTAATGACAGTAACAGTCAATTATTTTATATTCATCCGTTAAGCATGATAATTTTTTACCTATTAGTAAATGGAACAGCATTTTTTTTTTCCTTCAAACTTCCCAAACTCTGACGGGACTCTCATCTCACCCTTTCACAAATGGATCCGATGTGCCTCCAGACTTGACAGCAGTCAGATTTTTGGCCCCTTTTACCAACAGCTCAACCATGCCCCCTTTAGGCAGCATAAAACTGCTCGTCTTTTTGCCTTTGAGGAAGCTTTTCTTCACTGTAAACGGGTGAGAAAAGAAAGAGAATAATAAACATTTGTCAGCACACATGTATTTGGAGTAGCACCTCACAGGCTTAAAAGTATTGGGAGTAAAAAGCCGTATGTTTAAAATATTTGAACCAAGACAAGAGGAAGTTCCCTTTGTAGGTGTTGACAGCTGGAAAATGAGCTGTAAATAAACCAAAACACGCAAACAGAAATGTTCTCGAGAACTCTCAGAGGGTTCAACACTTCTGCACCTTAAAGACCAAAACTGCAAATGCATTCACACAGACAATGTGTGATTTAAATAAATATTTCAAAGGCTTTAATAGCCCACTGAGAAATTAGAATGGTGAAAAGTATTACTCAGTTGGTTTGTAACAAAGAATAAAAAAGAAATTTCTTGGATTCCTCGTCAGTTCATATAAAAACATTCAGCCTCTGAATGACCTTAAACCTTAATACTAATCAGAGCTGTGGGAGTGATGGCTGTCTGGAGGAATAAATCAAAGGATGACTGTGGCAGATGGCATCCAGGTGTGTTAAGGAGGGAATAATACCTCCATTATTAAGTGCAGACAGCATGGTGGATTGTGTCACAAACCACTAAGCCTTTTACATTTAAAAAGAGATTTGAATGTGAAAATGTTTGGGATTAACAAGTTAAACTGCTTATAAATGTTCTGCTCAGTTTGACAGATACCAGTTTTTACCCAGTTAACTCACACATTGAAGTTTAAACCAATCAGATAATCAATCTTGTTACAAAAAAATTCTAGAGGTTAAGGTAAACAAGCAATACCTGAAGGAGTTTTTTGTTCAATCTGAATGAGCTTTTCTTTAATTAATTTAAAGGCTTGGTAATTTTTTTGTAAAGTAGAAGGAACTGTTTTTATCTGAATAAGTGCATTCACTTTGATTATTGGTAATAATTTGGCCTTTCAGACATACCCTTAAAACTTTTAATAGAAGCATGTTCTTTATATTGAACTTTACATACACATAACTTCAAGTGATAGAAAAAAGTAAAGAAAATGTTAAAAAAAATCCTAAATGTTAGAATGAAATACCAATTGTAAAAGCTGGAAAGTTGACTTTTTTAGGTGTGACAGACGTTATCGGGGAAGCAGCCATTGTCAGATTCATAGTTAAAATAAGTTCCATACAGCGTTTCACAGCATCTACTTGACCCAAAACATTGCATAACACAATGATTGATTATAAAAATGAATGGTCCGTGGCAGTGGAGGCTGGCCAATAGAGGGCAAAAGTGCACCTCCCCACCCACCCGATGACCTTTATTAACATATAAAAAGACAAATAAAAATGTCATTATTAAAATTAAGTATTTCAAAATATATGAATATATTTATTACATGCGCAAGATAAATATTTAAACTTAAATGACGAAAAAAGCTGTTTCCTTTATTATTGGACCGGTGACATATTTCCGCCCTAGGGCACAAAAATCTTTTGCCATCGTCTCTTTATAAAAGTTGTACTGTACATGCACAGTAGCTCTTCTGCAATGCAAAAGGCTGGGAGAGTTTGGGAACCAGGGTAGCTGCGCCCCCCGAGCTGACAGGAGCTGTTGTCACAGTCATAGTGTGGCTGGCTGACAGGTCGAGTCACGGGAATGAAATCCCGTTAGCAGGCATCCCCAACCTCGGTCCTCGAGGCCCGCTGTTCTGCATGTTTTAGAGGTTGCCTTTCTCCAGCACAGCTGATTATAATAATTGTATTAGACCAAAAGCCTGTTAATCAGCTTTCAATTAAAATGAGCTGTGCTGGAGCAAGGAAACCTCTAAAACCTGCAGGACAGCGGACCTCGAGGACCAAGGTTGGGGCTGCCTGCCTTAAAGCAAGCCTACCAAGAGAAGCTGGAGATGAAATCGTTTGGACCTGATCAGCCGAACATCAAAATCCATCAAAGTCCAAAGACAGAGGAGATGGTACACTCTGTCTTTTTCCAGGACCTGGTTTAGCTACAAGGCTTGGCTAACTGCATGCAGCGAGGCTAATGCTTTATTCTGCTTTCCCTGCCTCCTTTTTCAAATGTCAGGATCTGACCCAGCATGGAAAAACAAAGGAAGGACTGATTTAAAGCACTTTTTAGAAAAGGCAAAGAAGCATGAACAATCTGGGATTGACATGGAAAATAATATAGTGTATTTTTTCTAAATGTTAATTTTTGGTATATATTTAAAAAAAAATACAGCTGACTAATAGCTTCTCCATTATTAAACTAGCAAATATTCTTTTTAGGTTTGTGACACAATATTGGACAATGCAAAACACAGATTTGTCTTCAAAAAACCTCAGAAGGGCAAGAGTTGTGTACAAAAAGTAAACCTAGAATAGAAGAGAATAAAATAGAATAGAAAATCTCTTTATTGTCCCACAATGGGGAAAATCCTGGTGTTACAGCAAAAGAAAGATAACAAAAGTGGTAACACAAATGTTGACCTTAGAAAAGTATATAAAAATAACAATAGTAAGGAGTTTAAAAAAAATTTAAGAAACAAATAACATTCTGTACTGTAAATTATTTTTACAATATAAATACTTTGCACCAGGAGAATAAATAACCAATATACAACCGTGGACCTGCACATGAACTTTTTTATAATATTTTTTGTTTTTGGCATTCATATAAATATACTGACGCGATAACTTAGTTAACGTTTGATTGGTTGTTGGCATACGTCTATTATGAATTTATAGCCCCCCCTGGAGAAAACTCCACCAGCCACCACTGGTCTGTGGCATCCTAGACTATTTATTTGTATTATGGTATGACTCCAATTTTGGAACATGGCAGTTTAATCCTGATAAAATATAGTTTTTTTTCTAAGGGGATTCTAAGGGGAGCAAAAGCCAAAAGACATGGAGGTTATACTTGAGCAAAAATAATTTGCGTGCAAAATGTTCTCAGGTGGAGGAAATACATAACGTTTCAGCTTCTATTTATAGACAGCGATTGGAGTTTGTGAAGGTGCATATGCTACTAAACAGAAAAAAACAATCATTGCACTGTAAGTATAAAAAACAAGTTTGAGTTGTGTTTTGTCCATTGCATTTAAATGACCAAAACTTAACTTTTCCTCAACAGACATGAAGATGACACACCGGTGTGAAATATTTTCAAAATTTTAGCCATTGGATCCAATGATCTAGTAGTAATTTTGTGAATACAATCAGAGACAAATTTAGATTTTTGTTTTACCTTTAATTTCTATGAATCTATTTTCCCACATATGGTTACATTATGAACTTGGCAGGAGGAAAGATAAGGCAGCCAAGTAGAGAATATAATCTCAGCTGTTTTTCTTTGGCTCTGCAATAATTGGTGATGAAAGGAGAGCAAGTAAAGACAACTTTTTTAATAGTGACTTATTGGATCAGGTGGAAATGAGTGTTTAATAAAAGCTCAGACAGGGTTGGAAAAAAATTTGTGTCCATGCTTGTTAAAAACGATCGGCTCGCTGGTGGGTTACTCATTATTATAAACTCATGCTGTGCTGCCAAACACTGTTCTCACCCTTCCTTTAATAGTTCAGCGACAAACTTCCAGACTTAAAAAAAAAAAAAAAAAAAAAAGAACACAGCTAACTATTTCAGATGAATAAGAAATATAAACCCAAACTTTTATAAGTTGCAATCCTGGTTAAAGGTTTGCATGAATTTATCATGGGCACAGATGCTAAATCAGTTGTTGGGTTTTACTGCCTTATTTTACCATTTTGTTTTTCTAGGAGAAAACGTTCTCAAGTTTGAATGAATATTAAATAATTTGCTTCTTTCCGCACTGAGTAAAAATTATACATAGTTGGTTAGATTTCCCTTTGCAAACTGGTATAATTCTGTACTAGTCTGGTAGCTCACCACCATCAACTTATGAATGTGTGTGTAAATGGGATGATTGACGGAAGGTAGTGTGAAACTCTTTGCTGTCCTTCAATCTTTTGATTTGCTATATAAGTACAGGTCATTCACCATTTAACACATTTCTAACAAATAAGGGTCTATCCAAATGCTTATTGTTAGCCTTCTTTGTTTATTTTAAATTCAGCTTTAAAGTTGGTTTGGGATCCTTGTCCTATGGGACCTAATTAAACAATTAGTGGTTTGTTATGTACAAAAGCAAAGAACCGACATATTAAATTATTATCTTGAAATACTGAGAGAGAAGAGAAAATATTTGAGAGAGAGCGCATGTTTTGAGTGTGAGCATTATAAGTTTTGAGTGCAAGAAGATGAAATTCTTTTCTCAAATTGAAAATATGTGCTCTTGCATTATGGCAGGATAATTCTCCCATATTGTCCTGTTGGAACACCAACCTTGTTTAACCTTTTAGCCGTTGATTAAAAGTAAAATAAAGAATGTAGATATTGTCTTCCTTCAGAGTGTAGTCCATTGTGCAAAGCACCACTAGTGCTACTTGCACTGAAACAAATCATCAGCATTACCTGTTCATTACCGGTATTCTCTTTATTGTTTCCAAATAACTTTATCTAGGTCTGTCTGACTATGAGGATGTTTTCCTAAAGGATTAGAACAAGCAGGTTTTTGGGCTTCAGCTTATTTCGTTGTTGCCAAAGTTTAACCCCCTAACGATCTTAAACTTCCTTAATTTGTGGAAGGTGATAAGTGCATTTTCGTTTTTATTACAATTTCGATTTTATGATAGGCTCATGTTTTGGTATTTCATGTGTTTCTGAACAGAAGAGTTTCTAAACTGATTTTCTGTCATCCGCATCTGACATGTCAAACATATCAGTCAGAGTTATACTAGAAACTGGGATATTTATCATGGAGATCAGCTCAGTTAGAAACCTACCTTGAACCTGGTCCAGAGGAAGCATGAGGTTCTTCTCTGCAGGTATGTACTTCAACACGACAGTCAACTCTCCTTTGTACTGCATCGCGGCGTCGTTGCAGCTATCTACCTACACACAGATGCACAAAATACACTAAAGCACCAGAAACTGTTTGGTTTAAAAGAACAACACAGACAACAGGGTGTCCTACCCTGGGCTGCAGAGTGTACCACTCCTCTATCTGAGAGTCAAACTCCCAGGAATCAAAGGTCAGCTCCACTTCTCCCAGGAAGCTGTTGTATCCAAACCGGTCATGGTGCCACACAGAAACCTGCAGGGTTCGGGTCTCCAGCTGCGAGTGGCTGATCACGTACTGAGAAACACAGGGAAACAACAGCTTGCAACAGTGCAATAGGACAGATTTCATTCAGAAACAACAGCGGGGTTTTTCTTTAACTGACTCTCAGGTTCTCATTGAAAACAGGGTTAACGGTGTTGGGTCTGATGCTTGTCTTCCTCTTGCTCTGGCGTGATGTGTCAGGAAGCAGGTACGTTTTCACATATCTGCCAAAAACAAAGCATATTTTAGAGTTTCAAAATGTTGTCAGTTGATCAGATCAACTCCAAGCAATCTTACGCGTCTGTGCGCTGCCTCCTCTCATCTCCGGTTGCCAGGTTGTAACACTTTTTCACAAGGACATTCAGGGCACCAGTTTTGTAGCTGTAGCTGATGTTCAGGAGGATCTCGCCACTCACCCTGGCATTTCCGTAGTCACCGGTCTCGCTGTACATGCTCATCATGCTGTTTAGGCTGCTCTGTGGGGCCAAGACAACAGACAAAATATGAGCGTTGGGGTGGTTGAAGGACACATCCTAGTCCGGGTCATGTCATCAACACTTCAGCTTTTGGATAATAGAGATAGAATGATTACTTATGGTACAAAATGAGGTGTGTTTGTTTTTATTGGAAAAGCAAAATAAAAAAAAATTAATAAATCTGTCTAATAATGTGAAATGAATAAAAAATAGTACAGAATATAGTGACATTTATTAACTAATCTAATCTGAAAAGTTTTCTATTTAAAGCTCCTAATTTATCTAAATATGCCTAAAATAATGATCCCATCATTTACTCCTAAAAATTATAACAATAAAAGGACCAAGTGCAACTAATTTTGCTTTTTATTAGCAAAAATCAATTATTACTTTTATAAATGCATTATTCTCAAAAAATCCTAATACCAATCACATAAAAAATGAGAGCGTTTATAGCTAAGATTGTGTTGTTTTTAATATATAGGTGGAGGTGCTCCCAGTGGAACATGATGTGTTCAGTCACCATGTTTGGCTACGATAGAAGATAGGGGACAAACTTGTTAGCCTTGCACATTTAAAAGCCTGAACACAGCGGTTGCGTACGACTTTTTAATCTCCGATCAAATTTTTTTCCATGTCACTCTCACTACGTATAGAGAGGCTCTGACTAGGTAGGGTGAACAGATTCTTTTCCCTTCTGTCTCTGTGCTATACACAAAATAAAACAATATCCCACATTTGACTTGGACAGATTATGAACAGTTATTAAAAAAGAAAACACCGGCGCATTCTATAAAGCAAAGCTCCACTTAACGAGTCTATACAGCATCTCAAACCAGACCAGATAGAGAATGTTTATACATATTAAAATCATAGTGAGATCGACGTCTAAAGAAAAGAAAAAACAGCAATAAATGCCGTGGGACATTTGTCTTCCTGTCCGACCCATAAAATTTCCGCTAAATTGCTGCGTGGTCCGACTAAAATAGACCTGGGGTCTATCTCAGTCAGAGCTAAGCCCATCACACCTTGACGAAATAGACCAGCGTATGCCTGATGTACAAAAATCTGGCAAAAATGCTGGCATATGTTGGATAAGTTATGGGTACATTTTGTATAAGTTATGAGCATGCTGAAACACGCTGAAACACACTGGCACAGGACGACATACGGCAAGGATGTCGAGAAATTTTGAGCATGCTCAAAATTTCCCGACATATTCCAGCGTATGCCATACTTTGGCCATAAGTTACAGGTAAGTTATCTGATCTGTGACGTACGTTGTGTAAGTTACTCGTAAGTGGTGACGTCTAGCTTACCCAAAACCTTTGAGTAACTTGTGCATAACTTATGCGTAACTTATCAAGAACTTATCTCCAACCCATATCAACGTATATGACATATTCCAGATGACCGCTGAACGTGTTTCTAACATACAGCTAATGTATAATGGCTTACTGGCAGCGTTTTGGCAGGAAAGGGTGTTCAGAAGAGGAAACTGTCAGAACTCCTCCAGGCTTCATCCCCATCATAGGTTGAGCGTGAAGATGAGTGTGATGGATCGTCCCTGCGTTCACTCCCACTGCCAGGACCAACAAATTTCCTAGCAGACGGGAAGCTGAATCTGCTGTGACTGCAAACCTTCTTTCTATTATTTATTTTTTCTATGTATTTATTCTGTTTTTGAGGGCAGGCGGTAAACAGCAGCTAGTTTAATATCGCGATCAAAGACATCTTTTTATGCAGTCCAGATGCACAAGCATAATTTAATGCCCGTTACACTGTGGTGCGTTCTGCATAAGTTAGACTGTTGTTGGACATAAGCTCTATATTCGTTATGAATACTCTATGTATTCGCCCAAAATTGAAAAAAATACATTGAAAGTTCAGCGTATGCTAGCATTTTAGAAGATTCTGCGACGTCAAGCATATGCTGTCTAAATAGGCAAGGTGTGACAGTCCCCAAACCTTCAATGAGCACAACCTCGTCTGACACAATTCTCTGTCAGATCGCTGTGTTCTGGCTTTTAACCCTTTATTTAAACTGCTTTTGTCGGTAGAGGAGAAGTATAAAACACGTTTTCTGCTGAGATAGAGGCCCACCAATACTCATTCCTCTTTCTGGGCTAGAGTATTGGTGGTTGGTTATAATCAAGAAAATAAAAAGAAGTAAGAATCGGAAGAACACGAGAGTCTACATTGGTGTAGCTTTTACTAGGAGAAGACAATTATCAAGAGAACAGGGCATCAAACTGACATTAAGGTGTAGACTTTCTACCGGACAGGTAAGTTTATCCGATATAACAGTAAATTTGGTGTTATGTTAGAAACAGAGCAGAGTAGTCCAACAACTTCTCTGTTCTCCAGGCCGAGTCGTTGAGTTTGTTTGCCTAAACTGGATAAGTTTCCTTTGCTGTTATTCTTCACATAAGTCATAACAGCATACGCTTCTTCCGAGAGATTTTCCATGTGTTTCATCATTTATTTTAGCTGACTTATTAAAGGCAATGGGGGTTGATGTCTTTCCTCTGGTCAGAAAGAATAGACCACTGTAATATCAGTTTCTCTTCATGATTTATTCAATAGAGCTGCAAGCTTTCTAACACTAAAACATATCTCAGATAATAATTATGTCAAGACGCTATGTTGCCAACCTCCCTTGATAAATCAGGTAAAAAATGAATATGAAACAAGAAAATGGCATCAATAAAAAATGAATTATGTATTGTTCTGTACCTCATCACCTGACAGGACACTTAAACCCTTAGGATGTTGACGTTGCGACATTTATGGCACTCTGCAGCTTCAGCAGCAGATATGGCAAGCTTAATGCCAAGGCACCAGAGAGTGATTCTTTCATATTTGATTGTAATTAATTTAGAGCATCACAAGATAGCAGTAAATTCTACAAACTGGGGCTTTAATAATGTTTATTTCTGTATTCATTTTTTAAATGTACATATCTTCTTATTTTGGTGTTAAAGGTCCTGGTCAGGGACCCAGAGGGAGAGTCTGAACCTCTCCAGGACACAAACGCCAACAACCACTAAGTCATGGTCCTGAAGCTGCAAAACAGTCCCAGACCATCACACTACCACCACCATGTTTTGTTACATCAATATCATGATTATTTTTACGACATGTTTAGTTTTTTAAGCCATATGTAAATCAAGCCAGTCTGTATAATATTTTAACCAAGGTTTTGATGACCATCAGGATGTTTTGGGTCAGATCTAAGAAATCAAAGCAGAGGTGTTTCGCGTTTGTCGTTAACCATGACCTTAATTAAATGGAAACTGATGTCCGCAATGGATCAGGTCCTTAATTCAGGTCTTCAAGGTCTGCTCTCCTGCACCCATGTGTCTCTGCTTTTACACACATCCTGCTAATAACCTGTTTGTTTGCTTGACTGGTGTACTGAGGCAGAAACACATCTAAAAGGAAAAGGATGATTCACCTGGAGGATTGGAATTAAAGTTTGGGATTCCTCTTGGGTTCAACAGATCCCTGGAGGTTAACAACAAATTCTATACATAGATAATGGTTTCCCACCATGAGTCACAGTAGTCCAAAAGCCTTTACACAGGTTGGTTAACATTTAAAGATTGAAACATGGCAATAACTTTGTTTCTTATTAGATTTATTAAGCTCAAAGAATGATATGTTCATTTTTAAGACCCTCTAGTCTACTTCCTGTTGCCAGACAGGTTTCATTTCAAGGGTTTCTTGTTTCTGCAGGTCTGGCAGAAATCAGCACCGGGGCTATATTGTTAAATTAGTTAGCCTTGCCTTTTTTTTTTTTTTTTATCAGATTTTTTAAAATAAGAGTATATTTCTCTCTAATAATTAGGAACAAGAAAAAAATAGGTAAAGCAAATTCTTTGTCATACCACCGTTAAACCAGATAACCTAAGTAGCAAAAGAAAAAAAGAATATCTACAGAAAGAGTAAAAGAAATTCAAAATGGAATCACGTTAAAACTACTGCGATTATTTAACGTTTTGCAATAAGTTAATAGGTTTTTCCTCATTTTTCCTGTGCTGCATTATCTGAGATTTAGAGGCTGTTCTCAAACCCCATTTAAAGCTAAAAGAGGAAGTATAATTTGGTTCTCTTGCACAATACGTACTTGCAAACATCATTTCACAATGAAAAGATTCACCACAATGCCCACAGCAGGTAATAAGACCAACAGCTGGTAAACTGGAGGAGATAAAACTATCTGAACCTAACAGGAATTAATCCATGCCGGTTTTTCATACTGGGAAGTTTGTTTCACTCATTTCCCACAGCTTCCAACTGTGATGATGACTTTTCCTTTAATGTGTGAAGTTTAAAAAAACCTGGGAGCAAGAATGAGCACAAATATCCAGTGAGCAAAGCAGATATATAAAGGAAAACCTTAATTTATTATTGAGTGATACATGCAACATTTATGCTTCATTGCTTTGCTGCTGTATCTTTAATGTATCAGTGAAAACAAGATCATGCAGAAAGGTTAAACGAGGAGACTTACAGTCTCTGCATCCGAGTCGGGGACATTAAGGTACCCCCACCGCCTTTCTGTGCCGGGAGTGGAGGACTGGATTTACAACAAACCAAGAGGAGAGGAAAGAAAGCAAAAGGGAAGAAACAGAGGTTGATGATGCATTAGAGATGGAGCCCGAATGTGACACCAAAAATCCCCATCATATACACACCGTTACCGTGGTGATTATAAGATGAAACCACAGAGATAAATCAGCAGTGAGATAAGCCCAAATAAACAGCAGATAAGGAGTGAAGAGAGATGTTAATGTTCGTCTTACTAAAACCAAAGGAAATAAAAGAGATATGCAGGAGCACGGATATAACAGACCACACTGGAGGCTATTATTGTTATCATGTAACATACATGTGAATAAGTTAGATTTTTGAAAAGTTAATCTATTTCAGCAATGTGGCCATTTAATGTCCTTCTGCAAATGAAAACTGATAAAAAAAAGTAAAAAATATAAATATATATATATATATATATATATATATATATATATATATATATATATATATATATATATATATATATATATATATGTATTCACTACCTAACATATTTGCAATAAGAAAAAATATTCTATACAAAAAAACGTGAGCCTACTGAGAAGTGTGTCCATGTACTCATGTACTGTAAAATATGTGCACTCATTACTTGATTGAGGCTCCATTGGCATGAATTATTGCGTCAAAGTGGCACTGAAGCAAAACAATGTGTTCAAGAAGGGAGAAAGCACCAGAGTTAGGATTCCTAACCCTTTATGTAGGGGATTTTTATGTTGTTGTTTTTTATTTATTTCTAACTTAGTAATAATAAAAATAAAAAAAACATAAAAATCCCTTATATAAATGGTTCCGAATAGTGCACCACTAGTAAATTCTAAATATCCAAAGTTACAGTCTTTTAATGAAATGTTAAAACTAATTATTAATCATGCATGTTTGCACAAAGGATCTGTTCACAAAACAAATATCGGTGGCAGAAATATTCTAAAATCTGGACCAACATCTAAGTTTTGTAGAAATAATACACCAGGAATATCTTAATAACCCAGATAGAAGCAGACCTCCGTCATGGATGTTACACACAAAGCAGGAAGCCTCCACCTTCTCAAACTATAACTGCGTCATGTTAGTTTGCTCATATGCAGGATCCTGAGTGTGGGAGGTTTAATTGACATGGCTCATCCACTGTTGGCACAGTCAACACAAAGAGAGCATGTCCTTCTCTCAGGGCATGTGTACACATAGAACAAGACCTTGTCTGAATAGCTTGAGAGAATGTAGGACCTTCCAGAACCTATTTGTCATCTCTAAATCCGCTGTTACCATTGATGCAGCGTTGCTGAGGCCTCCGCCCCTACTGAGACTGTGTGCCGACATCAGGGCGTCTATGTCTTCTTCTGCATCCTCGTCAGAGAACTCCTGCCAACGACAGCATTCAGATCAGTCGGATGAGCATGACATCTGAAGGGCTGATCAGAGCATTGCTCTGTTCATGTTCCTGCAACAAGCTGAGTGGGTGGACACTGCCGGCCCCAGCATTCATAAATTCAATCAAACAGGCAAAGTAATTTGATTTTCACGTTTTTAAAACATAAAACCATTGCTTTTTACAGTAAACTGGTGCGCATGACTGGAAGAGTAAGTAAAGGAAGAAAAAAACAAAACAGTAAGTGTGTCTCTGAACCGCCACAAACGCAAATAGATGAAGACAAAACAAAGCAGAAACTACATCTGTTTAGATGCTCTTTGAAGTGAGCTCTGATGTGAAATTAGCATTTAGACCCACAGCTGACGATTTTCAGCAAGTTCATCGGCCCACACATCCCAAGTTTAATGCGGTTACACAACACACGTAGTAACACTACAGGTCAGGACTTAAAACAGGTTCCAATTTAATATTTAGTTTTTTTTTTACTTTAGTGTGAGATTAATCTGAATTTTTGCTGTTTGGGGTAAGGTTGCTGCAAAAGTGTGATCACTGAGCAGAAGAGATGAGAAAAAGCGACAGCGCTCACCGCTTCATTGAGCCCGGGGACTGAGCGGCTTCTGAGGCTGAGGGCGTCGTCGCTGTGTTCTGATCCTGGAGCTGACAGGTCCATCTCTGAGCGGCTGTGATCTGGTGCATGGGGGGAGGAGGGAGAGTGCAGAGAGATAAAAACAGACAGCACTCCAAACTTAGTAGATCAAATATGAAAATAAGTAGAAAAAGGAAAGTTTTACAAACCTCTCCATCAAACATTGTGATGAGAGCTTTGTTTTATTATTGATCATCAGTCTTTACTAAATGTTTTATCCAAGTCTAAAACATTTATAAATTGCTATCCTCTCATTTAAACAGTTTTCAGTTTAACACTAAAACATAAAATAAATGACAAGATGTTCAAGAAATAATTTGAACTCTCTAAATTACACTTGTAAATTTGGGGTTTACATTTGTTTGTTTTTTACAGCCTATTAGTACAATTGTTCAACCAAAGAGGATAAGAAATGAATACATGCAACAATAGAAAGATTAAATAGAATAGAATAGAGTAGAATAGAATAGAATAGAATAGAATAGAATAGAATAGAATAGAAAATCAATTTATTGTCCCAGAATTGGGAAAATGTGGTTTTCAGCAAAAGGCTATAGAAGAAGTGGTCACACAATGTGCACCTGTAAATGTTAACTAATAAGTAATGCACTGTAGTGTTATTGCAATATAAATACTCTAAATCTATTAACCCCTGGCTTAACTTTTGCACAATTCCAACATTAAAGGTATAGAGGAGGATATTTTATTTCCGGGTACATCATCAAAATAAGTGGTCGTCCTAATTGTCAATCATTCTGGTAATATTTTTACATAAGGCCATCCTACGTGCTCTTCTTTTTTTGCGCATGCGCGATTTCAGGCTTTATTTGTGGTGAGCTATGGTTTCAGACAGCTATTGAAGCTCACCTTTCTCACCGCTGTTCTTGAAAATGGCAGAGGCTCGTAAGAGAAAAAATGTCTACGAATAGTATGAGAATAAAGAAGAAGGCGCAGGCACCGTGTGGTGGAGGAGGAGTTATGTGACCAACAGGGAGCAAAAGGCAGTGATCATCTGTCCAAATGGTCGGTTCACTGAGTTCGCTATAAAGTCCACTATATAGTCCCCACTCTATATAGTGATTGAGGAATTTAAGGGTTAGGGCGGACATTTGGACACAGTAAATTTGTATGAGCTATGAGAACAGCGACTTTTAAACCAAGCTTGCACGAATATAAAATTGGCTCATGCATGCTCTCGCATGCATATAATAGGCGTTCCCTCCCGGGAGTGGGTACAGGGTTGTGCAGGTGCATATATTTTTTAAAGTGGAGAGGGCGGGTCTTTTAAAAAATTCACGAAAATCCTCCACAATGCCTTTCAGCAAAACGAGAAGAAATGTATTAATGTAAGTCTAACTAGGCTTCCCAAAATTACAAAAGGATGATGTCCCAGATCTGGGAAAGTCAGGCAACAGGTAATAGCTGAAGCTCTGAGATAAAAAGAACTTAAGACCAATCCTAAGTGATCATTGTACATTATACCCAATTAACATGCAAAAAAAACATGTATTATTTATTTAATCTGACTCACTGAGTTGAAAATGGAGCTTCTGATTAAAATTCAACAAGACCAATCCCCCCTGCCATCACCCACCCGACCCCCACCAATTCATTCATGAGCAGCTGAGCGGATATTCTGCGCATCCCAGTGGCATCGCAACATTGCAACAGCATCCCTAGAAGATGTAGTCAAAGGGAAGAGAGAGGACACTCTCTGTTAGTGTGAACCTATTTATGTCTATAATTGACTTAAAAACATATATATTTTTAATCTATTAATGAATTCAAGACAAATTTAGGACAGAGTTTCTGGCGTTTGAATCAACCAAATGTAGCAGCTTTTTTTAATCGATCAACATGATGTCAATCAGCTGTCAGATCATATTTCTAGACACCCAGGATGCATTTTTATTTATGGACAGCTTCTGCTTTTTTTATCTGCTTAATTCTAAGTTGTTTTACTTGAATAGTGAAACAAGTGAAGAAGGGACAGTTAAGTATAAGGGCACAATCACATAAATCAGATTCACATCAATTAAAATCCTCGTTATTTGTTCAATGTCTAAAAACTGTCTTGAAACTGTCTTGAAACTGATGATGAAAACTCTAAAAGCTGTAAACATTCTCACACATTGAGACATTTAAAATGAATGACAGTCCCAGTTAAACTGAATAACAACTTTAACATTAAATTCTATGGTGTTTAGCTTTGATTGGGCTTAAACAATACATCACACTAACTGAATGTTAATTACTGAGCATCTGAGCAAAATGGGATTTTTCCTGATCTTTGCAGGGCTGCTGCTGTTTCCTTCACTTGTAGTTTTTTTTTTTTTGCCAAGCTAATTGCCCCCAGGCTCTAACTCAGTACTTAAAACACTGAATTAAAATGGATTTCCCATCAGATGACTTGGACAAAAGAGGGAAGTTGTTTTTTTCTTTTCTTTTTGAAACCACTCAATTAGTCCTTAATGCATTTCAGAGCAAAAATAGATTTTAAATTTAGTATAGACAAAGACGGGTAGAAACAAAAACTTTGATCTAAGCTGCCACCTGTTGAAATAGAACCAAGATCAGACGACTCCTGCAGAAGGACAAAAATCCTTGCTCATCAGTTGCTGTGCTCATTAAATCAAACAAAAGAAATGTGATCAGAAATAAGGATATAAAAGACCATCCTCCACACTGCATGTATCTCCTGACATCTGTGGTCATGACAGGAGATCCTTGTTAAAGAATAACGGCACTAATGAAAGTCATTTTAAAACCTTTACACACTCCAGTAAGAAGCTGGGATAAAGAAGACGAGATTATATAAAAAAGAACAGAAGAGCAACAGTTAGAGATGAAGGAGCCAAAGCTAATGGTGTAATTTGCGCAGACGTGACATCTGCTCCCAACAGAGAGACTAATTTTATCCTTTGTAAGGTTCTGAACAGGGCAAGCTGGAGACTGTCTCTCTCCGAGACAGTCTAGCATCACCTCAGAAGTGATCTGCTGCTTCTAACACTTCTTGAAACTGTTAGTCTCTTATCCAAATGTTTGCGTATGTGCCCTCAGGGCCGTGAGATGACAAGCAGGAGTCGTGCTCAATGGATGTGGGGGAAAAAAAACAAACTGGTTAGTGTTGTTACCCGATGACACAGAAGCGCGGGAAACAGATATGGTCGGAGTGTCTGAGTTGGTGCGATGATGTCCCATCCCCTCCTTTTCAGACAGACACTCACTGGAGCGAACACTGGCGACGCTTTCTGCTCCGTCAGGCTGCATTCAAACCCAAACAAACAAGGAGTTAAAATAAATGTTAACTGAAACTTTATGAGCTGTTTTATGTTTGGGTGTTAATGTTGCTGACCCTGACCCTCCTGTTGTTGGTGGAGTTGGGTGATTTATCCGGAGTTTGGGAACGCAGATTGTTGGGGAGCGTTGGCAATCCAGAGGACTCTAAAGCCACTGCAACACCCCTACATTACAAGAAGCAAACCATTAAAATTTTATTCTCATTGGATTTAAAAGCTCTTATCAAAGGTTTGCATAAATTCATTCAAAAACAATCAATGGCTTTGAAGATTTTTTTAACTTTAACTTTTAAATGGGTTGGTAATAGGTTCACAAATATGATGTTATAGTCGACTTTCTTTAAACTATATAAACATGCTTCTATATAAGTAAATATCTCTTTTAACATTGGAATAAGTAATGTAAAGTAGTCCATAACTCTAGTATATCTTATCTAATAAAAAAAGAATATTTTATAAAATGTGCTTTCATTTTCATTCCTCCTCATGGGAGTTGACCTGAATTCAGAATGAAATTAGATCCAGGATGTTAAACATGCATGGGATACGATTTGGCAGGCACTGCCATTGCAAACAAAGAAAATAGATAAAAGGTTTGCAGCAAGTGGCATTACACGATGAGCTGGTTCGTCAGTTTTAGATCACTTTTAGATAATGCTGACTACACTTTGAACGACAGAAGGATAGGTGCATTGGTGAAGACATTTTCAAGTGTTTATTAATTAAAATCTTCATAAATGGCAAATTTTAACAATAAATTAAAACATTTGTCACAATTAATGATCATTTTATTTCACAAATTTTGACAAAAAAAGACAGTCACATTAAATCATTACAGACCCAATATAACATTCATAATACAACGATTTATGTAAACCTCTGACCTCTTTATAAAATATAATTAAAATTATAACATTGTAGCTCTGAAATGTTTAACTGATACTACTGAACCTGATAAATTCAACTGTGTTATCAAATGTAAACTTCTAAGCACATTATTTGTATTACACTTATTAAAACACTTTTTCTTTTTAAATGAGATGCCTTTTAGTTTTTTCCCTTAATCTTAGCTTCTTATCTGATTTATTGCTCTCTTAAAACTTGAATTTCAGCAGTACTGAAACAGACCAATAAGAGCGTGGTTAGCTTCTCTGGAAGAGTTTTAGCCGATATAAACTCTGTTTTCACTGGAAACATTTAAATATTCAGGAGCAAACAGCAATCTCCAAGCCATTAAACAGAGAGTTTAATGCTTGTTATTTGCTCTCGAACTCTTTCAAGATGCCTCAGATTTTAACACAGAGGCAGTATATATATCTATATCTCTATATAGATATATAGATATATAGATATATAGAGATATAGATATAGATATAGATATATATAGATATAGATATAGATATAGATATAGATATAGATATAGATATAGATATAGATATAGATATAGATATAGATATAGATATAGATATAGATAGATATAGATATAGATATAGATATAGATAGATATAGATATAGATATAGATAGATAGATAGATAGATAGATAGATAGATAGATAGATAGATAGATAGATAGATAGATAGATAGATAGATAGATAGATAGATAGATAGATAGATAGATAGATAGATAGATAGATAGATAGATAGATAAACTGAATGGAAATAGAGACTGAAAAGAAAAAGCATGTATTTGTTTCATTTGTAAATTTTTTTTTTTTTTTGGAGTGTGAGTGTCACCTGTTTGAATGCTGACTCTGAGCAGAACGAACACTTTGAGTTTCTCC
The DNA here is from genome assembly GCF_016077235.1 of Cyprinodon tularosa. NCBI lineage: Eukaryota > Metazoa > Chordata > Actinopteri > Cyprinodontiformes > Cyprinodontidae > Cyprinodon > Cyprinodon tularosa. The sequence goes on along the minus strand of NW_024038975.1, from coordinate 430,623 downwards.
ATCTGAGGATAACCTGAGGCTGGAACTGTCGACTCTGTTTCCTGGTTTCAGGGTGGCACGGCTGTTTTTCTTACCGATCTTCATACGTCTAAACAAAAACATGCACGTATGCACAAACACACACATACACACACACAGGTCATTATCTACCGTGCAATACAGATATAAACCAGTGCCTATTATTTCAAAGGCATTGCACTCTATTTTCTTCAATTTATTAAGTTTATTAGTTAATTCACTTTGGGAAATATACTGTAAATAGTGATATAAACCTCTTAAAGCTACAGTGTGTAACTTTTAGCGATATTTAGCGGTCAGACTGCAGACTGCAGCAACATGAACATCTCCCCCCCACCGCTTCTCCCCCCCAACAGTACGGCGAGCGTTATGGGACAAAATGTCTTCCACGACGTCCGCATCACCTACCTTCTCAAGTGATGAGGTTTGTTTACATAGATAATTTTACAGATAGTATTTCATTAGTCTGTGTAGGGTATAGATTTCATGTAGATTTAAGATAATAAATATACCCGTTATTTTTTCTACATCGTTGTGACGTTTTGGCGATCTCGCAACCGCTAGTTTGTTGGCTCTGCGCTGCCGTAGCGCAAAGATGTCTGCCTCCATGGCTGCGAGACCCGCTCATATGTAATTATAAATAACGAATTCTAAGGCAACGCAAATATTAAGGTTAAGAGGCTGAGCTCGTAGATGATGATAAATAACATAGTTATGTATAATATATTACATTTCTGACTGTATATCCCTGTAATTATTACACACTTTAGCTTTAATTACTATAGAAAAACAATAACTTTTTCTCTACTTATAGATTTTGCATTGTTTTATTAGCATTTAAAATAATATAGCATGAGTTTTAGTAATTTGATTTGGCAGATACAACACTGGCAGGCTCATCATCTAAAAATGATTATCATCATAAAATTAAAGAACATTTCTACTGAGTATTTTCTTTATCATAATGAGACTCCCATTAGGCGTTATTGAAACATTGACTGCTGGATGGATGGGAAATAAACTTGTTAAAGAGGGTCAACTCTAACATTAAATCTTAATGTTTGGTGTTTTTTATTTCCTTAGCAAGCATGTTTATCTCTGGTAGTGAGATGTGCTTCTACTTTCTTTTCAGCTGGTTGCACCCTCACACCTTAACGATGCTTGTGATCCATCTAATAAATTACTCATTATTAAACTGGGGAGTTGGAGATAGCACCATTTGCTAACTACTTTAACTTAACTTGGCCCTTACAATAGTGATGCTACAAAGATCATATATTATATCAAATAACTGTATGAACCGTTCCAAGCAATGTTATGCTTTGATACTCTGAGTCATGTTATGCTATGTTATATTATGTTACACTGGGTTAAATCCCAGCCCAGGGTCTACATGGAGTTAACCTGTTCTTCTCATGCATGCATGCATTTTCTTTATGCACTCTCCCAGGTACTTAGGCACTTTATACTTCCCTAACAGTTCAACGATTAGACAGTTACAATCCCCTTTACATTCTTTACAGGTATGAGTGTGTTTGTTTCCATGGTTGCTTATCCTGTGTGTCTCTGTTCAGGATGTACCCTGACTATTGACCAATTACTAATGGATAGAGACGCCAGCCTCCCTGTCAGGATAAGCATAAAAATATAGTGAATGGATTTAATGCTGTTATTTTATTTGCCATTTTCTCTAATTCATCTGCATTTTTGTAACAATCAGTTGCATTTTCTACCCTTCCACCTTTAATCTACTTTAATAACAATGTATCAGTTTATTCTTTAAACTAAGATTTAAACATCCAATATGTTACAAAGATCTTTTGGGTAACAAACAGGTTCTTTATGTTCTGAAATGAAAAAAAAAACTAATAGATGTGACAGTAGAAAATTGTCTGATAAATATTGCACAGCTCTCAGCAATAATTACAGGTCAAATGTTGGGATTTTAACAGCTGCATGATTTCTCTTTTGTTACGATCATACAAGCATTTATGGTTACACAGATCCGTTTCATGATCATTAGGTTTTGTGTGATGCCTTGAGGAACCACCAGCCAAAATGAGACGTGATCATAGCTTGTAGAATCCAATTAATGCTTCTCTGCTTCACAAAATGTATTTTCAAATGGATTGCAGGTCTCTGACAAATCAAATAAATATCCATTTGGTCATTTCTATGGGTATTAGATTAGAGCATGCACTCAACTCACTGTCTATTTGATTAGATTTTGGATTATAGAGGTTGTATTATACTCTCTGCATGTTTCATACACATGTACATGGAAAAAAAGAAATAAAAGGTCAGAGGCTTTAATATTTATCGGTCCATCTGCAGCTTATTACAACAAACATTTGCTGTGGTATCACTTAAATAAGGTTTCAGAGTGTATCGTCACATTTAATTTCTGCCAGTGTTGCATAGATTTTCTTCTCCATGTTCTGGCATTGATTATGGGAAGCTGCTGTCTTCTTCACACATTCAAAAGATTTCCAATGGGGTTAAGGCCTGGAGTTTATAAGGCTTCTTTTTCATGTGAAAATGTGACATGCTCCCTGGATTTTATTTACTTAATAGATTTGATCCTAAGGAACCCAGCATTGGGTTTTAATTTGATCTCGATCCTCCATATAGAGATTCCAGATAAATGTATGCAATTCCTTTCATGTTGTGAAGCTTTTTTTCTCAGCATCTTATTGGAAGTATACAGATGTCAGAGTGACCTCATTTTGAAATAAGTAAAAAAAAAAGATGCTCACAGGATTATGGTTAAATAATAATAAACGATTGCAGAAAAGTAATTACCTGACCATCTCAAGCTGTGCTGTAGCTTCCTTTTCTCTATCATGTCTGTACATGTTGTTTAGAATATACACATGAAAATTTGTCCTAGTTGTCGTATTTTATCTATTGGTCTTTTTATTTTTCCTTTTTTTTTTTGCTGCTACACAGACTTTATCAGAGCCACACAGGTTTCTGTTAATCTAATCTAACCTTGGTGAGCAGATGTGAAGTGGCTGGTTATTTTTCTCAGAGCACCTAGGGTATAGTAGCAGTCATTACTCTAATAAAATTGTAGTTTTACTCGTGTAAGAACACAGCGTAGCTCCAGTGTTTGATAAGTAAAAGAGGGTTATGTATCAGATTTTTAGGTCATGGATGAAGTTTTTTCTTGATTTTCAGCTAAAATCAAGACAAAACAAAAGATGTAATAACTGGCAACTACATCTAGAGGGGAAAATAAACTATAACTCAATGTTCTTAAGTGAAACACTCTAATCAAATCAAAAACCATTTTGTATTAATACAACAAATTCATCAGTACAAGACCTTAAAGATTGCTTTCCTTCCTCCAGCTTTTAAGATCTTTTATTACCCTTCTGAGCATCACAGATTAATGTATTTATATTGCATTGCAACAGTCGTCCAGACTTCCTGAAGTCCTGAGGCCAGTATACAGCTTTGAAAAAAATTAAATTAAAGCAGGAGTATTCACTCCTAGTTTTTATCTGATAATTAGATCTGTAGTTTTATTTCCCATGTAGTTTGACTATATTATTTCCCAATTGTGTTTAGTTTATTTATCTACTAAACACTAAACATACACAACACTCCTTCTACATACACAACAAGAACGCTGGGACCCTTTTTCCACCTGGATCCCCGCTCTTTTTCGCTGTCATGTCCCTACATTGTCAGACTAAACTCACCCCCACTTCCTCATCGCCTCGGCCGTATCTAGACCCACAGCGTATAGCGCAGACCACGCTTCAATAGTGGGCATAAATAAAAAATGTCTGCGTCAGGCTCACTGCGACACACTGCTGCAGGAGTATAACCAGCCCTTAAGGGTCTTGCTCAGAGACCCGCCACTCCCCTTCACTCCCAGTAAATAAGCGTCTAAACACAGCTGTAAACGCAATTACATCAGTTAATAATGTGGAGCTGAGTGAGAGCAGAGATGAAGCTGAGTGTGCAGAGAAGAAATCAAAAGCACGTTGTCAGAGTTGAGCGTGCGGCAGACAGGTTTTGAGTGAGGGTGTGCGAGTTTAAACGATGCACATTGTTCTCACTGCACACCAGTTCGGTGGCACCAAATTTAGGCCATAAAAGTTGAGCAAAAGAACACCAAATGCAAAGTTTGTCTGAAAACTGTAAAGACTACCCAAAGTAACACATCCAACCTCCACCACCTACAGCACAACCACATTGTTGAGTTCAAAGATGTGCAAATGGCTCCATCACCTCTCCGTCAGGAGAGGTAACATTTTTCTCCTGTTCAATGAGACATTGTTGAATGTTTGAGCTTAAATGGGTACAAGATAGGGATGGGACGATTTATGAAAACCGTCAGAACCGTTCGGTTCGACTGTCTCGGTTCGGTTCGCGTGTGTTTCGTTCGGTTCATGCGCTGCTCCTTTTTCTCATAAGCGAAGCGATTACACTCCAGAGCAGAAGGTGGCGGTACTGCGACCAAAGCCAACTACCAGTAGTAATCAAGAAGAAGAAGAAGCGAAGCAGCGTAGCCGTGTGTAGCAGGGAAAAAAATCTGTTGTTGTGGAGAATTGTGTCGGAATGGCGAGTGGGAAAGAACAGGAGTTGGAAGACGCGCCAGCAGCACTTTATAGGTCTGCTGTATGGGAGCGCTTTGCATTTAGAGTGACCTACGATGACGGCGGAAAGAAAGTTGTGGATAAAAGTGCAACAGTGTGCGAGCATTGTGCAACACGTTTTGTTTACGCTAACAGCAACATGACCAACATGTCATGCTAATCCCGAAATCCCTCATACTCCGTCAGCAACCCCCGCTCCGCCTGCAGCCTCCACTGAGGCTGCCGTCTGCTCCCCTCTGAGTTCCTTGGAGATCGTAGAGGGCATGCGCGAGATGATTAAATTCAAAGCAGCAAAACATACGGAAATGATCCAGGGTTTCCGCGGATCATTTAAAATAATTACAATCCATTATTTTGGGGGGGATTTTTTCATTAATTCCATAGATTTTTATGGGATTTCGGTGTAACAATCAATATATCCCGATTCGAACCGAACCGAAAACCGTGACCAGAAACCGTGGATTTTGTGAACCGTTCCACCCCTAGTACAAGACTTTAATATTAAATTGAAAGTAATATATAATTTGATTGATTCAATAAAAAAAATCGATATATTCCCCAATCATCTCTCTTTTTAAATGACCATCCCCCATACCATCCCCTCTGAGATACTATCACTGAATGTGTAAACTTCTATTATATATTAACAATAATGGCAATAATATTGCCCTTTCAATATTTGACAGGCTGTCCCCTAATGAGTAGCACACAGCCTGACGTCACCAGCAGAGCAGATGATGGTGTTCTGTACAGCATCACAGCCAAGTAGCAAACAACAACGCGATTTCAGAGAAGGCGAAAATAAGGAGGGGAGGGAATCTTCGGCAGATTCCAGGTTCTAAGTTTAACAAATAAAGTGTCCGAAATTATCTGGAATGGTGTTGATAGCAAAATCGAGAATTGGCATCCCCTGAGCAGAGAATTTATTCATCGCACACTGACTGTAGCACATCGACTGAAACATGGCTCCATACAAGTACAATCCTATAATTCAAATTCATCTGTCCACCAACACTATCAATTTTAAGGCATCCATGTTTAAGAAATATGAAAGCATTAAGAATGTGTTTAAAATTTCCCTTTTCATTCATATTTTAATCGTTTTCTCATCCATGGGCGTGAGTTTAGGGCGATGCGTGCTCCCGCAACAGGGAGGTCATTCTCGCACAACAGAGGAAACCCGGAGAAGAGAATCGAAGGTTTAAAAAATGCATTTTAATTATTCAACTTAAGATTATCTTAAAAGAATTGCCAAATGTGATGTTAATGTCTGGCCAATTGTCATTATTGAATTGAATGTTGACATCTGACTGCAAGCAGAATGGCTGTTGTCTGATCAATGGTAAATAGCTTAGTTCAACGGGCCTGTTAAATAGTTTTAACTCATTCATTGCCAGCATGTAGCCTTGCCTACTTTAGCCAATAGAAGCAATACTGATTTTCTGAGAAACAGTCTTATAGAATAAATAATCTAATTAAATATTTGAAATGGTGAGTAAAATTAATAGATTTTATATAGGCTTATTTCATTTTCTGGGTAATTCCAATGTATTTGAACTTGTAAACAGTTTTTTTTTCAGAATTTGAAAATTATTTCAGCTGTTTCAATTTAATTGATTGAATTTGAATAAAAAAAATACTTGACTTGAAAGCATTCAGATATTGATTTGCAATGTTTTGTGAGGTTTTGTTCCAAATCTTAATAGATTCATTGCCAAAAAATGTTCCAAAGTAAAATTAAAGAAAGTGTCCTACCATGACTATGAAGCTGATCCAAGTGGGAAATTAGTCCCTAACTATGTAGGGGCAGTGATAGCCATGCCAGTCCAGGGTTTGACTTCAGTTCTACTGTAAGGTGCCTAGGTCAAGGTCTTGATAAGATAGACAGGATCTCTGTCAGAATTCATATTTGGTGGAAGCCTGCTCTTCTCTTAAAGTCGTAGGTAAATCATATTTAAATGTCAAATCATTCTGGCTTAAACATGAATATAAATGTACTCTATATTATGTAGACTATATTATATTATAGACTATATTTTGAAAGTTGTTCTCTCAACTTTCCTAAGACCATTACAGTACTTCTCGATTTTGGAAGTTGAAATTAGCATGGACTGAAATACTCACTGTTTAATAATCCTTCACACAGAGATGGTTTTAATGAACTCTCCCATTGAGTGAACAGAGCCATAGAAGAATTTCCTTACCCCTTCTTCTTGGCACCATCCATGATGTTGCGGACGGCATTTCTGTTGGATTTTGGCGTGTCGGGTCTCTCTGGCTCAGAGGACACTGACAGGTTCTCAGTAGACTTCTTTTCTGCAGCTTACAATGAAAAAGTTCAAATTCATAAAAACACATTTACTTTCTTTACCAAAACACAGCGCCCAAAACGTTCCCTCCAAAGTAGTCATTATTGTTATTCTACAGTTTCACAGTGCAATTTCTCAGAGATTAGCCACCTGACTTACTAGGTGGGGTGCTTAGGATGGACTGCTTGATTACGTCACTGCTTAGTGCTTTCTGCTCGAAGCGTCTAGACCGTTCTTCTAGGAACCACTCTCCAGTAACCACCTTCAGCTCCCTGTTATCCAAACACACATTTCAAGGCAGTGGATCAGTTGTTGAGAGTTGAGAGCATTTTCTCTTTCAAGATGAAATAAAGATAAATAAATGTTTTGTTTAACTTACCATTTGAAACAATTACATTGTTATATACTATAGGAATTTTTTTGGAGTTTAAAAAGTAAAGATCATTAAAAAAAATGGACCTCCTTCAGATTTTGGACACATTTTGGCGTTTTGGCAAGTACAATACCTTTCATTTTTCCCCTCATCTTAGTTGAATAACTAATACCATTATGCATTGTACGGCTTCAGTTTTTCTACACTTCAGATCAATCTTCTTAAATGAGGTGTCTAATTTTAGAATCATGTTAAAATCTGCTACACACAATGTCTACTGTATAGCATAAATAAAGAGACTTTATATTTTTGTCCTGACTAAATGGATATTATTAAAAAAAAAAAAATAGATAAACTGCCAGTTTACAGCTTTTCTTTTTGTTGGAATCCTTGATGTTGAATTAGACATTCTGAGTTTTCCCATGAGGACCCGAAAGATGTGTTTGCACTAAACAGCCTTAATTGACATTTCATTTCATGCTTCATTTAGTATGCTTTGAAGTAGGGATATGTATCCTCACCCTCATAAGATGGAAATTTACACTCTGCTGTTTTCACAAATGATATCTGCCCTCATGAATGCTCATAAAACACTAAAAGCACTAAATAACAAAATTCAAAACCCAGAAGAAATGAACTAATATGATAGAAATTGATGAGTAGCTATTAGATAATATGTATGAGCGTGCATTAAGATTCCATCAGCTTGTGTAAATGATGTATCAAGTGTTCTAGATATGTCATTAAGTTCTACATTAAACAATGTTTTAACGGGCTGTCTAAGTTGCAAAGAAAATGCAGTACATGGTCCAGCAAAGGTTTGCCTCAAAACTGTCTAATCCATGCTCTCTGGTAAATATTTTAAACATTTAGAATAATTAGGTCTGTACAAAAAAAAGTGAAGATATAAAGTATATCTAGTTACTTTTATAAGCATTAAAACCAAATATCCAACCATCCATCATCATCATCATCATCATCATCATCATCATCATCATAATCATTTTGCTCAACTAGTCAGCATCCTTAGAAAATGCTTGCATTTGGTCACTGCAGGTGTAACTGTCAGACTTACACAAATGCTGTTTTGATTTGTAAGGATTTATTTAAGAGCCAAGCACTAGAGGCCCTCACTGATAAACTGAGGTTGTTAATGAAAAGAAGGTCCATTTAGAGTCCATCCTGTTCTCTATTTGTATTCAGCTTCCAGCCGGCACACTTACGAGATCTTAGCACAAACGTTGCATCGCCACCTGCGTGAGCCGGCAGTAGTGGTGCGACATTCACTGCAAACACGAAGCTGGCATTCCTCACAGAGATCACCACGGTCAAAGATCAGGCCTAATGTCTTGAGGCAGCGAGCGCATTGCCGTTCCTCAGAGTCCTGCAGGCGACGGGAACCTTTTCGCTTTATTTCCAGAAGGTCATTTTTTAACTTTCTGCAAAGCAGAGAGAGAAGGAAATAAATGGACATAAAAACATGCAAAGAAACTGGGAGTCTATTTACACTACCCTTGAAAAACCGATCCAGGCCCAGACCGGTCCGAGCTTGGATCGGTAACCAGGCCAAGCTCAGTTTTGACGACCGTTCACACGTCACACTTATCTCGGTTATCTCGACTCCTCGCCTCCTAGTGACGATGTGCGGTATTACTGCTAGGATTGAAGGAGGGACTCAAGCAGCTGGTGGCGGTAATGCACCAAACGCTGTTTGTCAACCGCCGTAAAACCCAAGAAGAAGAAGACGAAGGAGGAGGGAATCAAGCAAATCAAAATGGCGGCGCCCGTCACATTCAGAAAGTTACGCTTGATTATTATTGCTGTACTTCCGTGTTTGCGGTGGGTCAGGCGAAGACGGCAACCTTGCGCGGATGTACTTGAATGGAGTGTGAATCGGCATGTTCAGCCAGTCGGCGATGACGCGTTCTGCTCATGTGCTCTTGTTATCAGAGAACCGAGCCAGGAAAAAACCGAGCCGAACCCACCTCGGGAACTGGTCTGCAGTTAGCGCGGTCCGGTTATGTCTATCTCGGTTCAGTTCAGGTTGTTTCCGTTCACACACGACAAGTTATCTCAGTTACTGAGCTCGGACCGGTCTCGGCTCAGTTTTTTAAGGGTAGTGTAAACGGGGTATTAGAAGGCATGGAATCCCTTACCTTATCCTTTTTTCCTCACGTTTCCTCAGCTTCTCATCTTTCTGCAGCACCTTCAGGATAGTTTCCCTTTCATGCTCCAGCAGAAAGGACAAATTTAGATCTTCTACAGCTTTATCCATTTGTTCCTTTAGCCAGAATCAGTTCAGCAAATCAGACAGTGGACAAAGTAGTGAAGAGGTTCTACATGTTCTTCAGCAGGATAAAGACCTACAAACAAACGACTGCTTCATTTGGTCTTGGCATGATCCAACTTGTGATTTGCAAAGATCCCGGTGAAGCTCTAGTATGTGCTCCTGAAGTCCGGAGGGAAGCCTTCGACAAATTAAACCTGACAAGAAAAAACAAAGACATAGCTCATTTACATGAATCTGACATTAATAATTCCATACAAATATCCATGAATTGGAGGTAAAAACCTCTCTGAAGAACAATTAATAAGCCCAACATTTGCACAGTCCTAAAAGCAAGAATTAAAATGAGACATTTGCTTTCAGTATAACAAGAGGAACTGAAAGTAATTGGTAGATATTTGACAGCTCTACAGCAAAACAACCTACCAATTAGTCCTGGAGTACATCAGCCACATTTCTCTGCTTCCATTAGCAAAAGCTCTGCTGCATTTTTCTCCTGAAAGCCACAACCAGTCCTTGACTTGTTATCTACACACCTGCATACCAGTCATTATAGCAGCGTTTGATTTTACTGCCGCTGGAGACAACAGTTAGGAAGGAGATGTCGGTAGGTGAACAACCACTATATAGTGTTGGGTAATAAAATACAGTAGGTTAAAGTGAACTGGTAACAATGCAGCTGCCTATTTTCTTCCATTCCAATCCCTCTATATCAGTGAATTCAGCTGTTCCAATCGCTTCTAGGGCTACAGATGCATAAAAGCCAGAAGTTAGGCTTGAGGACTGCAGTGAATAACAGCAGAGTACCATAATGCAATGCTGTCTGTGCAATTAGTGACTGCTAAACATTTAACAATTAACGTTTAGTTGTATTATAGCAAATTTTGAATGATGAAAAAGACATAACATGACACTATTACCTTTCCTCCCACTGAAACGCATTTTGAGTTATTGAAAGCCATAATCTTTTGTTAACTAATAAATTTATTTTGTAATTCTTGGTTGCATAGATGGTCATCCTTTTACAACCAGTATTTTTGCTTTTATATAATACCACTTTAAGGTATAAGGAGTAGAAAGAGCGCAGCCACTGAACTATCAACTCTATGATGAATGTGTTCAGTGTTGAAGCAGCAGTCATGATTACAGTGGTTCCGCTGGGAGCGATGCAAAGCAGTAAAAATGTCCCTCCGTGTTGTAGTGGGGGAATAGTGAGTGGCTTTGATTACTCCTGATGTCTGAGAAATAATGTGGTTTGGATCATAAAACAAATCACCAATATTGTTCATTGAGCTGCAGTCCCCGATTTCAAAAACAGATGGGACAAATTTCAAACAAGAAATCTTAGCAAATCACCTTGTCCAAACCATCAGTGGTTCTTGAAAGCAAGAGAGTTATGTGAGCAACAGAGCATTTATGGAAAGAAATCCTGCCAGAGCCTGAGTAATTGAAGTAGAAGAATAAAAATTTAAAGAAGAAGAAGTATCAGCAGAAGCCTCCTCCACTCCTTATCCATCCTTTTTCTTCCCTCGCCTCTTCCCTTCACTTTACATGAATTAGCACTAATGAACCTGCATCATCAAAACTTCATTTGCAGCCAATAGCATATCATGAAATCAATGATTATGAGCTTTTTAAGCTGCTCTGCACCTAATGAAGACATTTCTCTTTTGAAGCTTGAGATGTTCACCGAATAAAGACAAGAAAGATTTAAGAATTCGGCAGATCTGAATTTCATTACGGTTCTCAATACAGACATCAGCTATTGATAGACTAAGCTCAGCCACAGTGGCACTTAAACCCTACCACCATTCAAAGCTATTTATATTTGCAAGCAGACATGACAAGCTTGACTTCTTCATACCCATTTTGACATAAGCACTAAATTATACATTTCAGTCAGGAAAACGTTGCTTGAATTAAATGGCGTTATTTAGACTTCTCAGACCTTGTACCAGAATAACATTCTGCAGCTGTGAACTCATCCAGAATGGTTGTGTAAGACTATGAATATTGAAAATGATGCCAAAAAGCAGAAGGTAACTCTAAGTGGGTTAACAAAGTATTTATAAGTGGCTGCAGGCCAGAGATGTTAATGAAAATGGCAGGTAACTGGAACAGTGAGAGGAGGACACTATTAGAGACAAATTGCTCTTGGATTGAAAAGATGGATTTGTAATAGAAAACAAATTAAACCAGTTTAATTTTGAGATTAAAAAGCAGTTCAGACGATTATGCACTGTTTATCTTACAAAGATCTTCTTTTTTTTTTTCTAAAACATTTTTATTTAGCTCCAAGGATTGAGAATATTTGTAAAACATAAAGCCACTGAAGTGATCTAGACTTATGGGTGCATCAGCTTATCGGTCGGCCGATTTATTGGCCTTGATGTTGGGCATGCGCACTAATATTTATACATGGTTGCCCTGCGGGTCCATTTTCGTGGTTCAGTCAAATTCAGGTGCTGAACTATGTCGTCGATATTGCTCTGTTCTTCCTGGAGATATTCCAGAAGAAGAAGATTCTGTTGTAAGCCCGACAGCAGGGTGAGTAGCATGAGCAGCAACCATTCAACACAGTACGGCGCCATTGTTGCTGTGATACTGTGTCGCGCATGCGTGTTTAGAGGCGACGCTATGACGCATGCGTGTAAGTAGGGCTGGGTACCGAACTTCGGTTCTTTTATGGTACCGACCGAAATGCTTCGGTTCTACAGAGTATCGAAACATGCCTCGTCTTTCGGTACCAAGTTTCGGTGATTGGCTGTAACACTTAACGTGATTGCGTCATCCAGGAAAAAATACACAGGTGGTCACGCCTACAGCCAGGGTTCATGTGTATCTGTTGTGAACTGGTTGCGAGCGTTGTGGAACCGCTTTAAAATGCCCCCCAGGTCAAAAGTGTGGCTTCACTTTATTAAGACTGATGCTAATAGTGCGCAATGCAATACATCGTGCACGGAAACAATTTAAGAGCAGAAAGTTGCGCCGTGTTTGACTGCAAGAAGAGCGGACCGCAGCCAGCGCGACCATCCTCCTCTCAACAGCCCGTGGGCAGAGCAAAGCCAGAGCAGAGTGAATCATGCTGCTTTCAAACTGGACGCAGCAAGAGAAGCAAAATCACGTCTGCTGCTTCCTTTTTGCTGCTTGTACCAGTTTCTGACGCGCGGCTGAAGCCGCTTTGCTGCTCTGGCTGCGCGGTCGAAAAGTGGCTCTGACGCGCGTTGGGCGGAGCTACTCTATCCTTTATTTGCCTTGCAGCTATATTTGCTGTGATCAATGGGAATAAAGTAGTCTTATTATGTTTTTAAGTGGGAAAATCCACCTGAAAACTTAATCAGTGCAGTCAGTTCATCCTGCCTTCCAATATTTCTGTCGGAGCCGCTCAGACCCCCACATACCAGCGGTGCACTGTCAATAGGATCCCATTCAACGGGCTTGTTTATCAGACATGGTAATTTTTCTAAAGGAAAACTGCTAAGTAAAAAGGTCCTCACAATGTAACAGTGAATATTAGACACTGAATTTTTTTTTTTTATTTAAGAGGAAAAATGTAAATAAAAAAATCAGAGCTTAAAATAAAACTCTAGATTTGTACTTTTGTATGTTGTGTCATTTTTTTTTCTTCAAATTGATAATATAAAACTGGTATCGAAAAAAGTATCCTTCAGGAACCGGTATAGAAGTGAAGGTATCGGTATCGGTACCGGAAAAGAAAATTTTTAAACAATACCCAGCCCTACGTGTAAGAAAAAAAAATGCGGTAAGAGCTTAAAGATGGAAACGCGAAAACGGCGTTTCAAAATCTTCTCACTCTGAAGGCTTGATAAAAAAAGAATCGTTTACAGACCCCCGAAACGCCGGCTTCGTATGGATGAGAGGCTGGTTTGGTGAAAAATTTGTGCGTTTAGGCCAGGGTTTGGCTTTGTGTGGACGGGGCCTTAGATGTGAAACCGATCTTTTCCACAGTTCTTATCTACCTCTGCAAGGTTCTGAAAATCAAAGCTCTAAACTTTGATTTAAGTAATTTCTGAAATTTTTATGAGCTGTACTTCCATTCAAACGAAATTAGAATTTTAAGAAAACTATGAAAAGCTTGAAAGAAAGGAAATGAACATTTAGGGAATTTCCATTTAGTTTGAAGCAAATTAGTCAAGCAAAAGTGTCCTACCTCTTCATCCACTGAGATAAAATTACATAATAATTGACCTTTATTAATCCCACACTGGAGAAATGCACAATGGCAGTGGGCTGCCATTGTGTGGGTTAAGGGTCTTGCTCAGGGATCCAGAGTGGCAGTCCGTGGGAGTTGGTCTTGAACTCAGAACATCTGGATTCCAAGAGCGATACCCAACCACTAGGCCACACTCATATGCTATAGCACTGCATGTAGAATAAACATCCAACAATGTCCTTAGTTTCTACTATAAACGGAGTCATGGAATCCACGCTTCCCCCTCAGGAGGGGCTAGATGGTTTGCCAGAACTGCTTTGACGGTGACCGGATAGTCCTTCTTTTTTATGCCTCTGAAATCACTGGAGCAATAGCATGCACGGCCTCGTGGTACCTATTTGCTACCATGGGAGCCCCACAAGTCAACCAATGTTGATAAGACTTCTTCAGCTTGACAGCTTTGCAGATTCTGTGGTTGTCGGCACAACAAGCAATGCAAACACAATGTCCAGAGCTACAGAGGCTACAGGCCACCGCTACCACATAAACAACAGAGACAGAGAATATTGTCTCCCGTGGAATCTGACGAAAGCTATCCTGGAGGTATAATTTTTTTCTTTCACTTAGCCAGGTGTTGTCAGTGAACTTAAACTACTGAAATTGATTTGAATGAAACCGGGAATTATGAAAATGATACAAAATGTTATAACAGATCATTAAAACAAATTTGAGCTTTAAAGCTTTTCATTAAATACATCATAAAACCAACAATAAATAAAAAAAAAATCTATGTTTAGCTTTGACCATCCTAGAGGAAGCCAACACTTGGGCTGCTGCTGTCGACAACTTTATGCTAGAAATACAGCAAATCTTGTTCTTCAGATTCTAGCCCTGTTTCTCTCTTCTCTCTGCATAGTTATTACTAAGCTGTTACCGCAGTATGTGCTCTCATTTATACTCTTAGACAGCTACTATATGGAGAAACTCCACTATTACCTTCTCTAGCACAGAAAGGATTTTTTTAACAACACAAAGCAGGTGACTGTCTACTGTTGCCACATTCTCATCCAGGAGGAGTAGATGCAAAGTTATTGACTCCTTGCAATCTGCTGGGTTTCCTTAGGTAGAACATTTGTTAAACAATATGTACCGGTATATATCATGGGATTAAATATAATCTATAGAGCACCTTTACGTTACATGGGTTGTGAATTGATGCTATATTTAAAAAGTGAATTGAATATCTGCCTCCAGAAATACTGTACGAACTGGCCTGTGCACAAACCTATCTCAGTTATATCTATAGTCTTTGGCTGAGCATTTAGTGGTTAAATGATTTGATATTTTTCAAATAAACAGTGTGAAAGTCAGAGGAATTAGTAAAACCTGCATTTGTAAGGAGCTGCATTCACACCACTGCTGCACTGATGGAGAGGTTATTGTTCTCCAATCAAGGTGATGTCTTTGGCTGTCAGAATGCCTCACCTCATATTTCACAACTCATAATAGTGGAGAACATGTGTATGTGTGACTAGATGTTCTTTCCAAACAATGACAGTTATTTGGACCAGGGCTCCTTATGGACATAACTTTGGATAAGTGTTTTTTTTTTTTTTTTTTATTACATCCTAAAAAGTCTAGAAATTACAGACTGATATTTTTGTAGTGTCTATTAAAGAAATATAGCGACAGCTTTTATGGTTTTTATTTAAAAACGTGAAAGGTACAACATATTTTTATTTTTCTTATGTGAAGTTATTATTGTACTGCTTGCACACTCTCACTCGCATTAAAAAAAACACCTGGCATAATCTAAAATCTGGGATCATTTACCCGACTCGCGGGCATCCGTGAACAACTATCTATATCAAAGAGACTCCCAGAACTTCCAGGACACTTGGGATGTCTGTTACCGGTCTCCAGCCCCCCTCCTCAGCCAGAGGAGGGGCGGCTCATGGCTTTCTGCTGAGGTCCAGTCCAGTCAGCAGCCCAGCAGTCAACACTTCATGCCCCCCACCCCCCCACCCCCCTTGGGCCAGTGAATCAGTGGGCTGGTCTGTATGTCAATTTTGGGGCGTGACAAAAATACAGGCCAGAACCAAATAAGGCAGCATCCCTGAACTGACATCAATTCGGTGCTTCGTTTGAATTCGCCCATTTTATGGTGGAAGTTTGGAATTCTGAGATTTGCAGAGAAAGGAGGTGTCGATGGAATTTGAACTTCTCTGTACGTCCATTTCACCCACTGAACTATCGTTTTTCATTTATGACAAGGTAACTCCATTTTGCATTCTATGACCCCTTTAACCTCCTCAGACGGAGAGATAGGGCTCTGACTCGGGCATCCCACAGCACATGCATTTATACCTTACAATTTCCCGACACACACCCCCAGGGTAACTAACCCACCCCCTGCATAAAGAACTTTCTCACACTTGAACATTGAAGCAAAACAACTTGAGTTCATCAGGTCCTCCCCTTCTTGCCATGAAGGAGGCTGTGTAACTCATTCTTATCTCCCATGACCCTCATTTGGAGCCTGTGAGGCTAAGAACAGACATACCTTAACATGTTTTACACCACACTTACATCATTAATCACTTTAAAAAAGTTGCAAAGGTTGGTTTACACCTAAAGCGATCTGGGGCATCAAAAATGCTTTAACGTTTAAATGTGGACGCCGGTTCAATCGCTGGTCACAAGGCTTTGATGCTTGTATCTCCCCCACAAAAACTGTTCCTGATGCTCAGATGCACCATCGGACCGCTCGTCACTGTCCCCGCTTACACCTTGCATGTAAATCAGATGCTTGGGCCTTCAAAACGTGTTCGGTGTGAACACACCATCACACATGCAGATTGATGTTACTTCCCCTTATCTCAGTGCTTTAAAAGAGAAATCAGAATTTGTAGAACAAAATTCTGAAAAACAAAAACCGTAGTCAGAAAATGAATCAAAATCTGTATAGCTGCTCTGTATAACTTATTACTTCTTTAAGCTGTAAAGAGCAGATTCGCAGAAATGTTCTATTTTCTACAATAGGCTCTGGTTTATTTAAAAGGGAATAATGCAAACATGGCCTAATTTGTATATAAAGTGGCTTGTGTGAATTTAAGATCCCAGCCAAAGTTCATATGTAGCCCCTGTCGCTCGCTTAAGATAAAAATATGTATATAAAAATAATTGTAAAACCTGCAAATGTAAATAAATTTCTATCTGAAAACCTTTGCTTCCCAATATTATTTCAATTAGAACTGCAATAATACAGTAGGTCATGTTAACTTACCAGCAAAACTGATTTTTTTGCTTCAGAATATTACTATGATTGGCACCTGTTTGTGTTTTTGTGCATTACACACACCCGTATTGTTAGTTTCTATTGTATTTAAGTAGTTTTTTCTGGTTTCTCATTGTCAGCTTGTGTGTTGTTGGATTTCTTTATTTAAAATGTACATACTGACTAACTTCTAGGTAGTAGTGTGAATTGATATAAGGTTGTATTTTGTGAAGTGCTCCTCTCATTAGTTTATGGCATTTATTTTTTAATTTTTTTAATTAATTTCTTTATATTCCCCTCTCGGTAAGTCATTGCATGGTAGCATCATTGTTAGCGTCATGGTAGCATAATGTTATCAATATTTACAGCTGGAAGCAAAATAAATACCTGAAAAACCACACATCTCACAGGCTTCCTTAGCCACAGGTTACGCTGAATGGT
The DNA here is from genome assembly GCF_016077235.1 of Cyprinodon tularosa. Classification (NCBI taxonomy): domain Eukaryota; kingdom Metazoa; phylum Chordata; class Actinopteri; order Cyprinodontiformes; family Cyprinodontidae; genus Cyprinodon; species Cyprinodon tularosa. The sequence continues at coordinate 413,134 of NW_024038975.1, read as the reverse complement.
GGACACACATGACTAACACTTGGTAAACACCGTCGATAAAGCGAAAATAATATTTATCTGAGCTTCTCTCATATTACAGAGGACCTACACTGTCAGAGTGTGTGTAGGTTTAGGGGTGTTGTCTTGGACTCGCCGTCCCTGAGTAAACTAGACACACATTCCCTGGTGCCACAAGCTCTGCCCTGAGTAAACATGAATGTGCTGTAAAACTTCCCAGACTAGGAAACACATTTTGTTCAGCTCGGCACCAAGAGAGGGTGACTCACTGCTTTTTAAACATGCTGCTTTTTCATCTGTTCCACAAACATTAATGTATGTTGTTTAGGGATGTATTGAAATGAATATCATCAACCTGTGCTGCAGAATCTGTCCATGGAGCCACAAAGTTGACATGTTGGTGTTTTGTAACATAATGCCCTGTTACCAGCTGTCATTGTGGTGCAGCCTGCAGGCGGCTGGGCTGACAGACAGCAGAATCAATCTACCCAACAAGAACCACAGGTGAGCTACAGAGAGCTGGTCTTTGGCTGGCAGGAAAGCAAAGGAGCCCTGCGTGAAAAATGAGCAAGCAAAGTCTTCAAAGGCTGAGGAGAAAAAAATGTAACCTTGCAGGCAAAGCTCAAGGTGATTGGATGTTGTTTGAACAATTTATTTTTAATGTTGGTTGAACTCTATTTGGCAATAGTGAATCTGGACAATGGTTTAACAGATCCATCTCTGCAAAAAAAGAAAAGAAAAGAAAAAACAAACAGTACCTTTGGATTTGAACCAAAGAAGCTCTCATGTTCTCTGAGGCATTAGCTGCATTTTTCTATTTTTTTTTTCCATTGATGCCATATCCTCCCCGAAGACCAAAGACAACAACTAACTGATCCTCCCAACATGGGCTTCCTTTGTAGCCAAACCCGCCTTGGAGTACCATGATGCTACAGAGGCACTATTTTTTTATGACAATGAAAATCAGTGTTGCAAAACAGTTAAAAAATTTCCACATTAATCTCCTTGAGGAATATTTTATAGCTAAGCAGAATTCAGATCATTAAAATCTGCCTTCCTTGGCTATCTCCTTCTTTTTCCTTCAGTTTAATGTTTTTTTTCCCCTCAGGCCATATTGTTTTGCTCGTCACTACTGCTGTGATTAAAACAACCAACATCTGTTCTCTCAAGGTGTTTGTTGTGATATTCTATGTCAGGAAATATGTATGACTCTTGAGACCAAAATATGCCACAAGCTAGAGTTTTGTGTTGATAATGACGGGACATTATGAAGGCAATTAAGCATGAAAAATGTAAATAGCACTTTTAATCACAGTAACCAAGACTTTACATTTATTGAAAAAAAAGATGCTACTATTAAACATAAACATTTTATACCTGCAGTGTTTGAATTTCCAATCCTCAGCATAAAAAAACGGATGAGGTGGATTTATGTAAAACTACATTTGAAAAACATTAAGGATTTAACTGATCCATTAACAAATGTAGTCTCTATACACAACCCATTTGGCAGCTGCTCTGGAAATCTGGTGGAGCCTTTTAATTTGCTTTCAAGGTTTTAATGAACTTGACATATAAAAACCCTCTTTTGGATATAAAGATAAGGCAAGGTATTTACAGACTCAATGTAAGAAGATTCACCATGTTTTCTTACTGTCTGACAGTGAATAGAAGTCAGACCTTTTTATTATATCTACTGTAAAATCAGCAGAATAGTGTTTAAAGAGATTTAAAGAGAGTCCATGTTGTTTAAAACCTGTTGATACTAGTGTGAAAAGGTATGTAGAGATGTTTGATTTACATTATGCAGTTTAAAAGGCAACTGTATCAAATACTAGGGTAATTCATGCAAGCTACTGTAAAGAATTTTACAAATGTCAAATTAATTGCTCCAAAAATATTACTGTTGTGGCATTTTGCAATATAAATAAGTCTGGTCATCGTAAATGCCCCAAAGCAGGAGTATTTTGGTCAAATGTAATGAGGGACAAGAGGGGGAAAATAGTGTGCATACAAAGATCCAGATGACTCCCCTTAAACAGCACGCAAACAACTTCTTAAACTTTTGATTTTAGTTTTATGTTCCAGAAATTCCTGAGAACTATGCCTTGTTCTGTAAGCGATATATAGAAAAGCAAGCAACAATGATTCAGAAAATCTTTCTCATTACCTCCATGGCTTCAGTCCAGATTAATTATTAACCGTACTGTGTTTCCCGGGGAAATTTAAGAGTATAAATCGGTCAATTAAAAAAAGAAAGAAAATCTTGTAACTTTTTTCTGCAAATGGCTCAATAATAAGTTGAGATTTAAGTTTTTGTTTTTTGTTGTTCACACTTCTACAACTGAGACATCAGATTGTGTTAGCAGTTTATGAAAAATGTAGGTCATGTTGACATCCTTTTGCCAGAAGTTTTATTCCTCTTCCAGCTCCAGCCTCTTTATTGCTGTAAAAATGACTGCAGATTTTGTTTTAAAGAGTTATTTAGCATTAAAGACGTTAAATTTCAATCAACCGTGGCTCATTCTCTGTAAATTAATGTGTTGTTTGTCTCTTTGAGAGGTTAAAGATTTTCTACTGAATGTCTGAAGTCACAAAGGTTTTAAGGCAATTAAATAGATTACAGCCCTCGTGGAAATTGATTTCATGTCTAGCAATGGGGCAATATGAATTGTTGCATTAATGGCAGAGAGAGGCAAACAGATTTTATTCTCACAAGAGGAGCATTATCGCTTTCGCCATAGCGATCTGCTTGATTTATATATAAATAGTTTTATTATGGTTTATGTAAGAAATAGTTCATGTTATGGGGACACTACATTGAAAAAGTAGAAGAGGAGAGAGAAATGAGAAAAAAGGGAGACAGGAGGAAAGAAAGAGGAGACAGAAGAGATATATTTACAAAACTTCATCAGTCTGCTTCATCATCTACAAAGACAGATGTAAAAGGAACAGCGCAACAAACTGATATAGAATTACAGGTACAATACCTGAACATCTAGATACTATCACTGAAGTATGTATAGTGTAAATCAATATGAAATGTATAAAGTTGTAGCTGAAGATAAAATTGGTGAGTATGTGAGTTTGAGTGTGTGTGCCTGTGTGTTTAAGGTTTATCCAAGAGAAAAATGCTCAATAGTGGTTTTGAAGAGCCAAAGACACACACACATATATATATATATATATATATATATATATATATATATATATATATATATATATATATATATATATATATATATATATAACACATATATATATAACACATATATATATATATATATATAACACATATATATATAACACATATATATATAACATATATATATATATATATATATATAACACATATATACATGTGTTATATGTGTTATATATATGTTATATGTTACATTTTCTGAGTATAATAAAGCGGCATTGTTCAATCCTCACTTTCTAAAAGAGTAGATTTTAAATTTATACTGTGATTCACTGGATGCTGAATCATTGATGCAGCACACATACTGTATGAGTATGACAGCACAAGGCCAAGTATGTCTCTAAAGACCGTTAAACAGCAAGCTTTTGTAGATTTTATTTAGCCAAAGAGCACAAGGTTTTCTACACATATAGAAAACGGACTGGCTTTTAGCGTCGGAAACGTTAATTATTCATCCACAGGTCAATATCAACGCACTTCACAAGAACATACACTCACATGATGCCATTTACTTTCTGAGAAAAATATATCCTCAACCTCTACATCCTGGTACAGCGAATAACTGCCACAAATGCATGTCTTCTATCACCAAACAGTTTTTTTTTTTATTTATGGAGCTGTTTTAGTTGTGAATACTAAAAAAATATTAACAATCTAACTCATTGATAATGGTGATTTAAGGTAAGCAGTGGTGTTTTAAACATGCCTGAAAAAGAAAAAACAAAGGAAAAGACAAAAAGCAAGTCCTAAGGAATAAAAATGTAAACTAAAATAGCTGTCCTTATTTTTCACAAACTGTAGAGACAATTGGACTAAAAGAACAAAAAAAAAGTTTACTAAGCAAGAAAATGTTTGATCTGCTTTGAGAAGAGGCAACCTAAAACCTGAAATAAATAAATCAGAAAACTAATAAACTGGTTTTATGGACCAAAGCTCTACGAATTAAACACAATACTGTAAACAATCTTTCACCTGTATACAGATTTGTACTATGATTTGCTTTTTTTCCCACTCAGGGGGCTTTTTAAGCCTTCTAAAGTAAACTATAAACATTTACAGAGAATGGTGTAATATTGCCAGTTGTACAACTGACTTTTCATTTGTTTCATTAGTTAATATCTCCCAACTCAGAAGAATGACACTTGCTTTCAAGGAAGATCGCCTCTCCTTTTCTGGATGCCGCCCTTTTCAAGACGTCGCTGTATTTACTACTTCTTGCTTTTTGGATGAACAAAGTCCAAGATTCTTGCAGCCCAAAAACGCATATTACAACTTAGAAATTAGCTAAAAAATAAAGAACAGTTTCAAAAAAAGCCACTTTGCCTCAGCATTAAGGAGAAATCATAAAGCTCTACCTCACATCACTGTTCACAGAAAGTGGGAGTGGTCATGGTAGCCGCCTGCTGTAAGGGGGAGGTAAACACTGTTCTAAATAAGAGGGTGATAGCCACACTTTTTCACCACAGGGAGGAACTGCAGTTCAGAGAGTAGAACTCGTTAGGATTACAAGGACATGCATAAATTAGGTGAAATGTGACACTGTGTATGATTTAGATAAATAAACAGCAGTCTAACATGTATGAGATAAGCCCTTTGAAGTGTTTTAAAACATTTTAAATAATTTCTAACAGATTAAGACCAAGTTTAAAGGCTACACTGGGAAGCAGCTGGTAGCACTGCTGGCGATTAGCAAGGAGGTCTCTGTTAGATTTTTTTCTATACATGCATGCATGCATCTGCTCGCTTCAGCTACCTCTAATGTTGCAAAACATGACTGGTTAACTGGGCTCTCTAAATTGCATCTGTGTGTGCATGTACAGTTGTTTGAATCTTTATCAATGCTCTTCTTACATTTCTATGCAATTACATTACTTTCTACTCCTTACATTTAAAAAATTGACTTGTTACTTCTATTTCATATCAAATTGTATTTTCTTTTTTATTATGGCCTGTCAGTGTTTAAAAAAAACGATCCAGACAGTAAGAATCAAGATAATTAATTGTAGTTGTGATACTGAGCCAAGTTGTTGTTTACCAAAACAAAACAAAAAACCCCTCAAGAACAAGAAAACAAAATAACATAGCAAATGCAGGTAGCTTAGCATTAAACAATATAACAAAGAATAACTTGAACTTAATGGAAGAAAGAAGACTCCTCTATTCTATATTTTTATGAGCCATATTGCAGTTGAAACAGGTAGCCTCTGTATCTCAAATAAACATTAAAAGGTATTTTGGAGGATTTTGGCATTTGTTTTTTAAAAACCTGCCCTCTCCACTTTAAAACTGGTTACTGCAGTATAAGACCCTATGGTGCAACCTAAGCTTATATCCTTAATGGCATTTCTTTTTACATTACCTATACTTTCACACTTTAAGTAGTTCTGAAACTGGTGCTTTCATACTTTTACTTGAGTAAAAAGCTTACAGTAAGTTCATACTTCTACTAAAGTGTTTTAAACAGTATATTTCTACTTTAGTAATAACATAAATACTGCTGACACATCTGCAAACGCTTACATTCATTAGAGAGAATATTTTGAGTTAAACAGCACATAATATTTTATTTATTATTACATTATTATTATTTATTTATACATAACATTTATTCATGTTTCCCAACATACTAGTATTAAATCAGTGTTTCATAGAATCAGCAATGCAATAGCATAACAGAAGGACCAAATTAACAATCTCAGCCATGCAGACAGTTTTTTTGCATTTTGTAGACATAAGTTAAAATCACAATTGCTATGGTATCATTTTTCCAACCAAAATAAACTAGAAGTAATTGCTCATATGTATTTAACTCCCAGAAAAGCTTTTTTTTTCTTAAAAGTTTACTTTATATAAATTACCTGAAACTTGAAAATTATTTCTACCTAAAACATTAAAAATGGTTTATGAGACAAAGGTTCAAAGCCTGAGGTTTGTCTGAGTATGTTAAATATTTTTTGAGGAATCTAGTAATTCTAAAACATGACTAAATCTGCCTTTTTAGTTTTAAACATTTATCTTTATTCGCTAACACAGTCATGTCTATACATAACAGCTGTCTTCAGCATCCATTATGGAAGCAGGGACCTGCAGAACAAATAGAAATATATATGCATCAGATTTTGCTGTAGTAGATTAAGATTTTTGGCAGTTCTTATCAATCTGTTACAGCACATGTTTGTAGTATAATTTTAGCAATCTGTCTAAACTGTATTTCTTTATGCAACAGAATGCAAGGGGGTGCAAAGCTCTTAAGATTTACATATGAACATAAAATGCAGAGTCAGGTTCACCTAATTTACCAGCAGAGAGTGTAGAGAGGGCAAGTTTTCTTTCAAAAGCAGCGAGAAGAAAAACAAGCCTCCTGCTGTGAGGAGTCTGAGTGAGATCACGTTCAGAAATGCTTTCTAGCATGCTTATCTCGATTTAAAGGAAATGAGGCCAATAGGATTTATCCTGCTATCTCTGCAGCGCATCTCCCTGCATGTTGTCCACTTCCTGTGATCGGATGTGGAGCCGCACACAGGGCTAGGTGGAATCAATAGGCAATCACCATCTCTGAAGAAAGCTGAAGATGAGATGTTTCACACTGGAGGACATTTCTAATAAGCATGAGATTTACACTATTTTTCCAATTTTCTATGCATGACATGTTTGTCCAGCTGGAAACTATTCCTGCCTTTCACTTAATTGTCTCTCACTGCTTAACTGCTTTGCTTTGTCTGCATTTGACAGATTCACATGCGCACAAGCACACCACATCAGGGCAGATAACATATCTGCACTGCTGCAATGCACTGATGACCCCCCTACCCCTCCCCCTAGCTTGAAGACCTGTCAGCTACACCGTTCATGTCACTGCCAATCAACCAAGACCAGCTGTCGAGCTGCATCATCATCACTCTTCCTCATACTCTAAACTCCATGCATGTGAATGACTGTGCTGAAGCACATCACATCCTGGGCTGCCAATCAGAATCCAATTAGAAAGCTTAATTACTCTCCTGGCTTAGAAGTAATGAAGCAGCATTGGACACTGATATGAATAACTCACCTGCGTTCAACTTGACACTTGGCATAACAGTGACTGGCATTCTGTCCTTTCCAGATTTGGCCTTTTGTCTCTAATTACAGGAAAGCTTGGAAGAGGAGGGTGAAACCAGATTGTGGCGGAAAGAATTAATGGAGGCCAACAGCAATTCTATGTGATCTAACATCTTAATTGGCTGTGCACAAGTTTTCATGCTTGGACTGAGAATGAGAATCAGCTCAGGAGTCAATGTTCTGCATTTCTGTGCCACTTCTTTAGTCTCTTTGAGCACTAAAAGAGCTTTCACCTAACAAGCAGCATTCATATATGAATTTACTGAGAGCTTCTTCATCGCTTCACCAAAACAGAGTCTGAAGAAGCCAGGTGAATTAGCTGTCAGCCCTGCAAGACGTTGAAAAAAAAAATATGCATGCTTTCTGCCTGCTTCTCCTCATTACAATGGCCTCATTTGCACACATAAAAAAAAAAAAAAAAAAAAAAATAATAATAATAATAATAATAGAAGAAGAAACTGAACAGAGGGTAAAAAATAAATAGAACATAAATAGTGAAGCTTAATTTAGAGGGATGGAGGTTAACGGTTGCTTTGGTATCGGATACAGCAACCAAAACCCACATAGTTTTTGTACAATTCATTAAGTTGAGTAATGAAAGAAAACATTCAAACTATTCTTTCATGTAAAATGTTCAAATGTGATATTTTTGGTATGGAAGTGGACAACCAAAGTCGTGTTTTTAAAATTACAAACTTTTTTGCCATCTTGTTCATCTTTTAAAGTTCTTTAAATGAAATGCCACAAACAATTTACTCCAGCTGTAGGGAGCAGAAAATATCACGTGTTTCTAAACATTTCTGGTCAGCTGGCTGAAGTCCTAACCAACACTCTTGCCAAAGGTAAGCTGTGTAGAAGCTGCAGTTGCTAGCCTGGTTACTGGAGCTGATGGCCTGACGGAAAGACAAACCTGACCATTAGATTTGTATGATTAGAATCATAAACCATGCCTACCTTAACAGTTTATAATCAGTAATGCAGAAGATCATTAATCCCACAGCAGTTGGAAGCAGGTATGCTGCAGCAGATAAACATCAAACTGATGCACTGCTGTGTGCCTGAGGTTTTAGCAAAGGAATAGTGAAATAAACTAGTGAGTTAAATACAGACACATTGAAAATAGAAGTTAAATGGTGTCTTCATTTAACAGGTTAATCTTAAAAGGTATTGTGGAGGATTTTCGCAAATTTTTAAAAAAAATGCACATACATAAGCTGTTCTCATAGCTCATACAAGCTTACTATGCCCGAATGTCTGCCCTAAACCCTAAATCCCTCAATCACTATAAAGAGCGGAGACTATATAGTGGATTTTATAGCGAACTCAGTTAACTGACCGTTCGGACAGATGATTACTACTTTTAAGTATAATATAAAGCTTACAAGATGTAAGCTTTATACTTACTTTCGTGTAAATCCATTTTAATTAAATCCAAGTAAAAAGTCTCCCCCACCTTCCCTGTTCATGCACATAAACATTACAGCTAACATTACAGTTGTTCAAACAGACAAAGTTAGCGTGTTGCAAAGTCATAACATTGAACAGGGCTACTTAGTACCCCTAAATTTATGCTTTTTTAAAAAGCAAAGTTTTTATGCTAATCCTAAAATCTACAAAGTTAACGAAGATTTTTGATCTACCTCATTGTTTGTATCTGAGTTGGAATTCAATCTTTAATAAAACTAAATATATTTACCTAAAACACTCTCTTGATAAACTCATGTTCTCACATTCAGGATCTCACACAAACAAATGATTAAAGAACACACAATAAAACTGTTTGTGACGTTTTTACACTACCAAGGGTTGACGTTAAGGATTTTTACCACTTGCCCTTTGGGCAAGTGACTTTCACATTTCATTTGCCCAGAAACAATTTTTACTTGCCCAGTATAATGTTTGATAAATATAGTTCCTAATATTCAATTTTGTATATATATCAATGAAACATGTTTGTTTTTTAAATGTTTTTTGTAATTCAGTATTTTTTAAGTTTACAGGGTCCTGGTGTGTATATGTATGCCTAAGACAATGAACTCAAGCCTACATTACCGTGTTAACATGCTTTTCAATCCTTCCTGCACATTCTTTTCAAACTAAACTTTGCTTTAAACTGTTGTGTGCTTGGAAAAATATAAATTGTAATGTTAAAAATCTAAAAAAAAACTTGACAAGTTAAAGTTAAGATAAATCACAAGACGGAAGTCAATGTCACAAATTAATGACTTTTATTTTAGAGTCATGGTGTGTTTATACAAGATAATACTATTAATATAGTATAACTTTTCTAGAGAATCATTATACATAGTTATTTTATACAGGGTTTCCACAGTCTTACATCATTTCAGAATTCCCTGACTTTTAACTGACTCAGGATTAGTTTTCCCTGACAAAATAAATGCAGCAACAAGACAATAATAATAACATAACAGGTCACCAATTTAACATGTTTAGCTCTATAACATTTAAATGCACCTCTCCAATGTCTAAGAGAAAAAAAATTATTGAACATTTTTTAATGTATGACCTGCATCACTGTACGGAAGACTGCCATATGATAGCGCTTTCTAGCTTATTTGTCGTTTTGGTAACTACATCAAAATTACCGCTAGGTGGACAAAAATCACGGCATCTGGTGGAAAACCACCCAGCTTTTTCAAATCACGCGAGAATGTGTACAAAACAGCAAAAATGGCGCCGGCAACGCTTGTGGGTCGTTTTCCGCGAATGTTGGTGATTTTAAAGTAATTTTTAGTGATAAATAATTTTTTTTTGTGATCATTGCACTTGCCTGGCAGGCAAATGCAATGAAATTTGTACTCTCCCGACAATAAAAACTACTTGCCCCGAGAGATCGCGCAATGGTTAACATCAAGCCCTGACTACCCTCTTCTACATTCACTCAGCCAGTTCTGGGTTGTCTGTGTTTGTCAGGCCATCAAATTGTGGCAGTTTAAAACAAATATAAACACCTTGACGCTGGGTGAAACCCATCTGGCACAGCAGATGGTTACCTTAACAAAAAGCACAGAAACAGCAAACATGTAGTTATGGTGACGCAAAGAAATAAAGGCCAGCTCTAATTTCTGTGGATTGTATCAACATCGCCAGAGTTCCTCTTAAATTATTGTTTTCTTTATTATCCAGGTCTCTTTTGTTAATGGCAACTTTGTGACTCTCAATGACTAACAATTAAAACACTGCCTGTACAGCTATTGAATCCACATGTCACAGTTGCAGCTACATTACAGGTCTCAATGGAGCCCTCTTCAGTAATGACCTATTCAGCCTCCAGGCCTCAGCTCTTCTGTCGAGCTAAATGGAGCAGAAAATAAGAAAAGCAAACCAACATTTTCAGAGCCTCTAAATAACGCATCCTAACATAACCTTTCAGCTGTCCTCTCTTTACTCTCCTCTCTTCTGTTTTCTTCTTTACAAAAAACCTTTACAAAACTGTGTCTGTTGGTGTGATTTCAGCTTTTAAATACAGAATAAAATAACAAAAAGTGCTTCTCTTCAACCAAACAAGAAAGTCTACAGCTGGAGATACAAAAGAAAATGCATGGATTGTTTCACAGACTATGACTAAAGGATTAAAAGACCAGCAGAAACAGAAATATCATCCTAACTCTGAGGAGAGACAAATTTACTGTAAGAAGGTGATCAATAGTTACAAGAACACAGAGCTCAAATATGTCAACCTAAAAGCGTAATTTTGAGTTATGGTATATGCACCTTGAAATAAATCACTATGTGAGAAAAATACTCAACAAAGAGGAATAAAAATCCCTATGGTTTTCCCCTCTTTGCAGCCCTGGGATTACAGTTGCATGAACATTATGCTTTCTCGAATACAGTTTAAATGTTAATGGCTGCTTTTAAATAAAATTGCTCTGGCATTATCAAACAGGATTATGCTAAAAAAAAAAAAAAAAAAAAAAAAACATTCCCAGCCATTTGTGGAGCTGATTCTAAAGCAATAATCTGATTTATTTTATGTTTTTCATTTATTAAACTTAATCTTAAACAAAAAAAAAACAGAAATCACCAAATTAGCTTGAGGAATGTATCACAATTATTCAGCAAAATAACGATTTGTATTAAACTGTTTTTATTTCATTATGTTTTTATTTTATTTTACCATGTCAGACATGTTTTCCTGATGTTTAGAAGCTGTAGAACCTTATGCTAAATTTATAAATATTGCCTAAACTTATTTTATAAACACTGCCAAATATTTACCAATATTAGTTGGGTTTTTATCATTATTATTATCATCTTAGGTACTAGTTGCAGTAGTAATGTTATTAAAATGGCAATCAAAGATGAGGAATCAGGATGTTAAGAGCTTTCACAAACCCCAAATTATATTAACAATAAAATTTTCAAATCAGACTTTTAATCATGGAACAAAACACTGAGAAAAACTTTATAATGTGTGTGATTGAAGAACAACCTAATCCAGTGATCCTGTAGGTTTAAAAAACCAAGCAAAACATTTGCTGTATTGTTAGACAGGCTGTCCTGGTTCTAGCATTAAACCTGGTAAAGTAGTTAAATGACTTTGGTGGAAAAGTCATGTCTGACCCTGTTAAGGTTTTGTATTTTATTCCAGAGATAAAGGGAATGGAATTACCCTATTCTCTCTAAAGGTTATTTCTTTGGCCAATATTCTCAGGAACATTTACATCCAATGTCCCTTTCCTACGCTGAACCACTTGATCCATAAATGCCAATAAGGGCACTGATTTCTCATGCATTTCTAAAATCACGATACTGTTCACAAGTCAAATTCACAGATTTCCGAGTCCTTTCTTTGCTCACTTTAAGAGTATATCACTAATGCAAAATACTTCAAAGAATGGATGACTAATATCTCTACATGGGCCAAACATTAAAGATGTTTAAAAAAATTAAGCCATGTAACTCCAGTAAATATAATTTACCAGGAGAGCCTGTTTTTTAGGACAGGCTTAACTTAGTCTGAGTAAAGAGCTGATATACAAGTAAAGATTTTTGGTTCTGTGATATTAAGGATTTAAGGATTTTAGAAGCAAAAAAAAAGAAAAATCAATTATTAATGGAAAACAGAAAACATGATCCAACCATTGCAGTGGGAGGGAATAAAAAGCCTTGAGTTGAACATTCTGGAACTTATATCAATGACTGCATATTGAGATTATCATAAAATATTTAAAAACAAAAATGTCAAGACTCAGAACATTGGACACAGAATTCAGGCAGACTGAAGTGATTCATAAAAAGCATTTATTAACTTCTCTGAGTTCTGCATCTTGTCAGCTAGGACTAGAAGGCTGGAATCTCTGTAGAGGGAGAAACACAGGTTAGTGACCACGTAACTCTGACGGGGAATGATAGCGATCATGTGAGTCACTAAGCTGGTTATTAAATTTAGTCCAAGCCCAGACGAAGGAGTGGAATCCAGCCGGATGATTTTCCACAGCATGCGGCAGAAGCCCCCAGAGAGTTCTAGGAGTTGAAGCCAAAGCTGCTGCAGAGCAGACCGACGAGCAGAAGCCAGTTGACATGGAAGAGCAGTTGTATCCGGAAGAAGAATCCAGAGCCGGTGTCCATGTGTACGTAGAAGTCCAGGCCAGACGAGGTACCGAAGGGAAATTCAAGCCAGAGAAAGATCCAAGGCCGTTAGCAGGCAGAATCCAAAGGAAGTCCGAAGACAGGTCAGGTAAAAAGATCAGAACAGGGGCAGGCAATCTCAAAAGTCCAGAAGCAGAAACTAGTTGGGATCAGGCAATCAGAATAAACACACTGGGACACCTAGATAACGCTCACTTAAGGCTCAAATAATCTGGTACTTATGGCTGGGATCAAGCAGTTCAAATAGGAACTGGAACAGATTGATCTGATGAGTGATAATTAGAACTGGGCAGAGCTAGGTGTTTGGCTGAAATAAACCAATAATCCAGTCATCAGTATAAAGATTGTGACAACAAAGAAGAAAGCAGTACACTTGTTACTGCAAAATAACGAGATGTAGTGAGGCAAAGGCCAAGTTAATGCATTTTTTAGATTTAAAAGAGAGTTACACTTGCATGCTCAGCAACACTTTTTAACGCAACAAATATGCACGCATAATGGTGTTGCAGTAGTAAATCACGATAAAACATAAAAATACAGTTTAATCAGGAAAGGTCCTGTTTTTTTTGGGGGGGGGTTTGCAGAAGCTATTGGTATGATTAACCTTGACCAACTGAATGAATAAGCAGTCATTGACTACTGTATATTCACACATTTAATTATTTTTAAGAAGTTTAACCTTGCTTTATGACTTAATACAAAAAAAGAGCAGACGTGCAGCTGAAAGGAAGATATGTTTCTGTCTCTAAGGTCCCTGTGACACAGCTTTACATGGTGTATTTACAAGAAAACATAAAAACAAGTTATCCAAAAGAAAGACATTAGAAACTGATAAACAAATAAAACAATCTCCCTTTTTTTGGAGAGTGAACAGTGCATGTAATTGTTATCAATGTGTCCAGTTTAGCCTGGAAACCCCAAAATACAAGAATAGAAAATGCTTGAAGGATCAAAATGTGATACTGACAAAATTATTGCATTCACTGATATGTCAAAGACACAAAGGGCTGTCCGCACTTTTTTAACAACTCCTTAAAAATGTCCAAGTCACACAGGTCTACTGTCCGACAGTGAAGGGTGTGGGAGGATCCTTTCTGCAATGCTTTTGTAGTATACTTTCAATCTGAAAACTTACACGGAAAGAAAGAGACAAGAAGAATTAGAAGAATGTTATTGATATGATTATTTTCAGACTTTGGCGCTCAGGCCTTGGCAGGGAACATTATCGCTGAGTATTACTTTAATATGAATAAGCAGGTATATGAGAACAGGGAAGTTTCCCCCAGGCCTGAAACTGGTGGAGTGGAGATAGATGAAGTTTGTTCAGTCCATAGACTGCTGGTTTGCGTGACGGTGTGCTTAAGCTGTATTGGTGAGGTCCAGTAGACTGTGTGAGCTGATATTAGTGCGTCACTCGGGACCCGGAAGATAGATGTCCAGCTTGGATAAACACAGGTTGGCATGAACCTGTACATCATGAGAAAGCATGAAGCGACAGTGGAGAGGAGCAACTCCCCTTTGGGAAGAAACCTGTGGCAGAACCAGGCTGAACATGGTGGTCCTCTGCCGGACCGGTTGAGTTGAGACAGGGAATGCAGTAAGAGTCCAGGAGGAATTACACTCTGATAGAAGCACCATGGAAAAGCCAGATAGAGCTTAGTTATGATGGTGGTGAAAGGCATAGAGGTGGGTTGAATCGGGGTCGTCCGAGTGAAAATCAGACATAGCGCAACTCCTGCTTGCGCTGGCTGGGCAGCAGATGAAGTCGTGGATTTGAAGGATTCACCCTAGAGCTTACATTCATTCTCACTCATCTCGCTTTCTGAAGCTAAGACCAGGGGGTTCCTCTGAGTTATTTTGGTTTTAAGCCGCGGCAAAACTCTCGTATGTCAAAATTCAGAGATAACAGATTCATGGTCCAGTTTAAGGATACCAATGGTCAGCAAATAAACAGACGTCCAATTGATTAAGTGCACAGATATGACATTTTTGGGGGTATAGAATGAATGTGGGAAGGGTAAAAACTAGGGGTGTAAATAATAATCGTTTTGTATCGATGCATCGATCCAAAAGCCGACGATCCGATGCATCGACACGTCCGCAAGATAATCGATTAATGTTTTTTTTTTCCCTCGGTCTATTTTTATCCATTTGCTCCTGGGCGTAATTCTCCCTCCCGTGCTGCGGTGCCGCTAAACCTATTTTGCCCTCCTACCGCGCTTCCTGGTTATACTCTTACAGCAGTTTGTTGCAGCAAGCTTCACACAGACATTTTTAAATTATGCTCAGTATTGAAGCGTGGTCTGGGCTACACGCTGTGGGTCTAGATACGGCCGAGGCGATGAGGAAGTGGCGGCGAGTTTAGTCCGACGACGGAGGGACAATGGGGCAAAAAGAGCGGAGATTCAGCTGGAAAAAGGCTCCCAGCGTTCTCGCGCACCTCGCTCTTCTAGCGGGTCAAACTTCACGAGTTGTTTTCCGCAATTTCGGTCATAAAAACAAAACAAGCCGGCTTCTGTCTGGTGCACTGTTTGCGGTCAGCTACAATCTGGGAGAGGAGCAGCGGAGCGTCTCTCAAGGGGCGGTGACGTCAACACTCTGGAGCCTTCTTCTTCTTCTTTTTTTTAATGGCGGTTGGCAAACAACTTATAGTTGCATTACCGCCACCTTCCAGAATGGAGTATGGACCAGACAAACTATTATATTCTCCCTAAAATACCCGTTCTTCTTAGAAAATTAAAAATACTACCAAAAACTACATCCCCAGATGACCTTTGAAACAATTCCCTTATATCTAGTTTATTTTTATTCCTGTCTAACTCTCTACACAACATCTCTCTTTCCTGAATATATTTATTACATTCTAAAAAAATATGTTGGACAGTTTCTCTGGAGCCGAGGTATTGCATTGAACTCATTACACTGATATTGTGCAGTATTTTTGCAGTATTTTTTGATGCAACTTTTCTACTTCTGTTATTTGCTGTTGTTTCTAAAGAAAATGCATAATGATATTACAGCTTTGATTGATTTATTTCAAACTTGAAACTTTGTTTAGCCTGTAAGGTGTAAAAAAAAAAAAAATAATAATAATAATAAAAAAAAAATTAACCGATTAATCGATTAATCGAATCGAATCGTGGTGTATTCTTAAGTATCGAAAATAATCGAATCGTTGGGTCAGGAAATCGATACTGAATCGAATCGCCATGATGGATGTGATTTACACCCCTAGTAAAAACTGCCACATGTGTGTGAAAAGTTAAAATGATGACCACCTGATTTCAGTTCTTGTGGGTAGTCTTAATAAAACCGCTTGTCTGTGTTTATTTGATTAATTAAGAAGAGGGGGAGGCCAAGGGTGAGAGTTGGCCTTTCCACCTTCAGTCTCCAGAGTAATCAGCCCTTCCACATCTGAAGCAGGCTTATTTACAGATTGGAAGCTGCAGTATGAGGGCGGCTCCACACGTTTGGATCATCACATAAACTGTGAAGACGTTCAAGCATTTGTTTGGAAACATATCTTTTAATCAGCACAACTCTATAAAGGCTGATCTTTTATGGACTGGTCTTTTTTATATCATTTAGTCCCCAACATTCTATCCAAAGCATTTTTTTTATTATATCATCACTTCTTTTTCAAGCCAGATATGTTTTTTAATGGCTTCCACTGTATGAGTGTGATGAAAAAAACAACAGACAAGAGCTTCAGAGATCAAGACTGGATCTTATTAACCTAGATTTCGTTTTAGCCTAGACTGCAGCTGCTGCAGCTTTACTGCCAGAGAAGACCTTCGGGTTACATTCAGCTCCGTCTTCTTTCACTAACACAGTTGAATATTTCATAACTCCACAGCTCCCACAATGTGCTGCTCCTCTTCTTTTTTTTCAGAAGAAACAGCAGGATGCTAATGGAATAAAGTCAGACCTCTGCACAGGGAAACGTTTGCGTTAATCACAGAGTAAAAACCAAACAGTGTTTGAAATTTTATGCTTAGATGATGTTGCCGTTTTCCAATAACTGCATCCAGAAAGATGGAGGAAAAATATGCACAATGCAAGTCAATACTGAAGGACTGAGGTGTCTGAGTAAAAACAAATTCTTTTCCAGATTCAGAACACATAGTTCATTTTAATGCTTTCATCGAGATTTATTTTTCTTTCCAATGATTTCTATAGGTTTATTTACTGAAAATGTTTAGCGATTTTAAAAGTTGTACATCTGTTATTAACACTTTCAGTTGGAAATGGTTGCCTTCAGAATCAAACATCTCTATACCACCCTGAATATGAAGCCAAACTATGAGGCCAGCTATGAAATAACCAATTCTGAAACAAGAAGGTTTTGATAGAAAGGACATAATGATGTGCGTTTCATCAGAACCAGACACAATTAATTAATCTGTCATGATCTTAGCACTGATGACTGGATTGATGGTTCAGTCCATTCACCTGCCTAGCTCCGCCCAGTTTGTCATTACTGTTCATCTCATCCTTCTTCTATTTAAGCCGTTTGTCCTTAGTCATCAGTGCCAGATAATTTGAGCCGTTGGTGAGAGTTCTCTAGCGTAACCAGTGTGTTGTTCTGATAACCTTATCCTAACTCGTTTCTGCCCTTGGACCTCTGAGCATCCTGTCCATGTTCTGATCTGTTTGCCTGACCCGTCTTTGGACTTCTGCTGGATTCTGCCTTCTCTCGACCCTTGCTTGGATTTCCCTGCAGCATCTCTTCGGATCTCTAATCTTCTGGCCTGAACTTCTGTTTACCTCATTGACATCGGCTTTGGCTTCTCCTTTTGGCAACTCCTGCTCTCCCTCGTCTGCTGGCTTCTGCTCGTCAAGCGGCTCAGCAGCCTTCTTGACTTCAGCTCCTGGAATTCTCGGGGCGGCGTTCGCCGTATGCTGTGGAAAATCACTCGGTGGGATTCTACTCCTTCCTCTGGGCTCGGACTGAACTTTATAACCAGAGATTCTGGCCTTTTTGTCCTAGCTGATGAGTAGCAGATTCGTCAAGCAGTCAATAAAAGCTCTTATAAATCACTTCAGTCTGTCTGCTGGAATTCTGGGTACAAAGTTCTGAGCTTCGACAGAATCCATGGAGGAAAGGTGGAAGAGTAAACTCTTAGCCTTTGGTAAATTTGTCAAAAAGATTTACAAAAATGTAGAGCCTTAGGTCAGTTAGTAAATTATCTAATTATTCTTTGCAAATGCTGATATTTTGAAACAAACTTAAAGATTGTCAGATTGTTAAAATATAACTCTTAAGAGGTGAGAGCTGTGGGATTAAAAGTCTGAGGGGAAATCACCCCAGCCAAAATCTGATTTAATGGTCTGATTAAGATTTTTAATAAGAATTTTTTTTTTTGCCTTAGTTGTCCCAGTGTTAAACCAAGGTGAGAGGCAGAGCGAGTTTTCCTGTATAAACGAACCCTGCGATCCAACTTTGTGTTGCAATGTTATGCCTTTTAACACATAATTTGTGGTAAACAACTTTGTAAAAAAAAACGTAACTAAAAAATAATACTGAAAATGTGAATTTCAAATACAAGGGTCTAAATACCTGCTATTATACCTCCTATTATTTCCTCATTGTGAAAAGGGAATCATTCGAATTGAAGATAGGAGGCAAGTATAGGGATGGGGATCGAAACCCGGTTCTATCAAGGACCCGGTTCCAGTTTTTTCAAAACCCGAAAATCAATAACGTTTGGGCTTATCGATACCACTATCGAGTCTGGTCTTTTTTTTTTTTTTTCCCGGAGGTCCTGTAACATAATTGTGTGTCCCTCGAGTCGCGTCACAGCATTTAAATCTAATCAATCCAATCACTGCAGCATGTCTACCAATGTTTTGGAATGAAATTGTAAGCAAACAGATATTAAAAGTAAAACAAGTGAAGTCTGGCAGTTAACTTTGCTCGCAACTCGAGAATGGCTGAACGGAAAAGACTCCTCCTCCTCCTGCTGCTGCCCCGCCGCACCACAGTCGGGCCCGTCTTCATCATCCACTCAGAGAACCACTGGTTAGCGCGCACACAGACTTTGTAGCTTGTCTGGTCACTTAAAAATGGTAATTGTGAAATCCGTGTTGTAATCGGCAGCATACAAGCTAGTTAGCTTAAAAAGTAAATAAAGTTTCAGACGTGCTGCGTGATGATGTGTTCAGGTTGGCTCAGTAAAACGACAATTAGGTTATCATGATGCGTTCAAGTGTAACGTAAAGAAAAGGGAAATTGAGTTTTTGGCGAGAAACATGAGTAATACAGTTGTATATTGCTGTAATTATTTTACAATATATAATTAAACTACTGATGCCAACATTTATTAAAAATTACATTTAATTTAAAATAAAATTATTTATTTGATAAATATTTTCCTAATCTCTAAAAACCTGATGAAAAGTGACAGACATGTTAATTTTTCTGCAAAAAAATACCTGTTAATTTATGGGCTGATATTTTATTTCCTTTTTTTCTGACACAGCATATTATTCATTTAATTTATATACATTATGACATTTTATTTTTCATTTGGTGCTGCTGATATATTCTAGTTAGTTTTATGTCATTTAGAAGCGGCCTATTACATTAGCCATGTTTACTGAAGGCTAGAAACTTTTTTGTTATGCTCACTTGTTAAGCAATAAAAGCAATACCAGTTCTGTTAAAAACATATTGTCGCATCGTCTTTCCACCAAATAACAGAAAAGTATCGATAGTGGTATCGATAAAGACTCGGATCGATAAGGAGTATCGATAAAGGTATCGATATCAATAAATATTAACGATCCCCATCCCTAGGCAAGTATAGTCGCAAATCACTCAGATCAACACAAATAATCAAATTTATGGTTTGTGGATGAGTCACTGTAAACTGTAGCTGTTTTTTTTACCCTTGTGAATATTTTAGTGTATAAAAGTCACAGAAAATGTCAATTTTTAAATTACCTTATCTTACTGAGCCTAGTATATCACTTAACTTTTTTTGTATATAATAATTAAATTAATTAAATAGATTTCCTTTAACCAACAAGCTGTAAATGAAGTTAAGCTTTCCTAATCAATCTTTATTTAAAATTCAATTTGCACGATACGTTTAAACAGCCTGTTTTTACCAGGATTATTATTTTCCATTTAAATTTAATTATCTATCAAATTAAGTTGAAAACTGCTTTGATGTTTCATTTTAAGTGAACATTCTGAATTAACGTACGATTTTTGGATATTCACTGCCTCTGATGCCCACATATGATCTCTATCTAAATCATTAGGATCTTGAAGTTCAGGAATAGCAGTGCATAGAAAATATTAAGAAAAGGTGTCTTAATTTTTTGTACAACTTGCATAATATTGCAATTTGTAAACATTCTCCATTAAATGTTTAATATATATCTTTTTTAATTTCCAAAAACTATGTATTTTTTTATTTTAATTACATATAATTACAATGTCTTACAGCATGTTTATTGGAGAATTATGCCTGGCTTCATATATATCAGTGTGCGACATATTTTTTTATTTTTTTTTATTAAATTTTCCAGATGAATATACAAAAAATGACATAAAAGAACAAATCACCACCCTACCCTTGCCCTCCCAGAACAGCACATCATAGAACACTTTCACAGTCAAAACAACATGACAAAAACACCATATATTGATCTAAAGCATTCCACAAGCATGAAAAAAAGGAAAGTTATACAGAGTATTAAGTAGTGACGAGTCAGTCTTAATCACTTTTTCGTTGAAGGAATTTTAGTACAGGGTCCCATACTTTCTCAAACACAGCTCCCTTATCTTCGTTATAATGTCTCAGTCTTTCCAGGTGCAGAGTATTTGCTAGTTCTCCCAACCACATATCAAATGAGGGCTCAGAGTCATTTTTCCAAAATCTCAAAATTAATCTTTTAGCAATCACCGAACCAAACAAGACAGCCATTTTCTCATTTTTAGTGGCTGGTTGCAAAGCACTGGAGATTCCAATGATGGCAATAAGAGGATCTGGATCCCATCTTTTTCCGAAAGATGCTGAAAAAAAATTAAAAATTTTCTTCCAGAATGAGTGCAGCTGAACACATGACCAGAAGGAGTGCGTCAGGTTACCAATAGCAGCCCGACAACGATTACAAATTGGAGACACACTAGGAAAGAACATGCTCAGTTTCTCCCTCGAATAATGGAGCCTATGTATAGTTTTGAACTGTATGAGGTTGTGTCTGACGTTGATTGAACAATATTGAATACTTTTCAAACCCTCCTCCCACAGATCTTCAGATAACTGTTGCCCCAACTCATCCTCCCATGCCTTTTTAATGCTGGTCGTGTCTACGCATATATTGTTAAAGATCTTATAAAAGTGAGACACTGCCCCCCGACTGACAGGATCAA
Organism: Cyprinodon tularosa; assembly: GCF_016077235.1. Taxonomy (NCBI): domain Eukaryota; kingdom Metazoa; phylum Chordata; class Actinopteri; order Cyprinodontiformes; family Cyprinodontidae; genus Cyprinodon; species Cyprinodon tularosa. The sequence goes on along the minus strand of NW_024038975.1, from coordinate 391,832 downwards.
ATTTATTTATTTCCTCTAGGGTTTCATGTTTTGTTAAAGTTCCAAAATCCGATAAATTTTTCCTAACATAGTCCCGTACCTGCAGATAACGGAAAAAACTCGACGGGGAAAGATTATACTCGGAACGTAACTGTGCAAAAGATGCAAAAGTTCCATTAATATATAGATCACCTATCACATTAATGCCCTTCATTCTCCACATCCGAAAGACAGCGTCACTCAGACCTGGCGCAAAGGAGTGATTTTTACAAATAGGAGTGTCAAAGTAAACCTCTGGAGCTTTTATAAATTTTTTTATCTGATTCCAGATTCTGATAGTATGGCCAATGACAAAATTATTGGTATATAAAGTTTTACTGACTTTAATGGGGCTGTTTAGGAGGGCAGGTAGAGACGTATTACAACAATGCAGACGCTCTAAAGATAACCAGGTAGGACATGTCCCGTCAGATGAGAGTGGGCCCCTCTTCCACCACGCCAGGATGTATAAATGGCAAGCCCAGTAATATTGCTTAAAATCGGGTAAGGAGAACCCACCATCCATCCCCGGCTTACATAAGTGTTTTTTGGAAATTCTGACTCTTTTATAGCCCCAAATAAAGGGAATAATAATAGAATCTAATTGTCTGAAGAAGGACACACCTATAAAACATGGAACAGATTGAAATAAGTGAAGGAAACGCGGTAATACCACCATTTTAATGGCGTTGATCCTACCAGCCATAGATAGTGGGAGCGTCCTCCAGAAATCAATATTCTGCTTGAGTTGAAGAATTTTACTTTGCCAATTCAGCCTTAAAAGATCTTCTGGTTTTTTTGTTACCAACACGCCCAAATATGTAAAGGATTCATAAGCTATCTTAAATGATGTGGACGTCAAATATACCAAATCAGCATCTGTGGTAAGTGGCATTAGCTCACTTTTGTCCCAATTAATAGAGAAACCTGAGAAACTGCCAAAACTGTTGATCAGTGTCAAAAGAGGAGACAACGATTTACGTGGTTTAGAGACATACAAAAGTATATCATCTGCATACAGCGAAATATGATGCTTACAATTAAATATCTCAATAGGGGAGATTGAGGGGTTTTGTCTTATGCTGGCGGCCAGAGGTTCGATGATAACTGAGAAGAGAAATGGGGAAAGGGGGCAGCCTTGACGTGTACCGCGATGAATAGCAAAGGGACCGGAGATATTCTGATTAGTAATAACGGAAGCAGTTGGGTGTGAATAAATTATTTCAATCCATTCTGTAAACATGGGTCCAAAACCAAATTTTTTGAGAGCATACATCATATAAGGCCATTCTACTTGGTCAAATGCACGTTGTGCGTCTAACGAGATAACAATGGACTCATTTGAATGATTTGAATATAGGATATTGAAAAGACGCCGCAGGTTAAAAAACATATGCCTACCTGGCATAAAGCCAGTCTGATCCGGGTGGACGATTAAACCAATGTATTCTTTGAGTCTATTGGCTAGAATTTTCCCAAGAATTTTGGTTTCTAGAGGTAACAACGAAATTGGGCGGTAGGATGAAACAACCTCTGGATCCCGGCTAGGTTTAGGAATGAGCGAAATATTGGCTCTGTATAAAGTGGGAGGCAGTCTTGACACTTGCTTAGAATGGTTTAACATACGTAAAAGTAGAGGTGATAATATAGAACTAAATACTTTGAAGAAGTCAGCACTGAAGCCGTCGGGACCCGGTGCTTTGTTATTAGGAAGTGAAGAGATAACAGATTCAATTTCCTGTAAAGTTATGTCGGCTTCCAGAGCTTCAGCAGAATCTGATGGGAGTTTTGGCAAATTCAAATTTTCAAAAAATATTTCCAGATTTTCAATATCTAGTTTTCCCTGTGACTGATAAACACTAGCATAGAAGTCCGCAAAGCAGTTATTGATTTTATCCGGTTCTGTGAGTAAAGTTCCATCTTCAAGCTTAATACGATGTATGGCTCTAGAGGCCTGTGATTGTTTGAGCTGACGGGCTAAAAGCTTATGAGGTTTATCACCTAACTCAAAGTATTTCTGTTTGACTTGTCCCAGTAATTTAGAAACTTTTCTTGACGTAATAGAGTTATATTCATAACGTAGAGCTGTTATTTTTTTCAGTGTATCTGGACACTGCTTTAATTTGTATGAGTTTTCTAAGCTGGTCAACATGTCTTCTATTTTATCCAACCTAATCTTGGATTCCTTGTTTTTTGCTGCCTCGAACGAAATTATACATCCCCTTATAACCGCCTTCATTGCTTCCCAGAGCGTTGAGTCATTTACATCCCCATTGTCATTGGCACTCAGGTATGACTTAATTTCGTTTGAAATAAAAGAGCAAAATTCCTTATCTTTCAACAAAGTGTTATTTAAACGCCAGTTCCACCCCGCCTTTTTAAAATTTAATTTGAGGTTCAGTGACACAGGAGCGTGATCTGAATATTGTGATATTTACAGCTTGATACTGCTGCTAGCAACCTAGAGTCTAACAGGAAGTAATCAATCCTAGAGTAGGACTTATGTACTGCTGAAAAGTATGAATAATCTCTCCCAGTGGGATTTAGCAGTCTCCAAATGTCAACCATATTGTGGGATTGTAATAGATTTTTAAGGGATTCACTGCTCTTGAATGATTTAGACTGAGAGCGTTGTCTATCTAAAACTGGGTCCAGGATTAGGTTTAAATCCCCGCCAAGGATTATATTAGAGCCAACCCAATCCGGCACTACATTAAAAAGGTCTTGAAAAAAGATGGGATCATCAAAATTAGGCCCGTATATATTTATTAGTGTCACTGGTATAGAATTCAGCAGCCCACTAACAATCACATATCTACCCCTTTGATCTGAAATTGTCTGCTTGTGAATGAAAGGTGTATGTTTTTTAATCAGGATTGCAACCCCTCTAGTTTTTGTGCTGAAATTTGACTGGTAAACATGGGAAGCCCATGAGGGGCTAATAACTTTTACAGCTGTTTTCTTAATATGGGTCTCCTGGAGAAAACAAATATCTGCCTTCAGTGAACGCAGATGTGCATAAACTTTACCTCTTTTTAGAGGGCTGTTTATTCCTCGAACATTCCAGCTAATTAAATTAACCCCGCCCCTACAATGTTTATGTGGATCAGTCAACATCAATTCGTGTACATTTTAGCAATCAACTGTTGCATGACTGTGAAGATAATTTTAAGGTATTCAGAACACATTGATGTGCAAGAAACAATATTCTCAAAAACATAACAAACCCTCCCCACCCCCCAACATAACTGAACAGAACCCAGAGCGGAATCTCTATACCTCCACCTTAAAGCTGGAACTACCCGCCCACCCTGTGGAGGACAAGTAACAAGCTTCCCCACCTTTCCAACCGGGACAGCCACTCAACTCCACACAGTTAGCTTATTAAAACAAACAAAAAAAACTTTGAATTCTCACCCGATGGCAAAAATTTTCTCACTTTCAAAAAGTCTCAAATGTATCAACGAAAGGAAAGTTTGTCCACCTGCTTCATTTAATACCAGACTGCCAGTCCTCTATCTCCCGGCTCAGGAATTTTTCGGCTTCCACTGGAGTGTCGAACGTAGCGGTGTTGTTATTCACGGTGACCATGAACTGCGCCGGGTATCGGAATCCATAACGAATCTTCTTGGATCTGCATTGCTCCTTGATAGCTTGGAACGCCTGACGTTTCTTCATTACAGCTGAGGTGAGGTCGGGAAAGATGAACACCGAGCGACCGTCGTATTGCAGCGGACTTTTCTCCCTCGCCAACCGCAGCATACGCTCTCTCTCTTGAAAATAATGCATCCTGACAATGATGGCTCTCGCCTTCCCGTCTTTGGCATGCGTTAGGCTCCGGTGTGCCCGATCCACTTCAATTGGACGATCAAAATTGTCCTCTCCCAGCAATTTGGGCAACAGTTTACAGACAAACTCCGTGGGTCTACCATTCTCGGCTCTCTCCGGTATGCCTACAATGCGTATATTCTGCCGGCGTGAGCGCGCCTCCAGGTCGTCCAGCTTTGCTTGCTGTAGTGAGCATTGAGCTGCCAGACTGTCGTACCTTTTCTCTAGCTCCGAAATCCGTCTATCCTGTGACCCCACTGCGGCCTCGGTTGATGTCACACAGTCACAAATATCCGAAAGCGCCGCTTTGAGACTGGAAATTGATCCGTTGAGCTCAGTAAACCTCGTGTCGACCGTGCTGCTAAGCTTACTTATAGCTGACAGAACGTCCTCATTGGTGACCGATGGACCTGGAGAGCACATGGGGCTTGTGTTAGCCTTAGCCACTTCAAGGCTTGCTAGTTTGGTCCGGTCGTCCAAAGTTTCCTCCCCCGAGCCTTTGTCTTTCTTATTAAGTTTGGGCTTGGTCGTTCTGTTCATAGTGTGATGGCGCACTATGAATATGCTAGGCAGAAGTTTAAATATTATTATTTAGGGTGAGAAAGTAGTGGAGTTAAGTCGGAGCTCCCTCAAAACACGTCTACTCCATGTTGAGACCCAGGCCACGCCACCTGTGCGACATATTTTAAGAAGATTTCACACACATATTGATGCCATTACTGCTGCTATTCAAGTAAAAAAAAACAACTAATTAAATGTGATATTATTGCATGGCAAGCCCACAGCAAACCTAATTAGTGTCTGTGTTTGAGGTTTGCAAAGCTGAGTTGACTTTTCCAATCTGCACATCCTGGTAAGCATGCAAAGGCAATAAGATACCAAAGGTTACAGAGGTAAGAATCATTTTTTTAATTCAAATTTATCTGCATGGCATCAGGCATAAAATCATTAAGCAGAGGTTCAGTTGAACATCTGCTGCACAAAGTCCCCACAGAGACAAGTGTCCTCATGCCGGAGGTTTAGGGAGGGCACAAGAAAAGCAGTGAACTCTGACATCACAGCAATCTATTACTCAGCTTAACCCTTTCTCCCTGTGCTGCCTCCAAATTGCATTTCTGCCTCTATGTTTTTTGTTTTTTTTTCCGACCTGCAGCATGTGTCGGGCAGTCGTGTCGATGGGTTTCCCACTGATTGGTTTCCCAGACTGAAGTGAGGTGTGATGTATTTCTAAGCCCAAATGGAGCTCAAGGCTGCATGTAAAATCAGCATGCAGCACGCTTTGTGAAGCTATGGATGAGAAGAGCATTAGAGTGAGCGAGAGGGAGGGAGGGAGGGAGGGAAACCCCACAAAAAAAAAAACGGCACTCCAGGGATCTTATGTTATTCGGTGCAGCAGCTCTGATTAGAAGGAATACAGAAACTCAGGGCTATCAGCAGCTTTAATCTGCATGTAATCTGCCTGCTAAAAGATCATTTTCATGTCTTAAAGGAAGGTAAACATACATCCCAAACGCCATAGATGTAAAAAAAAAAAATTAATGTGCAAACACGCTTAAATTTAGTAATTTAACAGTTTGGCATCACAAAGCAAATATAGCATTAATAGAAACTGTGGTTCAATAAGCATTCAACATAACTTATATTAAGACAAAATATAGAACTAACTAATTAATCCCATTATAAGAACAAACAAATGGTTTGTATTGAGAAACCAACAAAAGAAGCTAATCTATATGCTAATCTTCTATGCTGACCAGAGAACCCGTTTGTTAGCCAGGAGCAGGAGAGATGGTTGTGCAAATATGCACAAACTGGGTTTGCGTCATAAATCTCCATTACAGAGAAACCAAAAAAATTATGAAAAAATTTTCCTTCGTTATATATCTGCTTAGAAACATAAAGAACTTTAATTATCCTTTTAACAATGTTGTTGGCATATTGCAGCATCAGGAGACCACACATGTTTCTTGTGAGCAAAACATTTTAAATAGTTTCTTTTCATATTGTGACGATGTTGAATAAACTAAATATTTGATGAGAAACATTGTGGGTTTAACCACATTTATAAAACAACCTGCTCAGCAGGTGAAAATGGTAAACAGATCATATTTTACCAAGCAGCACCTTTACACATTCAAATGTTATATTGATTTTAACTGTCTGTAAGATCCACAAAGAAACAATGGTCCAATTTATTGGCATTATTTATTGTATAAAAAGCACAAATGTAAGGCCAATCATCCCTTTATGTTCACATTTAACACCAAATTAAACTGTTTTGACAGAAATATATTTAATGTGTGTTTAAATGTACATAATAGAGAAAAGTGTGTAACCTAGTGACTACAATGCATTTACCCATGTGTTGGATTTCAATCAAACCACCAATTAAAACAATATAAATAAGACTTTGAACAATTTTAGAAATTGAAATGTATAGATTAAAAATCCCTCAGTTTTTTGTGTCCATAGGAATGTTTAGAGCACTAACTCATCACGGCACAAGTTTATAAAAAGTATGCATTTCTTTTTTAGCATTATTAAACCACCATCTAGGAGCACTCAAATTCAAGGTTGCTTTTTGTCTTGGAAAGATTGTGCAACTTCAATAAAATGTTAAATAATATTAAACCTATAATAATGGTAAGATTGCAGTGGGAGCTAAGGCAATAAGCAAAACGTACGGAGGGACGGATCCAACATTTATTGGTCTGTACATGTCAAGTATTCTTCATCTATAACAAATTTTTCAGCTTCTGATTTACAAAATGATCCCATTATGGACCCAAGACCAAAACAATCTGTTCGATATACAAATATTTCTACTATATCAATTAACCTTTGGTATAGCAATAATACACACAGCATCAACAACCAATATATTTGGTTTAGTCTTTTTCCAAGTAACCCTTTTTATGTTAAACAAGTAAAACAAAAACACCCAACTTTTGAAATCAATGCTCTAAATAGTTTACGCTGCAAGCAAGATGAATTGTCACAGGATTGGTAAATTCAACAAACCCCGAAAAATGCATTTTGCCAGAAGCCAACAGATGCGTTGGCCTTGAATACAGAATTTTATTGAACCAATGAAATGACGTGTATGACATCAACAAGGAATGCCAGGCTGGAGCAAAGCAAATATGGCTAAATAGGTGGTACTACCTGTAGCAAAAGAAGGGATTTGTACCTTTGTGGAAGGGAAAGATGTTTGGGTATTCCTCACGACCCGATTAAGTAAAAGTTTGCTTTATCAGTCAACTCAGCTACTAGTGAAACCAATTAACTATGTTATTTCAAAGCTGTTAAATGTGCCACTTGGTGATTTACCCAATCAGCTCCAAGAATTAAACTGGATGTCCCTCCCTTTTTCACATATGGATACTGTGTAAAATTTAAATTGAATCATACGTATCAATCTGATGAAAGCCAAGTAACTAAATAAAGGTTTTATGTAATTCTTTTTTTTTTCTACAGCAACTCAAATTCTTAAAAGTAAAAATGACTTCTGACCAGACAGACAGCTCCATAGCCCGGGATACCTGCCGACACATCAGTCTGACAGGATGAGCTATAGCCTGAAACATCTGCTCTGATATTGCATCTATAGCTGTCAGTGTATGTGCACACATTTCCGTGCACAAGGGGGTCTATTCTCAGTTGCCTCATTTTGGAGATGCAGCCCTCTAATGCTGTGTGACTGCACTCCCCAGGGGTTTCTATTCGCTCCACTGCCTGAGCCCTGCTGCCTGCGTGTAGAGAAATTAGGGAATCCCTGCATTCGCTGGCTTTCAGTGCTGCTTTATTCATCCATTTGTTCCCCCTCCTCCTGCCTGCAGCCTGAGTGCTGTGCAAAGGCTCAGTTATCATTAGGGAGGCATTCCTGGGACAATGATGAAAACATCCTCAGCAGATACAGAATCTTTTTTCTTTATGGAAGCCAAATAAACCAATTTGGAAGAGTGCCACTGTGACAAATTACACTATATCTTCAAACGAACTTGCTTGTAAAATTCACTGCAGTATAAATTAGCGGAGATAATTTTCCCAGCTGAACAAGAACACAAGCCTTTACACTCAATTTAAAAACACAGACAGAAGAGTTAGAAAGTAGGAATATTCTTAAACCTCTTCACATTCTATCACAGTTCCTCTTAATGTGTGTATATTTGTATGAAGTGAATTAGTACTTTAAAGGGTTTCTGTTTTTTTAAATTTTCATATACACGTTTAATGTGTGCAGTGCATCTGTCTTTAGGCTCTTTACATTAGATCCCATGAAATAACATCCAGTGCAAACAATTCACTCAACTAAATTAAATAAAGCTCTTCAGTGTGAATGTTAATATCAGCCTCAGATGTTTTAGAGAACCTTCAGAAGCAACCACTGTCATGAAGACCAAGGAACACATCAGATTTATCCCAGATTAGGGCTTGGACACATTTAAAGCAGGACAATCTTTTAAAAGAAAATTCAAAATCTTAAGACTCCTGATCTACTTGCAAAATGCCAGGTGGGACAAAAAACTCACACTTGACTTCAATTTGACTACATCCTCCAAACAAGCTGCAAGTGAAAACCTGTTAAGGGAGCAAATTACTTCAGACTGGGAAAGATATATTGAAGCACATGCAGGGATTAGAAATGTTCCATTTAAAGTCCAAACCTGATTTAGAATCAGTGGCACAAGCTGAAAACCTCCGTTTATTGAAGCTCTTCATCTAATCTGACTGAGCCTAAACTATAAGTACCCGCACTTTGCTTACTGCAATAACAGGTTCTCTGTAGCTACCGTCTCATTGTAAGTAGCCACTTAGGCCAGCAGCCAAATACATCTGACAAGGGTAATAGCTGTTTGGAAAAGCTGGATGCGTCTTTGTAAAGGTTTTACATCACTATACTAAAACTGGCGACAGATTAACACTCAATGCCAAAAGGCTGAATATAACAAATGCCCAAATCATCCACAAACCTTTTATCCTCAATTGGGAAAGGCGCTTGACCCAATGCAATCTCATTTTTATTTTTTTAGTCAAAAGATGGTGAGGAGTAGGTAAGAGTTTATTTTTATTTTATTTTTTTCAGAAAACTTCAATAGTTTCTCTGCCTTTGCTCGGTTGTTAAAAATACAGAATCCCTCCTGCCTTTCAGAGTGGATGAAACTCTGGATGTTTTTATTACACACAAAGTATAAACAAAACATTAATGTTCTGATCTGAAGTTAATTCAGATCAGATCAGTTAATTATCAAGACCACAGATTTCATATAAGCCAGTATTCCTTAACTCAACACCTTTATCTCCCGGTGCACATAACATGATCTTCTATGCTGAACCAAAAACCTATGAACTGGAACCAGGTCTTGATCAGGTCATCCAGAGTGCACTGAGCATTGTGTCATATAACCCTGCAGCAGCACGTACATGCAACCTTTTCCAGAAACATCATTTACCCCTGAGGACAGCCGGGACATTTGGAGAATCCATGAACAAGGTCAGCATTTAACAAGCAGCTGTTAAAGAGGCTCAGACCAACTTGATTTATTTGAGCTAAGCCCCTCTCCATCTCATTGCATGTTAGGTTAGAAGTTAAAGAGCTACAGATGCATATTTTATTCATGCAATGGTTGGTTTGTTGTCAGAACCAGTGGAGGCGACTGAAAGCAGCTTTCCTGCTGCATTGCACCTGCTTAAACGCGCCTAACTTTGCAGGGGAAGTGGGCTGTCTGCTCCCAGGGATGTGTTCCCGGTCCGCCGAGGTCGTGATGATGGGCGGAAAGCAGCCCCCTCCCAGTCTTTCCTTCCCTGCCCAAAACAAGAAATGACTAAAAAAAAAAAAAAACTAAAATAAACCAGGAACTGCAAAGCGGCGTGTGAGCAAATCAAATACAGCTGTTTTCCTTCCTGACTTGTAGAGTGGAGTCTTACCTGGAGGCGGCGGAGATAAGCGGGGCAGGTTAGGATGTCGGTCCGGGGATCACGGTTGGTTTGTCCGCCTGTCGGTGCGCCTCAGCACCGTCTGAAGCCAGAGCTCCACAGCCAGGGTGTTCCCGACAGGAGGGGGCGTGGCGAGCGTGGATCGTGCATGTGTGCGTGCACGCGGGGGACACGCACAAAACCCCCCAAAGATATCTCTCTCTCTCTCTCTTTTTTTTTTGCCAATGCGACATTTTTATTCCCATATTTATAGACTTTATAAATCTCATTCCGGGCAGCATAGTAATGTTGAGGGAAACTCCCTCAGGGGCGCCTCCAGAAATGTTTCATAGGGGTGGCCAGATATCTGGGGCCTCTGAAAAGAAAAGAAAAAATCATCCCTCTTTTTAAATTACCATCCCCCCATATCATCTCCTAAATGTGTAAAATTTCTACTATATATTAATAGTAATGGCAATAATATTGCCCTTTCAATATTTGGCGGGCTGTGGGCTTACGAGTAGCCTGAGCAAAATTAATAAAATCAAAGAAGTTGCCTACCATGAATATGAAGCTGATCCCAGTGGGAAATTTGTCCTGCATTTGTCCCTAACTATGTAGGGACAGTGATAGCCATGCCAGTCCAGGAACTGACTGCAGTTCTACTGTAAGGTGCCTTGGTCACTGTAAACCTGACATGTAACAACCAAAAAAAAAAAACCTAGCATGTTTCTTTAGGTTAATAGACTATATTAATTAGGCTATGTATGCCTTTCTTTTTTATTTTTTATTTTATTTTTATTTATTTTTTCAATTAGACTACTTTAAATAGAAATAGAAACAGGAAAAAATAGTGCAATTTTTATATATAGAAACCATTGCATATTATTAAACAATCCGTGTATCATTCGTTCTTTCTATTTTCAATTGTCAATCAAAAAACAAAAAATAAAAAATTGACTGGTTATTTTGTTTTTTGTTTTTTATTGTTAAACCAAAAACGAAAAAAGGATTTGTTTTTCATATATCAATTCTAAGCTCAGATCTAGAATACGAAATGGAAAAACGGACAGCAACGCAGAATTTGATTTTAATATTTAATCGGTACAGTTTACATGACCCGGAAGTTTGGTGGAGCTTTAGCTAAAAAAAACAATTGGCTTACCCCCATAGATATCCATAATAAAGGCTTTATTATGGATATCTATGCTTACCCCCACCACGTTCGATCAAGCTGCACCAGATAAGGCAGTCGGACCTATCAGCCATGGACAGTTACGGTCAAGGATCCAAGCGTGTGACTCTTAAGGAGGAGGACATGACAACGGAGAAAATCAGCAGGATTTTCCAGGTATAACTTTTTTCTTGAAACTTTTCTGTGCACTGTACTTTTAACTAGCAACAACAAACAGCGTTCTAGCGTCGCCATGGTAGCCACTTCATCACCCCACTGCCTCGCAAAGAGCTATTTCCGGGTCACGTAAACTGTACCGATTAAATATTAAAATCAAATTCTGCGTTTTTCCATTTCGTATTCTTGATCTGAGCTTAGAATTGATATATGAAAAACAAATCCTTTTTTCGTTTTTGGTTTAACCATAAAAAACAAAAAACAAAATAACCAGTCAATTTTTTATTTTTTGTTTTTTGATTGACAATTGAAAATAGAAAGAACGAATGATACACGGATTTTAAACAAATACTGGTTATGTAATTGGACAGCAGAGTGAGGGGGGACTAGTTTAAACTTCTCTAAGACAAACTTATTTTTGCAAAAGTGTCTGATAGAGAGTGCACTGGCCTCAGGGGTGAAAAACCTTCCAGATATCCTAAACCACAGATGACCTAATTTACTCACTTACCTCTCTAAAAATTTGATCTGTGTTTTACCAAATCTTTGCGTAGCTCTGAGTATGGAGAGCATTCTCCCTGTGAATGTTTATCTGCAGTGCAGAGCTTTTCCAAGCTAAAATGCATTAATATGATTATCAATAACAAGAAAGTTGTTTGGCAGATCATTTAAAGTGATGTCATCAATGACTTAGCATTAAGAAAAACTGGTAGTGGAGTACTGAGGAATAAAAGTGTATCATAAAAATATAATGTATGGGTAAACGTAATTTATGTTATTAAACACAGTTATTGCAAAAAATTAACATAGTTTTACAAGCTAATTATATAACTTTAAATTTTAGGTAACTGTTTACTGCAATTATTCAAAAGCAGGATCAAATTTAACTTTTTAGTTGATTTAATTATACCTGTTTTTGTAGATTTTAATATTTTTTTTTATAAAGGCTGTTTTATTTATTACTGTTATTTATGAACATTGCAGTTGCAGTCAAAAGAAAAATGTAAAAGTCACCTTACTTTTTTGAATGTGGGCTTAAGCCCACACTATTTGTTACAAATACAAAAAAGCAAAAAAAAAAAAAAAAAAAAAAAAAACACTCTCAGTGTAGTATTTTGATTTTAATGATTACATGCTTTTCATTAAATCTTAAACAAGCAGTACTACCCAAACATTTACTACTTAAGGATCTGTTTCCTGGTGTGGACAGGAAGCAGTGAGGATCTCCTGGGCTCAGTGCTAAACTTCCTTCACAGCATGGCAGTGCTGAGTGAGACAGAGGCTGAACACACCCTGCTTACTGCCACAGCTCTGCTCTGCTCAGGTCAGGTATCTCCAATTGGTAAACATTTTAACCAGGGGCTGTTTAACAAGTTATAGAACAAAGAATCTAATTGTCTTAGATAGCTTTCTTTAAATAAAGTTAGTTTCCCGTATAAACTAAAAGGACTTAAAGCGAATATTTAAGTGAAGGTTTCTATCAGCTTTGCACATCTAGAGCTCTTTAATTACCATAACAGATCAATCAGAATGAAAGGACACTACCTTCAGAAGTGAAATTAAGATTTTTTTTTTTTATTTTTTTTTTACAGATTCTCATCTTTTTTAGGTCTGGATTTTGACTGGGCCATTCTATCAAATTAATAGGTTTTGATTCTAATAGATTCTAGCTAATTCTTTATGCTTAGATTAGTCCTGCTTGAGGCGGAACTTCTGAATCAGACTGAAGTCTTTTGTGGCCTTTAACAGATTTTCTTCTAGGACAACTCTGTATGTAGTTTAGTCCATCTTCGCTTTAAAGGAATAGTACACCCAAAACATGATTAGCCTTCATTTTCTACTCACCCCCATGCTGAACAACACTCTGGAGTACTTTTTTGATATCTCAAATGCATCTGGAGATCTGGGAGGCTTCTTGCTGTCTGCTGACATTCAAATAATGGAGGTCTATGGTGCCCGAGACAGAAAGGTCCATAAAAGTCCACAAAAAACATGTCAATATTCCTCCATACTGCTCGTCCAATGTATTCCAAGTGTCCTGAGTGGGTAGCATCCAGAATTTACTCGAAACGAAGTCATTTAGAATGTTTTTAGAGCATAAACAGTAGTGTATAGGATTTCCTGAAAGCGCGCACATGCGCGCTCACGACGCTACGGAAGCCGGCAGACCAAGCCAGATGAAAGTGCGCATTCAGCGTCTGCTCTGCCAATAATGCAAGCGTAGAAGAAGAAATGTGCTGTTTACCTGTGCAAAGAAAGAAACAATGAAAGAAAAATGTCTGAGGACTTCAGTGTTGAGGAAGAGCATGAGTTCTTTGCCGAGCTGAATGCGTTGGTTTGGTCTGCCGGCTTCCGTAGCGTCGTGAGCGCGCATGTGCGCGCTTTCAGGAAATCCTATACACTACTGTTTATGCTCTAAAAACATTCTAAATGACTTCGTTTCAAGTAAATTCTGGATGCTACCCACTCAGGACACTTGGAATACATTGGAAGAGCAGTATGGAGGAATATTGACACGTTTTTTGTGGACTTTTATGGACCTTTCTGTCTCGGGCACCATAGACCTCCATTATTTGAATGTCAGCAGACAGCAAGAAGCCTCCCAGATCTCCAGATGCATTTGATATATCAAAAAAGTACTCCAGAGTGTTGTTCAGCATGGGGGTGAGTAGAAAATGAAGGCTAATCATGTTTTGGGTGTACTATTCCTTTAACCCCTTTAGCTTCCCAGTTGATGGAAAGCATTCCCATAGCATGATGCTGCCATCATGCATGTTTCCTGGATGGCACCGCCTTTTACAGTTGCCTTTTGTGTTGCACTTCTGAGGATGGGCCAACTCTTCTCCGTTGCAGCACATTTATTTTTGCAGAAACCAGGTTTCTCAGGGCCCAGGTTGGAGCAGCAGCGAGACGAGGGCCACAGTGTTTCGGCCGCCTGCTGTGCAGACTGACGAAGCTACGCACCCTCCATCATAACTACCTCCCCCTGACAGGGCAGCAGCCAGCACACTGATGAAGAGGAGATTCTTCTCTCTTCCCCACGCAAAGGCCTCTTTGAGACAAGAAAGAGTTGAACTGGCAGCCTTTTTTTCCCTCTGTGTTCATTAAGCTTTGGTGGTTTCAGATTGTTAGGGTGGAGCAATTAATCTGATTTTTTAATACTTATCAACATGAACACCACTGAATGCATTCACTGGTGCATCTCTAGACGGAGAATAGTGACAGGCGAAAACAATATTTATCTAAAGTGCAAAATGTTTATATATATATATATACCGTAAATTCTCTAATATAGGCCCGGGCCTTTATTTCACTCAAGTGCATCGCGGTCCAGGCCTTTATTGGATAGAGGCCAGTATTAGAGACAGGCCTCTATTGCTATTTGAGCAAAACAGACTACCAGTGGAATGAATAAAAATGAGATTTTGTGTCTATTTGAACCTATAAAACACTAGGTTCATTTATTGAAAAAGTACAGTTACCATGTCTCGCTTGGTTTGAAGTAAAAAAAATAAAATAAAAATCCTCCAATTCTGTTTAATTCTCCTCCTCAGTTTCCTCCTCCTCATCACTCGCGCTGCTCCTCCTGTTCTGCTGCGTGTCTGTTCTCTTCCTCGCGCAGACGGGTAGTAGTCAGGGCCTGTCGTTCAGCTGCGCAGGGCTGTGGTACTTGTATGTTACTACCACAAGTATAATGTTGAGGTATGCCCAGAAAAAACGTTTATAGCCCCGGCCTGTATTAGAGACCGGCCATTATTTACCTCCTCTGACAGCGAGACCGGCCATTATTAGAGACCCGGCCGCTATTGGAATACAGGCCAATATTAGAGAATTTACGGCATGTATGTATTTGTATATACATATATGTATATACAAATATATACATATATATGTATATACATATATGTATATACATATATATATATATATACATATATATATTTTTTTTTTTACAATTTTGGTATAATTCCTGCTAGTGGGTCGCACTGTGAACTCAAGATATGTTTTAAAGTCTCTATACTCCAGTTAACGATTAATCGAATTACTAAATTTGTCAATACTCAATTATTCAGATTAATTGTTTCAGCCCTAGTGAAACACATGAAATGGGTTAAACAGTAACTACAGCCTAAATGTATAATAGAGTGAAGTTATTGTTCTAAATGCTCAGTGTCATTTGCAGTTCTCATGCAAATAAATGTAATTCATTTGGCGTCCCTTTAAGGAACAGGATAAGGGCCACTGAAAAAAAAAAAAAAGTTAACTGGATACTGGCGGCCAGTGGAAAGAAGGTTTTATGTCTGTCTCGTCTCCTGCTCGTCCGCTGTTCCTCCCCTGCTGAGTCCTCTGGGTTTTTGGCTCTTTACCCAAGGAGGATCGGTTTTTATTCCAGTAAACCTGGCTCCAAGGTGGAGACCAGTTTAAAGGTCATGCATCAAGTTCTGGTTCCACATCCAGTCTCAGCTACCCTCTTCCACTGAGCCTGCCCGTCTGCACCTGATCCTGTCTGCCTGATCTGGATCCTGTCACCTGTCTGTTCCTGATCTGGATCCTGTCACCTGTCTGTTCCTGATCTGAATCCTGTCACCTGTCTGTTCCTGATCTGAATCCTGTCACCTGTCTGTTCCTGCCTGATCTGAATCCTGTCACCTGTCTGTTCCTGCCTGATCTGAATCCTGTCACCTGTCTGTTCCTGATCTGAATCCTGTCACCTGTCTGTTCCTGCCTGATCTGAATCCTGTCACCTGTCTGTTCCTGCCTGATCTGAATCCTGTCACCTGTCTGTTCCTGATCTGAATCCTGTCACCTGTCTGTTCCTGCCTGATCTGAATCCTGTCACCTGTCTGTTCCTGCCTGATCTGAATCCTGTCACCTGTCTGTTCCTGCCTGATCTGGATCCTGTCACTTTCTGTTCCTGAGCTGAATCCTGTCACCTGTCTGTTCCTGCCTTATCTGGATCCTGTCACCTGTCTGTTCCTGCCTGATCTGAATCCTGTCACCTGTCTGTTCCTGATCTGGATCCTGTCACCTGTCTGTTCCTGATCTGAATCCTGTCACCTGTCTGTTCCTGATCTGAATCCTGTCACCTGTCTGTTCCTGCCTGATCTGAATCCTGTCACCTGTCTGTTCCTGCCTGATCTGAATCCTGTCACCTGTCTGTTCCTGCCTGATCTGGATCCTGTCACCTGTCTGTTCCTGAGCTGAATCCTGTCACCTATCTGTTCCTGCCTTATCTCTATCCTGTCACCTGTCTGTTCCTGCCTGATCTGAATCCTGTCACCTGTCTGTTCCTGCCTGATCTGAATCCTGTCACCTGTCTGTTCCTGTCTGATCTGGATCCTGTCACCTGTCTGTTCCTGAGCTGAATCCTGTCACCTGTCTGTTCCTGCCTGATCTGGATCCTGTCACCTGTCTGTTCCTGAGCTGAATCTTGTCACTTGTCTGTTCCTGCCTGATCTGAATCCTGTCACCTGTCTGTTCCTGCCTGATCTGGATCCTGTCACCTGTCTGTTCCTGATCTGAATCCTGTCACCTGTCTGTTCGTGTCTGATCTGGATCCTGTCACCTGTCTGTTCCTGATCTGAATCCTGTCACCTGTCTGTTCCTGCCTGATCTGAATCCTGTCACCTGCCTGTTCCTGCCTGATCTGGATCCTGTCACCTGTCTGTTCCTGAGCTGAATCCTGTCACCTGTCTGTTCCTGCCTGATCTGGATCCTGTCACCTGTCTGTTCCTGAGCTGAATCCTGTCACCCGTCTGTTCCTGCCTGATCTGAATCCTGTCACCTGTCTGTTCCTGCCTGATCTGGATCCTGTCACCTGTCTGTTCCTGATCTGAATCCTGTCACCTGTCTGTTCCTGAGCTGAATCCTGTCACCTGTCTGTTCCTGCCTGATCTGGATCCTGTCACCTGTCTGTTCCTGATCTGAATCCTTTCACCTGTCTGTTCCTGCCTGATCTGGATCCTGTCACCTGTCTGTTCCTGATCTGAATCCTTTCACCTGTCTGTTCCTGCCTGATCTGAATCCTTTCACCTGTCTGTTCCTGCCTGATCTGAATCCTTTCACCTGTCTGTTCCTGCCTGATCTGAATCCTGTCACCTGTCTGTTCCTGCCTGATCTGGATCCTGTCACCTGTCTGTTCCTGAGCTGAATCCTGTCACCTGTCTGTTCCTGAGCTGAATCCTGTCACCTGTCTGTTCCTGCCTGATCTGGATCCTGTCACCTGTCTGTTCCTGATCTGGATCCTGTCACCTGTCTCTTCCTGTTCTGGATTCTGTCACCTGTCTGTTCCTGTCTGATCTGTAACCCTGTCCAGGAGCGGCTTCCTTCGGGTCCTCGGGGCTGCAGCACCGGGGACACTGAGTGACGCACGCCACGTCAGTCTACAGTCCAGTGGTTGGATTTCACCCCATTCCAGGGAGATGGACTGGACTGTTAAACCAGGTAAGTGACCAACTCTGATAATCATCTTCTGGCAGATAATCGTGGTCACTTAACTGTGTTTCTCCAGCAAACAGAGAGTCTGAGATTGGGCGGTGCCCCGCCCCCCACCTGCAGTCGCCTCATGCCACAGATCCAACAGCTGCACTTTAGTTTCTGTTTGTCTTTATTTCAGTAAACGTTTTGAACTTTCCTACTGACTGCCTCTCCTTGAATACTGGCTCCACCTGCCCTGTTTCATGACAAAAATTTGTTTTTTTCCACATGGGTATAAAGTATGAATATGTAATAAAACAATTAATTATATTTAAATGTTAATTTAGGATATTGTTTCATCAAATGATATAAGCATTTAAAGTCACGTTGGAACAACATTTGGAATGAACAGCGAGTGACAGCATTAGCAGTTCTACAAAACTAGCATTGAGTTACGTTATTTAAATGATCACATTTTACATAAAAAAAACGAATATATTTCTAAAGCTTTAGACTTCAAATAAAATAAAATCCAGTCTTTAAGAGCAAGTCCACATGTGACTTAGTCAGAGAAAAGACCAACAATATATGATGCTGCAGCACCCCATACATGAAGAACGGGTCTTCCAGCCTACATCACTGCAGACAAAGCAGAGCTTCAGCTCTAATGCTTTATATGCAGAGATTCTAATTAATTACTCAATTAATCCAGATCCTGTTATATCCAGTGGTGGAAAGTAACAAAGTACATTTACTCTCTTGCTGTACTTAAGTACGTTTTTGAATATATTTACTTGAGTATTTTTTTAGGGGGGGACATATAACTCACTCCACTACATTTCAAAGTCAAATATTATACTTTCTACTCCACTCCATTTCGAGGAAGCTGCAAGTTACTCGTTCCCTTTTGCTCAGCTTAGCTTTGTAATCCATTGTTGCTGTTTTTCTTTCTTGAAATGCAATTTTAACATGGCAGATAGCAGGCCTTAGGAATGAATTTGGACACCACTGTTTTAAAGATTAGCATGACATTATAACAATGTGAGAAACTCTGGGCAGATATTATTTGTAGTTTATGCATTTTATTAAGGCGTTAGTTGTTGCCAATGTGGCCAAGTTGTCCAGATGAGTTCTCAAATGAGAGCTGTAGTTTGTTTCTGGTAATAGATTCAACATTTAACCTTTTTTCAATAGTGAAAGTTTGAGGAGAATCAAGAAAATCCTGTTTTCTTTTTGGTTTGTTTTTAAATAAGAAATCAAAAGAGCTGTCTTTATTTTTTGTGTCATTTTTATGCTGAAGTTCTTTCCAGGTGGGGTTGAATCTGTAGCAGGTGGTTCTACACATCAATACATCAGGTGGATTCTGAAAGTTATAAGGTTCTATAAAATTACTCTTAAAGTTATACAGAAAAGTACTGATATTAGGACATTTTATTTAAATTTTTGAAAACTAAACTTTTTGAATACCTACTTGAACATTAATTTCTTCCATCTAAAACTAGGTTTTTATTAAAACAACAAATAGAAAAAATAAGATTAATACAAAGTGGAAGGTAAAATCACGGAATTAGACTAGACTAGGACTTAGACAAACTTAATTGACATTAAGTATACACAAAATGTATACAAAACGATGTTTATACATTAATAATATATTTTCTTTCATAGATTGATTTGGAAAACAGGAAAACAACATTTTCATATGTTATTTGATTTAATTTTGGGATACATTCTTTTAAACCTTTCAAAAAATGATAATGGACCATCCTCCTGGTGCCATATTATAGGCTATAACAGTCAAGTGGAGCGCCCTGCGCGTCAAATATTGAAAGGGATACCCGGTGTGTCATTATGTGACGCAGAGGGAGCCTGACCAAGCGTCCAAATGTGACGAGTTGGGATGGAGAATGTGTTGGAATATTTTCTAAATTGAATACTTCAATACTTCAAATTGAGTAGATGTTTAAACGAGTAACTTTTAATTGTAGTTGATTAAGTTTTTAATAGTATCAAGTACCACTATTGAGTACTTCGTCCACCACAGTGGAGATTATTTTACTCCAAAGATGTGAGTGGGTGTGTACATGGATGCAAATCAGAATGGAGATCAGAAAAAAGCAGCTTTGGATTGAAATTTCTTTCCAAATTCAGATTCAGATTTATTGCACAATATTTCAAACTATGGTAGAAAACCTTAGAAAGCGGCCAGTGAGCTTTAGAACTGGCTGCTTTGCCTCATTAAATCCAAACTTTGACTGAACTCACCTTTAGGTGAGGATAAAAATATAATACTGCAGAAAATCGTGCTTTGTTTGATGCTAATTAGCTGGTGCAGTTAGCAAGCTTTTCTAATTGACCTCACGCACGCGTGCGTGCGCACGCTCACCCGCTGCCATGGAAACGAGCACCAGCCATTTTTAACTGCTCATTTCTAACCTGAACCTTGGAGATTGAAGTTGCTGCTTTCTGTGGTTTGCTAACCTGCTAAAGATGGGCTTCACACCAATGGACAACTGGTTCCTAAATTATCTGGAAGGTTTGTCACTCTTTTACTATGTTAATTAAAAGCAAAAATGTTATGTGAAAAGTTATTAGTTTGATGTTTTTTCATGGAAGTTATGACAGATAGCTTAGCATCTAGCATCTTTGACATCTCAGAGATTAAAAGTGTTTTGTGTTTTTGTCAGGAATGTTAACAGTGATTTAGTGATTTAAAACTATATATTTGTGTTTGAGAAAAACACCTTTGTTGAATTTGAGGTGAAATGCTTGTAAACTAGATGTGCTAGGTCTATGATTTTTATAAAATGCCCTGAAAATAAGTTTGCTCTATACGGAAATGTTGGTGAAATTACATTAAATAAATATAAAATAAATATAAATATATAAAGACACACTAAGAAGGACATTTAACATAATATATTATCAAGCTGAACTGTTTATTTGTTTGTATTTGATAAAAATATATATCATTTTGAGAGTTTTGGAAGTTGACTGAATTTCTCGTGATAAACAACTGGGAAATAAAAGATAAAGATTCTCAAGTTGTTTAGTTTAGTTAATATGTTTAGGAAATGTTAGGTTTATAACTATTTTTTTTTTTTTTTTGCTTTAAATTTATTTTTTATTGGTTGGAAATGAGAGGCATGAAAACACAGATGTAATGATGTAAAACAAAAACACCTTTTGGTTTTTGAGAATAATCTTTGATAATTTAATGTGGAAATGTTTGAATAAATACAAAACAAATGTTTTAGGATAAAACGTTTTTTTTTTAAATATATTTGAACTTGAAAAGGAAGTTCTTTTTTAAAACATGCAGTGGTAAACATATTGGTCTCCATGGATACCTTAGTAGAATGCGTTAAACATGTTTTTAAGGTGGCATATATTTTTGACTTTAATGGAAGATCAAAGGTGTTAAAAAATGAGTGATTTTAAAAGTTACTGGTTTCTGAGGATCGTTTTTGGTAAATTTGGTATCAAATTCTTGCAAAACAAGGTGGCGCCTGGCCCCTTCTGTCAGAGAAGGACTTGAAGAACAAGTATGGTCTCCTTAATACACCAATAAACAACTTTAGCAACTTTTGAAGGGCAACGTATTATTTGTAATATTAATAAAACCCTAAACATTATAATTTTTTTTTTTTTTTTTTTTGTTTCCTAAAACACTTTAATGTTTGCATTTAACTAAAAATCAGATCCTTTACATTTTTGGGCTGTAAAATGTTTAGAACTTGGCTGAGTTTATTATAAGTGCTGTCATTGTGAGGAAAGTGATTCAATATATTATTTCAACGTGTTTCTGCATCCCATGTTTTGATCTTCAAGTGAATGTAAATAATTGAATCTTATCTGTCACCAGAAATAATACGGTTTGTTTACAGATGACTTCATCATTTTCTAGATCTTCAAAACATTTAACGCTGGATGGTTTCTTCTAAACAATTAAAAGTTCTGTATAGGATCCTCTTTCTTAGATTTGTAGAAAAAAAAAGAATCTGAATAGTTTGGCATAAAGTTTGCTAATGTCCATTTCTGCTCTGGGCTTCCTATGTGTGTTAATTATTAAGGTTTTTATTTCTACTCTAGGATGCACTGAGGAAGGGGTCTGATAAGCTGAGGTTCTGATTCTCATCATTTTAGATCTGAAATTTAAAGCCTGATGTTTTTAAACCTTTATTTCTTTTAATTAGGATAATTTTCTACTTATAGTAGATAAACTTCAAAGATTTATGATTATATTACTAAATCACCCAATAAAGCTTTTTTTTCTGATAAAGAAATATATTTAATGGATCAAAACAATTTCTAATTTGGTAATATGAGTTTAATGCAAAAAATGTTTACAAACAGCTTAAAGTTTCCTTCAATCTGAACTAATCTAGATGCATAGTCTAGGTCAGTAGTTACCAAAGTGGGGTGGGTGCCCCCTAGGGGGAGCTTAGTCTCATTGCAGGAAGCATGGTAGAAATAAACTAAATAAATTTACCATTTATTAATTGATAATATTCTCAAAGTAAATTCTAAACCCTACTCAACAGTAAAATAAACATTTACATAAAAAAAATACAATTTAATGGCAGTCTTGTGATTTAAAAGATATCCTCAATGTGATGGTGAAGTCATTAAAATCCTCCTCAGGCTGATACTGAGACAGGAGCACACAATCATATACACACATATATACATATTTTTAGGTATTTCTGTGTGTATTAATTTTTGTATTATTGTGTCTTTTACGACGATGTCCATTTTTATTTTAAAACTAACCAAACCACTAACATTCTTAATAAGTTTTTTATTGAGTTATTTTAGCTCACAGATTGATGTTCTTATTGAATAAATCTACTTTAACCTGACAAAATCACACAGGCACATCCAGTAACCTAAAATAAAGCATTTAATGTTTTATTTAATGTTCCTTTATTAACATTCCTGGTCTAATGATATCTTTCCCTCACAGTTCCAGTCGCCGCCCTTCCTGACCCGGAGCTCCCGTTCTGGATTCAGGAACTGGGTAATTTTAATTTCAATTTTAATAACCTCATGAGAGGACTGGGGAGAAGGACGAGGAGGTTGAGAGAACAGTTACACATTGAAGAGGTGGAGGAAGGTTCTTCTGATGATGATGATGAGAAGGAGGAGGTAGAGGCTGAAGCAGTAGTGGTGGAGGAGAATGAGGAGGTGAAGATACAGGATTTTGTGGAGGTAGAGGTTGAGGACGAGGCTGAGGCTGAGGACGAGGATGAGGTTGAGAATGAGGCTGAGGATGAGGAGGAGGCTGAGGAAGAGGTTGAGGAAGAGGATGAGGCTGAGGATGAGGACGAGGAGGAGGCTGAGGAAGAGGACAAGGATGAGGCTGAGGATGAGGAGGAGGCTGAGGAAGAGGTTGAGGAAGAGGATGAGGATGAGGCTGAGGACGAGGCTGAGGACGAGGTTGAGGATGAGGTTGAGGATGAGGCTGAGGATGAGGAGGAGGCTGAGGAAGAGGTTGAGGAAGAGGATGAGGCTGAGGATGAGGTTGAGGATGAGGATGAGGAGGAGGCTGAGGAAGAGGACAAGGATGAGGATGAGGCTGAGGAGGAGGCTGAGGAAGAGGTTGAGGAAGAGGATGAGGCTGAGGTTGAGGATGAGGACGAGGAGGAGGCTGAGGAAGAGGACAAGGATGAGGATGAGGCTGAGGATGAGCAAGAGGTTGAGGATGAGGCTGAGGATGAGGAAGAGGTTAAAGATGAGGCTGTGGATGAGGCTGAGGATGAGGAAGAGGATGAGGCTGAGGGCGAGGATGAGGCTGAGGACGAGGAGGAGGCTGCGGAAGAGGATGAGGACAAGGATGAGGCTGAGATAGAGGTTAAGGATGAGGAAGAGGTTGAGGATGAGGCTGAGGATGAGGAGGAGGCTGAGGAAGAGGATGAGACTTAGGACGAGGATGAGGACGAGGATGAGGAGGCTGAGGAAGAGGTTGAGGATGAAGTTATTTTAGCTCACAGATCGATGTACTTATTGAATAAATCTACTTTAACCTGACAAAATCACACAGGCACATCCAGTAACCTAAAATAAAGCATTTAATTTTTTATTTAATGTTCCTTTATTAACATTCCTGGTCTAATGATTTCTTTCCCTCACAGTTCCAGTCGCCGCCCTTCCTGACCCGGAGCTCCCGTTCTGGAATCAGGAACTGGGTAATTTTAATTTCAATTTTAATAACCTCATGAGAGGACTGGGGAGAAGGACGAGGAGGTTGAGAGAACAGTTACACATTGAAGAGGTGGAGGAAGGTTCTTCTGATGATGATGATGATGATGAGGAGGAGGAGGAGGTAGAGGCTGAAGCAGTAGTGGTGGAGGAGAATGAGCAGGTGGAGATACAGGATTTTGTGGAGATAGAGGACGAGGATGAGGCTGAGGATGAGGACGAGGTTGAGGATGAGGTTGAGGATGAGGCTGAGGAAGAGGATGAGACTGAGGACGAGGTTGAGGATGAGGAGGAGGAGGCTGAGGAGGAGGAGGAGGCTGAGGAAGAGGCTGAGGACGAGGTTGAGGATGAGGAGGCTGAGGAAGAGGATGAGGCTGAGGATGAGGCTGAGGATGAGGAAGAGGATGAGGATGAGGAAGAGGATGAGGCTGAGGACGAGGATGAGGCAGAGGACGAGGATGAGGCTGATGATGAGGATGAGGAGGAGACTGAGATAGAGGATGAGGAAGAGGTTGAGGATGAGATTGAGGATGAGGTTGAGGATGAGGCTGAGGAAGAGGTTGAGGAAGAGGATGAGACTGAGGATGAGGCTGAGGACGAGGTTGAGGATGAGGAGGATGCTGAGGAAGAGGATGAGGAGGAGGCTGAGGAAGAGGATGAGGAAGAGGTTGAGGATGAGGTTGAGGATGAGGCTGAGGAAGAGGTTGAGGAAGAGGATGAGGATGAGGCTGAGGACGAGGATGAGGCTGATGATGAGGATGAGGCTGAGATAGAGGTTGAGGATGAGGAAGAGGTTGAGGATGAGGCTGAGGATGAGGAGGAGGCTGAGGAAGAGGATGAGGCTGAGGATGAGGAGGCTGAGGAAGAGGTTGAGGATGAGGAAGAGGTTGAGGCTGAGGACGAGGATGAGGCTAAGGACGAGGTTGAGGATGAGGAGGAGACTGAGGAAGAGGTTGAGGATGAAGAAGAGGTTGAGGATGAAGACGAGGATGAGGCTGAGGATGATAGGTCTTTTTCTAGTGAGTCTCTTGAGGTATCTAGTGAGTTCTCCGGATATGACACCACAAGCTCTGAGGATGAAGATGATGGCCACCCTCCGCCTCCCCTTCGGTTCACCCTGAGGATTCCCCCCGAGTTCAGACTCCCTTGGAACCACGAGGAGCCGGAGGATTCCCCGGACTGCCAAGAAGACCGTGCCTCTAGGAAAAGGAGAAGAGACGAAGATGAGGAAGATGATGAAGACGATGACAACCTTCCGCCTCCCCTTCGGTTCACCCTGAGGATTCCCCCCGAGTTCAGACTCCCTTGGAACTACGAGGAGCCGGAAGATTCCCCGGACTGCCAAGAAGACCGTGCCTCCAGGAGAAGAAGAAGAGAGGAAGATGATGAAGAGGAGCCCCCTGGGAAGAGGCCTTGTGGCGAGAGGCATGTTTGAGAAGATTATCATCAAGAACCTTCCTTCAACACCTTCAACTGATTCTCGCAATGAAGCGAAGCTGAGGATTAAGATGAAGAACCAAACCCTCATCATCTTCCTTAGGATCATCTTGTAGAAGCTGGATCTATTTTATTGCTGATTTGGTGACTTTTGGAGGTGCGAAGGCTGAAGGACTGGAAACAGTCACACCTAGATATCATTTATAGATTGTTTCTGGCAGGTCTAGGGAAGCCTTAGGTAGCGTCTTGCACCCTGGCTTTTCTTTACCCCACTGCTAGATTTTGTTTTTTAGATGCTAAGGAGTCTGGCAGGTCTAGGGATGCCTTGGGTAGCGTCTTGCACCCTGGCTTTTCTTTACCCCGCTGCTAGATTTAGTTTTTTAGATCCTAAGGAGTCTGGCAGGTCTAGGGATGCCTTAGGTAGCGTCTTGCACCCTGGCTTTTCTTTTACCCCGCTGCTAGATTTTGATGTAACTTTTAGATGTTAAGAATTTCCGTTAGCACAGACATCTGAGGAGATGATAACAACTAATAAAAGAGGTGAAACATGAGAGCTGGTTAAGGCAGAAATAGTCTAACATGCTCTACATCTAATGTGGACATTCTGCTAGATAATAGAAGGAAACCCAAACAGTTTTGACAAGAAGAAACACAGAAAGGAGGCACAGAAATTAAATCCTGGTTAAAAGATCAACCACAAGGAGGTAAACCAATTCAACTAAACAGCTGGACATCGCTGCTGAGGACAACGGAGGAGGTCAAACTTAAACCCTACAGGAGAAAAACTGGAAAGACTGGAACAGAGACACAGCTTGTGGTGATCATCAGCTGAACTGGTCTCTGGAATGTTGGTGAGAAGGTAGAGAGATGACGCTTGGTGGGACTAATTGATTTAGACCAGTTAGAGGCACAGGACAGGACTGATGTGAGGATTTGAGTTGCGAGAAGCACCGACTTGGTCTAGTTCTAGATGTTCCTCTGGTTAGTTAGTTTTCAGGCTTAGTTAGAGGGAAAAGAACCCTCTGCAGAAATATTCTCCATATCATCTAGGCCTGTCCTGACCGCAGTGGATCTCTTCTGTGTTTTTTGAATCCCATGTTGGACCGAGCCTCTCCAAGCTTTGGGCCATCAGAAGATGCTGATGAGATCTGCAGCGACTAAACCAGAGGAGGATCGTCTGGGCTGCTGACCTTTACAAAGAGTGAGAGCATGTTCAGTAAGGAGCAACAATAATCTATCTTTTAAATATAAAGTTAACATTTCAGGTGGCCTCACTTAGTTTTTCATGTATGTTCAGACACTGTGGACGTCCAAAAGCAGAACTCCTGTGAGGAACCGGGACATCCAGGATGGTGAGGTGCTTTCCAGTCCCCACCTGAGGACGGCACAGAGAAAGACTGGAACAGAAAACACACGGAGTAAGACTTTATTAACACGACAAACCGACAACTCAAGTTTCCCAGGCCTGATTCAAAGATAACAGTCATTGAAACACAGAAAGACCAAGATTATGATGAAAACAACATCCTGCCCCAGATTTCAACTTAGTGTCGAGGAAATTCTGTAGATTAATTTGTCTTATTTTTACAGGGAAAGCAGGTTGAACAGCCAGCGGTGTTCTAGCAGTCGGATCACATTGCAACAGAATCCATCCACACATGTTTGGAGGTATGTTGGTTTGACTAGAGAAACATCACATGCAGATAGGTTAAGACTCTGAGGATGCTTTGCTTTCATTTATGAAGGAGCTGAAGAAGAGGATGGAGCACACAGACCGCTAAGGAGGAGAAACATGGCTCCTCTATTTGTCTCTCCAACATTCTGGAGTCTAAAAAACGTTGACGACCCCGCAGCTAAACCATCAGTCTGCTACATCCGGTAGAAGAAGGTAACTAACCTTTATTGCTTCCAGATATTCATCAGTATTGGTGAAGATACTAAAAACAGATCCAGAACAAACAGATACAAAAGCTACAACCATTCCATCAAGGTGGTCTAACCTTTAATCTCCATCTTTCCATCATGAATTGATGTTCACCTCTATTTGTATCTCTGTAACCAAACCTTTGTCAGAACCAAAAGTTCTGACTTTTCTATTAAACCACAGAGAAACAGTTAAGAAGCAGCTTCTGATCCAATATGGGAGAATTTCCCCCTGGTTGATCTCTGAAGGGTTTTTAGAACTTATTAAAGCAGAGAAACGACCGACTGTAGACTCCAACAAATGCAGCATTTTTAGGCATTTTCTCCAAGCATCCGTTGTTTACAGTTATCACTTCTGTTAACTTTAGGTTCTCCCTGTGTGTTTCCCTCTTCTATTGGTTAAAGTTACACCTCTCCCAGTGTTTATGTGTTCTTTCACTAACTCCTGTTTTTTTTTTCCAGATAAGGTGATCTGCTCCTTGGACCGGCGCCTCTGTGTCTGTCAACGTCTGCTGTCCTGTTAAAGACCCGCTCAGCCGCAGTAGATGGGCGCTGACATGGAGCTGGGTTCTGCTGGAGGTTCCTAACTGCTTAAAGCTGGTTTTCCTCTCCACTGTCACTTCATTGCTCAGACGGAGGCACTGCAGCAACATTGACGACTGGATGTGATTGGCTGAGCTTCCTTGGATTGAAGACATTTCTCTGAATGCCATGATAAACTAAATCTATCTTCACCATGTTGTAAATAGGATCTAACCAGATGTTTGTGTTTAGATTTGATTCTGTGTTTGTTTTGACTTCTGTTACATGTTTCTGTATTAAAATCTTCATGTTAATTGCCTTTAGATGACATTTGCTGGGACTTGTTTCTATTTTAAAACTGATTTATATTAAATCCCCTACTGGGTCTGGTTCTGTTGAAGTATGCTTCCTGTCGTCCTGAAAACAACGTGGTGCTCTGTTATGTTCCTAACAGCTTCATTCTTTCTCTGTTCTCCTATTCTGCAGAATCTGTTAGTTCAATCTCTAACCTTCTGCTCTCTCTGCTTTTCCTCAGAGTAGCTTTGCCTCGTCTGTTCCTGTTTGGCTGTGACGTCATCCTGGAAAGAAACATCAGCTGTGCTGCTTCCATCAACACCCTTGTTTATAGATGTTGGAGATCGGCCTGTTTTCCAGTGTGGTCCTGTTTCTCTGGCCGTGACTGAGTGGATGTGCTCTCTTCGTCCTCTGGCATGGGAGCCTCCTTGGAGCTCGTCTGCCTGGCTGTGTGTTTCCTGGACGGGGCCGCCTTTTACAGCTGCTTTTTGTATCTCTGCTTCTGTCTCCTTGAACCCCAGTCGGCCTCGGCAGATGGCCGCTCACACTGAGCCTGGTTCTGCTGGAGGTTTCTTCCTGTTAAAAGGGAGTTTTTCCTCTCCACTGTCGCTACAAGCATGCTTAGTGTGAGGGATTGTATTTGAGTCAATGAGTCAACGCAATCAACTGGTTTTCCTTAGATAGAAAACTTTGTATCAATTTGACTGTATGATCTGGTTGAACTGTAAAGCGCCTTGAGATGACATGTGTTGTGAATTTGGCGCTATATAAATAAACTGAATTGAATTGAATTGAATTGTCGTTCTATCTTCATCTGTTATTTCTCACTATAATAAAGGTTTGATTGCAGTAATGTGAACAGGATCTGTTTGTATTTTCTGGTAAAGTGTTATGAAATAAGTGGTTGTAAATTGATTCTTTATAAATAAACCAAACTGAAGTCAAATGGAGCAAGAGTCCTAATATTACTATAGTACAGCGCTTTGGCAGATCTGGGCGTTAAGCAGCAGAGCAGACAGGACACATCAACACTGAGCCACACAAAGAACAACAAAAAAATATAGTAGGATAATTAAAGATTAATGTTAAAATAAAACAGTAAAAAATTCAATCAACTAGGAAGATAGCAGGAACTAAATGTTTAGTGAACCCAAAGGCAAACAGCTTTGGTTAATTTGAATAAAACTAAAACGTTTTAAGGTGATTTCTCTACTTTAAACTATACCTTTATATCTCTACCATACTTGGTCCCTCAGGGTTGCATTGCTCACTCTTTTTAGCAGAAACCAACTACCGGTAGTTCATGTTTCCGGCTCTATATTCTATCAGAGGAAAAGGGGAAAATGGATTTAAATGGATTGATGATCCTAAACTCACATTTAAACTGGTTTTGGAATATATAAAGCAGCTTTAAATTAACATCTGGAACCTCGGCCATTGTCATGTCTGGGTGATCACGTTTAAGGCTACGTTCACACTGCAGGTATTAATGTACAGTTCTGATTTTTTTAACAAATCTGATTCTTTTGCGTGGTTGATCTCATTTCCAAATATGTAGTCTTCTGTGTGAACTAAATTCATTCAACTTAGGTGTCACAAGGGAGCGTGTTCTATGTTTACAGAAGTAAACATGGAAGGTAGAGCTGGAGCGCATTTGCAGTCTTTCATTTCTTTCCCAGCCTCAGCCTGCCATTTTGACCCGGGAGCAGAAATACACATTATACATTTTCTTATTTCGAGTGCATACCTAAATATCTCATTATAAAGGCAGAAATATTAATTCCATTGATGGATCATCCTATTTACCAACTCAAAATAATACACTTAAGTAAAAAAATTATCATTTTCATTTTGTTGTTTTTGTTTAATCTTTTGCAGTTTAATGCTGGAGATGGCAAAACTTCTGTTATTACCCTTAATTAAAAAAAAACAACACAAAATGGAGCTGTGTACAAATAAAAGATTTTAAAAAAAACACAAAGCAAAAAAATATACTCTGTAAGTAAAATAAATAAATGTGAATGGTGATGGTGAAATTGCTTGAATTAAAGGGTAGGTTGTTTCAAAGGTTCGTCCGTGTTTTGTTTGCTCCTATAAAAGACATTGATCTAAAGAGTTTGTAAAAATCTTCACCAGGAACACCAAGGAATGTGACCTCTTGGTGTTTGCAGCTGCATAAACTGTGTTTGGTATTAAGGGCATTAATCTGGTTGTTTTAGTTTGCTAATCATTTGGTAGATCATGGTGATTTGGTGATCATTTTGACAGTTTTGATGAAAAAAAGTTGTTTGTAGAAAACAGGCAGGTAAGTAATCACCTCCACATTTAAGCAGTTTGTTTGATCCCAAGAGAGGTCCACATTTCTTTCCTATTTTTTCTAGATTGCTCAGTGTCTAAGAATCGGCATCTATGTGCTGGCTGAAAACTGAGACTGAGAACTGGTAAAAGAACCATATGACCGCCCATGTGCATAATGAGCTACCTAAGACCTACCTATTTATACTGTGAAACATCCACATCCCAAGCTAATATTAATGAACTCATTAAGTGAATGACTAAACAAATCCTATTCTAAATAACAAATCAAAATAAATAATCCAAATTCTAAGATTTAACAAAAAACTTGAGAAATAGCTCCTACCCTCCAGCCCCTAATTGTGCATTAAATCACAATTATATCTCTAACTAAAGGAGCTATTCTAAAAACCTCAATAATACTATATTAATACAAAGACATGAATTATTCTTTGTTCTACGTTTTCATAATAATGAACCTGCAAGAAAATAAAGAAAGAAGAGAATAGAAGGAATAGGGATGTCTTTAGTCTGTAGATGCCTCCAGGAGCAGACAGAGTTTTGTCACTGGCCTTTCCAACACACTGGTTTTGGTCTGAAGTTGCACTTAACGAACCAGGCCTCATGCATCAGCTTTGACTGCCAGGACTCTCCCCATCTGCCAACATCCTCTGGCTGCAGTAGCATCTGCGATCAGGACAATGTCTCCAGGAGAGATTTTCTGTTCCCTTTCATCCAGTTTGTCTTTCCTGCAGTAATTGCAGATACTCAGAGATCCATCTTTTCCAAAATAGTTCAGCCATATACTGTACTTGCTTCCATCTGCGCCTGGGGTACAGGTCTCGTTTCTGAAACAGTCCAGGTGGCAGAACGGGTTTCCTCTTTAATGTCAGAATGTGATTTGGTGACAGGGCTTCTAAATCATTTGGATTCTCAGAGACCAAAGTGTCATGATTTTATCCAAATATCTGACCCAAATGCAGAAAATCAAACAGAGACCAGGGGAAGGTTAAACAGGTTTATTATGAGCTGGTAGAGAAGGGTCCAGTGCTGCTCTGAACACTGGCGAACCGAGACTAAAATGTGAAGAGGAAGATCCTGCGGTTAGTTCAGGCTCAGAGGGAAATTTGTGTTTCGATTTGTAAAAGTGAATAAAGGCTACAGGACTCACGTTTCCAGAAAAGGTGTCTTTCTTTTAATCCAGTATGTGTGGATTGTTCCAGTAATTGACTTGCTCGTTGGAGGGCGGACAGGGTTTACCCAGGATGAGGTGTTTCCTTGAGGAACGGAGGAGCTGACTGCCATTTAGATTTCCTTTGGTACTAGAACATTTTCTTGTGGAGATGAATCCCCTGCTCAGTGTGAAGCCCAAACAATCCTTGTGGAAAAGTTTATCCAAACCACCTGTTTGAATCCTCAGCTCAGTTTGATGCTCAGACAATCCTTCCAGGGGGGAGAAGGTTTAAAACATCCAGTTTGCAGGATGACTTCCTGCCGAGAGGCACTGATTTTAGGCATGCTTCTGTCATCAAAGGTGCTGACTGTCCCTGGTCTGCTGCTGTTTGATGGTTTTCCTCATCGCTATTCTTTACTAATGCTGGCTCTGTGTCCTCATGCTGGTTGATCTGTTTCTCTCCTCCATCCTCCTTCTCTCTCTCCTCCCTCCTCCTTCTCTCTCTCCTCCATCCTCCTCCTTCTCCTCATCCCCCACTGTCACAGCCTGTATGGCGGATTTCCCTGCTGCCCTCCCACAGGAGTCTGGGTCTGTCAGTGGAGCAGCTACCAGGCGATCCACCCGGACCTGGACAGCCTACTGTCCGGATGAAACAGTGTGGTCACTTTAGATAAAAGCCATGTGAGACACACAGATGAGATCAACAGATATTGATCTAGTTTGCTGCTGCGGTACATAAGAAATAACCTTGTTTGGAGAGCTTTGATCTAATGCACTTCTCCCAGATACTGTTATTGATATACACTCACATATATGTGGACAGCTGATAAAAAAAAAAGTCTCTTTTGATGCACAGACAGAGAGACGGTGAGAGATTTGAAAATCATGATTACAATAAATAACGTACAAAATTAGGCTACATAGGAGTAAAATTTGACTCATTACATGTTACACGTTTCTTTTGTGAATATTAATGTGTTGCATATAACCAAAATATGTTTTACTTAATTACTAGGAAGAGAACCGGTAAGAACAGTAAGAATATTATAAAGAATTATAAACTATTTTTCTAATCATCACACATTTTACCATCAAAAGATAAGATTTTTATATGTATAGATGACGCTCTTGTCTGACCAAAATTACCTGGATTGTCCAAAAATAAACACACCAAGCTTTGCCAACTGCCCAGTCCTAGTGTCAATCTGTGAATTAAGCGTGACAGATTAGTTGTTCCACTCAAAATTAATTTAACAAAAAGAAAAACATATCAGGTCATCATTTGATCCAATTCCTTGGGTTAAATCGTTCCAGTCCAGATGAATTCAAAATCAAATACATTAGTTTCAGCCTGGAGTAATCAGAATAACTTAAAAAAAAAACTGATAGAATATTGTCTGTGAAAGAAGTCCAGCAGTATCTGTCTCTATTTAAGCCTTTGGTGATAGAGGAATGAAGAGCTTTGGACAAGTGAGTATAATATATCAGCATAAAGTATAATAAATCAGCATAGCACTATGATTAAAAGTCACTTCTGCATAAACTGAGACACTCTAAATGGAGAGTTCATGGAAAGTTGAAATTATATTGAAATTGATTATATTGGTGCCTCAATACTATTACTTTTCTCTCTGTACTGCAGGGACCTCAGATATTGGAGCAATTCATAAAAGACAAATGACTATGATGATAAACAGGTGTTCAGAACTGCAAATAAAACGCCAAGTACTGTAAAATACTTTTTTTTCTTCACCTTAATCCAGTTCCATTCAAAAGACTTGTCTAGGTAAAAGACGGCGCACTCATATTTTAGTCCAGGAGGAGGCGCTGTTACTCGCTATGAACCGCTTAAAAAGAGGAAGAAGAGCTTCAACAGGAAGAATAACAGCAGTCGGCAGCAATCACAAAGGGAGGAGACAGGCGGTGTCTGTGTGCTATTCAGGATGGAGGAGTACAGCTCTGGGGATGATGTAAACTTGTTTTTTATATCAATACAGTCATAAAAAGCTCTATAGTCAGTCTGCTGAAATTTGTATCGGTTTGTTAAACCATTTAGCTGTCAACAGAGTCAGTTAGCTGATGGGTGTGGTTGACCTCAGCATCAACATCTCTTTAAAGATTGTTATTGTCGGGCGGTATGATGTTATAAATAATAGATGTCATTGATCATTTATTAAATATTTATCTCTCCTTAGTGACCGTTGATGGGTTAATTATGCCAATC
This sequence comes from Cyprinodon tularosa, assembly GCF_016077235.1. Lineage (NCBI taxonomy): Eukaryota > Metazoa > Chordata > Actinopteri > Cyprinodontiformes > Cyprinodontidae > Cyprinodon > Cyprinodon tularosa. The sequence continues at coordinate 358,232 of NW_024038975.1, read as the reverse complement.
GAGGTGTGCATTATCACAAATAAAGATTTCGCGGAGGCAAACTTCTTCCAAAATGAACATTTAAGCTATAATTCAAAGTTAATATTTTCAGTATATATATATATATATATATATATATATATGTATGTGTGTGTGTGTGTGTATTTTAACAAAATCCGGGTGAATGGACTAGCTTATTTAACAAAAAGCGTTTCCAAGGTAACCGTTTCTAACCGCAGCTGTCTAGTTACCAACCACCCAGCAGCTGGTCATATATACACCAAAATGTATATATTTAGGGATTAAATAAATAATTGCCACTCATAGAGGTGTACTGATTTCAGGGATAGATTTATACCACAAAATGTAAGCCAGTTAAACAGAGAGGTTACTATATATTTAAATAGAGAAATGTTCTTTTATGAAAGCTGCACAGTAGAGCAGTGGGTGGCGCTGTTGCCTTGCAGCAAGACAGTTCCAGCTAGATCTTCTGCATAGAGTTTTCATTTTCTCCCTGTGCATGCATGGGTTCTCTCTGGGTACTCTGGGTTCCTCACACAGTCCAAAACATGACTACTAAGTTAACTGGTATCTCTTAATTGTCCTTAGGTGTGAGTGTGTGTGCCCATGGTTGTATTCCTTTGTGTTGCCCTGTCACCATGGATGTAATGTTGGGGAGGTACAGGGGGGACATGTCCCCTGCAATTTTTCAAATGTCAGTTTTGGTCTCCTTCACTTTTACTGTCAAAAAACAGTGTTATGCTACAGTACACAGACATTCGTCTTGCACTAGGACCAAGAGGAAAAGCTCAGCTCAAGCTGAAGCCCCTTCCCTGAGTTTAGAGCGCCTACAAGCTCCTGATTGGCAAACCGTCTTTTCTTGTGTGATTGGCTGTCACCGCTGTCACTCCTGACTGAGAAGTTTGCTTTACAAACATCTGATCGGTCTTAAATCAAAATTTCATACATGCCTGCGACAGACTTGTGACCTCTTGTCCATAGACTGCCGGTGTCCCGGCCAGAATTTGTATCCCCCCGCTAGGAGCGTGCTTGGAGTTTACTCCGCTTTATTTCCAATCTACCAAACGTAAAAGTTGAGATGCGTTATTTTTATAAAAGACGAGCGTTGTTATTTTATTCTTCACTTCACATGTTATAGCAGAATATTGCCAGTGAGCACCACCCCACCATGGAGATAATAAGCTGCAGACAATCAGACTATGACATATCCACATTCACTGCTTTTTTTTCACCTCTTCACCAAGAGAAGTTTTCACAAATTAGGCTTCATTATATAATCGGCTTTTAATAATTTTTATATTCAAATACAGTATGAGTTTCAGATTTGACAACTGCAAACAGCCGATTGGAGATAGAACTTTACTACCCTGTTAAATATATTGACATGTATATATTTTATTACATATCTGCCATTATCAATTTAAAATACTAAAAATTGTCTTTTTTATCTACTGATTGATCGAATAAAGTATTAAAATAAATGAAACCTACACACCATTACTTAAGCAAACAATCTTATTTTTTAAAGGAACATCTTTAAATAAGCAACATTCATGTTTTCATTAATACTGCTCATTAGTATAAAAAACAACACAATCTGGTTGTATAAGTAATAAAAGACTTGCAAGAACAAGAACTAAACCCGGTTAAAAGGAAATTGCAGAAACCTGCTTGCAATTTTTGTGTATTCATTTTACATGAATGTTATGTTGAAGTTATATGCATTGTAGTAAATACGAGATATTACCTAAATTCCTCCCCATCTTATGTATGTGTGGTGATAAAAACAGAGAAATTAATGGTAAGAAAAGAGTGGTCTATTTGAACGTAAACAATGTTAATGCTTACTCACCTTGTTTTTTCTTCTTTAAACTATCCTCCAGGGCAACTTTAATTCTGACGAGATAAGCATCTTGGTGAAGGAGGTAACATTTTTCCCCTAAATTATGAATAAAAACTTTTGTGATATGAGAAAAACTCCTTTGTTTTTTTCTCCAAGTGTATTGAAGGAGTCATTGGTGGAACAGACTATAACCAGAACAAAATCAACCAATGGACAGCCAGTATTGTGGAGCATTCACTGACTCACCTGGTGAAGCTGGGTCGGCCCTTCAAATACATTGGTGAGCCATCATTTACATTAGCCGCATGTAGTTTTCTTCATGATTTAACGAGTATGTGCGTAACAACTGTGTCTCTTGTGATTCAGTGAATTGTTCAGTCATGCAGAAGAGTGGTGCCGGTCTCCACACAGCCAATTCCTGCTACTGGGACACTACTACCGATGGTAGGAGACAGTAAAACTTGATGTCCTTTGATGTCATTGTCAAAATCTAAGACTAAAACCAATATTAGTATTGTGTAAAACTACTTCCACAGCCTTGAACCAAAGGCTATTTCCACTGCATGCCATGAGAATCAAGAACAAATGCTAAATTTGTATGGTTTGTTATACCGAATCAGTCACAACTTCCTGAAGATGGGTGTGAAACCAGCCATGTTCAAAGAAGCTCTTTTTTTTGCTTTTTGCTTGATAAGATTGATCTCGAACTGTATCGTTTGAAACAAACAGGCTGCTTGTAGACCTGGATCTGCATTGGTTGCAGTTTCACCACACTCTGTCCTGCAGCTACAATTAATAGAATAACTTTTCCATTACCTTCTACTGAAAAAAAAAAAAAAAAAAGTTACATTTAAACCTGGCGTCAATATGCCTGATTTAAATAAAGGTTAACCTCACCAAAATAAATGGGATTGAACTAAATATCATGCACCATTTTAAAGAGGGGTAATTGAGAAATAAACAGGGAATTAATGGCTCTGCAGAGTTTTCTGTAACATATATGTATATATACATTTTGAAGCTCAACAATAGAATACCAAGTTTATGCGAAGCAATAATCAGAGCAAAAGGTGGCTACTTTGAAGACCTTAGATATAAGACATATTTTTCATTTGTTTCACACTGTACGTATATAATTCCACATGTGTTAATTCATAGTTTTGATGCCTTATGTGGGAATCTACAATTTTCCTAGTCATGATAATAAAGAAAACTCTTTGAATGAATATACACACACACTCTGTACATACTATATGAAAGCAAGTATTAGGAAAACAATGAAGCTGCATTGCATACAGGAAAATAACATTATCTTATTAGTAAACCAAAGTAAAAAATGTTAAATAAAATAAACCCAGTAAAATTTAAAATTCTGACGGTGCTTATTATAAGGTGCAGCTTTAATCAGTATAGGTTTTGTAAATGTTTGTCAAAATTTAAGATGCCTTGCATTGGTTTTTATAGTCGATATACATTTGAAATAATTCAGTTAAATTTGAAGTTTTTTTCTGAATGAAATCATTTTATGTAACTTTCTAAAGTTGAAAGGCGATCCATTGTATGAAGCATGTGGTTTATGTATTTTCAGGAAGCTGCACGGTCCGGTGGGAGAACCGCACCATGTACTGCGTGGTCAGTGTGTTTGCTGTGGCGATGTGACAGCGACGCCGAGCTGCAGCTGCTCCCCCTCCGAGCGCCGTCAGCTCTGTAGCCGTGCAGAAAGGGACATCAGGTTGTGCGATGAAATCGTCCCCGGACACGATTTCACCCCTGGGACATTTCTGTATATGTACTCTGGTGTCTGTATGGATGAAGGTTATTTTCAGAAAACCAGGCTGATAGAACTCATTGATTAAGCTAAACAAAAGCCTGCAACACAGATTTGTCAAAATTCCATTTCCATTAGTTGTACTTTGGTCGTATTTATACATATATACCATATTTCTGCATCATAAGACCAAATAAAACATTCACATTAAGATGTAGACTAAATTTTCTGATAGGGCACAGTGGATTAAGGTGTATAGAAAATGTCTTGTTTTAGTAAATAGTAATTTACTTCTATATTGCTTTTTATAACTGTACATTGACATTTCAATTTCATTTCTGTACAGGTAGTGTAGATGCATTTTCTAATTTTCTGGGTTAAATTCCATGAATGCAACAAGAAAACTATTTATGTTCAGTAAATATATTCTATTGTATGTATTTTATTAGTGTGTGCATGTTTTGTTTTTTAACTACAATAAAAAATTTACTTTCAGTTTGCGTGATTGGCCACTAGATGTCACCATAACACATGAAGACAAAAACTACAGTTTTCACATATAAATATAGATTTTATTTTTAACTAGGCATTTATCTTTTATAGCACAAATTTCTAGTGTCAGGATGTTTGTAATTTTTGTGTCGCAGCATGAATGTTTACACAAACAGAAGCGTTTGGTTGATTCCACTGCAGATACGTAGCAAAAAATAGGGGTTAATTCAGAAAACAAGCGCAGTGACATTTTTAAATGTAAAGTTACATTTGTGATATAAAAAAAAAAACAGCAAAAAATATTTGGTGTTTTCTTTTAGTTAAACATGTTTTACTCTTAAGTATTACAAGTGAGATACACGGAAGAAAAAACATTTCCAGTCACTATGGCTGCTGATTGACTGCTGAGCAAGACACTTTTTTGTAAACGTGCAAAATACATTTTACGCTTCTTTAAAATACCTGTGCTTTACAATAGCATGTGGAGCGGTTCTTTATCTGTTATTTAGTATCAAACATCTCGTCATCAAGCATGAGCACATCACATAAGCAGTGTTTGAGAAACAAAAAGTTTTTAACTGAAGTGGTAAAAAAGCTCATTGTTTGCAGCCATAAACTGACAAGGATGGATTCTTCTTAACAGCTTTTGTAGCTCATTGGAATTTAAGACATCTGCATGCATCCATGCCAAAAAGGGGACTCTAAAACAATCAAATTAAACCAGCTGCAAAAGGGAAGATGTAAGCTGAAACATGGCTGATCATCATCTGTGTATGTTTGCAGCCAGAATTAATCCATATCTTCCTCTTATTTGAAAGAAGCGAGAGATATGAGAAAGAGGACTGTGAAAGTGACTGAGGGACACAGGTTGCACTTTTGTGATGCTTTAGACATTGCAGGCCACACTGTGGCTTACATCGCCGTTGACTCCACCTCTGATGCTATTTTCCACATTGGGAACGTCGTAGATTGTGTCGTTGAGCACGTCGTACGTTGTGTCATTCTGCATTTCATCTGCGCTTTCGCTCGCTGTGTCGTGGATTTGGTCGTTGGATGGCTCTATATGGGCAGAAGGCTCCGTTGTTGCCCTCCCCATCGGCCTGCTCTGATGGGATGCTGAGGTACATAAGTAGCATAGGAAGGAGGAGCAATCCCAGAGGCCCTGCGTCATGCTGGAGGAAAAGAGCCTCCGGCAAGGATGGCAAAACTGGTAGAAGACCAGCATGAAGAAGATGGCGATGGCGTAAGCCAGCAGCAGCTGCAGCACAAGCAGCGGGGCGTAGATGAACTCGTAGAAGTCTGTTTTGTAGATGTACCAGAGCAAGAGCAATGAGGCGTTCTCTACAAAGCGCACCATGTAGTACACGGCCATGCGATACCAGTTCTGGGACTTGTTGATGAGGTCCGGGTCGCTCAGCTTCACTTGCACAGCAGACCAGCAGAACATATTGATGCCTGCATAGAGGAAAGTCAGCAGGCACAATACGATGGTGGTCCCCACCCTGGTGAGGGTCTTCTCTATGTTCTCCGGGAACGGAGAGTGACTCTGCCAGAAGAGGATCCAGGGGTAAAAGAAAAAAACCACAAAATTCAAGAAAACCACAGGAAGGACCCAAAGCTGCAGTACGGAGCTGAACAGAACCAGGACCACCACACGTGTGGCAATCTCAAAGCTCCTCCACAGGAAGATGCACAGGTAGGCCATGGGTCCAATATCCACCTCATAGTCATCGTATTTGATCTTAATGGCAAGGATGTTGCATCTCAGTGCTCCGTACACAATGGACAAAAGGGAAATGACCATCAGAGTGCCTAAAAGAAGAAACACATAAGTATAAGCAGCACATTATTTAAAGAACAGGTTTTTTTTTTTTCAAGGACTTCATGCACTTTTCCTCATCCTTTTATCTCAACCATAAACCTGAGTGAGTTCAGGATGGTGCCATTAATACAAGTAGTGAGTGGAAGAAAAATGGGGTTATTAAAGGAATAGTACACCCAAAACATGATTAGCCTTCATTTTCTACTCACCCCCATGCTGAACAACACTCTGGAGTACTTTTTTGATATCTCAAATGCATCTGGAGATCTGGGAGGCTTCTTGCTGTCATTTAAAGTCATTTAGAATGTTTTTAGAGCATAAACAGTAGTGTATAGGATTTCCTGAAAGCGCGTTCACGACGCTACGGAAACCGCGGCAGACCAACCCAGATGAAAGTGCGCATTCAGCTCAGCAAAGAACTCATGCTCTTCCTCAACACTGAAGTCCTCAGAGATTTTTCTTTTGTTGTTTCTTTCTTTGCACAGGTAAACAGCACATTTCTTCTTCTACGCTTGCATTATCGGCAGAGCAGACGCTGAATGCGCACTTTCATCTGGTTTGGTCTGCCGGCTTCCGTAGCGTCATGAACGCGCATGTGCGCGCTTTCAGGAAATCCTATACACTACTGTTTATGCTCTAAAAACATTCTAAATGACTTTGTTTCGAGTAAATTCTGGATGCTACCCACTCAGGACACTTGGAATACATTGGACGAGCAGTATGGAGGAATATTGACACGTTTTTTGTGGACTTTTATGGACCTTTCTGTCTCGGGCACCATAGACCTCCATTATTTGAATGTCAGCAGACAGCAAGAAGCCTCCCAGATCTCCAGATGCATTTGAGATATCAAAAAAGTACTCCAGAGTGTTGTTCAGCATGGGGGTGAGTAGAAAATGAAGGCTAATCATGTTTTGGGTGTACTATTCCTTTAAAGATGTTACAGGTCTGTGAGGGCCAGACATCTTGCTTGCTTGTGTTAACAAATAAAACCTTTAAAAATCCTACAAAGTAATTTCCTTGTTATATATGAATCTCTAATTTCCTTGACTAAATACCCCCTTGCTCAACACAGATTCCCTTGGATATTTAATAAACTGCAGCATGAAACTAGGTCCACGTTTACCCATATTAAATAATTAATCCATATATACCTATCATTTTAAGGGAGCATTCTGACCTGGTGCATTGTCTGTAGAGGGGACAGTGGATTTAGAAAGTATCCCTATGCAAACCTGCAGAGAAGTGGGGAGCAGTGAATACCACACGTTGATAGTGTTCACTGCTCCACTCTAACCTCGTGCTACTCGATAGAATAGAGGTGTTGTTAAACAGCAGCACCGCATGGAGAGAGTGGAATGATGAACACTGAAAAAATCTGAACTTTATTGTGTAATTGCATTCAGAGATCGGTTGTGGTTGTGACGTACGTTAAAGAAGTGTATCTGATTTATTCCAGTCAAAATGGAGTATAAGGAAAATAATGTTAAAGGATGAAATAAGGAATGCTCTGAAGAGGTTTTTAGGTGGCTCTACAAAAGCCGTTTTAGTTTAGCCCGTGGTCAATTAAGCAGCAATCTGTAATCTTCTGTTTCACCTGTCCTTTTAGTGTGAGGGGCAGACCTTGACAGGAAATGTTATCAGGTTGCCAGGGGTAATGGCAGGGAGGCTGATAAACTCTGAAACAATCATTTCACTAAATAAGGTAAAAATGCCCAATGGTTTATTCAATGCCAGCACAGGAATGACTTAAGTTATGCAAAAACTTTATTTCAGCGCAGAACTAACGTCTGCTGGAATGGCATCATCAACAGTGGTTTTACCTGCAAATATCGAGTAGCACTGAAAAGTAGATCATTTTTATTCAATTCAGAGCTTAATGGGGGGAATATTTGACCGCTGGGTGATCTAAAAAAATCATCTTTAATATCTGAAACAAAAGTAGCACACATTGTGTTTTTTTGTATTAATTATTTTTTATACATTATTTTAACTACATAAATCTGCACTAACCATTCAGTCAATTTCCTGAGTTTTTTCACATGGGTCAAATGTCATCGTAGCTGAAGCTCCTCCTTTGATTACGAGGTCTGGGGTGTAAACACTGTGCATCTTAAAGGTATAGTGGAGGATTTTCTTTTTCCGGGTGGGTCGTCAAAATAAGTGGTCGTCCTAATCGTCAATCACTCTGGTGATATGTTTACGTAAGGCCATCCTTCGTGCTCGTCCGGTTAGCTATCTTTTACTGCGCATGCGCACTTTCAGGCGTACATGTGTGGCGAGCTACGGTTTCAGACAGTCATTGAAGCTCACCGTTCTCACGGCATTTTGAATTGAGAAAGCTTCCTGGATGGGAAGCAAAACATCTTCAAATTTGGAAAACAAAGTCCAGTGGTTAGTTTTTTTAAACTTTTAAAACTTATTTGGAATGACCATGACCTGGATGACTGTTTGTTCTTTACTAATAAGTGTTTATGAAATATGGAGATAATCATTTTAAATATTATGTATTGTAACTGCTTAATGTAAACAGTTATAATACATGGCTTGACGTCTCTTGTCTTAGAACGATTGTAACTCAACTCTGTTTTGGAATGTTATTGGTTTGGACTCCCATTTAGGCCACTTTAGGTTTGCATAGGGACCTTAGGGACATGTCCCTACCAAACTTTTGGAGCGACCTAGCTGTCCCTACCAATAATTTGATGTAAATAACATGTTTATAATTTACAACACAGCATTTTTGCAACATATTAGACTACGAAACTAGTCCCAATTAAAAAACAAATTATTAAATATTATGTACGCTAAAACTGCTGATTACATTTCTGTAAAGAAGCAGGAGAGAGTTTTGATATGTGGAACCAATGTTAGCATCTCTAAATAATATTTAATTCTGAAGCATAATACATTTTATAAAAAAAAACTTTTTTCTCTTTTATAAAACTTAATACTTTGTGTAAGGCAGAAGTTCTGAAGACTGCTGGAAAAATGGACAAGCAAAGAATTTAAGCTATCAAAAATCCTGATTCTTAGACACAGCCAACTGAAAAAGATATATCACATATAGATAATCACATATATTGTGATTTTTGGATTATCTTTTCTTAGATAATGTCCATCACAGTTGACATGCACCTATGATTTCAGACCCCTCCATGATTTCTAAATGGGAGAACTTGCAAAATATCAGGGTGTTCAAATACTTATTTCCTCACTATATCTCTAAAAGTTACTCAAGTAAATGCATATAGCTACTACACACCTCACAACAACAAAAAATGTGTGATTTGTCTTTCTACTCTTTGGACTAATTTTACTGACTACAAGCTGAATAAATATGACTTCAAGGCAAAATAAAAAATGGCCTCATCACAGTTCATTCACAGAGTGGTATTTTGCCTGATTAATGCATGTCTGACAAATTACCATAAGATCTGTCTGTATTGTTTAAAATCTAAAAACTCTTGGCTTGACAAGCATTTAGAGAGAAAAGCAGCATTTTCATCATCGCACCAGTGGGGCTGTTACATAACCCCACTTGGACTCAACATCCAGCTCTGCCCACACTGTAGCACACTTATGACAGACTCATATTAATCCCCACACACACACACACACACACATCCACCACACCTCCTCCTCACCTCTTCCAACAGATACCCCTCGCTGCAGCACACAGATGTAGAGCTGCAATGTGAGCTGGGGAGCCGATCCCAGGAAGGCCTGAATCACAGATGTGCGGGAGAATGCTGCACGGTGCGTGAACAGTTTCCCCTCGGCCTGTCCCACCTGCCGCTCCACCTCCACTGAATGCCCCTCGCGGGGCATCTGCTTCTTTCTGGTGATGCTGACATAAGGCTCTTCCACTTGGCCCACGCTGCCGTAGATGCAGAACGCCTCCAGACACCTGAGACGAAGAACAGAGAAGATTAACTGCTGCTGCATCATTATTGTCATTTCTATTTCAGACACATATACATATATATACATATATATATATATATACATATATATACACACACAAATAAATATACATATAGACATATACATGTATATATCTATATACACATAAACATATATATATCAGGCTTTTAGCTAGGAATATTTCATAGGATGTACACCTTAGGGGAGGGTTGGCCTAGTGGGTTGGAGCAGTGCGCTTGTGCTCTGAGAAGGTTGCAAGTACCCGGTTCGATCCCCAGGGTTAAATGCAAAAAGTTTATTTTGTTGCTGTGTACTTGTGACAGAGTAATAATAAAATAAAAAAAAAATGTTAAAAAGCTGGAATCTTGGTGTACCACAGCTTCAGGCTTTGTGCGGCAGCGCAAGCTTCATAGGAATTGTTAACTGTTAGAATTGGAGATAAAATTCAAACACACAAAAAAGTATTCAGTACATATTGAAAAAACAATAACAAAGAAATTTACAGTTCTAAATTTATACCTTACTTTAAATTAATCTTGCTGGAGATTCCCAGCAATTCCAGGTTGAAACCAGTGTTAACAAATTCAATGTTGTTAATCTTTAACAAAATTTTATGCAAGACATTTCTTGCCTGATTGCTCTTGAAGAAGCTGGAGATTGCTCTTTCTTTGGTTATCCCTTTTTTACGCTCTTAATTTTCCCGAAATTCACAAACTCCTCATCAGTTTTGGTAAAAAAAAAAATGTAATAAATAAATCCTAGTCCACAAACATCCTTCTTCACGTGTTCACATTTATGGATTGCACCTAAAAATATCAAATATATTTTCAATTCAAACTATAGATAAAAAATAATACATTACAGCAAACAATAGCTTAAATCTGAGGTCTCCAACAGGGGGTCCACGACCCCTTGGGGGTCCACAGAGGTACTGAATGGGGCTTGCGAAAGTTTTGGTTGAGTTTTTTTTTTTTATTCCTCGCTGCAAGTTTTTCCACTAATTGAAATGTTTTTAAATAAAAATTAACATGAACTCAACACACTGTAGTAAACAGATAAATGGAGGCAGACGATGTCTTTGAGTCATCAATGCACACATTCAACGAAACACTGGAGCTCTTTCAAGCTGGGCCCAGTTTCATTCACAACACCTGTCCCAGCTGTGCATGCTCGTGTTATCATTGGTTCATTATTACCTCCACTAACTTTCATAAATGAAGAATTTCAAATTAGTTTATTCATAAGGCTGGTCACCAGCTTGCAAAGTGCCTAGAGTGTCTGTGTTCTTGAAAGTTCAGACACCTGCGAGGTATAAAATAGTGCTAATGCACGTCTATAACAACCTCTTTCACCTTGCTGGCAGTTCAGTGTGATTGAAAGGCAGTGGTGGACATCACTTGGAGACAATAACCCAATAAATTTAAGCCTGCACAACTACAGCACAATGCAGGACCATACATGTGCAGCAGCAGAGAAACGGTTTCATCATCCCCAAGAAAGCAAAAAAGAGAACTTAAAAGATTATGAAACTGGAGACATTATAACACAAGGATAATCATAGAGCAAACTTTCTGCAGGTGGAAGGAGCTAATAAAGAAGGGAGATTTTAAAATGGACGCTGAAGTTGCCATGTTTCTTCTTGAGGAGTTAGTGAACTGTGCTGCCTAAATTAGTGTAAAGCTAACTTTTTCCATTTGATTTAATTAGACAGTGTTGCTCGTTATCATAAAAAAACAAAACATCCTGTAAACATAAATCAGTGTTATTGGTACAGAATAGGTTTACATGGGTTTAGAAGCTTCCAAAGCCGTGGTGGCTCTTGGTCACAGTAAATGCCGGCTTGTAAAGACTTCACTTCACATGAAATGGTCATATTTGTTTTGTCAAGGCTTTTTTGACACACGGCGGCTACCGTTGCCCCAATGCATGTTTCAGGCAGGGACTCGCTAGATTATACTGTTCATTTGAGCAAAATACCCCATTTCACCACTAAATAGCAGTCATTCTTACACAATATCCCTTTAACTTTCACTTTAATTCTATGTTTTCTCTGAAATACTTTCACTTCATTATTGAAGTCCTTTGTGTGAATAATGTTTTGTGAAAAGTAAGAGCTGTAAATGCATTTCAGATGCAACATATGATATAACCAAGAAAAACTAAAATCATCCACACTGTAAAAGCTTCAGTTTCAGCCTCCTTGCTGATGGTAAATTTAATCTGAATGCAAGAACAAGATTGGTCACAAGATTGAATTTATGTTTCCCTTATCTAGTCTAAATCTCATTTACTTGCAAAGATTTGCATATTCAGACACCTCTACGTAGTAACAGTATTAAACATTGAGTTCCCTGGTCTCCAAAGGTTGGATCCTTTTCTGCCTAAGGGATGCAGCCTCCCTCCAAATGAAAAAAGGAGAGACTTATTGGTTTAATGAAATCCAAATGAGTATTCATTAGTCAGCGAGCCAGTAGGTAATGAAGTTGCTAACACTATATAAACGATTAATAGATGGCAATCATGGCCATGTTGCCTCAAGCTAGAGAGGAAAATGCCCCTAAAAGGATGTTTCAGTGAGACCACATGCCCAAACACACCAGTCACCAGTACTCCAGCAACATGCATATTATTGATTTGCCTTTTCTGTCCCTGGATTATAAGGGTAAATTAGTGTCTGTAGCAGCTGGTTGCAGATTTTATCATGTAGGACCTGAAAGATGAATGACTGTAAAGTTATTAGCTAAGATGCAAGCTAGAAAGGGCTTGTTTAAAAACCTGATCTAAGGTTTTTTGAATGCAGTTTATATTTGAAGGGTGTAAAAGATGTCAAAATCAATTAAAGATTCAAAAGCATAAACAAAAACTCACAACTTCTTACGAATAATGAAAAAGTGTTAATAAATTCATCATTTTACTTTATCAATAAATATACCTAATTTAATATTAATGAGGACATCCTCAAATAATAAAAGAAGGCTTTGTTCTAGCACAGCTACGGTGAAGTGATTTATAGTGTTTGTAATTACTAAGTTAAAACCTCACTTAGGCTGTTTTGAGATCAATACTTCTATTAATCAATAAAATATGGCAACATTAGCCAATGCCATAGCTGCTCAAATATGTTGTAATTTGATCTATAAACATTCAATATATTTAGGTTTTTATATCATCAATATATTCATCGCAGCTTTTACCATTATTTAATATATACATTCAGTGTTTACTCGTTTCCACAGAATGTCTGCATGATGCTGCAGATGAAGAAGCTGCAGAAGCTCAACAGCCTGAGGTAAATTTACCACCAGGGTCATTTACAGCTGCATTGAATAGTTTGTCATTATGGAGGTCAAAAGAGCCATCACTGTCAGTGAGAGTCAGTTATTTTCCAATCCAATATTAAACCAGGAAGAGCAGGCTGTGGCCAAAAGAGCTGTGGGTCTAGCAGTGTTGATCTACAGCCAATTAAACAACACGACAACAGGATTTAAACCAGAGCTGTGCTGAGAGACCAACTGTTCATCTGTATAACAATGGGTGACATGCAGACTGGGTATTACTGAAGCTCTTAAATATGAGATCTACATATTCCTCTAAAACTTATACACATTTCCAGAAACAACATTATATGGAGTTATCAATCCATTCCAATTAAAGCAAGAACTGAAGTAAAGAAAGGAGCAGAGAGGGCACAAGAAAGGAGCAACAAAAGGAAGGCAGACAAAAAAGGCAAACATGGAAGGAAGGAAGGAAGGAAGGAAGGAAGGAAGGAAGGAAGGAAGGAAGGAAGGAAGGAAGGAAGGAAGGAAGGAAGGAAGGAAGGAAGGAAGGAAGGAAGGAAGGAAGGAAGGAAGGAAGGAAGGAAGGAAGGAAGGAAGGAAGGAAGGAAGGGCAAAAACTACTTTCTACTAATCCAGACTGTGAATATCGTACTCAACTTCCAGCAGCAGCACAAGATTGTTTTAAGTCCTACCTTGCTAACAGGAAACAATTGTGTAACTAAATATGATTAAGTAAATGCCAAAAACAGTTGCATTATTTTTTTCAGTGTAGGACGTCTCTTTTCCTCTTAAACCCACCTGATACTGAAGTGCCTGACCGCACCGGACTGTATTTATACCGCAACACATGGCAGGTTTCAACATGATGGTGAGCCGTTTAAACACGACACCAATAGCAAAGCAGAGGGAGAAGTGGACGTTGCTGCTACTTGAGTAAAGATTGCAACCAGGAGATGAATAGAGGGAGCGTGCGTGAGGAGGGGGGCTGTAAAGCTTAAAGTAGCCCGATGGCTTGTTGTGCTAATATACTAGAGTATATCCATGTCTAGTGAAGGTGAAGAATGATGAAGTGTGTATGTATGGAGCACGTTTCAGAACTTGGGATGTCTGTAACATGTGGTGGTGCACTATCACCAATGGTTCCATTCAAGGTGCGCACTCACTATCTTTCCGTGTCTGATGTGTGATCACATACTACTGAGAATTGCATAATTGTATCTTTTTGGCCGATTTATGGAACTGTTGCCGTGTCCTCAACCTTTATCACGTGTTGTACTTCATATGGGGCCCACCCAGATAATGTTGCTTACGGGCCTATTGTTGTGTATTACACCATTGCTACTATAGAACATTTAATCCAAATTCCAGCAAACAGTTGGCACGTTTTGCTCAGGCAGGAGAAACTATAATCTAAAAGGTTGCAGTGAGTGGAACATGTAGATGACAAAGCTTCTCCTGATGTAGAAATTCAATAATATATCTTTACTGCTCTCAAGCAGACAATTTGTCTCAGACATGCAAATGTTCAGTATTGATACTGCTGTGGATACAGCAGGATAATGATGCATCTGACCTGCTTTGCATCAGAGGTGCATGCCAGTTTAATAAAGATAATGGTAGTTTCTCCCTGCTTTGAAACGTTTTTACCAAAGTAACATTACTGAAGTAATGTTAAGCAATCACTAAAATTGGAGAAAAATCTCTTAATCTACCAGTGAAACAGAATGAGGGGTGCAGACTTTAAGTAATACAGAAAGCCATTTTGGACATTAACTGTGCATTGTCCAGTGCAGCCATGCACCTGATACAGACCATTATAGTTTAAAATAATTGGTAAAGCCCTAAATCTAAACCTAAAACAATTCCTTATTCCCCAAACACATTCATTAACTTCTGTGAATGCAACTTTGAACTTTAACAAAATATTTCTTTAGACTGGAAAACATACTAAGTAAATAGTAGGGATTAAGGCCAAAATGATTTTGCCAAAAATCTAAAGTGCAATTATTTTTAACCAATATTACAGATGCAACTGATTGATTTTTTCCATTGCACAAACCTTAAGCTTGTAGATGGTTCAACCCAGGCTTTCAGTTTTTCAAAAACTTGCTTCCCCAGAGTCCATTGTTGCAGGACTTTATTGTAAAATGTGTGTGAAAATGTTTTACTTCTACCTGTATGCATGGATCTACATACTAACTGAAACCTTCTCTACCTTTATGTGTGGCAACAAGCTGACTTTAAGCATTTTACCGCCATCTAAAGGGCTGGAGTGAGAAATATGTAATATAGTGCGAGTAATATTGATAGTGATTGAAGATTATTTTGTAAATGCAATTAATTCCCCAGCCCTAGCAGGGATACATGTATCCACACAGAAAGTTTCTTTAAAGCAAAGCTAAATGCTAACTGGTTTTTGGTATCACAATTGTCAGCAACAGCATTCCAGAAAAAAAATATATTCCTGAAAAGGTGCAGCTCTACTTTAAAGTGAAAAGCCATTTCACATTGGAACCAAGACGGTAGTGCTTCAATACCCTGGTAAATAAGATAACTTATCTTTTTGATGCTACAGTGTTAGAAGGGAATTTGCTACAGCTATTCTTCTTTCCTGCAAAATACATTTTTAAACAGAGCTTGACTATTATGAAAGAGAAAAAGACAATTTGTTGTCCTATGTTTGCTGATGATATCATGCTGCATAAGTTGGTCTCTTTCTGCCCTTGGTTTTATGTAGCCATCTGTACTGAAAGATGTTAAACCTCATAATCTAGTGACCTGAAACTGACAATATCTGGGGAGATCACAACCACATCTGACTCTACATAATGTCATAGTTACTCCCATAAATATTGATTAGCAGCTTCTATAATCGGTTTGAAAAAAATGTTTGATGTAACTTTCATCCTTTAGTTAACTCTCCCTCCTAGATTCATTTAAATACAGACTTTGAGTTCAAGATGACCTCAAAAAAGAAAAAAAAAAAAAAAAAAAAGCTACAGGAAAAAAATGGAGAAAGTGAACTTTGACCTGAATAGATTTTATCTAACTTCTGCTCCAATGTCAACTTTTGCATAAAGAAGCTAAAAAAAAAACAATGAGGATTTGAGAGGAAAATAAGTTGGTTTAGAAATTAACTATTTCTAACCAACAGCTGTCAGTGCCACTGTTGTGACGGATAGTGATAAGTGCAGTTGTGCACAAGTATGATGAGGAAGTGCTGCTTGGAGCAGTGGCAGACATGCTTGTGCTGTCAGTGATAAGCAGCCTGCAGTGACATGAACTATTCTTAGAACCGTGCTTCGCCCAGGGAAGATGTAGATGTCTGAAGAAGAGTTATCATTCAATGAACACTGGAGGGGATACGGACCGTTATAGGTCAAAATGACTGAGGCTGCTGCTGGGGAACAATGTGAGAACAAAACAGGGTGTCACAGTCATAAACAGAACAGAACAGTCTCTCTGCTGAGGAATTGCTCACAGAGACCTTCTTCACTGACTGAGTCATTAACTCCACATTTACTTCACTGGTATGGCTACAAATAGCAACGCTTGTTATTTTACAATAATTACAGACAGCTACACCCCCCTAACAGTTTTAACACTTGCATGCTAAGATATGTTCTAATTCTGCATGGTGCTTTTGTGGTTCCTGTTTAGGCCAAGATAATACAAACACAGATATTTAATAAGACGACTTTCCTCTGCCCTCTACTGACATCTGACAAAGAAGAAGCATTTTTTTTTTTTTTTGAAAAAGTAATTACAGCTGACATTTTAAAACATCATTCCAGGAACAGTGTACTGGAGATCTTCATAATCAACTAAACATATACATACACACACATACATATATATATACACATACACACAAACGCATATATATATATATATATATATACACTATATTGCCAAAAGTATTTGCTCACCCATCCAAATTATTGGAATCAGGTGTTCCAATCACTTCCATGGCCACAGGTGTATAAATTCAAGCACCTAGGCATGCAGACTGTTTTTACAAACATTTGTGAAAGAATGGGTCGCTCTCAGGAGCTCAGTGAATTCCAGCGTGGAACTGTGATAGGATGCCACCTGTGCAACAAATCCAGTCGTGAAATTTCCTCGCTCCTAAATATTCCACAGTCAACTGTCAGCTGTATTATAAGAAAATGGAAGTGTTTGGGAACGACAGCAACTCAGCCACGAAGTGGTAGGCCACGTAAACTGACGGAGCGGGGTCAGCGGATGCTGAAGCGCATAGTGCGAAGAGGTCGCCAACTTTCTGCAGAGTCAATCACTACAGACCTCCAAACTTCATGTGGCCTTCAGATTAGCTCAAGAACAGTGCGCAGAGAGCTTCATGGAATGGGTTTCATGGTCGAGCAGCTGCATCCAAGCCATACATCACCAAGTGCAATGCAAAGCGTCGGATGCGGTGGTGTAAAGCACGCCGCCACTGGACTCTAGAGCAGTGGAGACGCGTTCTCTGGAGTGACGAATCGCGCTTCTCCATCTGGCAATCTGATGGACGGGTCTGGGTTTGGCGGTTGCCAGGAGAACGGTACTTGTCTGACTGCATTGTGCCAAGTGTAAAGTTTGGTGGAGGGGGGATTATGGTGTGGGGTTGTTTTTCAGGAGCTGGGCTTGGCCCCTTAGTTCCAGTGAAAGGAACTCTGAATGCTTCAGCATACCAAGACATTTTGGACAATTCCATGCTCCCAACTTTGTGGGAACAGTTTGGAGCTGGCCCCTTCCTCTTCCAACATGACTGTGCACCAGTGCACAAAGCAAGGTCCATAAAGACATGGATGACAGAGTCTGGTGTGGATGAACTTGACTGGCCTGCACAGAGTCCTGACCTCAACCCGATAGAACACCTTTGGGATGAATTAGAGCGGAGACTGAGAGCCAGGCCTTCTCGTCCAACATCAGTGTGCGACCTCACAAATGCGCTTCTGGAAGAATGGTCAAAAATTCCCATAAACACACTCCTAAACCTTGTGGACAGCCTTCCCAGAAGAGTTGAAGCTGTTCTAGCTGCAAAGGGTGGACCGACGTCATATTGAACCCTATGGATTAGGAACGGGATGTCACTTAAGCTCATATGTGAGTCAAGGCAGGTGAGCAAATACTTTTGGCAATATAGTGTATATATATATATATATATATATATATATATATATATACACTCACCGGCCACTTTATTAGGTACCCCATGCTAGTAACGGGTTGGACCCCCTTTTGCCTTCAGAACTGCCTCAATTCTTCGTGGCATAGATGCTGGAAGCATTCCTCAGGGAGTTTGGTCCATAATGACATGATGGCATCACACAGTTGTCGCAGATTTGACGGCTGCACATCCATGATGCAAATCTCCCGTTCCACCACATCCCAAAGATGCTCTATTGGATTGAGATCTGGTCACTGTGGAGGCCATTTGAGTACAGTGAACTCAATTTCATGTTCAAGAAACCAGTATGAGATGATTCCAGCTTTATGACATGGCGCATTATCCTGCTGAAAGTAGCCATCAGAAGTTGGGTACATTGTGGTCATAAAGGGATGGACATGGTCAGCAACAATACTCAGGTAGGCTGTGGCGTTGCAACAATGCTCAATTGGTACCAAGGGGCTCAAAGAGTGCCAAGAAAATATTCCCCACACCATGACACCACCACCACCAGCCCGAACCGTTGATACAAGGCAGGATGGATCCATGCTTTCATGTTGTAGACGCCAAATTCTGACCCTACCATCCGAATGTCGCAGCAGAAATCGAGACTCATCAGACCAGGCAACGTTTTTCCGATCTTCTATTGTCCAATCTCGACGAGCTTGTGCAAATTGTAGCCTCAGTTTCCTGTTCTTAGCTGAAAGGAGTGGCACCCGGTGTGGTCCTCTGCTGCTGTAGCCCATCTGCCTCAAAGTTCGACGTACTGTGCGTTCAGAGATGCTCTTCTGCCCACCTTGGTTGTAACGGGTGGTTATTTGAGTCACTGTTGCCCTTCTATCAGCTCGAACCAGTCTGGCCATTCTCCTCTGACCTCTGGCATTAACAAGGCATTTCCACCCACAGAACTGCCGCTCACTGGATGTTTTTTCTTTTTCGGACCATTCTCTGTAAACCCTAGAGATGGTTGTGTGTGAAAATCCCAGTAGATCAGCAGTTTCTGAAAGACTCAGACCAGCCCTTCTGGCACCAACAATCATGTCACGTTCAAAGTCACTCAAATCACCTTCCTTCCCCATACTGATGCTCGGTTTGAACTGCAGGAGATCGTCTTGACCATGTCTACATGCCTAAATGCACTGAGTTGCCGCCATGTGATTGGCTGCTTAGAAATTAAGTGTTAACGAGCAGTTGGACAGGTGTACCTAATAAAGTGGCCGGTGAGTGTATATATATATATATATATATATATATATATATATATATATATATATATATATTCACACACACATATCATTCTAAGAAACATACCATGGAAATCACAAGGTAGGTATGAGCATCTCACAGTATAATAGGTTACTTTGTCCAATCTAAGATTTTATATGATATATATACACATATACACACACAGATATATATATATATACATATACACACACACACGCACACACATAAATACACACACACACACACACACACATATGTATATATATATATATATATATATATATATATATATATATATATATATATATATATATACATAACATTCTAAGAAACATAACGTAGAAATCACAAGGTTGGTATGAGTATCTCACACTATAATAGGTTACTATGTCCAATCTAAGGTTTTTTTCTGGATTGAAATTAAAAATACTTTAGATAAATTTATTGCAAGCCATGTATACACTAAATTCACTTAAGTAGACACATAGACACATAGACAGATAATGCCATAGTCTACACAATGTATGTTTCATGTCATTCATTTTACATTCTATAAACCAAAAGTTGCTTGAAAAGGAGTGGAAAATAGGCAAACCTTTTAACTCCACCCCTTATTTATACATATGGTTGCTGGAGTTCCTGCTTATATCTATAAGATATAAGTTTTGATTTGTAGTTTATGAAAAAAAAATTGTAAAAACCCTGATTAACCTTGAAACCAGTAACTAGAGCTAGACGTTTGTTTGTTTTTTTCCTAATTCAAACACCACTTTAGAGTTGCCACACTTGTAAAGATTCCCTGGCTAAGTGTCACATAAATAAACACCAACAGGCTATTGTAAGATCCAGACATTAAATTTACTGATTGTGAATAAATCCATAACATTTTGTCGAACACCAGGTCCATTTACAGCAATGATGTAAGTTACCTGGTGTATTTTTTATTGAAATAGGCAGTGTTGCAAATGTTGGCTTTAACTCCTCATAGTTGGCCTTATCTCGGTACATCTTGGTCTCGTTTGGTATGGTCTTGACTAAACCACTATTAAGTATGCTACAGGGTTGTTTACCAAAAGCATTATGTATGCCTGTACCATTAAAAGGTGAAAACAGGCAAAAATATAAAGTGACATAGTTGGAATTTCTCATGGCATTTGTATGTTCCTAAACATTCTTTACGACCTTTAGTTTTCCAGCCACTATCACCTCAGATGAGGTTAGATATATTGCAACAAAATTCCACCTGATTAATTAGATTTTCAGCCTGTGAGCTTTATAAAAAAAAAAAAAAAAAAAGAGTTCCCAAAGAGTTCAATCAGTTATCAGAAATTGGGAAAAAATATAGTCAAACACCCTTTTCACCGTTGTGGGTTGCCTTGTGTTTGCTGCATAAAATCCAAATAAAATACAATGTAGGTTCTTGTTGTCCTGTGAAATGAAATAGTCAATATATTACGAGGAATACCACCACAAGCTACAGTAAAATGAAACCAGGACAAAAAAGAATCCCCAACAAGTCAGCTGTCAACTGTAGCTGAAGAATTAGGGTGAGATGTTGTTTTTTTCACCAAAGTGGATCAACTGCTGTTTGTACAATTGATCCCACTGTCTGTGTGGGTGTATGCACAACAGGGAGGTTTCTAAAGAGAAAGATTAGTCTTGTGTTATTTAATCAGATGGTCAAGAAGAACCATCAGGATGCATGTATATTAGGTAACAGACCATGCAGGTTTAGGTGATCTTTATGCTCCTGCATCCTTGCAGACATTAATTAGACAATGATAGGCAATGCATTGCATGATTCAGAAATAAACTGCTTTATGTCATTGGGAATGTGGAACTTATCGATGCCTTTAATGATCAGACTTCTGATCTAAATGACACTGGCACGCATTCACGCTGCATTAATATCAGGACAAGACAGAAGCTTAGAAAGGATGCAATCAACTACATGTGCGCAGAGCGAGCAGATCAACGAAACCAAGCAGGTTTTTATCAAAAACCACATTATAGGGACATGTCCCTCTGCGCACAGCTGCATCTCCAGAGACAAATACACCAACTCTGACCTGACAATGGGACCGAGCTGCAGGATGTGCAGCAGCAGAATGAGCGGTCTGTCTCTGCTCAGGTCCCGGTGGATGAAGGTGAGAGTCAGCTGCACCAGGACGGACGGGACGAGCGTGAAGAGCAGCGTGAGTCCCTGCCAGATCTGGTCCCCTGCGGAGCGGTACGTGGAGCTGAGGTACAGGGCTGCCGTGGTCTCCGCCGTGAACAGAGACACCGACACAAAGATGGAGCTGGGGAAGCGCATCCTCGCTCACTCCACTCCGCCATCCGGGGGGAAGCGGCACGCTGCTTCACCCCGGTTCCTCGCGTCCATAACGGGAACCACCGAGCCGTGTGGACGGCGTCGAGGCACCATACGGGGACGCCGCCTCAGCAGCTGCTAATCAGCGAACCAAGGAAAGAAAGCTTTTCTCAGCCAAGGGTTATGTCGAGGCGAGGCGGCAGGGGGCGCTGCGCCCTCTATGGTAGATAGAGATGATGGACACTGCAGTGAAGTGATCTGGATCTCCTGTTTACTGATCCTGGACCTGAGGTTCAATTAACTGTAGATCCTCTTAAACATAGATAAAGCCTTTCCAGCGAGAATAGGTGTGATTCCTTGATAAATTAATCACACTTTCACCCTTTAGAAATAACCACCACCCAGTCTACCAATCAGGCAGAGTTGTCCATGTACCCATATCACAGTTAAGACATGAAGCCATTAATCAAACGATCACCTCCATAAAAAAATCATCTATTAATACTTCTCTACCACTTTCATGGCCTGGCTCCTATTATGGCCCCTTTACTAATGACACAATACTCTAATTCTAACAATGATACGCGCTGAAACAGACTTGGTACTGATAGATCCTTTGGATCTAATTCATTTTTTCTTTACAAATTCTGTTTATTAACTATTTAAAAACAATAAGGTGTTAGCTTCAGTGGTATTGAGATAGGATCCCAGTTTTCATCTGCTAAATGTTTTTTTCAAAACAAAGAAATAAAATACTATAAATTTTACAGCTAAATTTAACAGTTTTTCTTAAATTCTAATTCAGATTTGATAGAAAACTGTAATTTCAACTTAAATTAAGTCAAAAATATGTAACATTCCTAGATTCTGAATGTGTATTGACCTAATCAGACATTAAGAATTTTAATGAAACCTAATTGAAGAGAAATTTCACTTCATGCAGTTATCTTAATTTATTTGAATCCCTTTCCCTGTTTTTTCATTTCATGCTATTCTGTTCCCCCATGCTGGTCCCCTCCTGGCCCCCGTGACACATTTGGTCTAGAACAGCCACTGGATCCAACAGATTCTGCAACAGTTTCTTCCCCACTGCCATCAGACTGCTGCACTGTTAAAAGAAAAAGTCTCTAAATCAAGTCACAGATTCTGCATCACACTGATAACACCAACAGCTAGATGGGGGGCCAGGGGGGGCCATGGCCACCCTTAGTCAATCATTTGCCACCCCTACCATTTTTTTCCCTCTAATACAGACAGTGGCAGCAGAATTACTCTCAAGTGGAATGTTTTAACTTATTCAACATTTTAATTTTCTATATGTAAACAATTACCTGACAACTAAAAAGCTGTGGTTAATTATGCACATCAATATGCTTACAATAAAGATGATACAGAATTAATGCACTTTTCAGAACTACATTTTGTCTTATATTGGGTCTACAATTCATTTGCGAATCTCCACTTAAATCAGAGATAATTATTTTAATAAAAAGTAATCCATTTAATATAGATATTATTAGATTTAAATATTAATTGTATACAGAATGATTATTGATAAAAGTAGATAGGTAGTGACAACAAATAAGATGTTCGCCCCAGAACCCAAAACTGAAAGAATTTTTTCCACCACACCTTTAATTTAATTAGCATGGATGTTTAAATATATGCGTCTATTTGTTAGCAAAGGCTGTAGGAAAGTATAGTTTGTCTTTATTTTGAAAATATGGATGTTGTAGTTGTTCATTTTCTTTTTTTGGAACAATGTAGATTGACCCTGAGCTTCTGGCACCTATCTGCTTTTGGCCTCCCCTCAGGTTATTGCCTGGCCACCCTTATTAAAATGTTCTGGCTACACCTCTGAACACCAAGCCAAAAATACTGCACATTTGCACCAAATGTATAAATGCTCTGAACTTCGATATCAATGCATTTTTTGCACCATGTTTTTTTCCCCCACACTGTTTACATTTGCTCACTGCTGCACTTTATGGAATGCCAATGTTCATTTACTATCTGAAAAGCTGCACAACATGAAATTTCGTTTTGTATAAACTCTGTGTATAGAAAATGACAATAAAAGTTGTCTAAGTCATCTCAGCAAAGATATCATTACAATTTCATTCCAAAAAAGTAAAAAAAAAGTAATAAAAAAACACCTTTTTGTCTGTTTATTTGTTTTAAATGTTTTGAACTTTTCTGGAATAATAAATGACCTGGATGACTGAGAATTTTTACCAGCATATACATTTTCTTTTAATTTTCACAACCATCATTTTTTCTTCCTCTCAAAACTTCTAATTGATGTTTTTGAACATTCAGTAAAAATAGCCCTTTGTTGCCTACATCCTCTCTGTTAAGGGTGTCAGTGACTCACAGTTGTACCGAAACATTACATTGAAAAAAAAATGCATATATATTCACGTTTGTAAAACTGGTAGAGAATTATTTCACCCACTTTAGTAAAGAGGAAAGCCGAACATTTGCAGCTGTTTCTTGCAGTGCAGAGCTGGGCCCAGTGACGTGCGGTGAGGTTCATAGCTGGTGAGGCACTGACGTCATCAGAATCAGATTTGCAAATAGATGCATAGATTGACAGCAGTTTACAGGTTATGTTTCACTTCTGCATCCTTACACATACAAACTGTAGCTCACAAAACACACATTTCCTTAAAAAACAAAACAAAATAAATGTTATTACTGTCTTACCTTTACTTATAAATGAATAGAAGTCCTCCTTATCTTCCTTCAGTTTTAAAAGTCTCTCTGTCTCAATGGAGATCACTGCCAGGGAAGAAAGCCTTCCTTGATCCGTCCTGTTCCTGCCTTATGTTTTCAGTCTCTTGAGCACCCCCTGCCATGAGGCAAGAGAACTGCCTGCCTCACCTCGAACTTGTTCTCTGCCGTTTATAATCGCTCATTACACGAAACACGTTACACAAACACAGTTGGTGACAAAAAGCTCTGTACATTATATACATAAGCCAAATTATTAGAAATAAGTTCACATATTACATTTGTTTAAACCATTTTATTGATGCCGTACAGCAACATGCTCTCTCCGCTTTGCAGCCAGCGCAGAGCCAGGGGTTGCGCAATCCAAGGTGAGGCAGAGCTCGCTGCTGCCTCACCGGCATCGCTTCCAAGCATTTGAATGGGAAAATAAGAAAATTCAGCGATTTTGAACAAATAAAAATCGAAATTGGTGAAGCTACATGAAAAATGAATATTTTTTAGTACAAACCACCGGATGAATATAACAATTTAAATTACTTTATGATTATATATTTTCTTTCTTTCCATGATGGCTGGTGAGGCACTGCCTCACCTGCCTCCCCTGACCGCACGTCACTGGCTGGGCCATATGTCTCTAAGGACACTTTGCTCTCCTTTCATTTGCAGTCTGAGGTTAGTTGAGGGTAGCTAACCCATGCACTGAATAGATTCAGGGTACGCATGAAAATCCCTAGAGCAGCGTGAAATAAAAAAATAAGCATGTAATGTATATGAGTTATAATTGAAAAATAACAAAAAATATGGAGTTTTATTAAAACTGAATTTGTATTACAGTAATTTAGTTCAATAAATGGGGTAGGTTATTGAATGTCATAAATTATACATCCAGTGTAAATAGGTGTCAGCCATCTGGCAGGGCTGATCTTATCAGAGACCTTTCTCCATTAGATTTTAAATGTCATTTAGTGAGATGCAAATTCAGGGCAGGCACAAGTTTCCATGCCCTGAGCAGAATTTGATTTTCTACCCTTTATTTCTGCCAATAATAAAGAGACCCCACAATAATGATAATCAGCTCATTCACACACCTACTATAAGCATTGTAGCTCTGCAATGCAGTTTACAGTCTCCTAAATTAAAACAAAATGAAATTTAAAGTTAAATAATTAGCTGTGAAAATAATGTAAATGTACGTAACTGCAGTGCAAACACACAGGCTTCCTAGCTTTAAAGATTTTACTAAGGGGAACTTTTAAACTCCAAACAGAGCTTTTGGCCAGAATGTTGCAATCCTACTACTATATCCAAATTTGAAAGAATGTTCTGTCTGTGTCACGTTTTAGTTGTGGTTTGAGGACCCAAATGCAGAGGCAGGGAGGCAGATGTGAGTTCTTGTAGTTTTAATGAGAGGAAACAGTTTAACAGAGGCAGGAGTCCAAAATTCAACTTAATATTTAACACAAACCAGAACCATGGAGACATCAAGGGAAAACACGCACAAGGAGCCAGGGAGAGACGAGGTGAGAGGACAACGGCGACGACAGGACCAGCAACAACAGGGAACCAACAAGGAGCGACTTCAGAGGGAGAGTATATGTAGCTGACAGACAAAGGGAGGGCTAACGAGCTGACAAGGAGCAGGTGTGAGAGGAGACAACGAGGGAGCCAAGGGGAAAGGAACAAACACACACACAAGAGGGCAACAGAGGACAACAGAAAAACATGAGAACTAACATAAATCTAGAAATTACAACAAAAAAGGAATTAAACCAATAAAACTAGGAAACACTGAGCAAAGTAAAGCACAATATAACCAAAACCATGACAGTCTGTTTCTATCTCTTTCTTTCTATCTTTCTTTCCATTCAGCTAGACACATCAAAACAACTGAATTGCTATTTCAGCTAAAGTGTTGTGTTGTGATACATTTTTCCCCCGCATGGGATACAGTGAGTTGTCTGCCCTCCACAGCCTTGTCATGCTCCAAGCAATCGCATCTCTCTGCACCTGTGTAATTGGATATGCTTACACTTTAGGCGCACACATAATACAGCACACATTTCGATGAGGAATTTTAACTGAACTTATTCAAATTTTTATCCCCTTTCCAACAGACAGAAATTTGACACTGGATTATCCGGCTAATGACAGGCTTATTTGCATACTAAATGGTAATAGGGTGTTCACTGTGGGAAAGCTCTCTCCTGGTCACAGAGAGAAAATGACAAAACCAGCCCAGCACAGAGCAGAGGGGACAGAGAGATTAGAGCAAAAGGCTTTTTGGCAGATCTGATTTGAGGGTGGAGGGCAATTGGGCAGTGTACCATGTCGACCATACATATGGCCAACCATAAAAAGTAAAACTAAAAAGCAGATCAAAACATTTTAAGACTGCTATGCTTTATTATAAATTTCTTTATGAACTTTTGGCAGTCTTCTTGCTTGTGCTGTAAAATTCCTACTTCAATTAAAAACAGGTGACACAATTCATAAGAATATCTCGTCTCTGTTTAGTTTGTGTTTTTACTTCACTAATACGTCATATATGCCAAGATTCACCATAGCACTATATTATTGTGCGATTAATAAAATGTCCTTAACAATCCTTTTAAGTACCCAGACATCTGCATTCCTGTGTTTGATTATTGGCTCTATGTTAATGGAAGATTTTAATTTTAAATTGGTCCTTCAGTCAAATAAACTCAAGCTGTTTTTAGGATTACCTCACCGGTCTTCATTACCTATTGGCTGCCATTGTCAGTATATGATGCCGGGGTGCTCTGAGTGATGAGAAAATCCTCGTTCCTATTGTCACCGTTCTCTCTAACATCCTATTAGCTGGCTCAATTACCAGCTACCAGCCTTACCAACAAGGACCAGAGACTCCCGTGACACTGACATTGCCTCTCTTCTTCCCAGTTCAGGACCTACAAGCTACACCAATGTAGCATCTCCAGACTTCCTGAGTTACATTAACGCACAGTCTACTGTGTATATAATATATGGCTATATACTATATATTTTATACAGTATATTGTATTTTTTATTTTGTATATAGCTATAGATTCTGTATTCTGTATATATGTCTGATTTGTCTGCACCATCAATACCAAGTCAAATTTCTTGTAAGTGCAAACCTACTTGGCAATAAACTTGATTCTGACTCCTTCTTTTCCATTCCTGATTTCTGTTGTACCCACTTTCTCTCTGGAGAGGAACAAGTAATGTAACCAAAGCATAACCCTGACTTCAGCTAGCAAATGTATTTTCATTAATATATACCTATGTGTTGTAGATGCATTTCTAGGTCTTTAGTGTCTCCTTCTACAGGAATGTTTATAATTCATATGTGAGCAAAGTCCAATATTTATCCTACAAACATTCTTTTAAAAGTAATCCTTTTTGTGACATCTACAGCACATTCTCTGAAGGGTACTACATTAGCTTATGACCTACAGTATAGTTATGACCTGTTAGAAACAACCACACCTCTTAGTTCCTATTATAGTTTCCCCATTGGATAACAGGATGGATATTTACAGCTGCAAATATTCATGAATCATTTAGACAAAGTGTCTCCAACCTGGAGAGCCTCTGTCCATTAAGCACCTCTTCTCAAACACATCTGAATCAATTGATTTTCTATTACCAGACCTCAGAGGAACTTTAAGTTAATGTCATCTTTTTATTATATTACAATGTACAGTTTTAATATTGATACATTTCAAAGAAACAATGTTGATTAAAATGCTTCACAAGAGGGTACAAAAACAAAATAAATTCAGAAGACAATCATAAAGTGCAATTACATTGAATTAAAAAAAACTGAAATATGAAAACAAAAACAATATCTAACAGATCTGATGGAAATCAAACTGAACTCTAGTTAAAAGCTAATGAGAAAAATCGGTTTCAAGAAGGGCCTTAGATATCTGCCTTATGAATCCCGGGCAAATTATGTCTGGGGGTTGAAAAGCCTGATTCCCTCTGCCTTTAACCTGGCTTTCATCTTTATCAAAATGATCTGGGTGGAATATCGCAGTGCTCTTTTTTGTTTTAAATGTTTATAAAAAATCTATGAACTAGCTGTGTGGCTAACCATTTAAAAGTGAGTTAAAAAATTAAAGTTAAAAAGTTAAAGTTAAAACAATACGTAACTGAACAGGCAGCCAAGTCAAATCTGCTAAAATTGGAATGATGTGGTAATGCTCTCTGGTACTTGTTACGAGCTGCAGCGTTCTGGACCGCATGAAGGTCATCAACAGATATTTTTAAATCCAAAATATTAGTATTTGCAGTAGTCTGATTTGGAAGTAATGAAGTCATGCACAGGAGCGACAAAGTTCTAGGAGATATTTAAGAGTTTGTAATTGTACACATTGAGTTCAGTGTTAGTGATAATCATTTCTCTAAGTTGAATTGAACTCCATCTTTTAAACTTCTGGTTTGATAATACTGTATGTGTGCAGCAACTGTTTGAAAAAGAAAAAACCTTTATTAACCTGCCGTCTTGAAGGAAAATCTTTACTGATTGACTCAAACAGCATACCTACACCTTAGACTGATAAGTATGATTCTATTTCTGGTTTTAATGAAATAATTGTATACGTATAATTTTTTGTGGTTGCTTTTTTTTTTTTTTGACAGTTTGATCATGTCTTTTGCCTCAATCTCAGTCTAACCTCCTATCATCTGAAAGGAAAAATCACCTCATTAACATTCTAAAATTAGGAGGATACTTTATGTTTTAATTAATTTGAAGTTATAAATAAATGACTTGTTTAGCAATGAAGTCATCAGAGATCTACAAGCTGAGGACATCATGTTGGTAGACATTTAAAAATGGGATCAGCTGGAGATTTTTTTTAATAAATAATGGTTAGATGGAGATAATATAAATGAAATAATATTTATATACTCCCATGTAAAACTGAGAAAGACTGGAACAATACAGTAAAATGGTCACAATTATGCACAAATGTTTGCTCTACAACTTCACTTTAAATATCTGTTATTCTTTTAATTATGTTAAATGTACAGAAACATGTGAGGCAACATGAAAGCAAAGCTTTTATTAAATACTTTAGCACACATGCCATCATATAATGTAAGTCTATGCAGAATCATCAGAAACGGCTTTAGCTTGCTGTTTTTTACGGGCTTTTTTTCTGGGTGTTCTGAAGATATTTTTTAACAAATTGAGCCACTTGTTAATACAGTAAAAGCTGGCCAATTTTTTTTTGTTGTATTTTAGAATGAGTTGTTTTCAAATGCTTTTGTAAGGCCACAATAGAAAAAATAAAGAAGAGACATAAGTTACTGCCTGTTACTCATATAAGTTGAAAAAGAGTCACTTTTGGAACAGACTAAGACAAAAAAATAGACACCAGACTTTGCTTGTTTGTTGTTTTCCCACCACAAAGCTACAGTCTAGAACTATATATTGTCTTTTCCCACAGAGTGGAAAAAATCACACCATCTTACATCTTCAAAGCTCCAACACAGCAGGAAACAGAGCTGGAAACAGAATCACACACACAAAAAACAGCCACACACGTCAAAGAGGTGAGCCATAACACTTAACACATAGTGACACTATTACAACGATTAAAAGTATCAACACAGCAGCTGTACTCTTACAGACATCAGTAACGGTGAAAGCTTAATGTCAGTAATTCCTCTTTTTAATTTAGCAATTATTTAAGGTTTTGGCAATGGCAAAGTGAAAGATTATGTCACTAAAGACGTAAACTCACTGCATTGCATGATCTTTAGCTGGTGAAAACTTTGAAGGCATTATGTGACTTATGTTGTTTTTATTTTTTAAAGCATGATTAACTTTTGTGTGACTTCCTTTACTTTAGGCTGTTAATAGTGCAATAGTTTATCTCTGCACTGAGAGCAGCATCTTGGAAGATTAAGATGCACATTCAGTCAGTTTACAGTAGTTTGTTGCTCTTCAGTGAATGATTTTTTTTCAGCTAAAACTCAGACTGGAGTTTTGAGAGATAGTT
This sequence comes from Cyprinodon tularosa, assembly GCF_016077235.1. NCBI lineage: Eukaryota > Metazoa > Chordata > Actinopteri > Cyprinodontiformes > Cyprinodontidae > Cyprinodon > Cyprinodon tularosa. Next base: position 327,647 of record NW_024038975.1, on the reverse strand, counting down.
ACAAGAAGCTATGTGACAGAATATGTCATGAGTAGTTATTTGCCTTTGCAGTGGCTACAGGTTATAGTAAATACATTAACCGTGATTTTGCACAGAAAGATGCAAAAAAAATATTTCATCATTAGCGGACACTCCTGAGAAATAAAAAAAAACTACAGCTGAGATCAATTCTCCTTTTCTTGATTCTGTTTATACTGTAAACAGATTTGCATTTGCACTGCTAAACAGCAAGCTGTTAGCTTCCACTTGTCCCTTCAACAGTTATTTACAAGCTGCCAGCGTTTGTTGATTGATTATATTCTGTTCTGATATTATGAAAATGAATTTCATGAAGTATTTTTGTTAAATGTTTTTACAGAGAATTAGTGCTAAATGTACCCAAACACTGGGCTGAGAAAATGAGTATTCCTTTGTGTATTATAGCTCTTGTTCTCCTTAAAGGTATAGTGGAGGATGTTCTTTTTCCAGGTGGATAATCAAAATAAGCGGTTCTCCTAATTGGCAATCATTCTGGAAATATGTTTGCGTAAGGCCGTCCCACGTGTTCTTCCCAATTTTCACGTACCTTTGGCAAGTCTGAAATAGTTTAAAAATTGAAAACCTGCTTTTGGAAAATAAGCTTGTATGAGTGATGCAAACAGCAACTTTTAAACAGAGCGTGCATGTTTTTGCACACATTTAACAGGCGTTCCTTCTCGGGAGCGGGAACAGGGTTGTGCATGTGCATTTCTTTTGAGTGGAGAGGGCGGGTCTTTTAAAAAATTAGCAAAATCTTCCATTATACCTTTAAATTTGAAACAATTTTAATTATTTTCTATTCAACTTTGGCGATATGTGAAATCAGAAGCAGATTTATTAATATGTAACTTAGGTTGAAGTCTCTATAAACATTCATATTAGCTTGCTTAAGTGAGACGGATTCTGTTACAGGGAAACAGCAAATCTGATAAACCTGAAGGGTGTTAATCCAAACAAAACAAGACCATTCTTTATCTACTGTGACTGGCTGGTTTATTTTAACACACTTATCTACTGTAGCAATCACAGCATCTATCCTTGTTTTACAGTCTCTTTCATTCTATCTTGAAGAATTTTAGGGTAACAATCATAACCTCTGTTCAGGTTCAGGAGACATTGCCAAGCTGGTTCTATTCACACAAAGACACTGAACAGAGGGAACTCTGACTGGTCTGGTTGTAGGAGGTCGACCAGGAAACAAACAGTCCCAGAGAGGCCCTCGAACAGACTGTAGATGCTGGTGACAGAGAGCGAGCCTGCTTTAAACTCCTCAGTGAAGATGAACTCTGCAAACCTGTAAGTGGAAGAAAAAAACAGAAAGTAAACGATGAAATCACTTGGCAGCAGCTGATTGCTGATGCAGATCACATTGGTTGGTGTATATTTGTATTAACGACATGTAGCTGTGTTCAAGATAAACATCAGCAGGGAAAATAGGTACTAAACACATCAATGTGTTGGGTAGCACTGATGCCTTGCAGCAAAAAAATTCCGGGTTCAATTCCCGATTCTGCATGGAGTTTGCAAGTTCTCCCTGTGCATGGTTGGGTTCTCTCTAGGTACTCTGGCTTCCTCCCACAATCCAAAAACATGATCGTTAGGTTAATTGGCTTCTCTAAATTCTCCTTAAGTGTATGTGTGTGCGTGAAAGGTTGTTTGTCCTGTTTACCTCTGTGTTGCTGGATGGATGGATGGATGGATGGATGGATGGATGGATGGATGGATGGATGGATGGATGGATGGATGGATGGATGGATGGATGGATGGATGGATGGATGGATGGATGGATGGGAATGAGTAATGAAAACATAAATAAAGGGAGGTATAAAACAGGATAGAAATCCATTAAAAATTAAATAAATTCTGTCTTTCAAATGGTATCTCTTTACCTCTCTGTAGCTTATAGAACATCTCTAAATTGGTAAATGCATCTTTTTTTGTTGAAACACAAGTTGATGGTGTTAGTTACAGAAAAAAATCATAGCTTTCGAAAGTTAAAGATTAAAAGAGTAAAGCCATAATCCAGAAAAAGAAATTATGCAATTTTACATGACATGAGGGATAATCAGGGACTCCTTTATATTATTTTTTACTGAAGAAGAAAATAAATAATAACATGAGTTTCCATCAGCTGAAGTCTAACAAGAGAGACGGACCTGTTTCAAGAAAAATAATATTGAAGCTAATTTTAATAAATTTTGACAAGCCATTGAAATATAGTCTGATAAGAACAGACTTGAACTCTTTTGAGGTCTAAGCTCACATTATGTTTGGACAAATAATGTTAATTTAAGCAGCCTGACAAAAATATTTAGCAACATATCATAAAGCTAAATCTTGGTCCAAAATTTGAACAAAATAAACAGCAGTGGTTCATGGAGCTACGGTATCTCTCTTGGGAAAATTGAAGCTTGTTTTAATGTCGATACTTTATTTGCTATACATTTAAATAATTTAGATATAAAGTACAATTAAATAGTTTTCTCCCATCTTAGTTCATATTTTTGCTGTGTGAAAACTAAAATGAAGGTCAGAAAGAAAGTTTAGTTTAACTGAGCAACCATTTTATGACATACTGGGAAAATCAAATTTACTGCCAGTTTCAGACACATCTCATGAAATTTCGATCTTACAGACGGTCTATGGCCGATCTACTTCAGACCAGTGGGAATAATGAAAATGTATTGCCTGCCTTTGTGCACGGTAGAGGTATTTCGAATTGCCTGTGAGACGATAAAGTAGCAGAAAGACATAAGCGCTGCCTGCAACCCCGTGACAAATGCCAGGTCCTTTCTTTAGCAGGCCTTTCTGCCAGACCAGCTCCCCACTTCGGATGCACGTGTCCAGATACTGTGGCTTCTTATTGATCAGATAGGCTTTTGCAAAGAGATACGCCACACCTGCAGGACGAGATGGAACCATTAGCATAACCACAATATGCAACAGGTAATGTGAAACGACATCATTAACAGTTGTTGTACCCGGCGCTCCGTGGCACCAGTGCACCAGCTCGTTTTCTCTCTCGATGATGGCCCCAAGCTCTGCCGGCCAGTTGCAATTCTGTTCCTGGCTCATTAGGAAATCAACGCTCTGCCACACCAGGTCCTTCTCCGCCCCACTGAGCATATCCTGGTAGCTTAGCAGCATCTGCAGCACTGAAGATAGGCCATGGGCTGCACCTAAAAGGAGGCACCGTGAGGAGTGGGTCATGCACGCACCAACGAAACCAGGCATGCAGGCCAACACTATGCCAGGCACACAAACAGACACAGCCTTGCAAGATACAAGCATAAAACACTGACAACAGACTGCATGTAGACTTCTTTTTGCCTCTTGTAGCTCACTGACCTGGCTCAGCAATTATACCTGGCAGCAATGAGAAAACTTTGGAGAATATCTGCGAGTAAATCAATGACATCTGGCTTCAATATCAGTTAAGCCCAACATTTCTTTACCCCCCTGGAAGGTGTAGGCTAAAGTTTTTTAATTTTTATTTGACTCGTTTTGACAAATACAACTTTGGATCATCCCAGCATGGGTTCTGACTTGAATATAGAAGAGAACTGATGGAAGGAGCTAAACATTAGGATGATGGCAAGAAGATGTTACAAAAACTTGGAGCTCAGTCACCATTGAGAAGTTGTTAAAATAGTGCAAACACTTAAAAATCTTATTAAAAATTATGAAAAGGGTTTGATATATCTGGAAGTCCCACAGGTTCTTAGCTCTGCCATTCTCCACCACCTTAGGCGGTGGCTCCCATTTTGACCTGTGGGTCGCCAGTTTGTATTCTGCGCAGATGCACACATCCTGGTGGTGTGGATCAGCAAGTCAATGTCTTATTCACTCGTAGCAAACAGCAAGATGTCATCCATGTACATGAGGTGGCCCCATTTACAAGTTGGTATCCATAGCCAGTCTTGTTGATTATTTGACTGTACAGGCCTATGCAGAACAGAAGGGGGAGTAGAGCATCTCTTTGGTATATTCCAGACTTGATGGAGATTTTTCCAAGTGGTTTGAAGTTGATCTCATGTGTGGTTTTCCACAGCACCATGGAGTTTAACATGAAGGCTCTTAGAGGGCTGTTGGTCTTGTAGGACTTCAGGCATTCCAGGATCCATGTGTGTGTCATTGAGTCATAGGCTTCTTGTAATCAACTTTGGCTGTGCACAGATTTGGTTGTCTGGTTTTGTATATAGGTGAATATTTTTTTAACATTTACATTAATTGACATATATAGGCTAAAAGAAAAACAAAACTAATGCAAATTTGATTGTGCCTTCAAATTGTCTCAAAATCAGTTTCACTGACATATTTGCCATATGTAGCCTGGTAAATAAAGGTATATTATTCTTGATTTAATAATTGACTTAAATAACAGAATATTTTGGGTGTTTTGTTTTTTTCAAAAGCAATCAAAATTGTCATTCATAAATCTGTTTTAGGGTCAATAGCATGACATATTATAAATAAGATGCACAGGTCCGCAACTGAAAATAACTCTGACCTACAAACTGGGAAAACCCTTTTCCCAAAAACCAATACCACTGGGTTTAAATCAGGCCAGATCGTTGAAAGGTGGAGCTAAATCACATGAATCCTGGACAGAGAGTCATTAACATCGCTAAACACATGCAGTGCAACCAAAGCTCTCTGGGATTTTACAAACACTGCAGTCTTCTTTCAGGATCAGAAACCTACTGTACAAACGGTAAACGGTAAGCAAAGGTTTCAGGACAGGCAAAGTTGAACACATGCAGATCCCTAAACAAGCGCCCAACTCTTAAAACTCTTAAAATAGTCAACTTGTTTCACCCCTCAATCAGCCGTTGATGATGAAACCATGCAGAGGTGACCAGCAGGGCTATGCTTACTATGAACTCTGCGCTTGTCTGAAAGTTAGTGAGGAACTCCAGCCCTGATGCTTCTCCTCATCTGATGCAGTCGGGAAAAGCACAGTTAGCTTTACACATATGAACACAACAGCTCTACAGCCAGAGACACAGTCATGTATAAAGATCAGGACACCTAATACCAGTCTGCTTGTGTTTTTATAGCAAATATGGATATTTGATAGCAATTTTTAACAATGGAAAAACATTTTAGGTAATAACTAAATTCAAAACATGTAATTTCTATGCAGGATTAGATTCACACAACCAAGCATATATTTCTGTCCATGATAACTAAATTTACACATAGCTGCATCACATTAGATTTAAATGGTTACATCATTACTCAGCTTTTTGAAATAGGGTCACCCTGTTTACACCTCAGCCATTTAGCGTGGGACTCTCCTGGCAGTTATAGCCAGAGCAATCACCATGCATAGATGTAATACATGTCCAATAAAGTTTACTTGAAAAAGAGACTGCATGATGATAAACATTTGCTGCAAATGGACCAGGACAGCATAAAATCCACCATGACCTCTAAGGTGTATCAGAGGACGTTTGAGGAAAATGTGAGGTTATCTATTTAAAAAAATAAGGCTGTGTCTGATATAAAACATAGTATTTAATCTGCCAAAGGATACTGAGAATTAAGAAATGAAAAGTAGTTCATGTTGAGGTCAAATTTCATAACTTTATTTAACTCATAAAGTTATGATGCCGCATAACAGGCTGACTGTAAGAGAAGCCCTTCAAACATCTCACAAGGTGAGGGGGAGAGAAAACTTTCTGTGATCCAGACTACAAAAACATATGTGAAACTATTATTTAAAAAAGGTGTGTGGCTAGGAAACAGAATGTAGGGTGTCGTAACTTTTTCCTAAGCTATAAATGCCTTTTTCTTACATTTCAATTAACATTTAAAATTAGCTTTATTACAGGTGCTTACCTGCAGGTTTTCCAGAGATAAATAAAAAAATGAAACAATATTCAACATTTTCTTCAGAAACTGAATATTTAATGGGGTGTTCATATTTTTTTTTCCACATTACTGAAGTTCTGGAATTGAACAATACATTTTTATCATTAAAAGTGATAAAACCGTTATGACAGGCATTTGAGGAAGCAGGACTGTACAAAGGTTTTAAAATGGCACACTCTCTTTATATCAGTAGATCATCTAAGGGTCTTTTACAAAGTTGAAAAGAGAACAAAAAACAAAACCAGGCTTTTTCAAGGGAACTTGTAAATAAATTAGGAATGATTAAGGGCTTATGTAGAAAACTGTTAAAAAAAAATGAAATAAGTAAGGGGAAAGTTAATGTTCTTACCGAGGTATTCTGTTCCATAGTATGAATACATTAGCGGGAAAGGCTTTCTCTTCCTCCTGGCGTACTGCTTTCCTGACTCAATGATAGCCTGGCAAATATATTTGATCTGATCTTTGCTTAGAATCTGCAGAAAGACGAACACACACAGATGTTATCTGTAATGCATTCATTACAATAAAGACAATGATTAATCTGCAGTCAGAAGCTCTCAAGCACCACTAATGATTTGTCCTTCTGCTAGAATAACTACAAATTACAATCCTACTCTCTAAGACACAAAAGTCATTAATGCAATAAACTGATGGCAACATCCATCCTAATAAGACAAATCCAAAAAATGCTCCAGGAAAAAGCTGCCAGTACTGACTCAGAGATTCCTGGTAAGGCCAGAAATAAAAGAGACTAAAGGCGTCAGGGAGAATAAAGGTCACCTAAGGAAGCAAACTATGAAGAAAGTCAAAGGTGTTCTATGTCTTGTTTAGTCAGGCAAGAGGGGAGAGTGAAATAGATGAGGCTGAAACTGCTGTGACAACAATCAAGAATAGAACATTTGAAGATGAAGTCCTGTCAAGGTCCTTTATCGGATATCATCTTTAATATTACCTTTAGGATAATTACCAATGGGTAAGTCTACATTAAAACTAGTTTGATTCTGGTAATTATAAGATAATTGTGATGCTGAAACAAGTAACTGTTTTACTATAACTGGTTTAGTCATTGAGTACTAATATCCCGATATGCATGGGCATTTCTAGACAGGGGCCAGCAGGCCCAAGGGCCCCTGTAGAACTGGTCTTTGCCCCTGCTGTGGCCCCTGTACTAAAGACATAATACTAAATACATTTCAAATAATTGTATAAGCCATAATTTATTGGTCCCTGTATCTATTTTTTAGGGTTTACTTTTTAAATAATGCAAAAAAATAATTTATTCCACTTTAAGCTTATAGTCATATTTAGACAGGATCACAGTTTTTATTTGTTTTTCTTAGGTGTCCACACATGAAAGTAGCAGCTGTTTGGATCAAGTGTCACTGATGTAACCGGAACTATTTCCCTCTGAAGATACACCCCTCTGAGGTTTTAAAAGAGGTAACTTCCTGTTTCATCGTTCTAATTTGATGATGACCCTAGGCTGCATAAGGCTAGTGTGAGCACTCCCCATCTGAAGGCTTCACTCAGTAGCGACCAAATTCCTCCTGAGAAGTCTGCGCTCGCTGGACCGAGTCAGACTGCCTTTTTCCTGTGATTCAGAAGGACCTGAACACAGTGTTTTTATTCTTCCTGCGATTCAAACCAAGTTGAACGCAGTGTTTCCTGAAGCCTTCTGCAGCAGAGACAGAGAAGAGGTAATCCAGCTCTGCTAACCTGAATCTAACCGCTGAAAAACGGGGCCCTCCAATCCAAGGAGCCATTAGAAGCCGCCAGGTCCATGACTATCTGAGACAGAGAGATGGAGTAGCACACAGGAGCTTCTGTTTGAAGTATGCGGCAAGCTTACCATGATAGCTAAAAGGGAGTGAGTTATAAAATTAACCTCTTTGCAAAGTCGCCTCTTATTATTGCATCGAATTGATCTATATATATCTTAGAGCTGCTGTTGGACTGACGGACTGGACAGAAGACCAGAAGACTGGTCTGCAGAAAACCGGACCGTGCCGAAGGCCTTCACTCCACCGAACCAAAACAGTAACATCATCCTTCCCCCTCCTTTCCATCGGATACTTAATAAGTGCTCTACTTGAGTGAACTAGGTAGAATAGGTAGTCGTGTTGGTGTTTTGTTTGAATAACCTCTCTGATTCAACTGCTTATGGTTTTAAGAGTTTAAGTGAATGCTGATGCTCACAACATAGACTGAACGAGTTTCTGAAGCTAACTGCTCCAGTGGACTGGCTAGCATTGTAGCTCCCGCTACCTTTTGCATCACATTATAAAGGCTATATCGTGAGTTAACCCTCTTCTTTGTTCAGCCTAACTGCTGTTTAATGCATTCCTGTACTGTTTTGACTGCAGTTAACATCTCTGCGTCAGGGCTAATTCACATTTTATCTACTGCTATTTTAAAGGACACTTTCAAATGCATTAAACCTTAAGCTTCAAACATTCCTCAAACTTTAAACAGACTTTTAAACCCCTCTTCCCCTTTTATTATTTTATCTTTGCTTATTTTTTGCAGCGTTTGGTGTCTGCTTAATTATTAGATATAATACTGTGGGATTGTAAGTAATAAAGGTACCATTCTATCTTAACCTGTGGTCTTTTGTGCTTATTTTACACAGTGAACGATTTATCACTCAGGTTGGATTCACTCTTTTTTCAGTAGCATCCGAATGAACAGAGACATATTTATTTGGTTGGTGGTTAACAACATTGCTGACAGTCATAGCCTAAATGACTAAATTAGTAAAAGAACTGAATATTTTACAGTCGAATTCAGGAGTCCAACCTTTAAGATAAGAGGCTAAAACCCTGGTCAGTAAGCAAATTACAGTTATAATCATTCAACTGATAATAATTTGTTTTACCCTTGATTTGAATGACCTATTCATTAACTATAACTTCCAGTTCTAGTTATTATATACTTTCATAATCTTCTGGTAAACTATCATAACACAGCTCACTTAATATTTAGATGTATGAACTTTTGCCCTGTTTTTGTTTTGTATTTTCCTCTTTTGCCCCCACAGCCGATATGTGCGGGATGTAAAGCAGTGCCTGAGGACCTGCAGGTGTAACAACTACATGTTGCATAATCTGAAACACAAAGGTATAGAGGATGATCTTTTATTTCCTTCTAGTTAATCATTCTGGTGATATGTTGATGTAAAGCTGTCCTACATGCTTGTCCTGTTAGCTATCTTTTTCTGTGCATGAGCATTTTCAGCCTCATATTTATGGTCAGCTATGGTTTCAGACAGTCATTAAAGTTCAACCTCAGAGGCAGATATATCCCAGAATTCTATGTGCAGAGAGCTCTCTTCACAAAGCACTATACGATTTGCTCTCACAGCGGCCTGCTGTCGCTATAGTCTGTCGCTACTAATAGGCTGTTGTGGAGACTAATAACTATGATGGTGCAGGCACCGCACAGGGGAGGAGGAATTACGTGACCAACAGAGCAAAAAGCAGTAATCGTCTGTCCATACGGTCAGTTAACTGACTTTGCTATAAAGTCCCCTATATAGTCCCCGCTGTATGTGGACACAGTAAGCTTGTATGAGAACATCACTTTTTAAGGAGGCCATGCACAAGGACAAATTGGCTCATCCATGCTCTTGCTCGCAATTTTTTTTTTTAAAGTGGAGAGGGCAGGTATTTAAAAAAATCCTCCACAATACTTTTAACTGTAGGTTACCAATATGAAAACATCACACAAAAAGGAGTTCTGTGGTCTATTTTCTAACTATTTGGGAACACAAATTTCTCCTCTGACAGGGACAAATGCAAATGTATTTTGCAACAAAGAATTATTTGGAGTTAGCTTAAAGTATTGCACTGATGTGTATGCTATTGCTCTAAAATTAGTCACTATTTAGAAAGCTTAACTCAACATGCTTTCAATTAAATATTACCAAATAAGACAGCAGGTGACTAATTACTTCAGGATGATTGTTTCAGCTGCACTGTATTCCCCAACAGTGCTATAAACTCAATACAATTGCAGAGCTGTCCTCAAAGCTGCCATATTGTTTAGGCACCACAAATGTTTTAAGTTCACTCAACTGGTTACCCAGTTATTGATTATTTTGACAAGATTAACTCTTAGTATATGAGTAGAACTGACCCCCAAACTCATTCCTTTCAAGAGTGGATTGAATTTACGTCTGACGTAATAATGACGTGCCAGTTCATTGGATAGGTTCATATCAACATGGCAATTAACCTAACAAACCAATATAAAAAAAATACAAAAAATCGGATATCCCAAATGAATGGTGGATGAACTATATGGAACCCCGAATGATTCATAATTAAATAAATAAATAAAAATTATGAAATAAATATAATTTTGATAAATAACAAACAAATATATAATATGGTCATGAAATAAAAACAAGGTAATGTTATTATGAAATATATATTTTTATTCTTTAATATATTTGTGTGTTATTTATCAAAATGGTATTTATTTAATAAAGTTTTTAATTTATTTAATTATGAATCATTCGGGGTTCCGTAGAACTAGTCTATGATCGATTGTGGTGAATGTAATCTGTTACAATTTGACATCGTATGACTAGATGTTTGCAGTGACTGCTGTTCACTCGGATGTAGGCAGGCAACAACATTGAGGAGATCATCAACAACATCAGGCTGCAAACCGTAGCCTCTCTGCACAAAAGGTAAGAACGCGCTTGTAGGCTACTTTGTTTATTTATTTGTTTGTCGTCTTCCAGCGGGCAGACCTCAGCTGTTTTTGCGAGTTAACTAAAGTTCGTTGTCTCAGCTGTGAGCCAGCTAGCCTTTTGCGCTACTTTAGTGGAAAACAGGACAGACAAACCGTATGGTTTTAGCACTACCAGATATCTTTTATCATCCGTTTCTGGTGTTAAGCCTACTACTTTGGCCGCGAAAGTTATAGCCAGCCAGACGCCGAAGCAATGTTTCATAACTTGAGCCTATGATAGGAAGCCAAGTAATATCCAAACTTGCCGACAATAGCCTAGCTTAGCATGATCACTGTCAATGTGTCTGATTCTGATAGGCAGTGTTGGGCAAGCTACTTGTCCAGTGTAGTGAGCTAAGCTATCAGTTACTCAACAATAAATTAAGCTTCACTACACCAAAGCAACCACCTAAAGAATTATAGCAAGCTAAGTTACACTAATATGTTAACAGTAGCTTAAAGCTGCAGTCCGTAACATTGAGAAGAGAGCAGACTTCGACTGAAAATTTGAAGAAAAACAGGTTTCACGCCACTCCCCCACCCTCTCTGCTTCACTCATGCCCCACCTTCAAGCTCCACCCCTCTCACAGCATCTGCGTGGCTACCGCATGCGACCAGAAAGGGGGGGGGCGGGATTCAGCATGTGTGAGCTGTGATTGACACTCCATCAGACGCTCCTCTGGCTGTGATTGGTTGTTTTGACTCGTCCCGAATTATTCTTTCCAGATTGAAATACAGGCAGTAGGCGGTACCAATTGAAGCAGTTTTTTTCACAGGTTACATATCACATGTACTGCTGTCTGGGCATAGGGACAGTTTTAGCCAATATGACAAAAAAGTGATTTTTAAAAACTTACAGACTTCAGCTTTAACTACATCAGAAGCTACTTAAAGTTTTACCAACCTAATATCAATTCAAAATGTGTCTGATACACTGGTTAAAATATTTATTAAAGATCAGCCAATTACATAACACAGTGTAAAAATTGTTTTATGATCAGCATAATAAAAAAAATAAACAATCTGCTGTTATTAGAACCAAATTAAAGGTACTGTGTAGTGTTCTACACCTGGAGACATAGCTGTGAGTTTGCATTCAATGGACATCTCTAGGGAAAACAAAACCCTACAAAAGGCATCTGATTTCTTTAGGGTTTCCCTTAGAGAAAACTTCTTCAGACCTCAATTAAACAGTCGATTCAAGTAACAAATAAAACTGTTTACAAAAAGGTGAAAAAATAAAGAAGCCAATTAATATAAATACATTTATGTCTCACTGTATAATTTAACTTCTACCCACATATTTATTCATTGTATTTTGGGGGGGTAATTAATTGAATGCTTATTTATTTATTGAGCATGTATTTATTTATGTATTTATTTTTATATATGGGAGAGCTGTTCCTCCATACCTAAAAAATCTTATCTGTGCAAATAAGCCTTAAAACAGATTTATGTAAACATCCTGTCTGGTAAACTAGGCCATAAAAATACAATATCTAAGTTTGGCTACTGCTCTCTAATGAGAATATCTTAGTGGCACTCATCAGACGTAAGAAACTACTAATTTGATTATTTGCTTCGATGTCCCAAAACATCATACTTTCATAAAATCATGCAACATACTCTACCCTATCTGTGGACATTGTTATTTGCAAAGTAGGTGCTGGATAAACAAATAAAAGTGCTTTAATGTTGCTTTAAAGAAACAGACTTATCCTCACTAAAGATACCTGTAGCTTTTTCCGTTATCAAAATCGGACATGCTCTACAGCCAATAATATTTAGCAGTGTAGCCACCCCTCAGGAAGTGGTCTAACACAGACACCCAGTTGTGAGGAAGTGCAACTATTTTAGCATAATTTGACCTATGGGTAGTGATGCCATGCTGCAGCAATATATAACTTAATGTCATTGTGACCAATTTTCTTTTTGCATTTTCAGATTTGTGCAGAATTCCATCGATTAACAAATCTAAATTTAAAGAGTACATTTTATTCTGCATTTGATAAGTACATGCCATGGCTAATGACGATGTACCGTGAGAAAGCGCCCCGCACTGGCAAAACTTCTGAATTGCTAAGAAACATCTTCAGGACCTATGATCTCCTTGTATGTAACATTTCCTACCTCATGACAATTTGTACTATAGTATTATTTAATATATGCATATGATTAATATTCTGCTTATTCTGCAATTCTGTCTTCCCATTACCCACAATCCCTCTGTCTTCTAGGAAGACGTTGATGTTAACAGCAGACGCACAATTGCTCTGCAGGCACTTCCCATCTTCCTGCGTGAAGATGCTGCTGGATTTTTTAAGACCTGGAATGTAAGTTTATGATTCAACTAGGGCTGCAACAACGAATCGATAAAATCGATAAAAATCGACTTTTAAAAGCGTTGGCAACGAATTTCATCATCGATTAGTTGTGTCGCGCGATTAATGCGTCATCCGCAGCCGTCATCACTGCCACTTGACTGAAACGGGGGAAGAAAAAAAAATTACGGCAGAGCGAGTCAGCACCGCAGGTGCGCAGTGTTGCCAACTCAGCGACTTTGTCGCTATATTTAGCGACTTTTCAGACCCCTCCAGCGACTGTTTAAAAAAAAAAAAAGCGAATAGTGACAAATCTGGAAACTTTTTACGGTGTCACTGGCGGCCTTTGGAGACTCTTACGTGAACGCATGTATCGTTCCTACTCTGCCGTGAGGCGCCTCCCCCATCTCAACCCCGTTCTCCCACAGGAGTCCCTCTCAGCGCTGCAGTCAGAGCCGCAGGATGTTTACCCTCAGCGTCCAGACTGCAAATGAAGCGCGCATGCGCGGGGATTGACGGCGCAAATTGATCACAATAATTAAAACAGCCTTTATAAATAAATTAACTTGCTAATTATGAGGGCAAGGCTTTTAAAGTTTAAATCTTCTGGCAAAGATAAAGTAAAGAAGATCCTGCAATTTATGGAAGTAAAGCAGAATAAAATCCAGCAAGATCAGTAATATGTCAATTAGAGATGTCCCGATCCAGGTTTTTGCACTTCCGATCCGATACCGATATTGTTTTTGGACTTACGATTCGATACCGATACTGGCCGATACCAACCTATCCGAGCATGTATTTAAGTTTAAGTTAAAGTATTTAGCCTTAGTTGTAAGACTCATGTTGAAAAGGGTTTTAGTACTCTTGATAACATCTAGCCAGCTGAATTAGGTGAGATTGAATAAAACACAATGATTGGTAACAACAAACTTACCTGTTTATTAAGAGATAAACACAAACTGGACAAAATTATGAATAGCAATCTGAAATTGCACAGTGAAGAGTAAAACCGTAAACAGTTAAAGGTGCAAGTATTACTGTAAGTTTTAATAAAAATGCAAAACAGAATATGGAAAATATTCTATTAACTTAGAATTGTCTTGAAAAAAGACACTGCTTAAAAAAAATCAGTGCAAATAATAGTGAACTATTACACAAAAATGCCTTATACTCCCCAATCTCCTCCACACCTAGTCTCCATCTACACATCGTGCAGGATAAAATAATCCCACACGGCTGACATTTTCCCCGCTATCTTCCAATTCACCTGTTTTAATGGTTAGGCCGGGAGACAGACCCAAAAAGACCTGTGGGTGTGTTGAAGGTGTTCTGGAAAATGCGGACCGGATTCGGGGAACACTGGCGCAAAATAGTGGAATGGATCATTTCAATCGGTGAAACTGGAAAATACGGACCAGAGTTTTTTTTTTAAACTGGATCGGCAGTCTGGATCGGCATTTTTACATACTTCGCCGATACGCATTTTTTTGCCAATATCGGCGTTCGATCCGATACGTGGATCGGATCGGGACAAGCCTAATGTCAATTAATTATATGCCACATTCCCATGTAAATATCTGTCTTTAGAGGATGTGTTTTTTAGCACCCCTAGTTCTCTCATTTTTATTCCAAATACAATTTATAATTTGAATCACAGGGCTATTTTTATCTCTATGGTTCAGTATTTTCTCAAGTAGCAACTTTAACTGTTATACTTTCCTGTCTTAAAAGGCAGAACTGTTCTAGTCTAAAAAAACTCATTTGTTGAAATGGGGGGACCTATTGTTTGAACCCCTTAGGGGCTTTTAAAAACAAAAATGCCTGTCTTTTTTTGCGCTTTATGAAACGAAGTAGCCTATATTTTGTGGATGTACAGCTACATTTCTCATGTAAGTTTGCGTAGTTTTAACACAAACATTTATTTTTCATATTGCACCAGTACAGTTAATGAGCAACCTGTACTTGTCTGCTTGTTTGTTCTGTCTAAAATGTTTATTTTGGAATAAAGAGGTTAGTATAAAAAATATTTTTTGTCCGATTTATCGATTAATCGAAAAAATAATCGGCCGATTCATCGATTTTTAAAATAATCGTTAGTTGCAGCCCTAGATTCAACTGTGTGTACTCTTTTACTCTTTCTTTTTCTTAGTTTGTGTATCTCTATAAATATATATTTTTTCTATTTAACCCTCTGTTACTGCCAAAAGACAACAACCACAACCCTCTTCCTAGCCACCAGAAAAGCTATTGAATCATACTGTACTACAGTAATTCTCCAAGAATGTCATATTTGGGAATTTTACCTGAACTTTTCATTCACTGGTATTTCATATTAAATACACATGTAGTGTTTTTCATTGACTGCTCTACTCATTAACTAATTACTGTCATGTTCTTTAGGCAGAAGACATTGACCTGCCAGACCTCTCGGATACAACTGTAGCTGTTCTCACTGTCTCGAATGATACAGTCTCCCTTGTGAAGTTTGGTCCTGCAATACATTCTATAGTTCTTGAGGGAGAGATTGTGGTATGTGATATACTATAGCACAGTTAACAGAGACATTCATTTTGCTTTTTGGCTTGATTTATGCACTACATCTACAGTATCCCAAGAAATTGACATATACATTCAATTTTATTCAGAAAGTTGTAATGGGTTTGGATGACCTGAAGCGGTTACCTCCGAGACTGCTTAGCCTTAAAAATGATCTGATGATGGATGAGTAAGCAGTCTGCTTGAAAGATGTCGTTGTTACTACCAGCATGGTGATACTCAAGCAACCATTTTGTCTTTGTTTTTTGTTTTCGCTTTTTTATTTATGTTGGCCTATTATTGTTGGCCTATTATTTTTGGATCGGCCTATTATGTTGGCCAATTTTTCGTTTTTTGTGGATACAGAGAAGCCGATGTTTCAGAAGGCAGCTTTGAACAGACCTGCAGATTTGTAATTGTTTTTGACTTGATAATTTCAGTGTTTGGCTTGAGGTCCCAGAGTTTCGTACGGAAATGCTTTGGTCTGCCTTGAAGTCACTGGGAACTAAAAGATCTTTTACGGTTTTATTTGCTGAATAAATAAAACCGTATTTATTCAGCATTTTGATTGAAAATGTGGTTGTTATTTATTTTATTTTCTGTATTAACCCCATTGCTGGGGACATTGTTCTGAATTCTAATGGAATTCATAAATAAATGGAATCTGCAGTAAAATTGTCTTTTGAATATTTTTTTATTTGAATCATACAAATAAAATATATTTGATTTTGAGAAAAATTGCTAACATATACAGGCAATAAAATGTGTTTAAATACAGTTAAGTCAACTTAAAAATATAAAAGGCTGAATTGACAATGTTTAGGTCTGAGAAACTGAATGAGTCATGGTGATAACATGAATATATTATTAGGGGTGATAACTTAAAAAAATCAACTCCGTGTCCAGTGTCAATTTTGTTAGTTTTAACATTAGTTTCAAAATGATCAGGTTCATTAAACTTATCAAAAATTTAAGTATTGATTACTTAAAATGTTAGTTTGTGAAATTATTATGTTTCAGTTCATCAACTTCCTCAAAATAAATGAGTGTGAATAACTTTTCTAGTTTAGAGTAGTAATTACTTAAAATGTTTGTTTGTTGAAATTATTTGTTTTAATGTTGTTCATTTGACCAAAGATTTTAAGTGTAAAGAGCTTGTCTAACTAATGTAATTACTTAAAACATCTTTTTCTCACATTATTCTTTTTAATTTTATCCTTGTCCTCAAAGATTTTGAGCACTAACAAAAGTCTCATTTTAAGTAGAAATTACTTAAAATATTCTTTAACATAGCTAAATATTTTGAGGTAATCAGTTTTATCAAATATTTTGAGTTCATTGAACCTGTTGGGGTTTACAGTGTGATGTTTAAAACTTCTCTACAAAACAGATGTTTTCTTTCATCCAATCATATTGCCACCTAAATGTAATTTGATGAATTGCAGTTTAAAAGTCTTGTTCACAATAGTGAACCATCCTCAAATCTAACTAATGCAGGTGTTGCAGATGTGCTGCAAATGTTGTCAATACCAATGCACCCCATGGAATTTAAAATTAAAACATTTTAGGGATGTATGCTTCTTAAGGCTCCACAGCAAACATTTTCGCCAATATTCTGATTATCTGACCCAGAGAGAAATTTCTCAAATAAGCATTTTAATCATTAAATGATGTTTATTTATATGAAAAACAAATAAATAATTAAAAGGCAGCATGGACATTTAAAATTACCCATTAGGTAACTTAATTTTACTTTGTCTCTTTTTATTCTATCATGTCAGGAACCAATCTCTGATGAGTCTCTCAAGGCCATTCATCTCCTTCTAAAACCACAAGAGAGCCGAAAAAGCTTTTTCCATCTATGCAGTACCATAACTAAAGTCATGTAAACAAATTGTGTGCAAATGTGTAACAGGAACATAACTATGAAAATGGGTTTGCACACTTACACATTTCTCCTTTATATTATATATTTTTATTCGGGGGTTGAATTCAAAATTAAATTTGCCTGTGAATTTAATTGTCTTACTGCAGAACTAAAGATATTACAACACAATTTGTTTTCTTATATTTAAATATTAGCCTTTAAACCTACTTCATGTTGTCAAATGGTTTCTATTTAAACAGTTGCTTGAATCTAGAAATCAGGCAGTAATCAGGCTAAGGTGTATCTTCAAAAGTTAGGGTACGGTTGGCCTGTTAGGGGAGTGTTGGCCAAGTGGTTAGAGCAGTGCCTTTATGCTCTGAGAAGGTTGCAAGTACCTGGTTTGATCCCCACAGGCTGCACTCTGGGTCTCTGAGCAAGACCCTTAACCCCACACTGCTCCCCTTTCACTGCAGAGTGGCAGCTGTAAATTTCTCCAATGTGAGATCAATAAAGTTCTATTCTATTATAATGTTTTGGACATACACTATATTGCCAAAAGTATTTGCTCACCCATCCAAATTATTGGAATCAGGTGTTCCAATCACTTCCATGGCCACAGGTGTATAAATTCAAACACCTAGGCATGCAGACTGTTTTTACAAACATTTGTGAAAGAATGGGTCGCTCTCAGGAGCTCAGTGAATTCCAGCGTGGAACTGTGATAGGATGCCACCTGTGCAACAAATCCAGTCGTGAAATTTCCTCGCTCCTAAATATTCCACAGTCAACTGTCAGCTGTATTATAAGAAAATGGAAGTGTTTGGGAACGACAGCAACTCAGCCACGAAGTGGTAGGCCACGTAAACTGACGGAGCGGGGTCAGCGGATGCTGACGCGCATAGTGCGAAGAGGTCGCCAACTTTCTGCAGAGTCAATCACTACAGACCTCCAAACTTCATGTGGCCTTCAGATTAGCTCAAGAACAGTGCGCAGAGAGCTTCATGGAATGGGTTTCCATGGTCGAGCAGCTGCATCCAAGCCATACATCACCAAGTGCAATGCAAAGCGTCGGATGCGGTGGTGTAAAGCACGCCGCCACTGGACTCTAGAGCAGTGGAGACGCGTTCTCTGGAGTGACGAATCGCG
Organism: Cyprinodon tularosa; assembly: GCF_016077235.1. Lineage (NCBI taxonomy): Eukaryota > Metazoa > Chordata > Actinopteri > Cyprinodontiformes > Cyprinodontidae > Cyprinodon > Cyprinodon tularosa. Next base: position 309,146 of record NW_024038975.1, on the reverse strand, counting down.
CTTCTCCATCTGGCAATCTGATGGACGGGTCTGGGTTTGGCGGTTGCCAGGAGAACGGTACTTGTCTGACTGCATTGTGCCAAGTGTAAAGTTTGGTGGAGGGGGGATTATGGTGTGAGGTTGTTTTTCAGGAGCTGGGCTTGGCCCCTTAGTTCCAGTGAAAGGAACTCTGAATGCTTCAGCATACCAAGACATTTTGGACAATTCCATGCTCCCAACTTTGTGGGAACAGTTTGGAGCTGGCCCCTTCCTCTTCCAACATGACTGTGCACCAGTGCACAAAGCAAGGTCCATAAAGACATGGATGACAGAGTCTGGTGTGGATGAACTTGACTGGCCTGCACAGAGTCCTGACCTCAACCCGATAGAACACCTTTGGGATGAATTAGAGCGGAGACTGAGAGCCAGGCCTTCTCGTCCAACATCAGTGTGCGACCTCACAAATGCGCTTCTGGAAGAATGGTCAAAAATTCCCATAAACACACTCCTAAACCTTGTGGACAGCCTTCCCAGAAGAGTTGAAGCTGTTCTAGCTGCAAAGGGTGGACCGACGTCATATTGAACCCTATGGATTAGGAACGGGATGTCACTTAAGCTCATATGTGAGTCAAGGCAGGTGAGCAAATACTTTTGGCAATATAGTGTATATCCAAAAATGTGCTGAATCATAGTGAGCTTTTATCACAGAAAATGGTAAATGGCCTGTATTTATAGTGCATTTTTTTAAGTCAGGAGACTTGACCAAAGTTCTTTACACTAAATTTCAGTCATTCACCCATTCACGCACACATTCACGCACTGATGGTGGCAAGCTACATTGTAGCCACACCTGCCCTTGGGCTCACTGACAGAAGCAAGGCTGCCGTACACTGGCCCACCGCTCCATCTGACCCCCATCAAAGGTGCAATTATACATTTCACACAAGATATATTATCGTTCAATCTTTTAAAAACTTTATATTCAATCAACTTCCCTTTGTCTGATATCAGCATTTGTTTGGTGTCCTGAAACATTTGAACTTGATCTTAAAAAGTAGATAGAAATTGAAATATTTTAGGATTTATTCATTTTCTCGTGTTTACTTTAGACAATGTATTTCAGCTATATTGAGATGGTTGTTAAAGGGTAAGGCCTAATTTAAAGTTGTACATTGACACAAGACTCAAATAGAGCAACTATTTTCATACTTTCGTAAAATATCACCATTTCCCTTCAGGCCTGTCAATGTCTTCTTTGGCAAACAATTGAAGGACTGTGTACAGTTGCTAGTATGGCTTTGCACAGGTGTCCACAATTTGTTAGAGCCAGAAATAACTTTTGATAATTTTGTAATCACATTGGAGCTGATCACTGGTGGAGCCTTTCCTATTTCGGATATTGCCAGATACAGATAGATGGTACTTGACAGATTTCTTACAAGTCTCATTGGTTTTTGTTTTCTGTTTTTTCAAATAATTCTAGTAATTTGATCATTTTAGCTTAGTAGGACAAAATATTGTAGTTGTGAAAGAGGCAAAAAAAAAAACAGTATATGGAGGCATGCAAATGGGAGAATACAACAAATAAAAAGGACAAACAACTGGCAATTTTATTTCAAAAACAGACTTCCCAACATAACAAAAAAAAACTTCTCAGGAAAAAAGACAGACAAAATAAAATAATTCAATAAAATGAAAAAAAAAAAACAGCAGTCCATTTACATAAAATAAGAGAAAACATGATTATGATGGATTGTTTAAAAAAAATAAACTTCTAGAGCAGGTAGGAACTATGGAGATAATATGTTATAAATATTATAACCTGTCAATTAACCAAGAAACTAACAGCTTATAATTTTCTGCACTTGTTGTAGTTTTCCCCTCTCCATATCATATAATTTTTCTACAGCAGGATGTTTTTTTGTTTTGTTTTTTTTAAACAATATCTTAATGTCTCATTTTAATCAGGCTTTGGAAGGAATGCACTATAAGCATCATGTAAAACATTTGCATTTTCCAAAACAGAAACATCTGTGTGACTCCTATCATTTACAGAATGAATCATTTTGAACAGTTCAGATTAATGATTCAGTTATAGAAAATCAGCAGCTCCTAGGCGATGACTGGAAGGTGTTGGTTTGATATTTCTCAGAAGAAATGATTATCCACCTATGAACATGGTTTGTACCAATGTAACAGTGATGAAATGGTTTGTTGCTGTTGGATTTAAACCGATTCTAACATATTTTCACAAATAATACTGATAATAGGCTAATCCACCCTTCAAACAACATAAGGTAAGGTTTTGTGGATGTTTTTTTAAACATGTTTTTTGCAGTACTGATCAGTCACAGTGAAATAGTTCATCTTTCTTGACTAAAATGCGTCATCCAGGGGTGTCTGTCTCACCTCGATGCCCAGCTTCTGTTTCAGGACCAGGGCGGCGCACAGGTAGCCCGCCCGCCCCACGAACAGCTCATCGGAGCCGCACTCCAGGAAATTGATGGGCGCACACACCTCCCACAGACTCCGAAACTTGCTCAGCGGCTTCACGAAATCGGCCAAGCCCAAGGACTTGTATATCATCGCGGCCACCGCGTATATACCGGCCCCGCCGAGCAGGAAGGCGGCTCGCATGTTCTTGTCCGGCTCTGCGTCCGCGTACCTCACCGACACGTCGATGATCTGCTTGGCCGTCTTCAGGTAGACCTCCCGCTGCTCGGAGAACAGAGGACACTCGCTGACGTGATACAGCATGTAAGCCACTCCAGCCGGCCCGTCGTACAGCCCCCCATCGCAGTCGTTGATGTCGATGGGAACCTTTTTTAAGATTCTTTCAATTTTGGCAACGACTGCTGGGATGACGGCCTCCGCGCCCTGGCCCGGCAGCAGCGCGCCTCTGTAGTCGGAGAAGCGGTTGGCGAAGCAGCGGGTGTTCTCCATGACGGAGAAGAGGCTAAAACCTGAGCTCCCTCTCTGTTTCTCTCTGCTCTAGGTATCCAAGGATAGGAGAGGAAAAACAATTGGACTGCGCACCAGGTTCCTTCAGGCCGCAGCTGATTGGATGGGAGCGGTGATGGATGGATGATGGGACGCGCAGCTTGTCCGCCTCCAGGAGCTGCAGCAGCCCTGATGCACACAGGTGGAGAGGAGCGAGTTTGCATCAAGCAGTGCTTCTCCTTTAGACTGTGGAATATTTTGAGAGGAAATTCTACATATTTGCTTGTTAGGACTATGCATGGGCGTAGGTGTGCATATGGTTTCACAGTTTTGGTTCTGTTATGTTTTCTTTTGAGTCCTCAGTTTTACATTGCTCCATGTTTTCTGGTTTTAGTGGTTTAATTCTTATTTTGTTGTGTTTTCTGGTTATTTTCAGTTTTCAGGTTTTTATTTCTTGCCCTCTGCTGTCCTCTTTTGTTCTCCTTTTTCCCTAGCTCCTTTCCTGTTCTGCTCTGTTCACACCTGCTTCCAATCTGCTTGTTAGTCCTCTCTTTGTTTCAGTCTCCCATAAATACACTCTCTGTTCAGTTCCTCGGTGATGGTTCCTCATCTAACTTCCTCTAACTCCCTCTCTCTGAGTCCTCCTCCTCGTGATAGTTTCCCCCCTGGCGTCTCCATGGTTTCTGGTTTGTTTGACTTTGTTTTCATGTTTGATTTTTTTCTGATTTTGGATTCCTGCCTCAGTTGTTTGTTTACTCTTAATTAAATCATCGAGAAACTCACCTCTGCCTCCCTGTCTCTGCATTTGGGTCCTCACATCACAATCTAATCTTGACATAGGGACCATAGGTACAGGTCCTTACCAAAATTTTGGCCCGACCTACCTGTCCCTACCAATAATTCTATGTGAAAAACATGTTTATAATTTACAATCCAGCGTTGTTGTAGCAGTAGCTTCTTTTCTCACAACTTGTATATTGAAGTCAATATTTTAAATGCTGACTGTCAGTTCCTCTTATAGTTCCCACACCCATGTAAATACAATAACTCTATTTGTAGTCCCTTGTTATTTTGCTTTGTTTTACAATACAGAGAATATCAGCATATCAGATAAAAAAAACAAGAGTGGGTTTTACCTCTGTTTACCTCTGCATATTACCTATAGAAAATGACGGATAAATACACATACAACAGACATATTTAGACTATATTTGGTTGAAAAGGCACATACCCTCCGTCTTAGTCCCTGGTAAGTTCAAATGTAACAATTTTACATTTTTCTGAGCCACTGATGCTTCAAACATTGATAAACAGCATCTTGTGTGTAGTCCTTATAAAATGTGTATAAATGTAGCAAAAAATGCTGTTTTCTCTTTCAAGGAAATGCGCCGTGATGCTTACGTCAAGCATAAAAAAAAATAGGAGCATGCATAATGCGTAGGACCAAAGACATCAGACCAATTCAACTTAAGACCAATAGTGTCCCTACCAAAGTTGAGATCAAACCTATGCTCCTGGGACTATGTACCCAACCCAAGGGTGTAACTTTGTGATGAAATTTCGTGGTGACACTCTAAGGGTGGGGGCTGATGGACTTACAGTTACAGTACTTGACATAAACGCTTTTAATAGGGTTTGTATTTTCCAGAAATTAGGTCAAACATATATTTATTGAATGCTTTCCTATGTTTGAGATCACAAAAGAACAAAAATACAATGATGTTTATGTTTAGTCTATAGTTAGACATTACTGTATAAAAAAAGGATGAATAACAGCCGATTCTGATGCCAACAGCAATATATCATGCCTCCCTAGTTTGTACGCAATTTTAGGTTAATTCAATCACCCATCCAGAAAAATTTGGATTGATTGATGGATGTTTTCCCTTTCAGCTACACCAGTAATTATCCTCCTTCAAAAGCGGCGAAATCAAATTTAGAAAATTGTTCCACATATTGTTGAGAGCCAAAGTCTATGTATTGAAATTATTTGTGGGGACATGTCTCCACCAGTTCTTCAGAAAGTTACATCTGTGACCCAACCCATACACACTGATATCCAAAATAAAACCCACGTCAACCAGCAACTCTCAGAATGCATCTGTTTAGGGCTGCAACTAACGATTATCTTGCAAATCCATTCATCTGTTGATTATTTTTTTTCCCGATTGATTAATATTGATAGATAGCAAAAGGTTCCATAAGATTCTTTAGGTGAAACAAAAAGTTTTCCACTTAGGTAGCTCTGAATAGAGCATATTGACAGACGAAAAACATTTTTTTTTATCTTGCTGATGAAAGTTCTCAGTCATCCAGGTCATAGTCATTCCGTAAAAATTCAAAAAATATCCACTGGACTTGGTTTCGAAGATTTGAAGATGTTTCTCCACCTCTCCAGGAAGCTTTCTCAATTCCAATGTCTGGATTGCAGTGAGTTTGAGTCTTATATAGACAAAGCCTTGTATCGCCTGGAAACATGCAAATGGTAACCGATGAATGGGTCGTTTGGTTCCATTGTTAGCCTGTAATATCTGAAACCTGTGTATGATTCTGAGGGTCGGTCGTTAAAAGGGGGGGGATTGCTGTTAAGGGGGGGATTGTCTCCTGTAATACCTGAAACCTGTCTATGATTGTTAAGAGTCGGTCGTTAAGGAGGTATTGTTCAACGGCTGGAGCGTTTTTTTTTTTTATCTTAAATGCAAATGTTTATCTATTTTTTTTTTTTACAATTTTGTTATAAATTCTGCTCTTAGTGGGTCAGCTAAAGGCATGTTTTAGAATCTTTACACACCAGCAAACAATTACTCAGTTACTAAATCAGTTGACAATTATTTCAATAATCAATTAGTCACAATTAATTGGATTAATTGTTTCAGCCCTACATCTGTTTAACATAAAAAGTATAAATTAATTTGTTCTCTTAAGGCCTCTGTGATTACTTAGAAATGTTTGTGAACAAGCAGAATCAGTATAGAAAGGAGAAGAGTATGTAGACATGGTCCCATACTGTATCTAAACTGATGGGTTGGCTGAAGAGACCCATAATTTGAAAGGCAGCAAAGAGGTAACTCTGGAGGAGCTACTGAGATCTACTACATGAATCTGATGACAGTATAGCTAGAAAGAATAGATTGAAACTTATTATTACAAGAGAAATGGCAGAAAAGTTCCAGTTCACTAGTTTCTCTCTACAATCCCAAGTTTTCCCAGTTGAGCTGGGTATTACAAAAGTAAGTATGTTTATTTTTAAAATATTATTCATCGCATGTTTTCAGCTTAAATCTCTTTTCAATCTACTATCTTTTTTTCATCTGACACCAATTATAGTTTTAGATAACCACATCTTATCTTTTTAAATGCACTACACACAAACTACATTTCGTTGCTTTGTAATTGTGAATTTGTAATGAGAATAAAGTTGAATTCTATTCTATTGTATTATTGCACGATGCAACGTTAAATAACAAGCAAGCACAAAATCATTGAAGAATTATCTCTTGGATTACTAACATAAGCTGTTCTAGATCCCGCTAGTTAAAATAAGAGAAACGGAAAGAGAGAAAATGATTGAAATGCCTTTGTGTTTTTTCTTCTGTTACTTTCTTGTATAGCAGATCTCTCAGATCAGCAGCTCAGCTGTTTTCCCTATGGACAACTGTAATGTAACTTTGGACCTCACTTCTAACTTATTGAAACTAAAAATAATTCAACCCATTTCTTAGTTAAACCCCTTGTTTTCAGCCGTCGGTCAATCATTTTGGACTTTTTTTTAAATTATTATTATTTTTATACAGTCTTAAACGCCATTAAAAAAAAGTTTTTTGTGAAGTTCATTCTGCGAATAATTCTTTCGCCATTGCAGTATGTACACTATCCAGCGGTATCTTCATTTAACCTTAATTTAACATTCAACGGTAAGTAATTATTACCAGCAGGTGGCGCCAGAGGGCTGTAGGCTCATTCAGCCGCTGTCCATGGTGCTGAATAAATATGTGATAAAAGAGGCGTAGAGCATGTTCTAATAGAGTACAAAAGGCTGCAAATTTAAAGATAATTCTCATTCGATCTATTAAGCTTTGTATTTAAAATATGTCCATAGAAACAGCAAAAACAAAAATAGATAAATGAAAAAAAAATCTCAAAACAAAATGAATTACAAATAGATCCACCTGAAACATTAAGTTATAGGTATTTAATTAGATATAAATTATTTCCAGGGTATTTGTGAAGCTATATGTAAACTAAAGGGTAACCTTATCAACCAATTCAATGAAAATATATTAAGAAAATATATTTTCAACCCCTCTTTTCTCATTGATTTAAAACTTACATTTTAATTGAATTTAGTTTGTTCTGTTTGTTTTTTATCTAATCTCATTTACACAGTCTTTGAAGGGAAGAATCTCAAGCTGAGTTCTTAATAGTCTATAGCACTTGTTCCCTGAGCCTGGTGATCAAACACATAACAAGGATGAAAAACAAAAACAGGGATGACTCCAGACAGACAAACAAGTATAAAACATGAGTCCATTTCCCAGATGTGAAGTGTGGGAAGGTGAGGGAGTATCTCAATGAGATTTTCACAATAAATGGCTTTGCGCTCAGAATGCGGATTAACTATTAGTTCCTTGAGCTTTTAAAAATAGAGTGAGGCGTAGATTGTTTATTGTGCTGGATAAATCCAAATGAAATTGGACTGCTGTAACTTGATCTAAATATGATTTTAATGTTGGATTGGGAAGAGTTGCCTTGATTTGAATCAAATTTAGATCAACACTGATTCTTCTAATGATTGCATTTTTTTTTTTCTAACAGTTGCATTATGTCTGTTGTGAAGTGGTAAAATGGGCTAAAAAAAACTTGGTTTTAAATGAAAGTGAAATGTTCTGAATGTAGTTGGTGATTAGATTTTTTTTTAAGTCTTTTAAGGAATTTTCTTGGAAATGAATATAATAATGTAATAAGATGGCTTTCGTATTCTGGTCATATTCCAACTGTGCTTTAACATTATTGATGTCAATGTATACCACATACAGTAAGTCATTATAGTTTACTCATAAACCTGGCAAAGTTTTTACTTCAGATATCCTTATTTTCCTTTTGGGTTTTTAAAAATGTTTTTGCTAAATATATTTCCTTTTTTTAATTAGTTTGAAATACCTTTTGATTCATTAATTTATTCATCCTTCTTGACAGAAGCAGGATACTTACCTGGATTGCCCACATTAGAACAGAGAATCTGGATATGCCACATAGGAAAATTGTAATAAGAAAATATATTGCTTTGAAAATATATTATTGCATCTAAGGAAAAAAATGTATATATATTCGCTAAGTTAATTACATTAGTAGCCAATTAATCTAAATCTCACCAGAGATTTCTAAATCTTAGATGACAGTGAGGCTAATAATATAAAATAGAATAGGCTAAAATAAGCTCTTCTCTTCATAAATTTGCATGTTAATGAAATTGGAATCTAAGAAGCTTCTTTTAACCCTTGCGTAGCCCTTGTTTATTCTGCATTTCTGTCAATTTGAATGAGTCTCTGAAATAAGTTCTTTCAGGTTTCATATCTAAACCCAGTGTTGCCATCATGATAGTAATCTCATGTTATCTATGTTATTCATTCATGATTCAGATTTTGCTTATCAAATTGATCTAATCTTTCTATGAGTTCACTTTGATCAAAAGGAGAAGTTTCAAAGATTTCAAACAATTCTTTTTTTCTTTTTTCTTTTTTGAACAGTAGATAATAGTTGTTTCACCTGTTTGACCTTACACTGACCAACCAAGGACACCAATTAACAGTTTGATTTTTGATAAATTGGGTATGAAAGACATTTTCAGGCTGTTATACAGTTTCTTGTAAAAGCATCAAAATCATTATGTCTATTATCATGACAAAGGTTTATGCATTTGATGCGATGCATTAAGACGGTGGAGTATAATTGTGATCCATGTAGTATAATGGCACCACCATGTCTCATTCTTTGGTTGTTGTTAATTACCTGCCATGCAGTGCTTTGAGAAAGTTTCATTTTGGTGTCATCTGGCTGGAGTAGTCACTGTGCTTTTTGGTTATATTGTGTCTACTACAGTCAACATCAACCAAAGGAAGCAAAGTATGGACAAGCATGATAAAGGTGAAGACTTTCTCCAAACAGCTGATGTTCCTGTGACTGTGAGTGGCATCTTATTCAGAAATTTAACATTCATAGGACTGTAGCCAAACCCCTAAACCTGGCTGCAGGAGAAAAGTTGATGAAATCAAAGAGACGAATAATATTGCAACAGGATAGTGAACCAAAACACACAGCTAAAAACATCCAAGAATGGCTAAGAGGAAAATACAGACTTTCCTGAAGTGGCCTTCAATGAGCCTTAAATTATATTGAGCATCTTTGAAAGGAGATGAAACATGAGAAAGGCTCCCTTCAATCCTGAGAAAACTGGAGCAGTTTACTCATGAGGTGTGGACCAAAATACCCGCAGATAGAAGTCCCATCGAAAATTACAGAGATTGTTTGATTGCAGTGATTGAATCAAAAGGTTGCGACAGAAATATTTAAGTGAATAGTTCATAATTTTTGTTGAAAGTTGGTTAAAAAGCACTATCTACGTTTTATCTGTTTGTTTTTATATAATTTTTGTTTATTACATCTTTTGTCAGATACCAGTTACTTCAGTTACCATTGTTGGTTTTGTTTTATTATAACGAGGGGGTACCTCCTATTCTGGGGGGAGTGTCCCTGTGAGGTTATTAGGAAAGGATGCCTACCAGAGCCCCACTTCTCTCAGCATGCCAACACACTTCTAGGGGCCATATGCCACCTGGCAAGGACCGAGCACCCACAAAGACAACACCTCATTAAGGCAAGCAGCTTGGTGCTCCTCACCGGTCACCCAATGTTACTGTCAAAGACTCCCTGGCTCCCCTCGCACCACCAGTACTTGCCAGACTGCAACGGGAGCTGAGGAACCACCATGTACCTTTCAACCACAAAACCCAGCCCCCCTCCTCTACAACCCGACCATTGTGTGTGTGGGATAAAATATTCAGATATATTAAAATGGACAGACACCTCACTTTGTCTCACAGTACCATTTTCAGCATGAATCTATCTCAGTCAAGGCTATGATTGTAAGACATGGTTTAAATATTTTAATTTGAAAGCAGCTTCTGCTTGAAAAGACAGAGAGATAAAAGCAGAGGATGAATGCCATGCTGATATAGAGGTGCTGGAAAAGGTCGCCGTATGAATACTGAGGTAATTATAAATTTCAAGGCTCAGTTTCTCTGATCCAAAAATGTAACTTGAAGCAAAGCAATTGAAAGGCAAGCACAGCTTTCTGGAGCATTTATGAAGCTGTTAGTGAGAGCTGTAGTTTAGGTTATTAGTGGAAATAATGGATGGTGGATTAGCATCAGTTTCTGAGGCGTGCCCTTGATTGTGGGTTTGGATACAAGTCTCCTTATAGTCTTACTTTGATGCTGCGCTCCCTGCAGAATCACATCACAGACAAAATAGCAATTTTTTATTTTTCTTTGAAAACATTTCATGGCAATTTTGAGTGAGAGTTCTCAGAAGTTGCCTACAGAGCAGTCAGGAAAATTAAAATAGTTGAAGTCATGCTCTGAGATGTGTGCTCTCAATGGTTTTATCTACAGAGATAAAAAAAAGCACGAAAAAAAATAATGATTTGCATTTATATGAGGAAATGATTTTGAATCAACAATTACCATGTGATGCTGTAACACATAATGCCAGTGAATGGCTTCAGTTTGAGTTGCACAGGGACTTGAACAGTGTGAGAATAAAAAGAAAGTGACCCGTTCCATCTATAACACCAAATAAAGAAAACTCTTTCAGCTTTTTTAAAACAAATTACAGGTATACATTGTCTTGCATGAATATTCTTATGCTTTAGGTTTTGTGCTTTTCATTGTACTACAATATCCCAATAATATAAACAATATTTCAAAACATCTGGCAAGGCTGGGCAATGCTAACTTTAACCAGAGCAAGAACAAAGAAGCCCATTGGAAACTTTGGAGGAGCTTCGGTATTTCACAGCGCAGGATGGTTATTCTTAATTTACTTCACAGATCCTGTCTTAATTGAAGGCCGAGTGTGGCAGACATCCTGTTGGACAGCCAGAAAACATGTGGAATTAGGAGTTCTGGTGAGATGGAACCTATATTGAAATAAATTAATTATAAACAAATACTGGATTTGTTGTGAAAAGAACACTGCAACCTAAAAGCACCTATCTCACAGAAAAACATAATGATAGCAGGGTGATGCTGGTGAATTCATTTTCTTCAGCAGGGTCAGGGAAGCTGATAAGATTAAAGCCTACAGAGAAATAATGGAGAGAGCATGTTACAGGCTGCAACAGATTTAAGATTGTGACATTGGTTTCATAAAATATTTCTTAAGGGAGGCTAAATAGAAATTCATCCCACACTTTTCATATTTTTATTTTTTTTTTATTGAAAACAATGCTTCTTTGACAAAGCACTTTATAATTTTGTTTCATCCTTTGTTGGTCTATAAAATAGACTAAGTAGGTTAATCAACCAAGTTGCAAAAATGTTGAATATTTTGCAATGCACAAAAGCATTTAGTTTATCAGCTTATATGTTCTCGCTTCATTTTGGTTTAAGTAAGGATAGAAAAAGGTTTTATTATTTTCTTAAATTTGCAGATTAGAATTTTTAAAAAGTGGACAAGTCCAACTGCGTAAAAGAGACTGATGTAAAGTGAGAGAGCTTGCAGACATCAGTATGGGGCTGCAGCTGGGTGATTGGCAGAAAGCACTACACCAGCAGGAGAGCTGTCAGCTTAAGAGTAGAAAAGGCCTAGTAAAACTCCCTCAAGAAGGTCATTCAGCATAATAGAACATGTTTGCTATTCCAAGTCTTACGTGTCCGGAATACATAGAGCAAGGGCAAACAGAATAAAAATGACAAACATCAGGTAGATCGATAAAGATGTCAAAGTATCAGTACATTAAGCAGAAAGTAAGAAACTTTAAAAGTATGCTTTAGAAAAAAAGGAAAAAGAAAAGAGCAGAAGGTGGAATAAAGGTTCCTCATTCAGCGAAGAAAGCGGCGATCTTATAATGCAAAGACAATTATTTTCCATAATTGAGATCTAAGCTAGAGTAAAGAGGTTCGAATGAAGTAAATGAAAAACAGCAATGAACTGTGAATCATTGCAATAAGGAGAATGAGTCACTGTTCTGCAGTTGGTAGAGAGGTGATGCCAGAACATAATGATGACAGTCTGGTGAGAGCAACAGCATCTCAACAGTGCTCGATGAGTCCACATATAAGATAAAACAATAGGGCAGATGGCCTTCTTACCTCTGCAGTAAATATGCAACTGGTGAGTCTGAACACATTTTTTCTGCCATCATAAACAGAAAACCTACACATTCAATCGTGTTTTTTTCAAACAACCTTAAAAATAAATAAATTTTCATTCAAGTATTTTAACAATCATTTGAGTATATTTTCTTATCACAATTAGATAGATCTATAAATGATGACAGTTATTTTGTAATGTTTTTTATAGGATTTTTTTAACTATAGGACTAGCGTTCTGTTTGATGCTGCAGACAACAGTTAGCCCACTAATTTAAACCTATCTTTTATGTTGGTGAGGTGTAGGAGCCCAAATAAAATTCCCATTAGCGTTTAGAATGCAGTATGGATACAGTCATAGTATAGGTATATAGACAGTGATGGATTCCTGAGAAATGGATTCCTTTTAGATGCTTTGCATTTTCAAAAATCTGCATAGAAATACTTAACAGAAGTCCCCATCCAATCACTGTGTGTTCTGTTTTATTTTTGCAATGGGAAAAATAGGATCTCTGAAGCAGTGCTGCAGCTAATATGAGGTTTCTGGAGGCTTGACTTTGCCAAGTCTTCTGGACATCCTTTAAAGTGTCAACCTGATTTGATAGAAAACGACAACAACTAGCAGGCAAAATGTCATGACACCTGTTGGAGAGGAGAATAAAGGCAAGGATCCAAATTATATCCTTTAAATTCCCCCCATTGCAGCAAGGATGTTTTGTTATCAGGCCTCAATTTCAACTTAGTAAGATAATCAGATCAAGTGAAGATTTTGGTTTATATTAGATATTTATTTCTAAAATTGTTTCATAGGAAAGCCACAAAAAAAAGAAGACAGTTCTAGCAAAACTGATTTCTTGCATATGGATGTTTGTATTTTAAGATAAACTGAGTGGTTAAAACCCTGCATAAATTTTTCAAACCCACTTTATGCAGTTCAGAGTCTCTGGGGATGGAGCATAACCTTGCACTTTAAACGGGTCACAGAGCCAGTTACTAAATGTAGAAATTTTCATATCTTTGTCTCAGAGTAGACTCAGATGACGTACTATGTGAGGCATAATAGGATTCTGTTAATGAAAAAAAGTCAAGTTAACTTAAAATAAGAAAACAGTAAACTAGACATGGAGACAGAAGGCAAAGAAACATGAAATTCTTCTGCAGATGCATTAAAAAACAACAGCTAAAAAAAACATGACGGTAGAAGATTAATTTTCCAGGTTATGGTTGCATTCATTCATTTGCTCTATTTATTACTCTAAGTTTGCATTTCTTTACTTATTATACATCATTCTTAAAATAATAGTGCAAATCGAATTGCTCACTATGTCGGTAGAAATCGCTTCCCCCCTCAGATAAGAAGTTACATGTAAATCTAGTAGATTAGTAGAAAAATAATGAGGTCATCAGTCACGCCATGCATGTTGCTGATGTACATGCAGATATTGGTACTTTCTGCATTTTGGGGTCAAGGGGCTTCAGGAAGTTTGTCAGAAGGCCTTCAAATAGTGAATTTAAGTCAAAACACTGATTTTATAAGATCTGTTTTTTGCAATACAAAGAATTATGGTAATGTTCTCTTGTGCTAAAGAGTAAATGCCCCTGAATGGATGTTTCAGTTAATATAGAAAATATATCCATGTAAAAATATTGACAATTTCTCAACAACTTAATATAATTTTTGTCCCACTCACATACTTACTATTAATGGATTATAAATTATTTCAATTTAGGCTACATATGTTCATTCCGTCCAGAGATAAATGGAGTGCCATCTCTTTCTCAGATTTTCTCTGATTTAGTTTCTGTTTTGTTTAGTTCTGGAGCTAAGCTCCATGACTAAAGCTCAGATTACTGCGAAAAACCCTGTGCTTGCATCCTGGCAAGGGCCTTTCTTTATGGTTTCTCCAGGTACCCTTGCGTCCTCACAGAGTGATGGACTGGTGAGCTGTCCAGATTTGCATTCCTTCCTATTAAATGAATACTGCAAATAGGCACAAGCTTCCTATGATCATGCAATTATTATGCAGGTGTAGATTGCCTGAAGTTCTGTATCAGAGAAATGTTAAGTAGGCCTACACTCAAAGCATTCTTGTTAAACAGCTTTTCTTCCCAAAACCTTTGGGATTTTTTTCTTTCTGGCTGATCATAGAGAATGCTATACGTTTATTGCATTTGAGGAGTTCCTTTTCATCTGTAACGGAAATGTGTGTAATCCTGGTTTGCTTTGTGAGAATGTGAACACCTGTGTGTTACAAGATGCGGCAAAAAGCTGCACAGTGTCACCAGACATATTGCATCTAAAGTTTGACACCTCTCTAAATCTATGCACTGGTTCAAACCTAATGCTTGATCCTGGAGCTAACATGTTCTTATCTCACTGAAGTAATTTTTTAATCAATCAGTTAATTATCAATTAACTTAACTGAAATGAATACAGAGGGAGCTAGTGATGACAGCATAAAGTTCCTGGGCATTCAAAATTCCTCTGACCTCTCCCAGACTGAGAACACCTCCCACTTGGTGAAGAAATCCCATCAAACACTCCTTTTTTCTCAGGAAGCTAAAACGGATGGGACTTTCTGTCAGTGTCACGTGTTTAGTCAGTGTCACAGAGCTGAACCTGTGCCCCAGGATTACCGAGCTGCACACAGTGCTCTTAAAACACAGCATTTTTTTTTTTTTTTTTCAAAAGCCAAGCAGAATCTTACTCATGGAGTATACATTTATTCTTATGAACTGGAAATCAAAGTCAAATATCACATTGGAAAAATGTAATGCTTCCCTATTACTTCATAGTGTCCACTTAAGTATTTTATATTCAGAATTTCTTTCCTCTGTCTTTCTTTGGAGAGGTCCTCTCCATGCAGCCGCCCTATCTTGGTAGGTTGCTTTCATTTTAGTAAACTCTCATTAGTTCAGCTGTGTCCAGATTCCATTTGACACAGAGGCTTAAGCCTGTCTTTATTTTATTTTATGTTATTTTTTGGTGTTTTTTTTTTCTTTTTGGTTGCATATAAATTTATAAAGTTTGCCAAAGTTTTTTTTTTTTTTTTTTCAATTTAATAGGAGGAGAGCACAATGTAAAGCATCACTGTAAAAGTGAATCGCAAGAGAGACACACGGCTGAAAAAGAGAGGAATGTATTAGCTTAGGTTGTGAGTTCAGCAGAAAGTATTGTGGGATGCCTTTGGCATGTTGTATGACCCCAGAAAATGGTCGACACCGTACTGCAGATCCCACCCACCTCAGCTATGCACAACTTGTCCTACTTTCAGCTGGAAAACGATTCAGGGACATTGCATCAAAACTAATAGACCCATCAGCAGCTTAGGCAGACGATAAAAATCCCTGTTGAATATCATAGGAACCTCCGTTCACGTTTCAGAACAAGTTGCATTTTATGCAATTACTAAATGCCACACTTCATGTTCTTGTTTTTTACACTAAGCCTCCTCCAAGGATGCCCATTCTTCATCCTATTGTACAAATATTTTTAACTTAAGGCTCTGTAATGTATGTTCATTTTGATACCGAGTCTCCAAAATATTCTATTACGGTAAAAAACACAAAAATAGTCTTGACTCAAGATTAAAAACAGCTTTCAGTTTTCAAGCTATAAAAATCTGATTATCTTTTAAGGGCAAACTAGCAAAAATGTTAGAAAGTGCAAAACAATTTGAAATATCCAGCGATATTGTGTTCTCACTTTTATTTTATATTACCAATTATGACAGTATAGCACAGCTATGTGTTCATGCCTGGACACACAGAGAAGGTAGAGCTTTTTTTTACTAAGCTCAGACAAATAAGAAAACTGTCCGAGCTTTGTAGAATAATAGTTCAAGAGAAGAGGATTCCCTGGACTCAAATACAGTTTCTCTGTTCTTAATACTTTTCTTAGAAGAAATATTTGTTTTTAGGTGAACAAAGTGACCAAATATAGGGCGAAACAAAAAAAATATATATAATATATAAAAAAATATAATATTATATATATATATATATATATTTATGCTGACATCCATGAATAAGGGAGACTTTCAGCACTTTCTTCACTTAACCACTGCTTGGGTGGTTAAGTTAAAAGCGAATAAAATATTCTCCGGGCACTTTTTTAGTGAAATAGGAATTCAATATCAGTTAGAAGTGGAGCAAAATTTTAATCCTTCATATGCCACTGGCAATAATTATCAAAAAATGACTTTTCTGCTGTCAGTGAACACATCTGCTGACTTTCTTCTCTCAACTCATAGATTTTTCTGTTATTATCTAACTTTACAACTTGCATATTTCACTATCATAATTTTGTTGGCCTTTGATGCAGGAATTGATGCTCATTTAACCCATTTTTGGGTACTCTAAGCTGTGCTCTTGGTTTCCTTCTGTTATTAATTTTTAGACATATTGTTTTTAATTAAGAATTATGCTTATATCTGCACTGTAAAAGTATGTGTATAGAGCTAAACATTAAAAAATCATAGGTATAAATTAGCTATATCTACTGTTTTCAACCCTAATTTCACTGTTAAACTCCTTACAGGTCATTAAAGAAGTCCACTGTAACAATACAATCCTCTCCCTTTCTTGATTCCAACTTCTAATTCAGTCTTAGCCTTTTCTGTTGTTTTGAGAAGAATGTGATGCAAGTTTATCTAAATCTACTGACACCTTATTGAGACCTCTTAGCTCCAATTCTTCAGGATTCATCTTGTGCTCCGGTGACGCACGACCCTGTAGGTGGGCAGACAATTTATATAGCTGCCAGAAAACCATCAGCACTCAGCAGTCGGTGTCCTCTGCTCCAGATGGAGGACCAGTTCATTCCTGCGTTAGAGGACAGCAGAGCTTTGCTCCTAAATGTCTCCAAGGTGATGGTGGACTCCGGCGCGGAGCGGCACCAGTACGCAGTCTGGCTCCCGGGCATCGGGATCGCTGCCGTCTACGGGATGATCATCCTCGTGGGTCTGGTCGGAAATGTCACGCTGATGAAGACGTGTCTGCTGGTGAAGTCCATGCGCACGGTGCCCAACCTGTTCCTGTCCAGCCTAGCTCTGGGGGACCTGTTGCTGCTGGTGACCTGCGCCCCTGTTGATGCCAGCCGCTATCTAGTGGACGAATGGCTGTTCGGGCGCGTGGGCTGCAAGCTGATCCCCTTCATCCAGCTCACCTCGGTCGGGGTCTCCGTTTTCACCCTGACTGCGCTCTCTGCTGACCGGTAAACCTGACTGGAGCTGCTTTAATATCTGTCTGACCGTTTATGATTTATTTATGATAAATTGCGGTGTTTAAAATTTTCTTCTTCAATAATGCAGCAATGTTTAATTCCTAAACATCAAATATTGATGCTCCCGGAGTGCAGAGGCGCCCCTTGAAAGTTTTGGGTTGGATAATAATGTTGGTTTGGCATTAAAAAAAAAACACAATCTAGAGCAAAATCATCTCAGATTTAGGTAAGCCTAGATATGGTGCTATGGGTGCACTCAAAATATTACTAAATCAACTTAAGGATTTTATAAACTTTCATTAAATCTGCAGCTTCCAGTTGTTTTAACCCTTTACCCGAGTTTTGAAACCTCTGTATCATCATTGTGATGCTTTTGTTCTTGAAACCCTGACTTACATAATCAGACACATGTAGTGAACAGAAAACATATAAAAGATGATAAAGAAATGTGTAATGTATCAAAATTGATACAAATTAATTATGTAGTTTAATGTATATGAAACTTATAGTGTTGTTTCATTCGTCAGAAAGTTCAATGAGAATTCTAATTTTGGAAAATTAGAATCTTCAGTCTATTATTTCGTGGTTCAGGCTTTAAAGGGTTAATAAATCTATAAAGTGTTTTTCCATTATTGGATTTATCCAAAACAAGAATGATAAAAAAAAAAAAAAAACATCAATAAAAAGTGTTATCAAAAAACTTTTTGATAAAACGACGTATATCTAAAAAAAAAAAAAAAGGATAGATTAAATCTAAAAAAAAAATAAAATAAAAAATAACTAAATGCCACAGTTATGTATGGAGCTTATTTAAAGACAAAGCCTTTTTGTTGGTTTGTTTTAACAGTTTTGGGTTAATTATTGTTCTGATTTTTTTATGTTTTTGCTTTATTTTTTGGAGGCTAAAGAGGCCTACTCTATTAAGCAACTGTTCAAAAACCTAATGAGTTGATTTCATTTTTAATTATCAGTTAATAATGATCAATACAACTCAAACTATATGTCACAGTTTATGCTTCCAAGTAGCAGTATATACAAAAATAATTTGTGAGAATTTGTTTTTCAGTCTCATGAAATGTAACTGAAATAATTTAAAAACAATTTAAGTGATTGGCTCACTGTGGCCACGTAATCATAGTATAATTTAATCTCAGAGCCAGATACAAGAAAAAATGAAGACTTTTGATCTGTAATTTTGGTAGAGAAATTTACCATTGACAAGAATTGCTACTTCAGGTGGAAAGATTGCTGTTGCTTAAACATTAAATCTGGCTTGTTACAGTATACTGATTGAACATTCCCTATATTACAGAGAAAAAAAAGTGCATCAAATAAATGCATTGAAAAAATATGTATAAAGAACTTGATATGGTAATAAAATAAAAGTGCTTTACAGGATAATGAAAAATAAACAGATGCCAGAGTTTAAAAAAATTACAAAATCCGAAAACGCTTATAAGAGATTTTTTTGTCGTAACTTGATAAGGTTTGTTCCTTCATTATCTTAATGCACGCATGCTATGGTGTATATAAAACAGCAGCATTGAATAGACAGCTACCCTCAGAACCTTCCTCCTTGGTCCCACAATATGTTTGCAGATTTCTGTCAGGTTTAGTGGAGGTTTGAATGATCCAAATGCAGAGACTGAAGCTGAGGTGCTTTCTTGCTAGATTTAATTAACCAAAAAGGGAAACAGAAGCAAAAATCCAAAAACATAGATTAAAAAAATCAACAAAACCAGGAACACTCACAACAAGGGCAAAGAAATGACGATGAACAAGCAAACAGTGATTGAGCAGGAGGTGTACCGGTATATATGGGAGAAAGTGACAAGGACCAGGCTAATCAGCAGACTGGGAGCAGTTGTGGACAGAGAAGTCTAGAAGGGAGCCAGGGGAAGGAGACTGACACAAGAGGGCAACAATGATCAAACAAGAAATACCTAAAAGCTCATATATATTAGAAAATAACTAGAATAACACAAAATGGAAATAAAACCATTGAAAACTCTTTAGGTTTTATCTTTAAAAACTCAGAGACAAAACTTTAACAGAACCAAAACCACGACAGATTTCACAGATTTCATCTGCAGTTCCTGGCAGATGGCTATAGTTACTCAAAAGTAACCTATAGCAAGTTATTTAAGATAAGAATGATTTCACTGAAACCTTATTAAAACATATAGAACCCCCCAAAACTATTATTAAAATACTGGAACTACCCTCAACCATTTTAGAGAAAAAGGGGCCAGCTATGTAGAGTACTCTAAATCAGGGAAAGCTAGTTTAAAGCAGAAAACCTGCCTCAGATATACAGTCCTCACTGATTGCAGCTCTACGGGTTAGTATGCTGATGAAGATTCTCAAGAAGATCTACTGGTGAAGTTTTGATTTTGTTCGGTAGAAAAAAATGTTTGATAACATATTTGACAAGAAAAATATTCACATTAAACTTTGTTTTGTTCAAAGTTTCACATAATTAAAGGGGTCAGTCTTGTCTTTTGTGTTTCCCTTGCTTCCGACCGGTCCAACGATAATTCATTCAACCCATTTAATTGTCATTGCCTTCACTGTTTTGGATACATTTTGCTGAGGTTAATTAATTTGCTCTGGGAGCACTGGGAGAAATCATTAGTGACAACAGGCCACAACTTTTATCCAGAAAAAAGAAAATCAGATCAAACTAATAATAAGATCTTAATAAGATCTAACGGTATTAAAAACTCAACTATTTTAAAATAGAAAGCAGTAAAATTTAGTTTATTATAACAATAAAAAAGTTTTTTGCCCAAGGAAGCCCTGTTAAAAACGTCATTCACTTTGTATCAAGCCTTTTTTAATTAGCATGTTGTGACAGGTGGAAAACTTGAATAGCATAAGAGGCAATCAACAATGATAAAACCTTTTGTATTGATGAAGTGAACTGTTAAAGAGAAAGTCCGTTCGGCTAGGAATAATCATTGGGTCATTATCTATACCTAAAACTAATACGTTTGCAGTGATTTAATGAATTTAGCGTTAGTCAGTAAAAAAAACGAAAACAATAATTTTCTTTATGATCACTGAGTCCAGGTCCGGCCATTTTTGTCAAAATATAATAACACTTCACTCTTGATATTTTAAGGCAGTGACGTCACGATGCGGTAAGTTGAAGGCTATTCTCCCCGCTTTACATGCAAAATCAAAGGGAACTACTAGACACACCTGCAATCAACAACAATTATTTAAGATTTAGAGAGGACTTCACCCTGAAATTCACAATAGCTATAGTTAAACTGTTAATGCTCACGTGCTTGGCAGTTGGATTTTGTAATAACTCGGGTAAAAGTGAAAAAAAAAAGTTATTTCACCTTTCCGACTCATGATCCTCCAAGGAGGGGTTCATCGTTGGATTGCCAACTTGAAGAGGGAGGATTTGCCATCAAACTTCTGGCCAGAGAAAAAACACGTAATATGTAGCCAACATTTCAAAGATTGCTTTTAAGATGACTTGGATAATTGCATCTTAATTAAAAATACTTATCATTTATTGAACAGTATGTAATAATTTCATATTTAAAGTACTTTCAGTATTTTGAATTCTAAATATGACCAGACTTTTCCTTTAAGATGCATTTAAGAACATCTGACAGACAGACAGACAGACAGACAGACAGGCTTTGAGTAAAATGTCTATATAACCACATAGATTAAAATTGATACTTATGTAAACTTGTAGTTTATTCAGTAATATTTCTTTTTGTCTAATGGACAGTTGGAAAATTCTTTTTTTTTTTGTTCACTAACCAGCTGTTTGATTAGCGCTCCAGCCTCCAGACTACTATAGAGTGTAAAGGTCCTGGATGAATGTTTCCTCTGCGCATCCAAAATAAATGTAGAGAGATTTTACTTTGGTTTTTCACAATAAAATGGATTGCATTTTGCTTTTTTCTTCTTAATCGGCTCATAAATTAAACCAGATATTGAAATAAAATCTGTGGTCTAATCTAGGTTTGACCTGTCTATGCAGTCTATTACTGTTTTCCTTTGGCTTTAATGTAAATATGTTCATTAAGGTGAGGTGGGACATGAGTGCTTGTCTGCAGGAGGATGATTGCTTTCACAGCTTTAGAAAACAAGCAGTTTTAAGTCTATTTGCATCGGATTTAATGTCCATATGTTGTTCTCCTGACGGAAGTGGGAAAGCAGTACAGTCCAGGTTATTTGAAAAAGACAAAAAACAAAAAAACATTTCAGCTAAATGGGAATGTTAACCCAGATTCTTTAGATACATTAAGAAATCATGTTTTTAATTTGTTTGGTTTTATTTATTTATTTATTTATTTATTTATTTATTTATTTATTTATTTATTTATTTATTTATTTATTTATTTATTTTCAGATGTTTCTATTCCCCCAATCCAAGTTAGCACCAGTAATGCTTATAACTCATATCAACAACACAGATATTGTTTTAGCCCGTTTGAAAAAGAGATGTTTACCAACTCAGCTCTAAACTGAGCAGCCTGCTAACCAGTTTGGAATTTTTTCTGGGGGGGATAAAAGTTTTATTAAAAAAAAAACCCAAAGCAATTAATAATGTTTAGAAAATATTTCATTCAGAGCAAAAAATACATGCAATTTTCCTTTACCGATGCAATTTTAAACCGATGTTGCAATAGTAATCCCCTTCAAAAAGTGACTGTCAAGGTAGTTTTAATCAACACCAAAATCTGAAGTTACAAAAAAAAAATCCACACTTTTATTTTCCCTTCAGAAAGTTTAGGTTTGGATTCTTTGATTCAAAAATACAGCAATCATTGACAAAGAGGGAGAAAAACATTGTGTGCTCGTTTATATAAAATATAAGTATGAAAAAATAATGTTTGCTGAAACTTTGAAGTATCAAGTGCAGAGATGGATTGTTGGAGCTTAGATATGTAATTAACAAATGGCTCTGCTACAGTAGACAAAGGCAGTACAGATAAAGCTTTTAATGGAGATAAATGTCAATAATGTGTCAGGAGCTTTTAGTGTTTTCAGATTTATTTTTTGACATTTATTGCTTTTGGAAGAAAACAGCTCAGATATCAAACAGAGCTGGGTAGATGTGTTTGGACTGGATATTTAAGCGCATTCGTGTTTATCTGATGATCTCCACATGTAGTTTAGATGGCCTACTGCTGCTTTGATTCAAAGCTTGCTTTGATTTTCTCTGCATTGTTGTCTGCTTAAATGTTAGCTTCTACACCCTATAATCTGCTCCCTTTACGCTTGGTAGAGAAATACCAGGTTCATGCTGAATTTGGGTTGTTATAGTTGAGTTCAGGAAATCTCTCTCCACCTCTGGCTCTGTTGAAGACCCATTTAAGCTGTAGTTTACAACAACATCTCAGATATGACCTCATAGTACTTTACACTGCTGAATCAGATGCTTTGCTTTGTGTTCAGAGATGCAAGGCTTGGATGCAGGTGCAACATTAACGGCCATTTTATTAAGCTAATCTAAAGAACACATTAAGTTGTGAGGGCTGCAGGTATAGAATGTGAAAAGCTGAATGCTGATTCTACCTACCAGAACTACCTTACTGGGTTTTATTTCAACTCCCCCAAAAATGACAAAGGTTCAAAATAAAATCAATGAGTCCATTAAGAGGTCAACTAAAAATAACAGGATAAAAGAGTTAAAAAAAAAAAGTGAACTGAGTAAAACTGACATAGACATAAAGGCAGACTAAGGTGACTTATTTTGGAGTTTGGACAAACTTTTTACCTACAACAAGGGAATCAGAACTCCGCTTTAACAATAACTGTGTCACAACTCAGAACAGAGGACCCAGTATTTAAGGCAAGACAGACAGTGGGAACATACCAAAAGCATTAATAATAAAATGGCTGCAGATCTGCAGTTGCTAAACCGTCTAAGGCAGGAAACTCTGCATGAGAGAAACACAGGTTTTGACCACGATAATCTGACAGAGGATGATTATGAACGTGAGTCACTAACCAAGTTCAGTCTGTGCCCAGAGAACAAGGTAGGATCCAGCCGTTGGGCTGCCAACAACAAGACACTATGAGTGTCCCTGATGCTGCAGGTCCAGGAGTCCAAAGCCAGGTCAGGCAAAAAGATCAGAACAGGAACGTGCAGGCTCAGAGGTCCAGGAGTTCAAAGACGGTTCAGGCAAACCGCTCAGAAGAAAACAGGAAGGCTTAGTTGTTGAGAGGCAGAACAGGTCAGGATCAGGCAAACAGAAATACTAAGGAACTATAAAAATACTCACCACTGGCTACAGAGAACAAAAGGTTATTCAGATCAATTAGTAAATATCTTTGGTAAAAGACAATGTTTTAGTCAAATAAAATAGATATTAGGTAAGATACAACTAAAACCAAATGTCTTTCAAAAGGGCAAGCTCTAACTAAGCTGAAGTACTATTCTCTGTTAAAGTTACTGCAATTTTTCAATTCAGTTCATTTTAAATCAATTTATTAATACAGATCCAGCTGAAAGTGGTCTTGAAGGCATTTAACAGAATAAATTCAATCAAATCAAGTCCGTAGATTTTTGTTTTGTTGTTCCTCCATACACCTTGGACACGTTCTCATCGCAGCATCCATTCCTTTATGGGTGCATCTGTAAGTGATCCAAAGCGATGAACTTATTCATCCACGGTGAGACGTGAGACATTCGCTGTCTCATGGAGCTTTGGCATACAGAACTGCTGTCTGAAGCAAAACCACCTATTAGTGCAGAATGAATCCGAATCTGTGCAACGCTTCAACCGCAAATGTTTTATTGTGGTGGTTCTGGCACTGAGAGCTGACAGGTATTAGTAGTTCTTCTGACACTTGGAAGACTTTTTCCTACCTTTGGATAATCTAAGTATTCGAACGTGGCATGTTTTGTATTTTTCTTTTACTTGAATAATCATCTCTGTATTTTCATGAGGCCATTTAACATTATTGCTGATATCAATGATAGATCCTTATGTTCAGGCGAAGGGTCAATTTTCAACTACTTACAAATAAATCTTTATCCTAAATGATGTTCAGATATCTTCTTGCTTCTTTCATCTCACAAATCTGTATCTTGATCATTGAAAAGGTAAATAATTCATCTTTTAAATTGATTTAGGATAAAACCAAGCGGCTGATATATGAACCTTACCATAGTTATCATAACATCTTTACTGTAAAGATGTTTTCTTCTTTTCTCAGGTACAAAGCAATTGTCAAACCCCTGGACATCAACAGATCCAAGGCCACACTGAGCATCAGTCTCCGTGTGGCTACGATCTGGCTGCTGTCCATCACTCTGGCTATTCCCGAGGCCATCTTCTCCGACCTGCACTCCTTCACCACCAGCGACACGAACGAGACGTTTGTAACATGCGCTCCCTACCCCCACGCTGGAGAGCTGCATCCAAAGATCCACTCCACTGCCTCCTTCCTCATCTTCTACATCATCCCCCTACTCATCATTTCTGTTTACTACTTCTTCATCGCTAACAGTCTGATCAGGAGCTCAGCTGAAATCCCTGCTGAGGGACATCTGCATCTGCAGAAACAGGTATGGATCAGAACATGGTGGGGATGTTTTATTGAATGGTTCAGTTTATTTACCAAATAAGAAAATACTTAGAATGGCACAATAAACACAGCAGGCTTATTGGTTTCTTGTCCAGACGAAGCAAAATAAAAAATGAATAAAGGCAGGTGTTCAATCTTTATCACCAGATCATTTTTAATTAACTAAATTGACTTAGGGTACTAAAATCCTTTGCACTGAGGTTTATTTTAATCACAGTATTTAGATTTGAAGTGATGAGCACCTTGAGATGAAATGTCAAATAAAGAGACAAAAAAATGATAAAACACATAAACAAAAAGAATCCTGCTGTATAAAAAATATAAGAAAACGCATACCTAAACTAATCGCCGCACACACAACCAATCACACGTTGCGTCAAAACACAAATTGCTCATATACAGACTCTATTAGACATTAACACAAAATTACAATTTTATACACACACAAACACATACTCGTTCTACCATCGTGGTGAGGACCCTGTGTTCACTCCCCTTGACTTCCATTGATTTTCAGTCATTTTCAACCCTTTCTATGTCCTAACCCTAAAACTAACCCTAAACCTAACCATTGCCAATGCATACCTCACCGTAACCCTAACCCAATCGACACCTTAGCCCTAAACCTTACCATTAGTAAAATAGCATGCGGGGACCGGATAAAATGTCCTCACTTTACAACAACTGGTCCTCAATTTGAAGGTGAAATTGGAAAAATGGTCCTCACTCTGAGGGCTAGACAGGTACACGCGCACACACACACACACACAAAGACAATGTTTAGCAAAAGGCCTTCTTAAATGCATAAACAGAAGTTATCGAGCTGAAAGCAGATGGAGGACTGTTCCTATTAAAAGGTGCTTTATGTTTAAATTAACATTTTCCAATTTTGTTACTCGTTTTTCAACTTTGAATTGCATGTCCAATACTTTATGAGGCGCTAAATTGCATCAGGTGCTGTTTTAATGATCAGGATAACAGAGTAATAATAAGCAGTGAAATTGTTGTCTAGAGTATGGAGCAAGCTAAGACAAATGCTGGTACAACAGACAAGGGCAGGTTCTCAAAGAGTATCTAAGAATAAACCTCAAAACCAGTTCTATAAAACATTAAATAATTTGAGATACGTAGATGTGGTATTTTGATCATTTATATCACAACGATCAAAAATAGGAAGTAGTAATTGCAATCTGTTTTCTTAGTGAGAAAATCAAAATATTTAAATGCTAAAGATGCTACAAAATATATGTTCCTTTTTTTGTAATAGAGTGTATATCAGAGGTGAAATATAGTGCAGTGTTGAGCCAGAGGCCTAAATATCTATAACTATCCCTCTGCTTCTTTTGTCTTTCCCATTCTAAAGAGTGGCTAAGAGAAACAGACTTGAATGTTAGACTTAGACTTAGACTTAGACTTAGACTTCTTTATTTGTCATTTTGTATGCACAGGGTGCATACAGAACGAAATTGCGTTACATACAGCTTATGAACGTTGCATTGATATTTCACAATGGCACGAGTTATAGAAAAATACAAAAAGTGCAGCAGTGGTCAAAGTGTGAACAGTGCAGAGGATAAGAGACAGTGTGCAAGTTGCAGTGGTTCAGTGCAAAATGGCATTTGTGCAAAAAATGTGTTATTGAAAAATACAATGAGATGAACAATTTAAAGGGCTAAAAGTTAAAAGTTCAGCAGCATTTGATGCCCGATAATGTGCAATAGGTGCAGAGTTCGGATTGTGGATCAAAGGTTCAACAGTCTGATGGCAGTGGGGAATGTTAAAACAGAAGGTAATTTTTCTCTATTTAAACGTTCCTTGGATATTTTACCATGTTTCAAAAGCGTTAACTACAAAAAGGCCTTTGTAATTTTTTATTTTGTTTCCAGGAAATGTTACAAAAACTATTAATAACAATATATATATATATATATATATATATATATATATATATATATATATATATATATATATATATATATATATATATATATATATATATATATATACAGTATATATATATATATATATGTTTATTTGCCCCAATCCGAAGTCTTTTGTAGATTCTTAGACAAACTTTTTTCAGTACAGCTCTCAAGACATTTCCTTTTCTTAAAGTGTAACAGTGATCAAATGTAAACATAGCACTGAGTTATGATTAACAGTTTTTCCAGTGATCAGCACCCCCCACCCCCTTTTTTTATTCAACATACAGCAGGGAGAACAGTCCATGGTAGGGGGTCATTTATAATGTTACGGGCTCGGGACGAACAGGGGATGAAATGTCTTTTATGGAGGGGAGAAGAGCCCTGATGATCTTCTCTGCCGTGTCTGTCTCCAATGTGTGTTGTTGCAGCCTCCACACCACACAGTGAGACAGCTGGTCAGAACGCTCTATATTGTGCTTCTGTAGAAGGTGGTGAGGGTGGGTGGGTGCAGGTGGGCTCTCCTCATCCTCCACAGGAAGTACGTGCAAATTTGTGCCCTTTTGACCAGTGACGTGCTGTTTACAGTCTAGGTGAGGTTGTCTGTTATGTGCACCTGCAGGAATTTGGTGCTTCTGACCACCTCTACAGCTGAGCTCTTGATGAGCAGTGGTTTGGCTGGAAGTAAATCTCTATCAGGTTTTTTTCCATAATATCTCTGAATTTAACCATCCATCCTCCATTCAGCTCTGCCATTCACATCTGCTTCTGCTAAGGAAAGCTTTCCCCACATTTCATGATAGAAATGATCAGTTCAGGGTTATGTTCTGTTTGTTTTCTTGAATAACTGATTTCATGTAGATTCAACAGCTATTTTTTTGCTCAGTTGGCCTTCATGGCAGAAACTAGAAGATAGAAATATGTATCTTCATAAAGGCCTTTATCACCCATTTTAACCTAAATTCGTATATTTATAGCATTACTTGATGAATTAGGAATAAGATTTCAATGCATATCTTCCATGATGCATAGGTATCCAAACTCGTTCAATTTTTTTAAAACCAGAGTAGTAGGCTTTATTTGCTTACTTACTCTGCTTGATTTTCAGAGGAATAATGTTTTCTGAAAAGGATTTGATTGGAACAATTAAAATAAATTGCACCAATTTTCAGCAGTGTTAGTTCAGGCTCAGGGTGGTAGCCACACATTTCATTACAACCGATTAAAGCTAAAATAGTAAGACAACTATTGAAGACATTATGATGTGATTTCTCCCTCCTCTTCTCCTTTCAGATCAAGTCCAGGAAGCGTTTGGCCAAAACCGTGCTGGTGTTTGTCGGCTTGTTTGCTCTCTGCTGGCTCCCCAGTCACGTCATCTACCTTTACCGCTCCTACCACTATGACCAGGTGGACACCTCTCTGGCTCACTTCATTGCCAGTGTGTGCGCACGCATCTTGGCATTCACCAACTCCTGCATAAACCCATTCGCTCTGTACCTGATGAGCAAGAGTTTCAGCAAGCACTTCAGGAATCAGCTGGTGTGCTGCAGCTCTCCCAGACGCCTGTACAGCCAAAACAGTGCAACCACAAATGTAACCTCCGTCTGAAGCAGTCCTGTGTCACCCAAACGCAGCAGTGTGCTTTACAAGGACTACTACCTTTGAGTCAATTGGACTATTTGCTAAACAATCAATTTAGTAGAAAAGAAGCGTTATCATGATGTAAAGCAGGTGTGAATATTGTTTTGGCTATTATTACACTTTAATCATAAAATTAAAACGCAACAGCACAATTTGAGAAATTTAAATTATATTAACTTGCTTTTATTGCTTACAAAGGGCCGGATTTAGGCTATCAAGATCCAATTTTGCGTGCAGTAATTTGCGCTCGCAAACTGGAATTTTGCGCGAGGGGCTGAACCATGGTTTGCGGGTGATTTAACAAGAGCGATTGCGTAACTGGTGGCAGGTGCAAAACTGTTGGAGACGCCCTATTTAAATGATGGTTTTGCGCGTTTTGTGGTTTGCGGCAAAGTAGTTTGTACAAACTAGTGCATTAAGAAATTTAAATCTTACAGTGACCCCCAACAACAAAAAAATAAAATAATAATTATATCTATATATATATAGAAAAAACTTTGGCAACCTTTATTCCCTAAGGTGGTATGTGGCTGAATATGTGTGCTGCGCGTACGCATACCCGCAGCATTTGGCACGTTGCTGCACAGGCGCAGGGGGAGAACCCCGACCCCGTCGGACAGCACTTCGGACAGCACTTCTGAAAAAAAGAGATTGGGAGATCCTAGCTCTCGCTGCAACCGTACGCTGGAATGACCCAGATGCAAAAAAGTGCAATGTTGCAAGGAGTTTTGTGATATCTGGTATTGCGTGGGTCCTCCTTGTGGCTGGCTCCAAATCCATTCTGACTTCCCCCAACAGCTCCAAAATTCCAATGCTGGATAAACGTTATGTTTTCATGATCGTTTCCTCCTTCATTGCAAAAATATTCATACGGAGTGAAAAAATGCGTTCTCTGCGTCTCCTTGCTTCATTTCGATGTCTCCTTCTTGCGACAATAACCGCTGCCATGTGTGCGCAATTACGCATACAGACCATTTGCACCTTCTTTTGAAAAGTGTTAAATATAGAGTCAGATACCGTTAGCAAAATTGCTTTCAGGTTTAATAAATCACTTTGCGAGTGCTAAATTAATATATTTACATGTTCTCCTCCCACAAGACGCACTTTTGCGTGTAAACGCCCCATATTGCATATTCATTGCAGAAAAAGTACTAAATGGATAAGAGGCGCTATTTAGCATGTTTTAAAGACCAAATCCTTTTAGCACGCTGTTGATAGATCAGTTTGTACATTTTTTAGCGTGCGCAGTGAAATAGTTCACGTTTTTATACACGCAAACCTTTGATAGATCCGGCCCATAGTGACATTAAAGGAAGAGTACTTTTGTTTTGCATGTTTATCTGCTGTAGTGATTGTTTAAAAAGTTTAACATGTATTTTTAGTTCCTTCCTTATGTGAGATTGGTTGTAAATATTCGACATTTAAAACCTGTTTCATCTATAGATCTCCAAGCCACTCAGAGTGAACTTGTCGAAAAAAACACAAGAATATCCATCACTTTAAGGACAATCTTTGTTGACCAGCTCATGTTATTTATATTTTCAAATGTGTCAGGACATGGTTTAGAAACCTTTAGAATGTGATTATTGTTTGTGATTCAGATTTTAACGATCGATTGTAAAGAGAAGCAAAGGTTTTCCGTTATTAACCCCTTGAACCCTACGGACCCACCGGCGGGTCCAGCTGCTACGTGACCTCGTAATTTTACCAAACCCCCAGTATTGATGTAAAAAACATATTTGGCACAGTTTGGTGACATTTATGGATAAATGTGCCAAAATGGCCTCTCCGCCTAAGAAATTTCTCACTAATACCATTCTAAAATAAATATGATTCATCTGATTGAGTCCAAATTTGGTATATTTTTACACAACATTTAGATTTAAAAGTCTGTACTACTTTTTTGTGCTATAAATAATATTTTGGTAGTGTTTTGCAATGTTTATTTCAAAGAAAATTTTGGCGAGGTGCAAAAAATGCAAAATATTTTGTATTTTGTCCCTAATATTTCAGGCAGGGTCAAAGCTACAATGGTGCTGACACCAGAAAACCATTCTATGACATCTTACCTTTACAGACTTAAATCTAATAGCTTTGAGGCTATAAGTTATTTACTTTTGTGTGTTTTTGTCAGGCAGAAATTTATTTATACCCCCTTAGGGTGTAAGAGGTTAACAAATAAAATAAGAGTGTTGTGCATCTGACACATAGTTATAGTATTTATTATTATAAAAAACTTGGTGAACTGTTTTGGACCTATTGTATATTGTTAAAAAAATTATGAAGTCATTGTTTGGTTTGCTTCTGCTGTGTAAAAATCTTCTAAAATATTTGTCAGTTTTGCCTTTGGTTGTTATTAAACCCTTTCAGCTAATGTGAAATAAAAGAAAATCCAGAAACATATCTGACTATATATATATATATATATATATATATATATATATATATATATATATATATATATATATATATATATATATACACTCACCGGCCACTTTATTAGGTACGGCATGCTAGTAACGGGTTGGACCCCCTTTTGCCTTCAGAACTGCCTCAATTCTTCGTGGCATAGATTCAACAAGGTGCTGGAAGCATTCCTCAGGGAGTTTGGTCCATATTGACATGATGGCATCACACAGTTGCCACAGATTTGTCGGCTGCACATCCATGATGCGAATCTCCCGTTCCACCACATCCCAAAGATGCTCTATTGGATTGAGATCTGATGACTGTGGAGGCCATTTGAGTACAGTGAACTCACTGTCATGTTCAAGAAACCAGTCTGAGATGATTCCAGCTTTATGACATGGCGCATTATCCTGCTGAAAGTAGCCATCAGAAGTTGGGTACATTGTGGTCATAAAGGGATGGACATGGTCAGTATTCTGCCCTCACTAAACGTATGTAGTGTGTAGTTTAGCAGATAGCGAACAGACTTGACGTGAAGACAATGCTGAATGACTCTGTCATGTTTATTGCTTCAGCCAATAATAATTTTGTAAAACTGCAAATAAACAGACATAAAAAACAGTATAAGTCAGTATTTGCATTAAAAATGGAGTCAAAAACGTAGCTTGTACATATTTGTAACAGAAAAATACAGCTGCAGTATTATCTACTTGCAGAAATAAGTAAAATAAACACCCTAAAGTCCGCTAGCTTAACCGCAGCTAATTAGCATAAATTAGCATAACTATAGCGGCCGTTAGGCATAAAACTACACTGAAACATTACACCTGTCATTACAAAACACATCAACAAAATGAAAACTTACAGGCATATGCTCCCAAAAGCTCCGTGGAAGATATTTTCTTAGCAGATCCACCGTAATCCCTGCCTGACTGCTTTGCATACAATATAGAAACTAACCGAAGAAATTCCTTCTTTTAACAACAGGTTGAACAGACTCGCCACAAGGGGGCAGAACTGCGCTACAAATAGAAAAAATCCTTAGGAGACAGCACACTCCCCGCCTGGTATAATGTGTTATACCACTAATACCAGACCATTAAACAGCTTCTTTACGAAACAACAAGATCACGTCGGATATTGGTCTTAGATAGACTTTAGGTATACCCTGCTTAGACACCTTCACTTCAACCTTACGTACTTTATTATCGTGACTAGGCAAAGCCTTGACCACAAGTCCAAGAGGCCAGTCTATTCTTTTAGCCTGGGCATCCTTGACCAGTACGACATCTCCAACTTGTAGATTGTCCTTTTCAGTACTCCATTTCCTTCTGGGTTGTAATGTTGTAAGGTAGTCCATCTTCCATCGCTTCCAGAATGCGTCTGCTAGTCCTTGTACTCTTTTCCAGTGTTTGTGTGAAAGGTCCTGCATGTCCCCTGTGGGTGCAGAAAGTGAGTCCATCTTTTGAGTTAACAGCATAGATGGTGTGAGGACTGCTGGTGATTCTGGGTCTGAGGATATTGGAACCAATGGTCTTGAGTTCATTATAGCAGTAACTTCTGCCATTAGAGTGATAAGCATTTCATTGGTTAACGATGGCATGTTTGTTTTGAGTAAAAGACCCTCCAAAATACGTCTTGCAATGCCAATCATTCTCTCCCATACTCCACCCATGTGGGACGAGTGGGGAGGATTGAACGTCCATGTGCATTTGTTGTCCTGCAGGTAAGTTTTTATGTCCGGATCATCTGAGTTAAAGTTAAGCTCTTTACATGCTCCTATAAAGTTCGTTCCTCTGTCTGACCTCAGCATTTTGATAGGCCCTCTCAGTGCAGTGAAACGTCTCAATGCGTTTATGAAGCTTGAAGTTGTCATGGATTCTATTACTTCAATATGAACTGCTCTGCTGCTGAGACAAGAGAAGATGATGGCCCACCTTTTACTTTCAGCATGACCTCCTCTGGTTTTGCGTGAGATCACAGTCCATGGGCCAAAAACATCCAGCCCTACTCGCGTGAAGGGTGGCTCAGGAGTTAGTCTGTCTGAGGGCAAATCCGACATTTGTTGCATTTCTTGTTTGCCTCTTAGCTTTTTACAGGCGATACATCTGTGAATTACGCTGGACACAAGTCTCTTTCCTCCAATCAGCCATAGCCCTGCTGATCTTACAGCTCCTTCAGAGAAGTGGCGCCCCTGGTGGGCAACTTGCTCGTGATAATGTGTTACTAATAGAGTGGCAATGTGACTCTTTGGGATGATAAGAGGGGGTTTTTCCTCAAAACACAGTTCTGCAGAAGAGGTTCGTCCACGTACTCTTATTAATCCCTCTTTGTCAAGGAATGGAGTTAACTTTTTCAGTGGACTTTGTTTTGGGAGTTGTTCACCTTTTGAAATGCATTTGAGTTCCCTTGCAAAACAGTCTTGTTGTACAGCTTTTATGATCACTGTAATTGCTTGAGCACTGTAATTACTTCTGCTTGCTTGTGTTTCCTGATTGTTAGTCAAGGTCTTTGCTCTTTTGATTAGACTTGAAACTCCTCGGACTAATGATTTCCAAGTGGAAAATCTTTCAAATCTGCTAGCTCCGAGCTTGTTCTCTGACACATTTGTACTTAATGTTGTGACAACCGGATGGATCTCCTGGTCTGTGTCTGGTTCCACTAACTCAAACCTTTTCTGCTCAGTATCATCATTCCGTGGTTTTACCAGTAGCGAAGGCCCTGAAAACCAGTTGGTGGTCTTGAGCTGAGCAGCAGTGAGCGGGCGCGTCCCGTGGTCTGCAGGGTTTTGCTCAGTGTTGATGTAGTGCCACTGGTTAGGAAGGGAAGTCTTTCGGATTCTTGTAACTCTGTTAGACACATACACGTAGAAACGACGCGAAGCATTATGAATATAGCCTAACACAATTTTGCTATCTGTATAGAATGTCACTTTGTTAAAGGTAATGTCCATTTCATCTTTGATATAGTCTGCCATGTCAACAGCTAAGACTGCAGCGCAAAGCTCAAGACGTGGAATGGTATGTGCTGGGCGTGGAGCTAGTTTGGATTTACCCATAATGAAGCCTACATGAATGTCACCAGAGATGGATACAGTCTTTAAGTAGGCAACTGCAGCAATAGCAGTGTTTGACGCATCTGAAAAGACACAAAGTTCTCTATATTGCGTTTGTGTGGAGAGAGAAACAGGGATGTATGGTCGTGAGATTTGCAAATGATCTAGTTCTCTTATGGAGTCTTTCCACAGTTTCCATTGCTCCTGCTTTAAAGCTGGGAGCTCTGCATCCCACTCATACTGCTCTGTGGAGAGGTCTCCCATTAACATCTTTCCCCCTAGGGTCACTGGTGCCACGAATCCAAGGGGGTCAAAAAGGCTGTTAACTGTTGAAAGTATTCCTCTTTTTGTCACAGGTTTCTCTTCTTGAGATGCACGAAAGGTGAAAGCGTCAGTTTCGAGGTTCCAAGCGAGACCTAAACTCCTTTGCACTGGTAAGGGGTCAGTGCTGAGATCTAGGTCCTTTAAGTCTTTGGCTCTGTCTGATGCTGGGAAAGCGTGCATGACATGATTACTATTCGATGCTACTTTGTGCAGTCGGACATTTGACTCTGCTAACATTTCTTGTGATACTTGCAGGATCTCAATGGCTGTTTCTGCATTGGGAAAAGATGCAAGCCCATCATCGACATAAAAGTTGCGTGTGATGAACTCTATTGCCTCGGATGTGGCATTTACTGCTTCGAGAGCTGCACGACGGAGACAGTATATGGCTATAGCTGGCGATGGACTGTTGCCAAACACATGCACTGTCATCCTAAACTCACTGATGGGTTTCTGCAGGTCGTTGTCCTCAAACCACAAAAATCTTAAGAAGTCACGATGTTTTTCATCAACTGCAAAACAGTAAAACATCTGCTGCACGTCAGTTGTAACAGCGATTGGCTCTTTTCGGAAGCGGATAAGGACTCCAAGCAAAGTATTGTTCATGTCAGGTCCGCTTAGAAGCATGTCATTTAGTGAGACACCTTCATGTTTGGCACTTGAGTCGAACACTACCCTTATCTGATCCAACGTTTGTGGGTGGTACACACCAAACATGGGCAGATACCAGCACTCCTGGTCTTCTCTCAGAGGCAGGGCTGGCTCTGCTTGACCTGCAACGAACATCTTTTGCATAAAGTCAATAAAATGTTTTTTCATCTGAGGTTTTTTGTTCAGTGTGTATTGTAGTGATTTTAATCTTTTCATAGCTTGTGACTTGTTGTTTGGGAGGCGACCATGTGGTGTCCGGAACGGTAAAGGAGCAACCCATGTGTTTGTACTGTCTTTGTATACTTGTTGGTCTAATGTCTCCAAGAAACTTTTGTCATCAATTGAGAGAGCAGGTTTGTCGTCATCCTTTGTTCTTTGGAAAACCTTATTTCCGAGGTTGTCTGTTTCCAACTCCAAGGAGCGGAATGGTATGTTGGGTTTGGGGTTAGCAGCTGTTTTGTTTAGTCTCTCTTTTACCAGGATGGCGCTTTCGCATGGACTGAGAAGAGTAGCACGTCCATCTTGAAGAATATTTGTTCTGTAAACATTAATGTTTTTTGGCTTGTGTTTTTTATCCAGACAAACCTCTCCTACAATGACCCATCCGAGGTCAAGACGCTGTACATATGGCTCATTGCGGGGCCCATTGTGCAGTTCTCTAACTTTGTGTACCTGAAGTACATCTCTGCCAAGTAAAAGGAGGATGTCTGCATGGGGATCAATGGCTGGTATTTTGTCTGCGACCGCTTTTAAGTGAGGATAGAGGCTAGCTACTTCTGGAGATGGAATCTCTGATCTGTCATCGGGTAGCATGTCACACTCTAAGAGAGCAGGAAGTGAGATTTGTACTGAGCTGTCTAGCGATTCAATGACAAAGTTGTTTGCAAGCCTGCCATTGACATCCATGACGCCTGCACAAGTTTTTAGAGTGTACGGCTCCAACACTCCTTCGATGCCAAATATGTCAAAAAAGTCTGTCTTTGCTAACAAGCGATTACTTTGCTCATCAAGGACAACATACAATTTGACTGCTCTGTTTGGTTGGCCAGCAGGGAACACTTTAGCCAAGCATATTTTAGAGCATGACTTAGGACCCAATAGGTTTTCACATACTTCAGTGCATTTATTTGTAACGTCAATGGTACGGGTCTCTTTTTGCTCCCCGCCATGATCTTCACTAAAGCTAAAGCTCTCTGGTTTGAGTGAAATTGGCTCAGGGTGTAAAGCTGTGACGTGGTTTTCACTATTACACTCTGCACATTTTATCTGCCAGGTACAATCTTTAGCCATGTGGCGTGCAGAGGAGCAACATTTAAAACAGATATTTTTCTCTTTAAGAATGTTCTTCCTCTCTGTTAGACTTTTACTTCTAAACAGCCTACATTTTTTCAGAGGATGTGGCTTGTGATGAAGTGGACAGTTCTTTTCTGGATCTGTGATGTCTCTTTCATTTGGCTTTTGGTTTGTTTCTGTGATATATGACACGTAAGTCTTTCTAACAGAGATGGGGGTTTGATATTTTGGTTTAAATGTCTTTTCTGTTTTGTTGCCCATTGCAAATGCTCCTGTAACATAAGCAAAGCTGGGGTCGTTGCGCATCTTGGCTTCGTCGTTTATAAAGTCTACAAAAAATGAGAATGGGGGATATGACACTTTTTTCTCCTTTTTAAATCTGGAGGCATTTGTCACCCACCTTTCTTGAAGATTGTAAGGCAGTTTGGCTAGGATAGGGTTAACACCATGTGCTGTGTCTAGATGGGAGAGTCCTGGGAGGAAGCCATTTAACTTAGCTGCATGAAGCTCTGTCAAAATGTCCCCCAATTCTCTCAAACGATGATTTTCCCTGTTTGATATTTTTGGGAAGTCTTCGATTTTCTTTAGCAGGGCATGTTCTATGATTTCTGGTGCCCCAAAACAGTCCTCTAGTCTTTGCCATACAGTGTGCAGACCTACCATGGGGTTGCCTACATATGCTGCTCTGATGCACTTGGCCTGTGCAGCAGACTGAGGTCCAAGCCATTTGGAAAGCAAGTCTAGCTCCTCTTGTGGCAGCAAGTTCAGTTCTTGTACTGCACTCTGAAACGAGGCTTTCCAAGCCCAATAATTCTCTGGTTGGTCGTCAAATTTGAGTAGTCCTGAGCTGACCATTTCTCTTCTCATAAGATACTTAGCTAGACCTGATGCATCTGCTGGGCTATTGTCTGCAGGTCTGGGTGTAGGTATATAGGGCTGAGGATAGCCAGGGTGGTTATCACTAGTCTGATTTGCTGCATAGTGGGTGTTATACCTGCTGTACTGCAGGTTATCTGGTTCGTACAGAACATTGGGCAGTGTTTTTAATCCTTGTTGTTGAACTGCTCTCGTTTTCATCTCCATTTGTGTTAGAGGTTGGAACTCTTGACTGAACTGGTGTTCACTTACCTCTTCATGGTTTGTTGTTTTGTTGTTTGTGGAGGGTGATGGAGAAAGCTGCGTCAGCTCAGGATTGGAAATGCGGAGCGTTTGTACTCCTTTCAGTAACTCTGCTTGTTGCTGTACATACTCCTGTGTCCTTTTATCTGTATCCATGGGCGATAAAATATCTAGTCGGGACTGCTGTGGATCTCCATTTTCCTGCATGCACGATTCCCAAGCTTGAGCCTCAGCTATCGCTGCTGCTACCTCTTTTCTTGATTTGAGTAGGTGCAGATCTGCATCCAGTTCAGCCTTCTTCTTGAGCTGTTCAGCTTGTTCCTTTAATAACTCAGCTTCTTTTTGTGCATAAGAGAGTTGAGCGATGGCGGCTTCTGCTTTTGCCCGTGCCCTGGTTGCAGCAACAGATGATGTGGTGAGTTGGCTGGACCTGGTCCATCTCGATCTGGTCTCTAGCGTCTCCTCTAAAGCTGGATCTTGTGAAGAAGCCATGGCGGTCGCTGTTTTCAGCTTGGTGTCTTCATGGTGGAGCATTATGGATGGATGCCTTTTTACTATTCTGCCCTCACTAAACATATGTAGTGTGTAGTTTAGCAGATAGCGAACAGACTTGACGTGAAGACAATGTTGAATGACTCTGTCATGTTTATTGCTTCAGCCAATAATAATTTTGTAAAACTGCAAATAAACAGACATAAAAAACAGTATAAGTCAGTATTTGCATTAAAAATGGAGTCAAAAACGTAGCTTGTACATATTTGTAACAGAAAAATACAGCTGCAGTATTATCTACTTGCAGAAATAAGTAAAATAAACACCCTAAAGTCCGCTAGCTTAACCGCGGCTAATTAGCATAAATTAGCATAACTATAGCGGCCGTTAGGCATAAAACTACACTGAAACATTACACCTGTCATTACAAAACACATCAACAAAATGAAAACTTACAGGCATATGCTCCCAAAAGCTCCGTGGAAGATATTTTCTCAGCAGATCCACCGTAATCCCTGCCTGACTGCTTTGCATACAATATAGAAACTAACCGAAGAAATTCCTTCTTTTAACAACAGGTTGAACAGACTCGCCACAAGGGGGCAGAACTGCGCTACAAATAGAAAAAATCCTTAGGAGACAGCACAGTCAGCAACAATACTCAGGTAGGCTGTGGCGTTGCAACGATGCTCAATTAGTACCAAGGGGCCAAAAGAGTGCCAAGAAAATATTCCCCACACCATGACACCACCACCACCATCCTGAACCATTGATACAAGGCAGGATGGATCCATGCTTTCATGTTGTAGACGCCAAATTCTGACCCTACCATCCGAATGTCGCAGCAGAAATCGAGACTCATCAGACCAGGCAACGTTTTGCCAATCTTCTATTGTCCAATTTCGATGAGCTTGTGCAAATTGTAGCCTCAGTTTCCTGTTCTTAGCTGAAAGGAGTGGCACCCGGTGTGGTCTTCTGCTGCTGTAGCCCATCTGCCTCAAAGTTCGACGTACTGTGCGTTCAGAGATGCTCTTCTGCCCACCTTGGTTGTAACGGGTGGTTATTTGAATCACTGTTGCCCTTCTATCAGCTTGAACCAGTCTGGGCATTCTCCTCTGACCTCTGGCATCAACAAGGCATTTCCACCCACAGAACTGCCGCTCACTGGATGTTTTTTCTTTTTCGGAACATTCTCTGTAAACCCTAGAGATGGTTGTGCGT
The DNA here is from genome assembly GCF_016077235.1 of Cyprinodon tularosa. Lineage (NCBI taxonomy): Eukaryota > Metazoa > Chordata > Actinopteri > Cyprinodontiformes > Cyprinodontidae > Cyprinodon > Cyprinodon tularosa. The sequence continues at coordinate 269,936 of NW_024038975.1, read as the reverse complement.
GAAAATCCCAGTACATCAGCAGTTTCTGAAATACTCAGACCAGCCCTTCTGGCACCAACAATCATGCCACGTTCAAAGTCACTCAAATCACCTTTCTTCCCCATACTGATGCTCGGTTTGAACTGCAGGAGATCGTCTTGACCATGTCTACATTCCTAAATGCACTGAGTTGCCGCCATGTGATTGGCTGCTTAGAAATTAAATGTCAACGAGCAGTTGGACAGGTGTACCTAATAAAGTGGCCGGTGAGTGTATGTCTTGCACACCCATCCATTTATACAGTAAATATAGATACATTTTAACAATATTTTTAGCTTTACTAAAAAATACCTCTATGACTAAGTTTTAAGGTTCATAAAAGTAGAGTTATAGGGTTAAGGGGTGACTACATGTCTGGACATGGCTGCCATCTATTTTTTTATTTTTTTTTTTTAACCAAAGATGACCAACATGTCAAAGTATATTTCAAAATAATCTTAACGTATAGTTTCTTTATTCTGGTCATTTTTATTTCTTTTCGGTTCAGGAGTAAGACACACAAATAATTAAAATCATGTATTTAGTAAATAAATGTATAAAGTGTGACAATGCAACAAAGTACAAGACTAACATATGTAACAGTTTGGGATATTTGCTAAAGGTGATTTTAATGACTCAGAGATTTGTATTTTTTTTTGTCAAGGCAAGACAGGTTTATTGTTGAAGCACCATTTATGCACAAATTACCTGAAGGTGCCTAACAGGAAAATAAAAAACACAGCCCCAAAAAAAAAAAAAAATCTTCGTACATAATAATGTACATTGAAGGAAATGACTAAATTAATGTTCTTGCTCAAGGGGCAATGTTTTTATCCTTATTTAAAAGAACCAAAAGTTTCTGTTTTTGTTTTTTGTAAGTTTGTTGCACAGATAAAAAACTGTTTTAACAAGATTCATCAATAACTCAATTTCTTTAAATAATATCATTATTCTTCTCTTAAATTATGTTGCTTTGCCTCTTGGCAATAATATTCCATAAAGCTGTATGAACTAGGCTACAATATTCATTTTAATTAGAAAAGGCTTAGCTTGTAGCTCACTCAGATTTATTAATTTGGCTGACAATGAATCTCCATTATTAACAGCAACTCCCTCATTCAGTTAATTATCTTGTGGATTTTTAACAGTAGCGCCAGATTATCCCTGCTTGACTCTGACCGACCTCGACAGGTCTACAGAATATTATTCTGCCTACTTTTGCTTTGAATTACATTAAACCATTGTCAATGTTGACATGGACATTGTTTATGTTTAATGTGGAAAAAAATTATTAGTTATTCTAGACTTTATTTAAAAAGGGAGAGTTTAAATTTTAAATATAACAGTTATTTGATGCATGCTACCAGATTATAGCTTAAACCAACTCACATTTGCAGTCCCCTGAGAGGTTACACATTAGATATGAAAATACAGTAAGACAGAAAATTGAAACAAAGCTTAAAACATCAGCATATTTATATCTTACCCCGACAGGCTCAGAGACAGATGCAAATGAACATCCACTGACTTCTGGATCAGCACCCCTTAGGTACCAGTCGTAGCATATGTAGCATATTCCTGAAAAAGTTGCATTATGCTGTCCCTACAACGTAACAAATATCTGATCACATTATCTTCCATTTATTTCCCATTCATTTCTATTACCAAACCCTTCACCTAACCATTATCAACACATACCTTACCCTACACCTAACATTATTCACATTTTAATCCCAGATGTAACCCCAAGAAGAGAACATTTCCTCATGTATGTACCTGCAAGTCTCCACAAAGAGGCATTTTCTTTGAAAGATTCTCCTTACACTGTCGCAATAAATGAAATAAAAAAAATCCCCACCACAAACAGACAATCAACCTGTATTTTACTGGCAGCTGATTTTATTCTGTCTTTAATGGAAGGGTATCTGAAGCACAACTGTGCATTATGTATTATAATATTTTGATATTTATCTCTGTTTGCTACTTAAACTACATAAATATCGCTAATATAGTAAAATCTATATTAGGATTTAACAACACAGATTCTCTGTGTTTTTAAATCCTAGCTAACCAAAAATAATTACTCTTGAAAATTAAACATATTTTAGCAGACTTGATTTATTTTCTTTTTTTAAAGAAGACAGACCCTCAGGCTTGTTGTCTGATCTAACTCCCATAGAGAAGCACAACTGAATTGATCTGTAAAGCAAAGTGTAAAACCATTCTTGGGGATGAAAATGACCCACATTGACTACTTGGACCATCTTCTTGTAAATGACTTGAGGGTAACCCTCTCTGTGGAAGGTGTATAACACCTTCATATTGATTTCAGCCAACAGTGAAATGCCAAGCTTTTGCCATCATTGTTATTCTAGAAAAGGTTACAAAAACAAACACGCACAGAAAAACACAAAACATGGCAGTGTGTGTTTCTTTCCAACAGTTCTTCTAAGGACGGATGTTTTTCTCTTGCTATTTAGCTAAAGCCTTGTCAATTCAAATCTGCCCAGACAGCATATTTTGGGTCTCTGCTGAGGTGACCTTTTAAAGTGGCATTTCGAAATTAATTCCTCTTGAGCAACACCAGCCACCAAACACAGTTTATTCAAACATAGTCCATCTTTCAACTCTTTACAAGCCTTACTCCAGTTTGTGTTTGTGTTTTAATTAAAATCTCTGTTACAGAAGTTGGATCTGATTAAAAACACACATTAAACATTAGAAAGACACCAGATGGAATAAAAGCAATGCTCCCAGATGTTCTAAATTTCTTACACAATTTCCATGTCCTAAAAATAAACGAAGAAAGAGAATTCAGTTAATTTGATCTTTACTCTTTTTATGTCCTAGTGTATCTCAAAATGAGAATGGTAATTTACCCGATAAGTAGAAACTCTCTAAGCATTATTCAAGCCATAGAAAATATTTCAAGTTAAAAAAAAGTTCAAGGGTGATTTTTATTGTATTTAAGAAAGTAGATCAGCACAACATTATGCATAGCAGAGATGAAAGGATGTTTAACAAATGAAATTCTGAGAAGTGTGGCTTGAGTTTGCTTTAAGCCCCACCCCCTGTCATTAGATTGATGATCCATCTATCTATAGATATTTTTCTATCGTTTTATTTTGGGGGCATTTTGAAGTATGACCTTAGTAGAGTTTGATGAAAACCGGAAAATTAGAATAGACTTAAAGCTGAAGTCTGTAAGTTTTTAAAAATCACTTTTTTGTCATATTGGCTAAAACTGTCCCTATACCCAGACAGCAGTATATGTGATATGTAACCTGTGAAAAAAACTGCTTCTATTGGTCCCGCCTACTGCCTGTATTTCAACCTGGAAAGAATAATTCGGGACGAGTCAAAACAACCAATCATAGCCAGAGGAGCGTCTGATGGAGTGTCAATCACAGCTCACACACGCTGAATCCCGCCCCCCCCCCCTCCTTCTGGTCGCATGCGGTAGCCGCGCAGATGCTGTGAGAGGGGTGGAGCTTGGAGGTGGGGCATGAGTGAAGCAGAGAGGGTGGGGGAGTGGCGTGAAACCTGTTTTTCTTCAAATTTTCAGTCGAAGTCTGCTCTCTTCTCAATGTTACAGACTGCAGCTTTAATAAATTTCAGTTAAAAAGGTTTTATGCTTACTTGAGGTGGTTTTTTGACTTCTTCGAAGAAGCATAAATGTGCTGGAGAGGAGATAGGGAACTCCCATGACTGCTAAGCTGGTATGTCCATAATGCAGCATTAAAATCACATCTGACTCTGGATGTCTCCAGAAGGGATGAGCTATTGCTAACACTAAAAAATAACAAAACCTTGCCCTGTTACAACATATTTATCAAAATCTTTGACTGCCACTGATCTGAGAAAGGTGCTAGCTTTCTAACTCTGCTTCCTGTTTACTTAAGACAAATTTATGACTGTGGCTGTGTTTTCATTAACTATCAAACTTCTCAAATTGTAATTCCGAAAATACATTTGATAAATGGAAACACAATATGAAAAAAATAAAGAAAAAAGTTCGCACGCTTTTCGGTTGCATCTGAATCATTAGATAATATTTAGCAATAATGCAAATGTTATAAATCGCATGATCTGCATACTATTTTTTATATTTAGATCACAACGAGCACTCAGCGTGGCTGAAATTTGGATTTGTCTCATGTGCTTACATCTGCTGCTGAAACCTTGAAACCAACCACATTTTGGTTTCAAGAGTTATCGCATAAACAAAAGTATTCACTGGCAATTTTAATTGGATTTCTTATTTAAAGAAAATGTAATCTTGAAAATGATCATTTTCGAAATGAACAGTATATGTACAGTTTTTTTTTTTGTGCTAATTTGTAATTGAAATGCAATCATTACGCTTTGCACAGCCTGGATAATTCGGTACAAAGAATGGAGAGTTATAATTCACACTTTTTAAAAGTTTGGTAAAAATTTGCAGCACATTTTGATGGAAACAGAGCTTGTAAGCCTTTAGGGTATATCTATACCAGCTCTGCATATTTACAAAAAATCTGTCTTAAAACATCAGGGGTCCATTTCATGAGGCAGGATTAACAAACTCAGATTGAAATTCGCTAATTCTAAATTGATCTAGCTTAAGGTCGGGAACTCTGAGTTTTCAGTATCACAGCGGCTCCTATGAATTAGTTATATCAACTCCAAGTAGGTCCATTCAGAGTTCAGTATGTGGAAAGCAAGTATGGAACCAGAGATTTTAATGAAGAAAAAAAAAAAAAAAATGGAGAATGTGTGCAAAAGACAGAAAAATAGCACTACGGCTACAAAAGAGAGGAAGATGTTGAAGGAGAAGATTGTTGCTCGAGTAATTGCGCAATGCGTAGTCCAGTATGGCAGGCCATTTTACATTTATTAAAAGCACACCCCTCTTATAGGTGTTCCATTTGTAGAACACTAAAAAAAGATTCTTCCTGATCAAAATCACATTCCTAAACGGAACTGTTTTCTAAATTATATTTTTTCAGCAGAATCATAATTTCAGAAAGAAAAAATATCTGATATCTGAAATTCATTTCATCATAGTCAAAATAATACAAATGAAGACCAGTAACAATAGGAAAATGAAGATCTAATTCATTTCTCGACATCCGGAATGTTTATTCTAGATGTGAAGATTGACATTTAGTTTGAAATGGTCATTTTGACAAGGAAAAGATGTTTTTAGTTTTTTTATCAGATATTAGGAATATATATTTAGTAGAACTAGTACATATCAAATTGGCTTGCCATAGCCTGGAGTGACATTGATAATATTATGGGTTTATTTCTTGAATGATAGTGGATCAATGTATCTATTTAGCTGAAATCAACTGGCAGCAAGTGAAGATGAAGAATAAAAACATTCCAACAGATGGAACCTGGTCATCATCTCATGGGGTTCCTGTTCAGTTTGATTGTCTTTTACACTGTAAATTCTAAGTGGCTGTTTCCAGCAACTTCAGATGTTATCATCCCAATAAATTGTCATTATTAGCGGTCATGAGTCCCATAGAATGGCTTCAGATTGTGCCAATTGACTCAGTAGGTTGTCATCACAGAGTGAATCCTAATCTTGACCCTAACATCATTGCTTTTTTCCCCCCAAGCGGAATGAATAAATCTATTTGTGTAATGTCAAAATAATTTCACTAGTTCTTCATGTAGTGTAAAAATAAAAATAATCTGCATGTTCCTCATATTAAACAGCCAAAAATAAATAAATCTCATATCCTGTCAACTCAGAATCTTCTGCCAATAAATATTTAATTCTCTCTGAAAAAGTGCAGATCATGCTTTAATAAGACCCCCATCAAACAGACATGCAATGTATTTAAAACCTGATGTGTCTAAAGGACTGGTTGAGTGATTTTTTTAAGCACAAAACTAAGACAAAAATCGGACTAAATTAAGAAATAAAACAGCTTTACTGGCTTTGAGGAGAGCGGAGAGAGAGGAAACTCTGACTTTACTGAAGAAAACCTGCTCCTAACCAGGTTAGCCCTGGGGAGAATGTTGCCACGGTGCCTGAAATAGAGGTTGAGTAAACTCTCATTGTGAAATTGAAAACTCAAAGTTTCCCTGATTTTAGGTTTAGAAAACTTGGGTGTTTTCAGTAAACCTGCTTCATGAAACAGACCCCTGGCCCGGATTCTAACTTAGCGAAAAGAAGCCTAGTCCCTGTAAACTAGCCTAGTAAACTAGCCACACCCGCCAGCGGCCAAAATTATTTTTGCCTGTGAGTGGGTCTAGCCTCAAACAATGCCCCAGGCTCTAGAACTGGCTGGCCAATCACAACGAAGAGATGGGTTTTGAATTTTGGATGCAAAGCGGGCAGGGTTTTGAGGGTGTGACGACAAAGCTGCGCGACGCTGGAGAAAGCAAAACAAGGAAGATGGCAACGACTATTGAACAGTTCTCGTCGTCAATCCACCTCCAAAAAATTGGCAGATCTCTTTCCAGTATATTCAACACCGTTGTACAAGCTTGACAGACTCAATTGGATTTCCCCGGTGTAATCAAAACGTTCACTCCAACTTTCTGCCACTGACAATGGTTGATTTTAACTTCAGAAATGTTGAGTACAGTGGTGTAGTAGACCGGCTACTTGCATGTCTTTTTTGCTCAAAGGACAACAATAGTCCAAATCCATGATCTCAACAAGTTATCCACTGCTCACATCACATGCTGTTTGTTTGCACTCCCCCACCAGCTTCCTTTCGTGCTTCCTACGTCAGTCAGTTGCGCTCATTGGTCAGAGCGTTGGCCAATAGGCACAGACATGGTTTGAAAAACAACAGGTTGTTCTCATCAACAATCTTCCCATGTCTCATTCATCGGGGCCAGACTAAATTACAAATTTAATCTCACATTTAGTCGGGTTGATCAGGCTACCTGTACACAGCAACACTATAGAAAAAAACAATTTCTCTGTGAACAAAGATGCAGGCAGAATTCCCTAATATGGTTAGTCGCACCAAAAATACAAAGCAGTTGCTCAGGGTTTCAGCTCACGCAATGAAAAACAAATTCAAATAAAACTTCTCTCCATTTCATTTGTGTTTTGGCTCTTGTTTAAAAAAAAAAACACATTTATTCCAGAAGTGTGTTCCCTGCTTTAAAAGCTCTTATTGGTTTGGCTCTGAGTAAGTGAGTCAAAACCCCTTTCAAACAAAATCCTCAGAAAAACTATTTTGGTCCCTCGTTCATACTTCAGATCTATCAGTGACAGACCTTTCAGGTCATTTTTATTGATCTAAAAGGCTCTGCCCCCCCCTTGCTTTTACTTCTGTGTAAAGTTCTCTAAGGGTCACTTCATTCAAACTTATTTGATATTATAATATATTTTAGCATGCTTGTTGAAGTATTTCTATCATGCTAGGGCGTCTATGCCATAAGATGGTCTAGTTTAGGTTAAAAAAAAAGGTCATATGTGAAGGCATCATGCAAAAAGTAATATCCAATGAAGACGGGGTCCTATTATCCAGGATTGTCTTAAACAAAAAGTATGTAAATGTTACCAGAATGATACGGCAAATACAGTAATTGTGGTCCTATATCTCTTCTTACATTATGCTAACGCACAAGCTGCAATGATGAAGATGAAAAGTTGCTGGAAAGGCAAGTGAGACCAACCTATTTTCTGATTAATGCAATTATCTATCCACTTGAGGGCACTCATACACTATTTATAGAGCACTGAACAGTCTGAGACAGGCAACAATAAAGCATTGTTTTTGCCTTGCTCAACAGCAGTCTTGACTCTTCCTGTACACTTAAAAATCACAAAACTTTCGGAATATGCAACAGAAGAAAGTAATGCATATACTTCATGAACCTCAAAGCAAATTATGCTTAATTGTAGATAGACAACTAAACATGGCGAGTTGAGTAACAGTGATTGTATCGTTGATTTTATTGTGCTATTGCATATTGAGAAATGTGATAAACTTTTCATCAGCAATGTCTTTTATAAATCATCATAAATGGATTTAGTTCTTCTTTCGAAGAAGATTGCACATTTTTCTGTGGTTTAGAGGAATATCTGCTATGATTTGATATTAAAAACTACACAATTCCAAATGCAAAGCCCTCTGATTACCCTGACATCTTTTTAAGTAGTATCTATAATGCTTTTTAGGGCCTGGTAAAAAGCATGACTTCACTTTACCTTTTGTACTGGTTTTGTCCATTAAGCTAACGACAAACTTCAAATATACCATGACTTTAAAAGCCTCACTTCTTTAAAACTGCAGTTTATTTCCTTCTTTCAAGCCACAACAGATTCTGATGTAAGTGACATTCAGAGCGCTCCCTGTGGAGCTACAAAGGTTTCAGAAAACATTTAAAGAAAAAATAGCAATATTCAGACATGCAACTGACTGTGTTCACCTTTAAGATGTTTTGTAAAAAAATGTAAAGTATGTACAAAAATATAAAGTCTGACTTAGACTTAATACAAAGTCTGGGTCTTTAGACAAACTGATACAGTGAATACTGCTTAAATGTCAAAAATCAACATATTAAAAGATAATATAAAAAATATATATGATTACATATATATGATATGTACAGGTGTCATCTGTAGAGGAGGAAGTTGATTACACTTTGAGGAAGGAGGAGGTTGGAGGTTCTGTGAAGGCGAAGCCGCCCAAGACTGCGGCGAATGCTGAAACGACAGAGCTGAGTCAGAGAGCAGGGACCTGAAAAACAAAGAGGGAACATGTTTTAAAATCAAAGCCCTGGGAGATTAGCAAAAAAAAAAAAGGTCCTGCCTTTTCTCTGTAGAGCAGCTCTAACTGCGCTGTTTGGTGCTGACAGATCCAGAGGAGTTTTCCCCTCTGAGTTCCTGCAGGCTCTTTCTGCCCCAAACTCCAGCAGAAGTTCAACAATGTTTGCTTCTCCAGCACGAACCGCTGCGTGCAAAGGGCTATCCTGCCCGCAGCCAGGGCCGACATCTGCACCTGCACAGAGAGAATTTACCATCAGAATCAAACGGAAACCATTTAATACAATAGCTAATTCGTCTGCCTGACTACCACTCTGTAGGGTGAGAAACTGAAAACATGTAAGTCATGCTGGAGTAAAAAGATTAATACTAATTAGATTTAAAAATACAATATTAAATGGTTTCTCGTTACAGTTGGTAGCTGTGCAACTGGGAGCGAGTAGAAAAGCTTTGAAAGGTATGTTGCTGTGAGATGTGAAGCTCTGCTTTCCGTTTCCATGGAAATCTCAAGTGGGGGGTCTAACAATTAGTCGGCGTGAAAGCAGAAAATCATCCAGGAACAGAAGTTGCAACTGAAACTGAAGTTTAGTTAGACATGGAGAGCTGGCTTCTTGGTCCATTATTGCTCAACTTTTAACTTAAATCTACAGCTACATTTTTTGGTGTCATTCTGTCATGTCAAAGTCTTAAAGTTAAACACATCAAGCTTAGATAAGGAACAAAAAGTTCCTTAGTGACTCTCAGAAATACAAAAATAAATATAAAAAGCCTTATAAATAGTATGAATATGTAGTAATTACGGCAACATAAAATTATGACAAATTTAATATGTATTGTTTTTCTTAAATGTGTAAAGAACAACAGTTGCAGCTGTCAAATAGAATAGAATTCAACTTTATTGCCATTAAATTGTCCCAAGTACAAAGCAATTAAATTAACTCTGCATTTCACCCATCCCCTTGGGGAGCAGTGGGCTGCCATTGTGCAGCACCCAGGGAGCAGTGTGAGTTTAAGTGTCTTGCTCAGGGACCCAGAGTGGCAGTCCGTGGGAGTAGGGCTTGAACTCGGAACCTGTGGGATCAAAGATCAACGCCTTAACCACTAGGCCACCACTCCCCCAAAGAGGAGAAGTGGACCATTGCAGTCACGAATCCATGAAGTTCATTTCAGTTTTCCCATTTCTTAACCTGCTGAGCTACCGTTTTAGACAAACATTACAGAACAGAAAAAAATGAACTCAAGCTGCAGTCAAAAAAAGGAAAAAAGGGATAAAGAGAATAAATCAAGCTTAATTTAAAAATAGTTTTTGTAGTGCTAAGTAAATACAGGTGATATCATACATGTTAACAACTGAAGTCTTTTTGATGTGTCTACTAATCATGTGCACTTTGTGTTTTCCTTTTTTCCCCCAAAGAGAGCAAATTTGCCTCAATTGTCTTTGTGTTTACTTGATATGCAATGTAAAGTACCCTGATGCCAAGCGTAGCAGTTTGCCTCAGACAAAGTTGGTGGGGCAGCCATTAAAGCTTCTTTCCCATAGCATGCTATTTCTATCATAAACTTGCAAAGACAACGTCCAGCTTCCTAGGACCATTCATAAATCACAGCAGCTGATTTAGAGCTGTAGTTTTCCACTAAGCATAAATCAGAATCTGTAAAAAACAAAAAACCTTTTTTTCAAAAATTAATGGCTGACAAACTCAAGTGTAGAAATCCTGACTGTGCAGATTAAAACTACAAATTTTAACCAAATATCTCCTTGATTATAAATGTTCCACTTCACTTGTCTCAAATGATTTCTGGGTTTTGTTTATGCCTGTAAATCCTGCAGCTGGACCATCTTCACAATTCAGACAGTGCAGATCTTTGACTACCTGAAGTCTTTCAGGAAAGGGTCCTATGAGTTTTAAATGCATAAAAAAAAAATACTTCCAGTCAAAAGTTTTTTTGTCATTACCGTGTGCGTCTGTCCGTTATTGTGACATAAATGAAGCCATTGCTTTGATCAGCAGACAGTAGCTCTTACTCAGAGCCTCTGGCTTCAACTGTATCTCTTTCCTGGATGAAAGCATTAAGGGAGCTTTTCCTGCCATATGATAGTTTTTTTGCTAACACACTTCAGTAGACAATTCAAAGTATTTTGCATGAAGTAAATAGTAAGATATATGAAAATAAAATCCAAATAAAAGTTTTTTAAAAAGTTAGAACAAAAAAAGATCCAGGAATTAGAGGGCAAAAATAAGTTACTAGAAACCTCCCAAAATGAGGAAAAATTGGGTAAAATCCGCAAAATAAATTGGAATTAAATGAATTGAAACACAAAACACATTTTTAATACAGAGACTTTGAATAGAAAACTTTGAACGTAGCAATAAGTCAGGAAGCTTATTCATAAATTAATCAGCTAAAAAAAAACAACAACAAAAAAAACATATATACTTGCAGTTAGACTTAACTGGTAATACAACGCCTTCTGTGATTTCTATAAATCTTTATACACATCACATAAATCCACCAGAGAATGACATCAAGCAATTTCTGGATAAAATAACTTCTTAAATTATCAGACAGTCCCTGCAAAAATTAACCCTGGACTCACGGTTGACAGCAGTTGAAGCTAAGGAAGCTCTAAAAAGCATGCCAAATAAAAAGGCTCCAGGTCCAGATGGTTTTCCTCCTGAGTTTTATAAAGAGTTCTGGAACATTCTGGCACCAATGTTCTACAGAATGCTGCAGGAAACTCAGGAAAATGGCAAATTTCCAACTAATATGAATTGTGATACCATTAGTTTCCTGCTTAAGCCAAGCAAAGATCCTATCTTTCTCACCAGCTATCGTCCCAGATCCTTAATTAATGTGGATATTAAAAAAATCTGCAAAGCTTTTGCAAAACGAATAGACAAGGTCACTCCTCTCATAATCCACCCTGATAAAACTAGTCTCATTAGAGTAAGGCAGTCAACCACAAACACATGCAGATTACTTAATTTAATAGTTTATTCCCACAGTAAAAATATTAAATCCAAATAGCAGCAACAATTAGACAAACTAATGTTGTTAAAGGTATAAAATGCATAAAAATAGAGCATAAAATTGGTCTTTACCAGTGGTGTCAAAAGTACACAAATTTGTTACTTACCGGTAAATAGAAGTATAGTATTTCAGTTTAAAAACACTCTGGTAAAAGTTGAAGTATCAACAAGTAAAACTAAAAAAGTATGTGCTCCGAAAACTACTTAATACAGGGGGGCTAAAGTCCAGTCCTCAACAGCTACTATCCTGCAGCTTTTTGATGAACCCCATTTTTAACACACCTGAATCAAATGAGTGGCTCAAAAACAGCCAGATACCACTATATGAATCGGTCTTTGACAGTGTGCGTCACTTCCGCAAAAGCGCAATGCATTTAGGGTAGTTAGCGCCATTACTGTGGTGAAGAGACATCAGCAACAAACAAAAGAAAACTAACAGAGGGCAGACGTGTTCTAGTTGCTTCCTTTGGAAATAATGGGAAACTGGTGCTGCGTCAAAGGATGCAATAGTAATTCTAAACAGAAAACAGCAGATGGTGCCTTACGGTTTTTCGTATTCCCCACTTGGAAAAAAAATACGGACCGCAGACAGAGGACTTAACAAAGAGGCGTCGGGCTCTGTGGGTCGCTGCTGTAAGAAGGAAAGACATCACGTTTCATAAAATATCTCCTCATGCTCGTGTTTGCTCTCGGCATTTTCACAAAGGTAAGTCCTTATAAATATACACTAATAGAAATCAACACGCTGAAATGGTATGTTATAAAGTTGCAGGAGTTCATGTAAACCTACTAAAACATGCTGTGGAAGAGAAGCGGAAAGTGATGTTTGTTTTGTTTATTTCTTTTTTAGACCGCTAAAATTTAATAAATAATGCATTCTCTGTATATAATCATTTACACAGTCTGCAATACAGATATATTTTTTTAATGAATAAATATGTATAAATAGACAGCACATATAAAAACACTGTACATACCCACTCGTCAGCCAACTCACTGTATTTATTCATCCTGTGCAATCTACTTAAGTTTATTTATTATAATCCTTTGTTCGTCTGTAAGCTTTTCAGTTTATTTATTTACCTCTGGCCTTACTAGTCCGATGTACTTGTGCTGTTTCGGTATAGCAAATTTCTCCACTGTGGGAAACATAAGCATATCTTATTTTATTACACATCTAATCTAATGGGCTCTGTTATTAAGGTGCTTTATACAGTGTTTTGAATAGACGTGTAAAACACTCAACCTTTCATCTACTTTGCAGGTCAACCCGCATATGAGATGATGGAGACTGACCCAGACTGGGCTCCATCCCTGCATCTGGGCCACACTGACATCAAACCAACAGACACAGACCGCTCTTTAAGACGTGGTTATCGGGAACAGCTGAAAAAGAATGCCCTGCAAGAAACTGAAATGGGGCTCCATCAGGCTGATGAAATCCTTGAGCGACAGGATGAAGTTACACATGAGGGGACAGAGAACCCTAACCAGCAACAGACTGACACGCAGAAGGCTGCTGAAAACGTTGGCAGGCCAAACACCAAGGATGACACAGAAGGTGGTCGTCAGGAAGGACAGACAGAATGTAACCTGTGTGTGCTCAGCAGTGATGGGCAGTAGCGCCGCTACATGTAGCGAAGCTATTAGTTTAACTACATTTTCCAGTAGCTTGACCGTAGCGTCGCTGCTTTATTTATCAAGTAACTTTCCTGTAGCGACGTTATTGTTTTGATCAAGTAGCGACGTAGCGTCCACAAACGCTACAAAATCCAGGGCAAAACTAAGAAATTAAACCAAGTTTTCTATTTTGAAACAACAATCAGCCACAAGCTACTGTAAATAGCAGTTTCAGCTGACGCTCTTATAAGTGGCGTAGTAGCACAGGCACACTCAGTAGGGTTAAACAAGCGCACCCTTTCCGAGGCTATCGTTCTATTGGCTGGAAAGGTTGCTAGGCAACGATCCAACTGCAGTCTGAGAGAACAAAACAAATCCGCAAGCAGAGCCTACGGGTTTGCGAGCGTAACAGAGCACGGTTTGTGCGCGAAGAGAAGGAGGCAAGCGAGAGGAGAAAATATCTGTGCAAGAAGGATTAAATCTGAGAGAAGAAACAAAGAGAGAAGAGAAAATATTTGAGAGAGAGCGCATGTTTGGAGTGTGAGCATTATACGTTTTGAGAGCAAGAAGATGAAATTCTTTTCTCAAATTGAAATGATGTGCTCTTGCATTATGGCAGGATAATTCTCCCATATCTATGTGCCACTAAGATACTCTAATTAGAGAGCAGTAGTGAAACTTCAATATTGTATTTTCATGGCCTAGTTTACCTGACAGGATGTTTACATAAATCTGTTTTTAGGCTGTGCACAGATAAGATTTTTTATGGAGGAAAAGCTCTACCGTATATAAAATAAATACATAAATAAATAAATGCTCAATAAATAAATAAATAAGCATTCAATTAATTGCCTCCAAAAATACAATGAATAAATATGTAGGTAGAAATTAAATTAAATGGTGAGATATATATATGTATCTCTTAATTAGCTTCTTTATTTTTTCAACTTCTTTTGTAAACAGTTTTGTTTGTTACTTGAATCAACTGTTTAATTGAGGTCTTTTGTAGGGTTTTGTTTTCCCTAGAGATGTCCATTGAATGCAAACTCATAGCCATGTCTCGGTGTGTAGAACACTACACAGTACCTTTAATTTGGTTCTAATAACAGCAGATTGTTTACTAGTTTGTCTACTAGTAATTACTTTAGTTTTTATTTTAATATGCTGATCATAAAGCAATGTTTACACTGGGATATGTCATTGGCTGATCTTTAATAAATATTTTAACTAGTGTGTCAGACTCATTTTGAATTGACATTAGGTTGGTACAACGTTAAGTAGCTTCTGATGTAGTTAAGCTACTTTTAACACATTAGTGTAACTTAGCTTGCTATAATTCTTTAGGTGGTAGCTTTTGTGTAGTGAAGCTTAATTTATTGTTGAGTAGCTGATAGCTTAGCTCACTACACTGGACAAGTAGCTTGCCCAACACTGGTGCTCAGGTGTGCAGAGATGAACTGTCTTTTGGAAGAAAACAGAGAGCTGCGGCGTGAACTTGATGAGCTGCGGATCTCTGATTGCTTCTTTGGAGACAGTAATGAAAAAGTCCAGTAATATACGGGTCTACCAAACTTGGCAACCTTTATGGCTTTGTTTAATTTTCTGCTGCCTCTCATGTCTGCTCAAAATAAAATTCTCAGTCCATTTCAAATGCTTCTGTTAACCTTCATGCGTCTGAGATTGGATCTGCCCTCACAACACCTTGCTTATCTCTTCCGTGTTTCACCAAAGACAGTGTACAGAACATTCAATGAAATGGTGTCATTTTTATATGCAAATCTAAAGCGTGCAATTGTGTGGCCAGATAGAGACACCTTGCACAAAATTATGCCTCATCAGTTTGTGGAGGCCTTTGGACATAGTCACAGTGATTATTAACTGTTTTGAAATTTTCACAGAGAAACCAGCTAATAAATGAATGCCAGATCAAGTACTGTTTCAACTTTATTCTTCTTTTTTTATTCTTCTTTTCACACAAATAGAATTTTGCTTTTTTTAAAGTTACTTTTGAAAAATTACAGCAAAACAAATATAAGTTTCACCATCACTTCAAATATTAACAATGTTTCTGAAGTTGTAAAAATGTGTGTACAATAAAGAGTGGATTTGAAATTTGAAACAAGTGTTGTTATCTTTTCAATCAAGCAGAGAATTTATGAAAATGCAATACAAAATCTCAAATACATAAATAATGCAGAACAGTGCAAAGCTTCAAATGTTTTACTTTGTCTTCCTCCCTCGTATATAGCAGATTGCTCTTTAGATTAAATTAGAAGATTTTCATTTTCCCTGGACTTGTTTTCACTGTGGTCTGTGGTCTTCCGTAGCGATATGACCTAACAGGTGATATCTGTGAAGAAGACTGCAGATCCAAGTGAAAACAGGCCTGGGTAAAGTGAACAGCAAATACAGTGTGCAACTTATCAATGTGCAAAAATTATGACAAGTTTTTTCGTTCAGTCTGATGAGCAGCACAAACTACTCTAATAACTGCAGCGATCTGTGCAACTGCCCACAATATCTGCCTTGTCACTGTAAAAATAATATGTAATATCCTTCCCTAACAGCTTTGGAAAGTTTGTCTGGGTAGGGTATCCGTTCTGTTTTCTTGTTCTTTTCCATTTAACTGATAATCCTCACTGCTGGCAGCGCTCTCCTCTTGTTTTCTGCTGTTTTGTTTTTCTTCCGCTCACCACAAAAATGGCGCTAGGGGGCGTGTCAGTCACGTGACTGACAAAGACCGATTGAAAGCTAAATTTTTCGACTATTTCGAAAACTTCTTTGAGATAGGGCCAAGGATGAGGGAGGTCTTGTTGGTCTCTGTCTACCATCTCCTGATACACTCTCGTCTGTGTCCGACTTTTCAGACATTTTGACATCTTTTTTTCTGAATCCAACATTGTAGCATGGCATAGACAATTTGCATTGGCAGTCTGAAGAACACCTGCTTGCCTCTGATGATTTCCTTTAGACAACCTATGAGTGTTTGCGTTATATGACTCATCCGATTACACTAGTTTTCATTAGATGTGGATGGTGTCAATGATCTGCATTGGATGGCACACATGACGTGAAATAAATATTTATAAACATTAAACCGAAGCCAAAAGTAACGATACTTGTGTGAAAACAGTAACGAAGTATTTGTGCTTCGTTACTTGACACCTCTGGTCTTTACGCAGATTATTTATTACTTTATCTCCAGGACTCAAACACTTCCCATATTAGAATCTTTCTCAAAAGTCTCAGATTACTCTATAAATTGGTTTAAATCTACAGTCTACCAATTAATCAACCAAATCTACCAATTAATTGCCCTTTACAGAACCCGCTAGAGTTACAACTGCAATCAAGAAATATCAAATATTTGGGAATTACTGTGTTGTCTAAATTAGCTGAATTACCTAAACTTAACCACACCCCACTTTCCATAGAAAGCCAGTCTCAGATATGGCTTTTTCTTTGCCACTCTGCCCTGAAGCCCAGCCACCCCTTTACTGTAGATGTTGACACTGGTATTTTGCAGGTACTATTTAATGAAGATGCCAGTTGGGGACCTGTGAGGCGTCTGTTTCTCAAACTAGAGACTCTAATGTACTTATCTTCTTGCTCAGTTGTGCAACGTGGCCTCCCACTTCTTTTTCTACTCTGGTTAGAGCCTGTTTGTGCTGTCCACTGACGGGAGTAGTACACACCGTTGTAGGAAATCTTCAATTTCTTAGCAATTTCTCACATGGAATAGCCTTCATTTCTAAGAACAAGAATAGACCATCGAGTTTTAGATGAAAGTTCTCTTTTTCTGGCCATTTTGAGCGTTTAATTGACCCCACAAATGTGATGCTCCAGAAAATCAATCTGCTCAAAGGAAGGTCGGTTTTGTAGCTTCTGTAACGAGCTAAACTGTTTTCAGGTGTGTGAACATGATTGCACAAGGGTTTTCTAATCATCAATTAGCCTTCTGAGCCAATGAGCAAACACATTGTACCATTAGAACACTGGAGTGATAGTTGCTGGAAATGGGCCTCTATACACCTATGTAGATATTGCACCAAAAACCAGACATTAGCAGCTAGAATAGTCATTTACCACATTAGCAATTTATAGAGTGTTTTTCTTTAAAGCTAAGACTAGTTTGAAGTTATCTTCATTGAAAAGTACAGTGCTTTTCCTTCAAAAATAAGGACATTTCAATGTGACCCCAAACTTTTGAACGGTAGTGTACCTTTGAAGCATTACTTCCAAACATTTCCTTCAATCCTCTTAGCTACTTTATTTACCTGAATGCAGGAGCAGCTCTACACACTGTGCTGAAGGGGCCCTGCAGGCGGCATACAGCGGGGTCCCCACATTTGGCAGTTCCACATCAATTTGAGCTCCGCAGGACAGCAGCAGCTCCATACACTCTCTGTGAGCTGGAGAGGATATGACAAAGCTTTACAAACCTGTGCTAAAACATGTCACACCTTCACACTCGTCGCTTTTAACACCCATGCACCTTTCTTAGCAGCCTGGTGGAGGGGGGAAGCCAGCTGGGGGGTGGTGTGGATGGAGGCGCCGTGCTGTAAGAGCAGTCGGACACATGCTGCGCTTCCACTGCTGCAGGAGTTGGAGAGAGGTGTAGCGCCATCTGTTGACACTGCCTGAGCCTGGAAAGGAAATTCATTCAAGATTATATTACATTTGAGTTTGCAAAATGAAAAACATAAAAATAAACCAAAAAGAACAGATGAAGACAGTTTAACTTTATAAATGTGAAGTTAATACCCTGCACAATAATGCTGTTTAATAAGAGACTTAAGCTGTTTATATATATATATATATATATATATATATATATATATATATATATATATATATATATATATATATATATATATATATATATAAAAATGTGAATGCACTGTACATATCTAATTGACCTTTTCCTCCTTTTGGCACCTTCTTTTGACTATTTAGCCGATGTGACAAGTTAATTTTTCCACTGTGATATCAATAAGGTCTATCTTATTTGATCTTAAGTTTTGGAAATTATTTAGGGGCTGCACATTTACCTCCGGCATAAATCATTTTTGGGACTTTAATGACTCAGCAGAACAGTTTCTGTTCTGATGACCTGACAGCTTAATTAGATTAGATTAGTACAGACTTGGTAAAGACATTTGAACTTGCTGTAGCTTGCATTCAGTTCACACAAGCTAATGAAATTGTTTATAAGTGTTTGTCAAACATCAAGGCAATTTTTGCAATTACTTTTCTCCTGTTTCATGTGTTTTTTTTAACATCAGTGTTGCTATTTAAACTTATTTGGTTCTGTTTTTTGTTTTTTTTTGCCTTTTCCACTTTTTTTCTGTAATTGGCTGCTTTTGTAGCATTTATTTATTTAGTCTGAGTCTACCATTTAAAATAACTCCAATTTGGTTTTCTCAGATATAGTTTCCCTTTGCGATACAGGCCCCGTCCACACGAAGACGAACCCTGGCCTAAACGCACAAATTTTTCACCAAACCAGCCTCTCATCCACACGAAGCCGGCGTTTCGGGGGTCTGTAAACGATCTTTTTTTTATTCAGCCTTCAGAGTGGGAAGATTCTGAAACGCCGTTTTCGCGTTTCCATCTTTACGCTCTAACCGCATTTTTTTTTTTTTACACGCATGCGTCATAGCGTCGCCTCTTAACACGCATGCGCGACCAGTATCACAACAACAATGGCGCCGTTGCTGCTAATGCTACTCACCCTGCTGTCGGGCTTACAACAGAATCTTCTTCTTCTGGAATATCTCCAGGAAGAACAGAGCAATATCGACCACATAGTTCAGCACCTGAATTTGACTTAACCACGAAAATAGACCCGCAAGGCAACCATGTATAAATATTAGTGCGCATGCCCAACATTTCGTCGCTTATTTTTGCTTTGGCACCACAGCGCCATTTACAGGCCTGGCATACATTTTGCAGCGTTTTCATGCATTCGTGTGAACGCTCACATTTATTTTACGTCTCCGTCTTTACGGCAAACGTTTTGGAAAATATCAGCGTTTCGTGTTCGTTTTGATTTCGTGTGGACGGGGCCACAGACTGCTTATCCTTTTTTTCAGAGTTGTTTCAGTCTTGTATGTACCTGTATGCTTCATCTTTTTATTTGCTTTGCTGTAGAAACATCTGAATTTCCCAAATCTAAGACAGTAAATGACCATTCTATTACATCCTATAAAATAACTCCCTTTTCAAAAACCTCAGGCTTCCACTGGGGCTGCTCTCCCTCTAGAGGAAGGCACAAACTAAACGGGATCTGTCTTGGTAGAGCTGGTCAAGTTTTCTCATATTTATTAGTTTCCTGTCAGCATTATACAGTCAACAAATGTTATAGTGGAAAGGCCATTTCAGACGTTGAATTTAAGCTGAAGCTTGGTGTCAGTGTGTGTCTTGGAGCACCGCCTCAATAAAGAAACTCATCGCTCATCAAACCCAGCACATTTACCCCGCCTCTAGAAAAGGTTAAGTAGGCTAAACTTGACAGCGATGAATGGAAGTAATCTATTGAATGGAGCTGCAAACTGAAAACCTTCTATAGGTTTTATTAATATTTCTGTTGAACCACAATTCAAAATTAATGTCACTATTTCAATGGATTTTTTTCTATTTCACTGGCAGCTGATTCAGAATCAGAAATACTTTAATAATCCCAAAGGGAAATTACTTTTGTTACACGCTCCAGATGCAGTTTTACATATATACACCACAAACCACACAATATAACACAAATATAAATATATACACATATAACTCTTGCACATATATATATATATATATATATATGCATATGTATAACTATGAATCCAAGTAAAGCGGCGGTGACATGCAAAAATAGTGCAAGGAATGAATAAATGTCAATTTCAGAGGGAGTGGTGTCTGAATCACTTGAGGGAGGCGTTGGAGAGATTGATAAGTTAATATCATATAATTAATATTAATAGTAATTAGATTAGATAATATTTCTATATCTATAATAATCATAATTAGACTGCTAATAATAGGATAATTGTTATTATTGTCAATAAAAATAACACAAAATTCAAACTGTATCAGACTTAACACTACATCTATACAAGAGCTGAGGAAGCTTTATTGCATAGCACTTTAATGCTAAATTTTCAAGCATTCTTACATTTGCACCATTTTCTAGGAGGAATTTGGCACAGGCATGGTGACCACCAAGACACGCCTCATGAAGAGGAGAGACGCCATCCATGGTGAGAGTGTTTACTTGGAAGCCCTGGAGACAAATAAAAGCTTTCAGTTTTTTTTTTTGTTTTTTTTTATCAAATGAAAAAAAAAACAGGTGAAAGGAAAAATAAAAACCACTTTAAAGTTTACCTGAGAGATAAGTTCCATGAGATTGAGTAACCTGCCTTGATACGCTGCATCATGCAGGGGAGTTCTGTCTGAACAGGAGTCTGAAACAAAAAAAACAAGACAGTCACAAACACAGAAAGCAAAAACAACATAGTTGCCAAATGCTCTTTCAAGATTGTTTAATCCAGTTGAAAAAACTCTGAATTTAATACAAAATATTTTTAATCCTGAACTCACTTAAAGACAGGTTTGTTTGGCCTAGCTAAAGCAGAGCCAAAAGCAGCAGATAAAGAAACTCAGTTTATTCAAGTTGCTAAATGTCAGAGAAGACAAAAACTCACCGGCCATCAGCGAGTTGCATGGCAGGCCTCTGTAGATGGAGAAGCAGTTTTGCAAAGGTTGGGACCTCAATGAAATGGTGGCCATCATGAAAACCAAACCGCAGCAGCAGACTCCTTCAACACTATCCCAGGAAATGCATACCTGAAACTGGCCTTGCTCCCCCTCTTATCTCTTTGCTTCGTCCCCTCCCCCACATTTTAACTCAGAAACAACCCCGAGTACCGGTCCTGAACATTCATTACAATAGAAAACCCAATGGCCTTAAGGTAATGGCCTATAGGGAGGAGAGACCTAAAATTTTTGCATATGAGGAGACAAACAGACCTGGATGTTTTCAGCACAACAGAGATGAAGTGAAGCTAAGAGGCATCTTGAAACCAGTGTAAAGATGTTGTTTTCCCAAAACACACAATTACATAAAGAAGGTTGTTACATTCTTATATTTCTTTCAATAAGTTAAGAGAATTAAGTTTTCTTGTAACTAATCACAGGATGGGAGGAGAGCTCTGCTTTTACATTCAGGGTTGTTGTCCTGCTGGAAGAGGAACCTTTCCAGGGACTCACCCATCATCAGGGGTCTAGAAAGATTCATCTTCTTCAAATTTTCAATTCAACTAACAGCCGCAGAGCTGTACCAGGTGACTGACTGTAGTTTTATTTTTCAAACTATATACCAACAAATTACCAACAAGGCCCAGAGACCCCTGTACACTGACCCTGCCTCTCCCTCCCCTGTTCAGGACCTAGAAGCTACACCAACGTAGCATCTCCAGATCTTCTGCGCCACATTAACACACGGTCTACTGAGAAGTTTATAGTACATAGCTATATACTATATATTGTATGTTTTATATTGTATATAACTATAGATTCCGTATATATATCGAATTTGTCTGCACCGTCAACACCAAGTCAAATTCCTTGTAAGTGCAAACCTAGTTGGCAATAAACTTGATTCTAAAAGTCTGAAGTTTCATTTGCCAAACTCTGGTTTAACTGACACAATTCTAAATATCAATATTTTAGTTAAATGCAATCAAAAGATGTGTAAAAGAAACATGACTAGAAAAATGTTAAGTGAAAACCTTCAATGGGACAGAAGCCTTTTGCAAAACTCAGTGAAACTATCAATCTTTAAAACATGCTCCAGGTGCTCTCTGCTCTTTCCTAAAATCTACATCTTAATAATATCAGAAACTGTAAAATTCACATTGTGTGGGTAAAGAGCCTTTAAACTGTAGATAATAAAAGAAAAAAATATATAAATAGGATACAAATAAACATTTTTATTTTTTATTTAAAAGTACTGTCATCACCCATACCAACTTATTGTTCACTTGGTAAAACCTCCCATGATTTATGCTTTTACAAAAAAACAAATACATTTTACAAGTCATACTATACGTTCCATCAGTAACAGAAGATACAGCAGCTTTTTGTCTCTTCTTTAGACGTTTAAACATTTTTCCATCCCAATTTTTTATGTGTAACTTTAAAAGAAAAAAAAAGAATTAAGTTTAAAGCCTATAGTTATTAAGGCTTTCAAAATATCAATGTGGCTTCTCTTTAAAATCATTTAAAGGTCAGTACAAATACGTACTCTGATGATTACATCCAGGATTACAAAAAAGAGGGAAGTGTAAAATGTCGAGAAGGAAAAAAAAATGAGGTTCATAAATATTCTGCTTATTAATGCAATATTGCACTAGAAGAAATATGAAAATCTTCAAATGAATACCAGTTAAAAATTGACATCAAGGTCTGTCACCTAAGAAGGGAAACACAAAGAAATTGAAAATGATTTTTGTACTGATCTTTATGAGGGTATAAATCATTAAATGGTCAAAATAAAAACATATCCCCTTTTGTTAATACGCCGTAAACACCGAAGGATTCTCCTGAGCGTGTTCAGCATTAGGTAGCTCTTACAATAATGTTGTTTGCACTCCTACAACCGTGTCAGCAGGTGAAGGTGTAGCAGCCGTTATTTACTCTTCTGTGTCTCTGAAGTACATTTTCATGGTACATTAGCAACCAGGTTCACTTTTTTGTCTTTTCTTTACCCACAATCCATTTGGGCCTGTGGCATCCACAGCAAAGTCCATGTGCCGGTCTGGTACCAACCACTGCAGGAGCAGAAGGAACAGGAAATCCAGCACTGCCACAAAGGCGAAGATGGAGCCAGCCACAGGGCCGCAATGGGACCTGAGTCTCCATAACCTCTTCTCCAGTGGGAGCACCTCTTCTCCAGCCACTCTGTCATACACCTAGGATGACAAGGAAACACAGTGGCAACAATTGAGTTTTATTTTTTTTTCCTCCGTCATAAATAAAAGCTTGCATAAATTAAGAGAAAATTAACACTAGGCATTTGGAGTGACATCATCAACAGGAAAAAAAAAAAAAAAAAAGAGCGTGCCTTCTGGGAAAAGTGAATGAACAGGCTATTTTGGTGTTAACGAAGCACGCGTCTTCATTGGAAGAGACTAGATATTTATAAAGGACTCAGACGCCACAAAGGTTCATATTTCAGAGAAACTCATTGGGATCAGTTTGCCACAATTATCTAAAAAAAAACTGTATAATTGGTATAAAGAGAAATAATAAAAATGGAGAGCTTCACTTTTTTTGGGTGAAAAATATTTCCAAAAATGATGCAAAAAAGATATCGGACACAAGACTATTAACATAAACAAGTTTAGGTAAATATCTACTGTTGCTCCCTAATCTAAGGATCAATACTCCACAGTTGGGTGACGAGTGCCACAATACAATAAATAACTTAAGAAATAATAACTTAAATTTGTCATTAATTACCGTAATTCGAACTTCAAATAAATACACCTATTTAATACATTTATAATTAATTAGACAAAGATATTGATTTTTATTGAAAGAAGTGAACATAAGCATTTCATCATTTAATGAATTATCTAATGTTCTTGCACTGTAGCACATTTATATGAAGCATAATTATATTCATCACTTCCTTCACTCCTTCATCCCAGCTCCATCCGTTCTATAAGAGTTTTTGAGTCATAAAACTTGATTTGACAAAAATTAGGTGTTTCCTACTGAGGTCATAAAACAGCAACGATCAATAGCTGTTGAAAAAGAACAACATGGATAAGCAGAACTGCAGAACTACAGGCTCATCTCAAAGCTGCTCTTCGTCAGTATAAAACAGTTTTTTAACAGCTAAACAGTTTCCAAAAATGAATGACCCGCTGTTTCCAGGTATTTATGCTTCCATGCACACCACATTATTTATTTCCTTCTCACTCAGCCCCTCCCATTCCTGCGCTAGCAAGAGATAACACTGACAGCTTGAGGAAAATTATTTCTCAGCAAGGTAAGCTGGCACACTGTCTTACTTTCAGCCCTTACAGCCTCACCTGCAGGCGGACACAGTGAAGCCTGCCCACACAGGGAGAGACAACCAGACGGAAAATGATTATGTAATACGACCCTGGCTGATCTCTCAGGGTGATTCAGAGACAAAGCTTTTGAGTTTGTAAGAAGGCTGTTAAATGTAGAGGTACGTTACAGAGACATTTTTCCTTTGCATAAACTTTACATGCACTCTCAAAAACAACTACAGGTGCTTGGTTCCAGGTACTCAGATATTCACTTTCATACAGAAAGCCCATATTCTTATCTTCAGGTAACACAGAGTATATGTCAGATTAACTAATACTACTTCAGCGATATTATCTAGGTGTTGCTTTTTTGTATGTCTCGTACCATGTCTGTTGGTTGTGCTGTTCTTTTTACATCTCTTTGGAGATGGTGAAGCAGACTGAAAATGTTTTATCATTATCTCCCTTCTATCTCCTCCTTATTTAATCTTTTCTCCTTTTTTTCTGTTTTTCCTCTTCTGTTCTACTTACACTGCAGTGTCCATAAAATCTGTAAAACTCCCTGCATAATTATAATAAAGCAATTTATATGCATGAAACAAGCGGAACACTATGGCTATAGCCGTACTGCTCCACTTGTGAGAGTAAAATCTGTTGGGCTCTTTTTGGCATCAAGACAATTATTCTTATTGCCACATTGCCAGACTGGACACTGTTTGGAAAAAATAAATAAATAAATATAGAGGTACATGTGGTAAGATAGGTACGCGTGGAGCACATTAACCCCTTCTATTCACATTCCACTTTCTGCATCATGTGGGGAGTGTTGGCCTAGTTAGAGCAGTGCGCTTGTGCTCTGAGAAGGTTGCAAGGCCCTTAACCCCACACTGCTCCCCGGGCGCTGCACAATGGCAGCCCACTGCTCCCCAAGGGGATGGGTTAAATGCAGAGGTAAATTTCTCCAGTGTGAGATTAATTAAGTTCACTTATTATTATTATTATTGCTCCCCTTTCCTCAGAAAGCGGACTAAAATATATCTTTTAGTTCTGTTAAATTACTGGTTGTCTGAGCTACTAAATGATTACAGACTTGACATCAGTGGATTAACCACCCAAACATTCTACTCTGCATTCCCAAAACCAACCCTAGAGAAGAAGCTTTTATTTTCTATGCTCTACTAATCTGGAAGTAACTACTAGAAAACTATTAAAGTGTTGAAACACTCAGTTGCTTTCAAAGTTAAAAAACGTATGTTTAAATTGTATAATCTAAGCAAATTTTTTGTTTTAAGCCGGGTATACACTGTAGGATTTTTTTTAATTCGTTGCTCGCAGCTACAGCTCACACTGTATGACAAATCCGCTGGGTTTAAAAGTTCACAGCTCATGATGTTTGTTCTCACACTGTGCGGCCCAACGCTCTGATGCAATCTAACTGCTCAAATTGTACGTCTTAAAACCGCATCCGACTCAGCTCCGCAGAGAGATGGCGCTACTGGGACTCGTCTATCCAGAAACCAAACGAGTAGAAGAGAAAAAGGACACAAGTGTCGATGTCTTCTGTTAAATATGAAGCCCACTAGAATGAAATGCGCTGCCTTGACAATTTGTGCAATTTATGTGCTGAAAGTCTTAAAAAGAAAACACGAGGACGTATTTGGACAAAGACATCGCCACCACCTTATGTTAGCCAACTAAATTTCAAACATGCTTGATTTTTCTCCCGACCTTACGATTCCTGATCGGGACGTGGTCGTGAGGAGCTAATGACCCCTCGTTACTCCCTGTACACTACACGACACACGATCAGGCTGAAAGTTGGCCCGATCGCAAAAATTCTCGCACAACTGGAGAATCGGCCCGAAAAGGGCAAAAAAAAATCGTACAGAGGTCCAACTTTTTTAACTGCATCTATTCACATTTTTTTTCTCATTTTTTATAGTTACCTTATCACTTTATTCATTTTTATTACCTTTAATGGTCTCTTTTATTATTTTTTTTTCTCTCACAATAGGCCTCTGCAGTGTACTTTTCTGTTTTTCTGTTTGGATTTGCTTTCATACAGCACTTTGAATGTTACTGTAATGATATCTATAAACAAACTCGTCCTATAATTACATATTTTATTTTTCCAAAATGTTTAGTGTGAGATTATGCAGCTGCATAAAAACAGGTTAATTTTAAGTTTTTTTTCTCATGTTCCAACAGATAAACTGAAGATTGCATTCACTCATTCCAAGACACTCCAAGTAGCCAGCATCTGTCAAAATTATAGTACATTTATAGTATGTAATTACTTTAATGTTTCACTAGTGTGATGCGTCACGCTGCATGTTATGATGATCTCACCTTTTCGGTCCTCTCAGCCACATTTCTCCATGTGTAGAGGTTCTTCACCCTAGCATGGGTGGAGTTGGGTGAGGGAAAGGAGCCAGACCTCTGCTTGGCAATCACTTTTTCCAAACCCTTACACAATGAGCTCACAGTTGGTTCGCACAGAGTGATCAGGTCTTCCGGTAAAACCTCAGGAATTCCTCCCACACGGGTGCTTACCACCTGAAGGAAAAACAAAAAAAGAATGATGGCTTAAATGATTTTACATTACTGCTGGGATTCCACTTAAACAATGAAACATAGTAAGTAAGTAGATTAAAGAAGGCGGATTGGACCGGAGGTTCCCTCTCTGGTATAACAATCACTACACGAGAAATGGTTTAGATCAAAGCATACAGCATAGTTAGAAAGGCCACAGCTAAAACCGATATAGAATCAGTGGTAAAATCTGAACACTGATGTTAACAGAGCATCCATCCAATGTTGCAGTGCCTGAGATATTTCACAAAGATGATCCGATGCTTTAGTCTGTAGATGTAAAAATCTGATAGGCAGACCCAAAAAAAGACCTACAGCTGTATGTAAATAGTGTAAGTGGGAGGTTACCAAAACGTCTGAGAATTTAATCTTTGTGCACCGGAGGTAAAGATCTGAACAAAAAAGTAGGTTTGCAATAGTAAAACCAAAACAAAACAAAAAAAAAGAAAAAACACTACAAAAGTTACAAGTTCACAGATAAACTGCAAAAACCTTTGGAGAACTAAACTTTAGATCAGCAGTATGAATTTTAAATTAAGGTCAGAAATGTCACCATTCAGTTAAAAACTTTTTATATGTCATGCCTGCCTGAGCTGCAGAAAGATTAAAGAAAACAAAATTAAATAAGTATATTTTAAAAAAAAGTTAATGTACCATGAACAAAAATGCATGTAACATTAAATAAATAAATGTGCCATTTAACTGAATAATTAAATGTGTATTTAATTATATTAATAATTCCAAATACCTTTAAAATGATTTAAATTCTAATTGTTTCTTATAACTTAATTTAACATATATTGTTGAGTGAAATGCTTGATATGTATATTGTCTCACTAAGTATTTTGTCTATGACTACATATGTTCTTAACCTTGTCAAAGGATGCAATTTGGGTTTTTGTTTTTCTTGTATCAGCATTTGCCAGTATGTGCATAAGTTCCCCATTTCATTGGCAGACTCAGCAGCCATGCCTCAAAGTCATGTGAGGTGCATGCGGTTGCTGCTCCAGTCATTTGGCAGTCTTCAATGTTCTGATTTGTTTAGACATTGGTGATTTTCCTCATGCACATAAACTAATGATAAAGCCTCTTTATCATTAGTTTGGTCTGAAACATGTTCAATAAGTTCAGGAGTTTACTATGGTCCAGAGTAGAGGAACACTGGCTAAGCCTGACTCATGATCCTATTCCAGATATTTCAGGGTTCCACCTCCATCCCATCTCTACATGAAATGTATTTGATATTAACCTCCTGGCATAAACTTCCTCTAATTTAAGGTCAGCTGATAATCCCAGTACTGTATCATTTTCATTTCTGCTTTTACCCCTTAGATGTTTGTTTTCCTCTTCAAGCTGACCTCAAAGTAGCTTTTTTCTCAGTATAAGCTTTGTTTTGTGCTGTAGTAATGCAATGCTCCCCCAGGGATCAATTAAGTGTCCATATTAACTACTCTGCGCATTACATCACATACATTTGTTTGTGTTGTGTCATCTAACCAGTGCAAGATGCAGTTCTAAGGAAAGAGGGAAAGCCAGCATGTCAAGTCAAGTAAGAACATGACCTAATTTTAAACAAAGCTTTCTCAGAAATTGCTTACTTCAGAGTCATATGTAGTGCAAAAGACTTTGATTGATTCCCTTCTCAATTGAACGTGAAAAAAAACATCTTAATAAACATCTTAATATTTATACTTGAACAGACATGTTGGCTTCCTTTCTCCTCACATGTGACTGTGTCTCACACATTAGATCATTGCTTATTCCATACATGGACTTAAATCCTGTAAGTGTAATAAGTCTGAATTAGCTTTAAGTTACAGCCAACCTGCAGTCCACAGCTAGCTCCCTCCACAATGGCCATACAGAAAGCCTCGGTCAGCGATGTGTTGAGGAAGATGTGACCCTGAACCAAGACGCCACGCACGTCTTTATGCTCCAGAGCACCAAGCAGACGTACTCTGTAAAAGAAAAAACTACGATGTTAAGCTTGTTTCAAAATAAGCCATCTTGTCTAACAATCACACAAAAAAGTGTCAAAGACAAACTCAAAGTAGCTCATTAATTTATCCTGATTAGTTGACAAAATGCACTGAGAGCTTTAAGCTCCCAAAGATGTCCAACACAAATGTAAAGTGAAAGAGTTTAAAAGTGTAATTTTCTGCAAAGTCTTGTTATGATGTATTATGATAGAAACCTTGTCCTTAAAAGATAATGTTAGTGAAATCTTGTCCTTGCATCCTATCAGGATTCATCATCATCCAGTAATACCTGTCATGCAGCTGGTATTTTTCTCTCACTTCCTCCAGCACAATTCTCTTCGGTCCCTCGCCTCCAATTAAGAAATGGAGATCGGGATGTTTGAGGCAGAGCTCTGGGATTATTCCTCCAAGCAGGTCGATTCCTGAACAGAGACGGAGGAGATTAACTTATGATTAAAGGACCTGGTTTATTCAGCAATATAAAGCAACTTATTATATAGACAGACGGGCATATTTAATCAACTTGGAGTAAGAGTTCAGAGTAAAAACCCCTTCTGAAAACACCACCACAATATTGTACATAAGATACTGCACATATAAGTCACTTTAAATCTCGCCTTTATATTTTACCATCCACTGTATAGATCTGGTTTCACTGTATAAACTTCATGCACCAATTCCTCCTTTGTGCACCTTGTGTTGTTTATGAGAGCCGATGTCACAAGTGAATTTCTCCATTATGAGATCAATAATGTTCTATTCTGTTCTAAATTGTTATGAAACATATCTATTGTTAAGCAAAAGTTTCTGTAATGAGACCCGTTCTGGGCTGCTCAGTGGCGCAGTGGGTAGCACTACCGCCTTGCAGCTCAAAGGTTTGAATACTGGCCCGGGTTATTTCTGCATGTTCTCCCTGAGCAAGCGTGGGTTCTTTCCGGGTACTCTGGCTTCCTTCAACAGTCCAACAAAATGACTGTTGGGTTAATTGACTTCTCTAAATTCTCGTTAGGTGTGAGTGTTAATGGATGTTTGTCTCTGTTTTGCCCTGCGATGGACTGGAGACCTGTCCAGGTTGTACCACAGCTCTCGCCGGTAGGGAGCTGGAGATAGGCACCAGTACCTCTTGCAACTTCTTGGGATAAGCGTGATGGAAAAAAATGGATTGAGCACCCATTCTGATTTAAATATCTTTTTTTTCCAAGTAGAAAAGCATTACAATTAACAGATATAATCAGTCTGCATGTAAGTAATCTGCATGATGTGCCAGCCGAGTTAGTTGTTGGTTCAATATGCCGCAGTGTTGAACAGGTCAGGTACAGCAGTCTTCTGAAGGTTGCAGGATTCTGAACCTGAAAGGAGAAGGCTGATAAAAGCTCCAAAAGAAAGCCTTGCTAAGGGTTTGAACCTTGCAAAGAAAACAAGATGAAACCGATAAGGTTCTCCTGCTTGCCACCTTTAATGTGATAGCTGGCAGAGACAAACTTAAAATTCCTGATCACTTTATATTCCAAAGCAAACACGAGCTGAGCCACGAAGAGTGATGAAAGACAGAAAGATGATTCATTTTTTTTCTTTTTTTGAGTTTTTACAGCACTAGTGGCTAGTTTTTCTGACAGTATGCTGACAGGAAAGGGGGTATAAGTGAGAGAGAGAGACATACAGCAAAGGACCACAGGTTAGCCGCATCGAGGACTAAGTCCTCCCTCCGTACATGGGTCATGCGCACTTACCACTGCGCCACCTGCACACCCAGAGAGATGATTCATAACCTGGAATCTGCTTATGAACACATCAAATGTTTTTTCTACAATCAACCAATCTAGGAGTTGCACAATGGTAACTAAATTTGCATTAAATGTTCAGAGCAGGTGAATGAACTTGATTGAAAGCCAGAAAGGTGGAGACAACAGAGGAAATATGACCCTTTACTGAAATATATAATATATAACCAAAGTTTATGATTTCCACTACAACTTAGCAATCTGAATGAAGGAGTAAAAGGTGCACTGATAAGACTGTCACTTAGACAGCACGCTATTAGAACAGGTGAGTAATATCCAAATCCAGAGAGCAATTAGGAAGTGTCAACATTCTGCTAATTTGGTCATTATTAACTTTACAAAAACATTATGTTCTCCAGTGTACTCCAACAACAAAAGGGAAACAATGGCTCAGGAGGTAAAAGTTCATTCTGTAACAAGTGTGTTTGTGGTCTGGCCTCCAGTGTTCTTGACATTTTTTCTGATTCAAAGGAGAAAGGGAAAGAAATAAAGGACTAAGGGTCTATCCAGTAAAACCCATTAAAAAGAAAAAGAAAGAAGGACTAAAATCCCAAATGTATGGACAAAAGAATAAACAAAAGCCAGAAGCAAACCGGTGTTGTTTCTTTTTGGTCCTATGCATCTCTGATTAAGTTAATATTTATTTTTTTCTTCAGGAGCTGAAAAGTTTAAAATAAGGCAAGCTTTTAATACCTAATAGCCACGTTTACACTACCCTTTTAAAACCGTGCAGAGATCAGACCAAGCATGGTAACCGAGATAAATGTTACCGGTAAGTGTAAATGGCATGCAAAACTGAACCATGCCAGAGACAACGGAACCAAGCTAAACTGGTACTAGTTCATCAGTAGGGCTCAGCGCAGTTTAATTCTGGCTCGGTTCTCAGATAACAAAGAGCGTATGAGCGACCAGGTCATCTCCTAACAGTCAGCCTCCGAAATCATGACATTTCACACATTCATACAAAATACTACCGTATTTTCACGACTATAAGGCGCATATAATCGTCTTTTTTTTCCCTCAAAATGTGCGGCGCGCCCTATAGTGCGGTGCGCCCTATGTGTGTTGTTACTGCGGACGTTGTTGAGACCACCATGAGAACGTTAAAGCTACAGTGTGTAATTTTCAGCGACATCTAGCGGTCAGACTGCAGACTGCAGCAACATGAACGTCTCCCCCCCACCGCTTCTCCCCCCCAACAGTACGGCGAGCGTTACGGGACAAAATGTCTTCCACGACGTCCGCATCACCTACCTTCTCAAGTGATGAGGTTTGTTTACATAGATAATTTTACAGATAGTATTTCATTAGTCTGTGTAGGGTATAGATTTCATGTAGACTTAAGATAATAAATATACCCGTTATTTTTTCTACGTCGTTGTGACGTTTTGGTGAGCTGCTTTGCATGGTGATATAAACAGACGAAGTAATTGTAGTCATTAGTTTAACAGCGAGATTGTGTTCGCTGGAAGAATATATATTCCCCGTTTACAGAGTCCAAGTCTTGTTTGTGGCACGGGGGTTACAAGGCAAGGAAGAGGGAAAGGAAGAGGGCAGAGAGGCCGGGGTGAGCGTGCAGCTGGGGCCAGGCGAGAGAGGGGAGCCAGCGGGGTGAGAGCAGAGGAGGAAAGGCTTGAAGATCTCCAAAGGAGCCGGAGAGAAGTAACCGAGGTATATATCCAGAAAATTATTTTACAGAAAATTACTGAATCATTACCTGTGAAACGTCAGGGACGTTGCTGAATAAGTATACTGGAGAGTAACAGCATCATCACGCAGCATGTTATTGTTTTAGACAGGTCTGAGCATCCTGTACTCCAAAAACTGCAGTGATATTAGACAATTGTGTGTATAGGATTAATTACCTGTCCAAGAGAAAACTGGCAACTTGAGCGTCACTTTGAAAACCTTTTTCCTCCATCAGTGACTTCCATCGTGTAAATGCCGTGCCAATGTTGATCCGTGTTTTTTGTCGTTTCTTGTCACTCTTGCGTTTATTCTCGTCGTGTTTCCGCTTCTTAGATGACGGGGGTTCGGTGTCCGCCGCTTTTCGTTGTGATACAGAGTAGGCATGATCCTCCATTCGTCTGATGTTTGGCCACACAGTGCCAAACAGTTTGCAAAGTCACTCACGCCTGCCGCCTTGTTTACCTTTCTTGTTACCGAGGCGCAGTATACCTGCTTCTTCTTCTTCTTTGGTTTCAGGCAGACTAAACGCTTCTCAGGCATAATACTGCCATCTACTGTTCAGTACCGTCTCAGTTCATCTCTCTCAACTTGCCGTAGTTATTTTCGAGCGTCATGGGAGATCTCGCAATCGCTAGTTTGTTGCCTCTGCGCTGCCGTAGCGCAAAGATGTCAGCCTCCATGGCTGCGAGACCCGCTCCTATGTAATTATAAATAACGAATTCTAAGGCAACGCAAATGTTATGGTTAAAAGGCTGAGCTCATAGGTGATGATAAATAACATAGTTATGTATAATATATTAAATTTCTGAATTTATATGCCTGTAATTATTACACACTGTAGCTTTAAAGGGGGAAGTGTGGGCGTGGATTGTGCATAAAAGAACAGATATGTGCTTTATGCAGAACTCCTCATCTCCTCATTCAGGAGATGATGAAAGAGTGGCTGAGGGAGATGTATGTAAGGAGACTAGGTGGTTTTTTTTCCACGCATCACCATCTCTGTTAATCTGTGACTCCATGCGTGCCCATCTCACAGCCGATGTGAAAAACATGGTGAAACAAATGAACGCTGTGCTTGCTGTTATTGCGGGAGGTCTGACAAAGGAACTTCAACCGCTCGACATCGGTGTGAACCGGCCGTTCAAAGTAATGCAACGCTCACACGTCTGCTGCTTCATTTTTGCTCCTCGTACCAGTTAGTTCTGATGCGCGGCTGAAGCAGCTTTGCTGCTCTAGCTGTGCGGTGCAAAATTGTGACGCGGGTTGGGCGGAGCTACTCTATCCTTTTTTTGCCTCGCAGCTATATTTGCTGTGATCAGTGGGAATAAAGTAGTTTTAATATGTTTTTAAGTGAGAAAGTCCACCTGAAAACATAATCACTGCAGTCAGTTCATCCAGATTACAATCCCACCTTCCAATATTATTTCTGTCGGAGCCGCTCAGAACCCCACATACCAGCGGTGCGCTGTCAGTAGGAATCCCATTCAACAGCAGCCTCTGGCCGGGTCGCCTCCTCGTGGTTCACCGCGGCAGCTGTTTTTCATCTAAATAATCTAAACTGCAGGCATCAGGATAATAAAAGCGAACATATTCTGCCGGCAGATTTCTGCATTTTAAGTTAATTTATGCGTCAATAAACTGTTTCAGAGGAGCGATCACAGCGCTCTGTGTCATCAGCGATGTGTCTCTCACGGCCAGCACCCAGGTTTGATTAATACTTTGTAATAAATACATGAATAAAGCACAATCATACTCAGTTTTGCTCCCGCTCTATTTTTAAATATGCAGTAGAGGTATTTAAACGTAGTAGAGGATATGTACCTGTATACAAAACCCGCGCCCTATAGTCTGGTGCGCCTTGTGTGTGTTAAATACAGTAATGGCACACATAACTGAGACTGCGCCTTTTAGTACGGTGCGCCTTATGGTCGTGAAAATACGGTAGCTTATCTACCGAGGTAGACAATTCAAAAGAACGAGAGTACGTCTGATGTCCTGGCCAAGTATGTTCTTGACAAGAACACAGGAAAGTATAGACGCAGCATAAATATTAGGGATGGAACAGTTTATGAAAACCGTCCGAACCGTTCGGTTCGACTTTCTCGGTTCGGTTCGCGTGTGTTTTGTTCGGTTCATGCGCTGCTCCTTTTTCTCATAGGCGAAGCGTTTACACTCCAGAGCAGAAGGTGGCGGTAATGCGACCAAAGCCAACCACCAGTAGTAAACAAGAAGAAGAAGAAGCGAAGCAGCGTAGCCGGGTGTAGCAGAAAAAAATCAGTTGTTGTGGAGAAATGTGTGGGTATGGCGAGTGGGAAAGAACAGGAGTTGGAAAACGCACCAGCAGCACTTTATAGGTCTGCTGTATGGGATCACTTTGCATTTAGAGTGACCTACGATGACGGCAGAAAGAAAGTGGTGGATAAAAGTGCAACAGTGTGCAAGCATTGTGCAACACGTTTTGTTTAGACTTAGACTTGACTTTATTAATCCCTTGGGATTACTCCCTTCGGGAAATTGTATTTCCAGTAGCAGGAAAAATTGCACATACAAGAAAAATAGAGGATGTTTAGACACAGTATATACAATAGAAAAATAAAATCAATTAAATAAGGTGTAGGAAGATGTATTGGGGGATGAGGATAGACAAATAAATACAGAGGGCTATAGCAAAAACAATGACTTAAATTAACAGTTATGTAGTGTATTGCACTTGAATGGTTGAGAAAAAAAGAGTGTCCAGATTATAAAAACCACAGCGAGTATCTACAACTCCTTCACTTCTGTTCTCTTAACTCTATTTCCTGCTCCCCCCCAGAGAGGAGTTATAGAGCCTGATGGCATGAGGGACAAAGGAGTTCCTGAGTCTGTTGGTCCTACATTTGGGAAGGAGCAGCCTCCCACTGAACAGGCTGATGACGGTGTGCAGGGGATGACTGACATTGTCAATAATGTCCAGCAGTTTGTCCAGTGTCCTCCTCTCTGCTACCGTCACCAGTGAGTCCAGTTTCATGCCGACCACAGAGCCGGCCCGCCTGATCAGTTTATCCAGCCTGGAGGTGTCCTTCTTAGATGTGCTGCCCCCCCAGCACGCCACAGTGTAAAAAAGGACGCTGGCAACCACAGACTGGTAGAACATCCACAGCAGTTTGCTCCAGATGTTAAAAGATTGCAGCCTCCTGAGGAAGTACATCCTACTCTGTGTCTTGCCATACAGGTGGCTGGTGTGTGTTGTCCAGTCCAGTTTATTGTCCAGCCACAGCCCGAGGTATTTGTAGGAGTCCACAACCTCCACCTCAGCTCCCCCTAACAGAACTGGTCGTGGTCTTGGTCTAGACCTCCCAAAGTCGATGACCAGCTCCTTCGTCTTAGAGGTGTTGAGCTGTAGGTGGTTGGTGTGGCACCATGCAGTGAAGTCCCTCACCAGACTCCGATACTCCTCCTCTCTGTCATCCCTGATGCACCCAACGATGGCTGTGTCATCGGCGTACTTCTGGATGTAACACAGCTCCGAATCGTAACAGAAGTCTGCGGTGTACAGGGTGAAGAGAGCAGGGGCTAGCACTGTGCCCTGGGGGGCACTGTGCCCTGGGGGGAATATACGGTTGCTAACAGCAACATGACCAACATGTCATGCTAACCCCGAAATCCTACATACTCCGTCAGCACTCCGCTCTGCCCCGCTGCGCTCCAGACCGCCTGCACAAAGCAAAGCCTACAGCCTCCACTGTGGCTCCCGTCCGCTCCGCTCTGAGTTCCTTGGAGGTCGTAGAGGGCATGCGTGAGATGATTAAATTCAAAGCAGCAAATCATGCGGAAATGATCCAGGGTTTCTGTGGATCACTAAAAATAATTACAATTCATAAATTTTTTTTTTTCATTAATTTTAATAATTTTTATGGGATTTCGGTGTCACAATCAACATATACCAAACTGAACCGAAAACCGTGACCACGAAACCGTGAACCGAACCGAACCGTGAATTTTGTGAACCGTTCCACCCCTAATAAATAATAAATAATACTCTGAGTTCTGTGAGTGCTCCATTGGAAGCTGCTGCTGCAGTGCATGCTGGGGCAGCTTTCAATCTAAAAAACGAAGTGTCTTATCTGATGCATAGTCTGTAAAGAGGGAGGGCAGATAAAAACATCTGGGGACTTTGTCCATTCTCGGACATGTGTTCTTGCAAATTGGAACAGTACTAAGGCTGAGGCTGATGACGTTTCACGAGCACACGATAACGCACAAGTACACATATTGAGAAACAGCCCCAGTGATGATTCTGCTTAGCAAAGTGATGAACCTCAACATCTGTCATTGTTTCCTGTGTGTCTAAGCCCTGCTTAGACTATCGCTTGTACATATCCACTTCCTAAAAGCTGACTGTCAAGTAAATTCACCAAAGGCTGCCTTCTTCACCCGACTCTCCCCAAACAACGAAATATCATAATATAACTTCCTGAATGCTACGGGCACCACCATGTTGATTTGCTTGTTTAACTCAAGATATCAGTAGTACCCTAGATTGTAACTAGGAGGCGTGGAACCGTGCAAGCATGATGTGTAAACGGTCGTAAGGAAAAAAGCTTCGCTTTTCAGAGGGTAGTGTAAATGGGGCTAATGTTTAATCTTTCTTGGTTTTGAAATAAGTAATGTACCTAAACTGTGCTCTAGAACGGAGTTTTCTAAACATAAGAATCTCTAATACAATAACATATGATTAGAGTTAATACAAAGCCTTTAATTAATACCAATAACCAAATTACTCTAATCCCTGCTCATTCTTCTTCTTCTATTGTTTTATAGCTGCTGGCAAGCATTTAGATGCACATTATTGCCATCTTGTATACTTTAAATAAAATCTGCCCTAAATCTAATTGAAGTAGATTTAAAACTTTAAATTCCCCCTCTTCTTGATCAAATTTATCCCTCAGTATATCCTTTTTTCTTATGCTTTTTTTGGTACTATTTACACTCTTTTTATATTATCTGTCGTATTTTTATCTTTAATGGCATTTTGCTTTAACACTTTATCCTCTATATAAGATACTGGAACCAGAATGTCCCTGAAGGAGTAATCCCAAGGGAAAAATAAAATTGAGTCTAAGCCTAAGTCTAAGTCTATGCCTCCACCGTTGCCTGCAGTGAATAAACACGTGTTCACATCTCCAACCTAGCCAAAGTAGCAACCTTTAAAAGCCACTTATTAACTAGAGATTTTATTTCTCCTTGACTGTATTTAATATTTTGCCCACCTGAGCTTTTTGTCGGGCTGTAACTAATAATTATTTTGCTAATCGATTAATCTTTCAATCATTTTTTCGATTAATCAATGAATAATCACATAGCGGCTGCTCAGCGGCATAATGGGTAGCACTGCTGCCTTGCACCAAGAAGGTTCTGGGTTTGATTCCTGGCCCGGGGTCTTTCAGCATGGAGTTTGCATGTTCTCCCTGAGCATGCGTGGGTCCTCTCCGGGTACTCCGGCTCCCTCCCACAGAAGCCTAACATGACTGTTAGGTTAATGGCTTCTCTAAAAGTCCCCTTAGGTGTGAATGGTTGTGAATGGATGGATAATCAGATAGCAAAAGGTTCGCTAAAGAATATAACTTTACAGAGTTAATCCAGGTGAAACTAAAATTATTCCCCTTGATGAGTTCTGAATAGAAAATATTGATGGACAAAAAAGTTTTTCCATCTTAAATCTAAAATGTTTCTATGTTTTTTGTGATAGTTTTGGGATAATTAATGCTCAGAGATTGCTACTCGAGTTACAACTAGTCGACTATTAGTTAATTATTTTGATAATCGATTAATCACGGTTTTGATTAATTGTTTCAGCCCTAGCTATTTGTGTTACTTTTTTGACCTACGTATCTGCCAGCTCATTAATCCATGATTATTTAATTTTTTTACATTTAGACTTTAGATTTTTTTGTGGGGGAGGTTGCTTAATCTTATCGTCTCTCTAAAATTGCTTAATCAGCAAAGCAAAGATTGCCATATAGGCTACGTTCAAACCGCAGCCTGAAGTGATCCAAATCCGATTTTTTTTGCCCATATGCGACCTGGATCTGATCTTTTCATGGCTATCTGAAAAACACAGATCCAATTTTTTCCAATCCGACCCAGGCTATGTGGTCCTGAATCTGATATGAATCTGATCTTTTGAAATGCGACCTGTGTCTGAACGGCCAGGTCGGATTCATCCAACCTGAACGTCATTGATACCCGAAAAATGTCACTATTCTGCGTCTTGCTGTGCAGAAACGGCAAGAAAAAACAACAAACATGTGAGATGATGATGCTGGAACAGTATTTATGTTTAAACATATTGAAGAGATTGTTTTTTTATGGTTGGAGAAGACGGCTAGATGCGCTCTGGCACTACCATCCATGTTTACTTCTGGAATAAAAGAGGACGCTAGCCTGTGACGTCATTGCGTCCTCTACTGCGCATACGGGACACTTGCGTTGTATGACTGCAGTTCACACAGGACATCACATACAAGTCGCAAATATTTGGAAATATGAAAGGCAACGCGAAAAAATTTGATTTCACAAAAAAATTGGAATTGAGCACCAAGGCCTGCAGTGTGAACGTAGCCTTTGTTGTTCCGCAAAGACAGACTGCAGGAGAAACCTCACCTGGATGCTTTGGCTCTGTGGAAGTGCAATGTTAAAGCCAGAATAAGGCTGGAGTTTCACTTCTACAGAGCCTCAAAGAACATGGAGGATTTTATGCAGTTGTGGGGTTTTAACAAAATGTTCTAACAAGTTCCTTGTTTAAAGGGTTTTAGCTGACACATGTTTTTACATAAATAATTGATTATATTGTTTGATTATGTGAATAAAAGTGTTGTAAAAAGTCTAAAATGTCTGATCTCTACAGATACAGTTTATTCCAACTGCTGCTCTGGCTTTTCATTTTTACAAACTGATTATAGTAGCTAGATTTCGTATTACAGACACAAGTGAAAGCCTCTAATACCATGAGATTGCAGCACCAAGCTGACATTGAAGGTGTCAATCTCAGACTGTTCCACACTGTAGATAAGATCACAATTTTCTCTGGAAGAGGATTAGGAGTCCTGGGACTTTCCATGCCTCCCACTGACTAAACTGTCAAATACCATAGACAGTTTCTCTTATCTCAATAGTCACTGTGTTGAAAGGCATGCATGCCCCCACACTTGCACATAAACAGGTAGGCTGCTGTTTTGAAACCGGTTTGGCCGACACCAACACTTTGGATGTCAACAACAGTAAACGCCAATCAACGGCTTATTTCTCACAATTTAAATGTGTTTTGATCGATTCTATATATCTATTACAGAAGATCAGACAAATGTGGATGGTTACAAGCTATTTAAATCAACAAGAAGAGGCTCAAGCATTCCAGCAAGACCGTAACTTTGAGGTAACAATACTGTCTGTAATGTCCATATCACACTATCATACTGAGGTTATACTAAAGTTAGTTAGTTAGTTAGTTAGTTAGTTAGTTAGTTAGTTAGTTAGGAGAAATGAGTGGAAATAAGCCGATGAAGACATTTTTCTAAAGGGGGGGGACACCTGAGCATTGCTGTACCTTTACGGTAGACAAGACGACTAATGACAACGATGGTGATCCGGTCGGAGGGACGCTGTGAGGGGTCCGGGGTGAAATCTGTGGGGTCCACTGCATTGGGAATGACAGACACGATCTCTGGGTTGAGTGCAGCCCGCAGGACTGTGTTCTCCTTGCTGGTGTACGAGACGCACACGATGTGGTTGGTGTCACACAGCGACACTGTTAAGAGCTTGTTGGTCAGCACGGAGCTGACATCAGCAAAGCCAAAGAGGGAATGGTCAGTGAACACCTGCGAAGAATAGAAAAATGGTTTCTGTAATGCCTTGACCCCCCAATACCAATCATTTTGCTTTAGAACCCGCAATAACCAGAGGTCAACAGCATTGTTTAAGCGTTATCTATATCATAAATATAACCTTGGCGGAAAAAATTTCGATTTTACATTAAAAACCAGATTATTAAATTAGTTAGTTACATATATACATTTTTTTCTTTGGAAAAACTTTCAAATTTAGGAACATTTAGTTAAAGCTACCAGGACGTTATTAAGGTTATATGTGTTCACTCATTGGAGGAAAGTCACTTCATTTTTGATTTCTGTACTGATGAACACTAATCAACACAGATCAAGCTGAATATTTTCCAAGGTCACGTACCGTGTTCAGGCCCATCGTTTTGGCATGGAAAAGTGCATCGTGGGCCATGGCAGAGAAGGAACTGTGTGCGTGCACCACTGTGATGCGTTCCCTGACGAACACGCAGCGCAGTAGCGGGAGACTGTGGAAGCAGGTGGTGGCTGTGGACTGGTTATACATCACCTGCAGGGGCAGGTAGTAGACCTTCAGTCCGTTGGTCAGATACCGGACGCCCTTCCTCCTGCCGTAGGCGTGCGTGGCAATCACAACTTTGTGTCCCTTTTCAATCAGACACTGAGAAAGCTGGTAAATGTGACTTTCTACCCCTCCCATATTTGGATAGAAGAAGTCTGACACCATGCAGATGTTGTGCTTGGGGCTGACTTTAGAAGCCTCTCCAGGATCATTTTCAGATGAGGATGTTTTTACGGCTCCGACTTTCTTTCTCTGGCCCATTTTTTAGTCCTCTAGCTGGTCTGAGCTCCTCATGAAGTCCTGGAATAATAGGATAAAGGCAAAATTAAAAGATCAGCTGACGAAAAATACTCAATTTCAACAAAAAAAATTGCAAAAAAATAAAAAAAGAGTTAAAATGAAAATCAAATGAGTGTGCCCCATCTAGAGAGACTAGTAGAACAATTTCATGCTGATTTTGGGTGAATAGGTCACATGACCTGGGAGCTATTGACGAAAAATCCTCAATTTTAACAAAGAACATTGCTAAAAAATAAAAAAAGAGTTAAAATGAAAATCAAATGAGTGTGCCCCATCTAGAGAGACTATTAGAACAATTTCCAAGTGATTTTGGGTCAATAGGTCACATGACCTGGGAGCTATTGACGAAAAATCCTCAATTTCAACAAAAAAAATTGCTAAAAAATAAAAAAAGAGTTAAAATGAAAATCAAATGAGTGTGCCCCATCTAGAGAGACTATTAGAACAATTTCCAAGTGATTTTGGGTCAATAGGTCACATGACCTGGGAGCTATTCACGAAAAATCCTCAATTTTAACAAAACAAATTGCTAAAAAATAAAAAAAGAGTTAAAATGAAAATCAAATGAGTGTGCCCCATCTAGAGAGACTAGTAGAACAATTTCCAAGTGATTTTGGGTCAATAGGTCACATGACCTGGGAGCTATTGACGAAAAATCCTCAATTTCAACAAAAACAATTGCTAAAAAATAAAAAAAGAGTTAAAATGAAAATCAAATGAGTGTGCCCCATCTAGAGAGACCATTAGAACAATTTCATGCTGATTTTGTGTCAATAGGTCAAATGACCTGGGAGCTATTGACGAAAAATCCTCAATTTTAACAAAGAAAATTGCTAAAAAATAAAAAAAAGAGTTATAATGAAAATCAAATGAGTGTGCCTCATCTAGAGAGACTATTAGAACAATTTCCAAGTGATTTTGGGTCAATAGGTCACATGACCTGGGAGCTATTGACGAAAAGATTTTATTATTTAATATTTAAATTGTTTAAATATTGATTATAGCTTTACAATTCAATAAAATGTAATTTATGTAATGTAAAAGCATGAATTACCACTTAATATGTTAGTTGGTCACAAGGAAAGACATTTATTAATATTTTTTATGTCAGCACTGTTTGGTTCGGAAATTTCTTGACGGTCCCTAAGTGAAGCACGGAGCGCTTGGGAAGCGAGCGGTGGTGAACTGCTGGCCGACATTAGCGTACATAAATTGGATCAGCCGCGAGCTAAAAAGCGCTTGGCCCGCGGAGCGCGATTATCGAATATCCAACTTGAAACTAACTTCACTGCGGTGATTTAAGGTAACAAACATGTCTGCTACCCTTCGCCCAATATCTGATCCACTCATAATTATATGACATTTCCAGGGTCTTACCCACTTACCTGTGAGATAAATGCCAGTGTTGTCAGAACGTTTATATTTAGAAGTCTTGGCTTTTCGTGTAGTTTCATTTTGAAATCGCTGCCATGCTAGATAGTTAGCCACCACTCCACTTCCTGATAGTATACGTCACCTCTGGCGCAGCAATGACGTAAACACGCACACCAGTTAAACTGCGGAGCGTAGATTTCGATTCTAGCTACAGTGTGGGCGCTCCAGGCGTTAGTCGGGTTTCTTGTTATTTGGAAGTGATGACTTTGATTGAAATAAGATTATACGTTTAAACAACAAGGAATGTAAAATCACGGAGTTTAGAAATAAATACCACATCTATTTTCCATCGTTTTTATTGTCATTAAACCTTCACGAGTACAGACCAACGAAATTAACTTTTATTTACTCTCGCTTTTAACCCATCCCCATAGCGGGAGAAGTATGAGGTTAAGGGTCGTGCTCAGAGTGGCAGTGGGTTTCGAACTCACAACCTCAGGATTCAAAACCCTATACCCTAACCTTACTTGATACCCATTGCAATAGCTATATAGATAAACACCCATCTATATAAATACCCATGTAAATACACTGTGCAATAAACCTGTATAATTATCCTGCTTTTTTTTTTTTTAAAGAAAAAATACTTCAGCTGCAACTTCTTTTTGACTATTCAAGCCGATGTAACAAGTACATTTCTCCACTTTGAGATCAATAAAGTCAGTCAGCCAATTAAGATATCATTAGTTAAAGTTGTGGTCCAACTATTTTATTAGCTTTACTTTCTGCTTTTATCGTGGTTTTATCTTTAGTCACTTTTATTCTGCTTTGATTCTCCTTCTTTAATATTGTTGAATTGATGTAAAGCACTTTGAATTGTTTTTC
Organism: Cyprinodon tularosa; assembly: GCF_016077235.1. Lineage (NCBI taxonomy): Eukaryota > Metazoa > Chordata > Actinopteri > Cyprinodontiformes > Cyprinodontidae > Cyprinodon > Cyprinodon tularosa. Next base: position 226,484 of record NW_024038975.1, on the reverse strand, counting down.
TACCGAACTATGCTCTACAAATAAAACTGCCTTTCCTGGTAAGACCAGATGGACCTGATCATAGCAATGCTTTTCCTTAACATGGTTGCCAAATGCAAAGGTTTGTTCAGGTATAGCACGCGTAACCACAGCACTAACATCAAGGTTTTTCCATTTTTCAATTCATTGTACATCACAATTGTCAAGAGGGGAATAGTCACGATCAAATACATGATCAAATACATGATGCAATTTCTCAGGTGCAGTGTAAACATCCTTGTCTCTGCAGAGGAACAGGATATTTTCTGTTGAACCAGTTCCGACCAACAAGAAAACAGACCTCAAGTTTGGACAAAACCAGACCCATTTAAAAAAGATTACAGTCATATATACACTACTATATCATCAATATAGCATATGGTGCAGCACTAATATGGTGCACCATATGCTATGGTGCAGAACTAATATACAAAGCCTTTATTTATTGTAAAATCCATGATTATGGTCTAAAGATAACAAAATCTCCTAAGCGGGTGCTTCAAAAAAACAAAAAAAAATCAATATTGTTGTAAAGGTTTCAGCGTACTTCAAGACAACTGAGTTAAAAAGGCAATATTGTTTACAATCACATCAACAGCCCATGCATAAAGACAAATCTGATTATGGGCTCTTAAAAATCTCGCCTGAACTGATTTAAAAAAAGAAGACTGTATCCGAATGGGTTTTATTTCGGGTTCTGCCCTCCTCACTTTCTGTAACCATCACTTGGCCTTCTTCCAGCATACTTCTTAAAAGGTTGGATTAACTACTGTGACGATCCCCTTCTGTCCAGTAGGTGTCTCTAGTCCTCTACATGTTTGTTCTTGTTTTTTTTCAGGAAGCAGGTAGATGGACTGTTAATTGCACACACCAGTGAATGTGCAGAAGCACAGTGTAGAAGCACAGCCATGTCTTGGTGGAGTTAAATTCTTGAAATATTCATTCTACTTTTAGATGACAGAGCAGTGCTCACTAACATATCTTTGTGTTATACCACAGGGTCGGAATCTTCTTGCTGCTGCATGTTTTGTGGGTATAAAAAAGGGAAATTAAATGTTTCAGAAGGAAATAAGACTACCAACAAACGTATTTTTTTCCATTAGCATTTATAAAAAAAATAGAGTTTATATGCACTTTATACATCAGATTTTCAAATTGTCTGAACATATTGTTGTGAGAATGGCATTTGTATTCTTTCTTTGTATTCTTTCTTTGTATTCTTTTTACACTACAAGCAGCACCTTGTTCAGAGAGAGCAAAACATTGTTACTTTTTTATTCAATTACATCTTAACTGATATCTTTCTTTGGCTTTATAGTCCTATTTTAATAATACATCTTAAAAAAGCATACACAAAAGACAATCAATAACAAATATTATAAAAATAAGAGCTTTCACCATTCCTGAGCAGGAGGAAGAGTCATTATGTGTTGTTCTTTTTTTTTATAAGACTTTGCTGACCCTGACCTTTTTATTCACATTTTTCACCACTTCCATAAAATAACAAATAAAATGTAACCAAAAAAAAAAAAAAATATCCATGATCTGAATCAGCAGTTCATTTGGGATGCTGACTAAGTCCACAGCATAAACAGATTTATGTGTTGTTTTCTTAGTGCAGTGTTATGGAGTCCAGCTCCCATGGCTTAAATAACATATTTTTTTCTTTGGCTATAAGGATTATTTACAGCATCAAAACTCATGAATGTATCATAAACATACACAGTTTCAAATAAAAGAAAAAAAAGAGAAATATCTTATTTACATATAAAAGCATATTACAATACAAGCATTATACATTAACGTAAAAAAATTCACAGTAATAGTTTATAACAGATACAGTTTATTAGGAATTACCAAATATGTAGCACTAAAGATAATTATACAATGAGGAAATAGAAGTAGATCAGAATAAATAAGTTATAATCACCCACTAATTACTTATTGCATGCAAACACTGTTACATATAGTACTATGTACTGATAGATGAAAGTTGAAGTTGCGTTGAGTTACTCTTGATCATGTACATTTTAGTTTCAATGATCAGACTTAGTATTTGCATCTGACTACTGGATCAATTTAGCTTAATGCTGCAAAATCTAAAGAGCTGCACGTTTGTTTTAAGTTGTTTTCAAAAATCCAAAAATCTTTTGATTTCCTTGGATTGTTCATATAAATATACAGTGATCTCTCACATTATAACAATTAACTTATATTTTAACAGTAAAGAGCCCAAAAAAGATTAACTGTTTATAAGCAGGATGATGGCAGGCAACTTGTTGCCTCCTTTGTAGATTGATAGATCTGTTAGACTGCCCCCGGGCGCTGCACAATGGCAGCCCACTGCTCCCCAAGGGGTTGGGTTAAATGCAGTGAGTTCAATTCGTTGCTTTGTACTTGTGACAATATAATAACAATACAATATGGGGGAAAAAAGATAGTTGTGTCAGTGGTCTTTTGATTTGGAATCGGTTGGACACATCCCACCGATGTTAAATCCAATCTTAAGTCAGGGTGTCTGAAGAAAGGAAGTGACTGTTGTACCTGTTGATCCATGTTTGCACTGTAGCAGAGTCAGGTAGAGCTGCTGTCTTTAGACAAAGGAATGGACTGTAATTTTATAAAGACCTGCTATGAAGCATCCAATAAACACCCAACTCCTTGTGTGGGTTTGCAGGATGTGACATGCCTGTTGCTGATAAGAGCCTGATCATACAACAGTGTCGGAGTGTGGGTCACTTCTTTTATCTCCATTTCTATCCCATCGTTTACTGTTGAAAAATAAAAAGAGATAAAGATCAATTTTATTGTAGGTCTGTAACAACTGAAGAGTAGTACATAGCAAGAACTTTTTAAAAGGCCAGGAATATAGTTCAAAGCAGATTACAGTTATTTCCTGGACTACCTGAAGCGGTTATTTCCCACAGATCAGTTTTTTTTTTTTATGGAGTGTCAGAAACCTTTATAACTTCTTAGTATATTCAGTTCTAGCACGGTGTCCAACCACTTCCTTGTTGTTATTCATATTAGAAGCTAAGCTTCTGAAAATGAAGCTAAGAACTTCCCAATTCGGGAAAATTTTTTGCCGTATATTCAATTATGTCTGTAACTTAGATTATATGGTAGGGTAGGGTTAGGGTAGCTCTCTAACAATTCAACCAAAATGTGGTGCTCACTCCTTTGCTTAATTTCTCAAAGTAGATTAAGAATTTTTTGTTACAAGTTCCGATAACCATCATAGCTATCGCTTATAAATGGCACAGAGACGAATTTTTAATGATTAACAAATTGATCATTTATTAAGGTCTGAAGTCCATCGAGGTTAGGGTTAAACTAACATAGCTGGGTAATATGATCTATTCCCTTTTCATAAAAGGTTAAGTGCAGTATATAAATGATGATCAAACATCAATAAACTATCTCATATTCATCGATAAATGATCTCGTTACCATTTAATTATGGTTATCATGGTTATTGTATAATGTTACCAGATTTTATTTTACATATTTTGTTTCTTGTATGCATAGTATAAGAATTAAAGAAGGAATAAACTTTCAGAAGCATTCAACACTCAACCATAAGCACAGTTAGAGGCAAGGAGGCAGGGAAAAACCTAAATAATGCAGGGCAGTGGGTCCTGAGGACCAGAAGTGAAGACTAGTGCCCTTATACCATCACCATGCTGTGAAATGGTGGTTATACTATCAGACGTCCCAAGTCTCCAGGAAGTTCCAGGAGTCTCCCTGATATAGATAGTTGTTCATGGATGACCTCGAGTTGGATAAATTATCGCGGATTTTAGACTTTACAAGGTAGTGTTTTTTAATGTGAGTGAGAACGTGCAGGCAGTACAATAATATGTGCATCATGTGCGAATTAGAACTACTGCGATTGCGCAGACACAACAAGAGAGAGCAGGGTGTGAGGAGGAGGTTGCTTGTGAAACCTGTGAATCTGTCCAAAGCGATGCTCTGTTCGACAAACGTTCCAGGCGACTGGTTGTCAGAGAGCTGATTGGATAAGTCTGATAAGTTTGGGGTTACTCTCTGGCAGTCACCTAGTTACCACTCAAAGCTGTGCATCCTGTGAAACGGCAGAGGTTGAAACCTCGAGTAAAAATTTAAAATAAAGGACTAATTTTACAGCAGAATATACTAAAGTATATCCACGTCTAGTGAAGGTGAGGAACAGTGGCGGATCTAGACCAAATGTACCAATAAGCATCTCCCTGAAATGGGTTTTTGGAACTTGGCATGCCTGTAACATGGTTAGAATGGTTTAAATTGTTATTCTGCAACACTCACCGTATAACTATCCAAATGAGCCCCAAAAGCACAGGAAGTCCAAGGATTCCAATGATTGCTAAATTCTTATTGGGACCGCCTCTGAGTGGCTCAGCAGGGGGGGCTATAATGGGGTAGAGGCATAATATTAGCAAAACCAATTATCATATAGATGAGCAAAAGCAGTTGTGGTTTTATAACAGGGTTAATAACTTGAGACAGGAACTGACCTGGAGTGGTGTTAGGCGGTATGTTGATTGCTGCAAAAAGAAGAGAAATATTTTTAAAAAGTCAAATAATTTTGAAAGAATTTCTTATCTTAAGTTATTGAGTCCGAGTCTCACTGTCACAGCATTTTAGCAAATGCTTAAACATTTAAAAAGTCATGCATCAGGGTTGTACCAAAGAATGTGGTTAAAATAAAAAAACAGAAAAACAGTATTAATTGGAATAATTAAGAAAGAATTATTAACTTACTTAAATTCACAGTGTCCTTGGTATAGATCCCCCCCTCATGATAGAGACATTTATATATGCCTTTGTTCTCTGCTTTGATTTTCTTCAGAAGCAAGGAGCAGTTTTCTTCCTTGATTCCATTAGGGAAAAGTTTAAATGCGTCATTTTCTGTTTGGTTAAAGCTGGCATAAATAACTTCGGCATCCTTTTGCCACTTTAATTGAAGCGTCGTATTTAGATTTGTGCAGTTGCATGGAAGAAGGACATCATCATTGATTTTGGCTGTGACATCAACATGTTTATCACCTGAAACATAAAATATGAACTAGAATTAGTCCAGCTAGTAGGGCTCTGACATATAATTATTTTAGAAAACATTTCTAAGTGCATATTTAATGAATTAAAAATTCAAAGTTCTTTATCTTATAAAAGCATCACAACAAAAGTGCAGTTTGTTTATCATAATTTTTCTCTTTCAGTTCAAATCAATAACCTTCTATGTCAGTTAAATCTAAAATGACAGAGTTTACAAGTTTAAAGCAAACATATTCTATGTTTTTTTGTTTTGTCAGGGAATTTGATGTTAATAGATTACACAGAAAAGGGGAAATGTTCAAACTAAGACTTTATTGAACACATCTCTTAAAGTTTATCTTGGCATGACCAAATATGATCTCTAAAGTTTCAACACAAGCTTTTAGTGAGATAGTGATCATTTGCTACAATTTTAAGGTAAACATGTCTCCAGATTAGAATAAAAATTTGTCCACTCTACATCAAACCACAGATATGCCATATTTAAAATTTTAAAAAGCAACATTAAGAATTAACACACTGTATGAAGCCCTTGATCACATGTACAACTATTTTCCTAAATAATAATAAAAAACATAACTCAGAACACAAGACTACAAACTGCATTTTAATAAAAAAAAAAAAACGTACCTCGTGTTGTAAGTGGGAGAACTCCTATAAAAAGAAATGTAGTGGTTAGAGCAATCAAACTGATAGTGTGAGTCATTATTCTAAAATCAGGTTTCCAAAGAGGGACATGCACAAACACGCCTGGGTAAATCCCAGAACATGAATAAAAACATTTGTTTTAACAACAGAAAAAGATATGAAAACAAGTAAAAGGATGATTGGACTGCTTACAGGCTGTTAAAAGCACAGATTATAGTTGATTGTATTTTTGCATCTACGCAATGGGAAAATTTAAAAAAAAATTGAAGTTCAGCGAATCATCGGTTCTTCATGAGAAATATAAAGAATTGTACTGTTTCTTGAGGGCCAGCTATCTCTTCTGCAGACATTTTAAAAACAACCCGCATTTAAACAAAGAGACCTAAAACAGAAAGCATTTGCAGAGAGCTATGTACTTTTACTGTTTCAATACAAAATCCCTTTTTTACGAAGCCAGGGGATTGACATTGGAAAAATATATATATATAATGTGCACAACATACAACAATGTTCCCACAGAATAGTAAATCATACTCTCAAAGAAATAACTCTTTCGCAAACTTGATGATGAGGCATATGTGGCCACAGTGTATAGTGTTCACAAAATTGTAAAACATAATCCTCCTACAGTGCACCTTCTGTAACCAAGGAAAAAAGGAACAAACCAACATGATAGATAGTCTGATGGAGTTTTGCCTTGCATTATTTGCATTTTTGCATAATTTTTTTCAGTGCTGTATAAATACATAAAATTTAAATAAAATATTGCCAGGCAGGTATGAATGATGACCGGATGTTCAGATGTGTGTGGTACTGTGCTGTAAAATAACACCTACTGCTGTCCAATTGTTTTCTTGAACACTTCAAGTTTCAGATCAATGCCAAAATGAAGTAGGAAAGGATTCAAATATGTCTATGTGATTTGCAAAGTGATCCAAATAAGCAGCAATAGAGGGTATTTCTAGTGTGGCAGATATGATCTCTCTGTGGAGAAGGTGCCGGCCGGCAGAGGATAAGAGACCTTCCCTTTTATGAACAGCTTTAAAATTACAGAAAAAATATATATACTATGACCTATCGCCTCGAACCCCAAAGAGAATGACTTCTAGATCATTAACTGGAGTTAGGTTTCATTAAAACTTAAGTGGTCAGAGTTTATTTCAACCTCAAGCGGCGCTTTACGCACGCGGGGCCTGTTGCGCTGCGTCATTACGCAGTATCCAGCAACGAATTTGTATAAATTTGTCGGTTTAAGGCTCCAATTCCTCTTAGGCGATAGTTCCTAGCGTTTTTTTCTGTTATTTTTAATTCACCCTATAAAACACAATCTGCCACAGTTACTAAGATGCGTATAAATACCACGAGACAAGCAATGAATGCACCTTTTTGCTGCTTAATTCGATAAATCTGCACTTATAACATAAATATATTCGCATCCTTTCCTCCTTCAATGTACTTTGTACCATTGAAGTATTGAACTATTTAGTATTTCGTGCGCAGTAAATCCAAATTAACCCTCCCCCTTTACACACGCACACACATTTCAATCAATGTGCTTTAGACGTCTTGCACGAACAAAATTATATTTTAAAAGTTACCTGATAATATCACGAGAAAAGGTGACACAAGCAAGCCTCGCATTTTGCCCGTTCTTTGGTTTCAATCTCCAACTCTGATCGAGTCCCTCTGATCCGAGAGAGCAGACAGATCCCTACCCAAGATCTAAATCGGGCGAACACGTACTTAAGTACAAGTGAAAGTGAAAAAAAAGAATATTGTAAACGATTCGTAAACTGGAACATGGCCATAGAAAGTGGCACCTCCTCTTCCCATTCATCTCCTCCTATAGTACAGAACATAAGTGTGAGGAAAGGATCAAATCAAATTGGTAGGCTTAATAATTATTAGGCTTCAAATTATTTAGAAATTAGCTTTTATTTTACAAAAGAGGAAAAGCGTGAGTCGTCCATATGCTTTTGGTTCTCTTCGGCTCCTATACAGTTCAATAATAATCAATGTGCAATAAAAATGCCAACTGTGTAGTCTGTGTAAGTTTTGTTTATGGTCAGTGGATGTCTGCAGTACAACTGCAATAATCCAATTAAACTACTGTATCCTCTTTCCTTAGATCTTTACTGTGCAGATATCTTTATATTTAAAGGAAACATATTCCAGGACATTACCACTTGTTATGCGCTTTTGTACTCTCTTTTTATATTTTCCTGTCTTTGCTTTGGAGCTTTTTAATTCAATTCAGTTCAATTCAGTTTATTAGCTTCTTTCACAATACATGTCGTCTCAATGCACAGTTCTCCAGATCATACAGTCAAATTGATCCAAAGTTTTTTTTTTTTTATCTAAGGAAAACCTTTTGATTGCATGGACATATTGACTCAAAGGCAATCCCTCACGCTAAGTATGCTTGTAGCAACAGTGGAGAGGAAAAACTCCCTTTTAACAGGAAGACACCTCCAGCAGAACCATACTCAGTGTGACTGGCCATCTGCCCGACTAGGGTTAAAGGAGACAGAAGCAGAGATAGAAAAGGCCACTGTAAAAGGCGGTCCAGTGCAGGAAACGCACAGCCAGGCAGACGAGCTCCAGCCCAGCTCCCATGTCATAAGATGAAGACATCCAGCCAGTCACAGTCAGGGAAACAGGACTGCATTGACAAACAGGCCAATCTCTAACATCTATAAACAAAGGCTTTTCATCTTTTCATCTGATATTTCTCTCCAGGATGGGGTCACAGCCAAACAGGAACAGACGAGGCATGCTACCATGAGAAAAAGCAGAGAGAGCATAATGGATAACCTGAGCCACTCTGACTATAAGCTTTATCAAAAAGGAAAGTTTTAAACCTACCCTCAAAAGTAGACAGGGTGACCGCCTTACAGAATAAAATTGGTAGTTGGTTCCACAGGAGAGAAGCCTGATAACTAAAAGATCTGCCTTCCATTCTATTTTTAGAAATTCTAGGAACCACTAGTGAACCTGCAGATTGAAAGTGAAGTGTTCAGTTGGGAACTTAAGGAACAATCATATCCCTGATATAAGATGGAGCTTGGCCATTTAAGGCTTTATATGTGAGAAGGAGAATTTTCTATTCTATTCTTGATTTAACAGGAAGCCAATGAAGAGAAGCCAGGATAGGTAAGATGTAATCTCTCTTTTTAATTTTCATCAGAACTCTGGCTGCAGCATTTTGGATCAGCTGAAGGCTTTTAACTACAGTTTGTGGACTTCCTGATAGTAAAGAATTACAATAGTCCAGCCTTGAAGTAACAAATGCATGGACTACTTTCTCAGCTTCACCCCTGCACAGGATATTTTTTTATTTTTGCAATATTCCACAGAAAGGAAATTTTAGAAACCTCTTTTATATGGGATTTAAATGAAATAACACCAATATTTTTTGCTTTATTATCTGAAATCAGTTTATACCCCTTTCAAATGAAGTGACTGTTATTCAGATAATTTTTGCAGAATCTGGCCCAAACACTATAACTTCTGTTTTGTCTGCACTCAGGAACAGAAAGTTAAGAGTCATCCAAGTTTCTATGTCTTACAAGATATGCCTGTAATCTATGTAATGTCTTAGCTTCATCTGGATTTATAGACAGATAGCTGAGTATCATCAGCATAACAGTGAAAATTAATCTCATACTGTCTAATAATTCTACCAATTGGGAGCATATATATATATATATATATATATATATATATATATATATATATATATGATAAAGCTTATAGTTAGAGTGGCTCAGGTTATCCTGAGCTATCTCTATAGTTATGCTGCTATAGGCTTAGACTTTTGGAGGACATAGGGATCCCCATTTCATCATTCTGCTTCATTCTCTCTCTGTTCTCCTATTCTGCAGAATCTGTTAGTTCAATCTCTAACCTTCTGCTTTCTCTGCTTTTCCTCAGAGTAGCTTTGCCTCGTCTGTTCCTGTTTGGCTGTGACGTCATCCTGGAAAGAAACATCAGCTGTGCTGCTTCCATCAACACCCTTGTTTATAGATGTTGGAGATCGGCCTGTTTTCCAGTGTGGTCCTGTTTCTCTGGCCGTGACTGAGTGGATGTGCTCTCTTCGTCCTCTGGCATGTGAGCTGCCTTGGAGCTTGTCTGCCTGGCTGTGTGTTTCCTGGACGGGGCCGCCTTTTACAGCTGCTTTTTGTATCTCTGCTTCTGTCTCCTTGAACCCCAGTCGGCTCACACTGAGCCTGGTTCTGCTGGAGGTTTCTTCCTGTTAAAAGGGAGTTTTTCCTCTCCACTGTTGCTACAAGCATGCTTAGTGTGAGGGATTGTATTTGAGTCAATGAGTCGATGCAATCAACTGGTTTTCCTTAGATAGAAAACTTTGTATCAATTTGACTGTATGATCTGGTTGAACTGTAAAGTGCCTTGAGATGACATGTGTTGTGAATTTGGCGCTATATAAATAAACTGAATTGAATTGAATTGAATATATATATATATATATATATATATACCGTGTATATATATATATATATATATATATATATATATATATATATATATATAGTAAAGAGAATTGGTCCTAGCACTAATCCCTGTGGTACTCCACAGGTAACCTTTGAGCATAAGGAAGATTTGTCATTAACGTGAACAAATTGAAATCAATCAGATAGATAAGATTTAAACCAGTCTAGTGCTGTTCCTTTAATTCCAACAAAATATTCAAGTCTTTCTAAAAGAATATTATGGTCAACTGTATCAAATGCAGCACTGAGATTAGGACAAGTAATGATACAAGTCCATTATCTGAGGCCATGAGAATATCATTAGTGACTTTCACCAGAGCTGTTTCAGTGCTATGATGAGCTCTAAAGCCAGACTGAAACTCTTCAAAAAGTTTATTATGGTGTAAGTGATCGCACACTTGTTTGGCAGCTTCTTTCTCAAGAATTTTAGATAAGAAAGGAAGATTGGATATAGGTCTATAATTGACCAAGTCATCTTGGTCAAGAGATGGTTTCTTAAGCTAAGGTTTAATTACAGCAACCTTGAAAGGCTTTGGTATATCCCTGTAACAGGGAGAGATTAATCACATCTAAAATGGAGGAGGAGATATTTTTAGATGTGAGAGGAGATCAAAGGGAATACCTCCTTAAATAACCTGGCAGGAACTGGATCAAACACACAAGTTGAAGGCTTAGATGAAGACTATGTTTTGGTAACTCGGAAATTCAACTGGATCAAAGCAGTCTAAACCCAACAGAGGCCGCTGTGACAGCAAATCCCATCATGCTTTGTGAGGAGAACTCTCCATGCAAAGCATTCCCGGGATATATATGCCTCTTATGGGGCCTTTCTTTTCTTCTTATATAATTTGTAGGCACTTTTTTTCTCTGCCATTTTCAAAGAACCATGGTGAGAAATGTGAGCTTAGCACTAGTAGGTTCCCAATGGGAAATTACATTGGGACCAAGTAGCAGTAAATTGGTGACTTAGAAATGACACTGTCAAGGAACGCTATGGACAGCAGAAACATGCAAGAGGAGGAGAGTTTTGTGTTAGAGGTCATGGATGAGTCTCCTCTGTCATACATGTTTTATGTAGATGAGGAATGTAGGGACAAAGTTATTGTAGAAGAGGACACCAGGGCAGCAGAAGCTTATTTGGTGTAGAACAGGGGTGTCAAACTGGTTCCAGAAAGGGCCATGTGGCTGCAGGTCTTCTTTCCAACCAAGCAATAGCACACCAGACTCCACTCATTTCATCAAGTCATCATGTTCAGATTGGACTCACTTGATGAGATGACTGGGGTCTAGTGTGCTATTGCTTGGTTGGAAAAAAAAACCTGCAGCCACACGGACCTTTCTGGAACCAGTTTGACACCTGTGGTGTAGAAGGATTACATCCGTACATGTTTGAGCCCTTGCCTCGCAACGCTGCCAGTTCTGTTAGCTCTACGCCTGCTGAAGACACAGACCTCCATCCCCGTGAACACCGGGACGTAACTCAATGGTAAAGTAAATGATTCTTATTTCTTATTTAAACCATTGCGTATATTAGCTGCAACATATGAATCAAGTTGCTATGACCGCAAAAATGTGATTGACAGATGACCATTGATATATGATTGGTTTTAAGTTTAATGTAAGTGTACAGGCTGAGGCATAACTAACTGGCCTGTATGAGATAACGAAAAAAAAACACAGATTTTAAGACAGGATTTTTTTTTTTCAAACAAAAATGTTCTAAATTTTGGGACAATATCATCTGATAAAGAGTAGTTTTATATACATGTTTAAGCCAGAATGATTTGACTTTAAATATGATTTCCCTATGAATTTAAATCTAAAAGCACACGAATGACACAGTCACCAGAGTCTGTGGCTAAAAGGATATAATCAAAAACTCTCAAAAGATTGAAGATTGAAGTGCTATACATTGATTTAAAACCAGATTAGAAAACCTCAAGAATATTTTGGTGTTTTAGAAATGACATTAACTGACTGGAAATTATTGTCTCAAGACTTTTGAAATTAAAGGCAGTTTGGAGATTGGCATTAAATTAGCAAGAATTGCACAGGGACCGGACCTGAGGACAGGCTGCTCTTTATAGGTGCAAGAACAGAGATTCCGAGGGTAGGGAAGACCTCTTTAAATAATTGAGGAGAGACAGCATCATTTGGAGAACCTGTGGGCCTCAACCCACCAACAGTCTCCTGTAGACAGGACAGAGTCACAGGCTAAAACTGGTCAAAAACAGCAGAGCAGGTGACAGAGATTGACACGTCTTGAACAGAAAGGGAGATGGGAGCCCTAGCAGAAGTGACTTTATCAATGAAGAGGTGAAGAAATTTCTTGCAAGCATTGGGAGAGGCCTCTGTACCAACAGTCTGCGCCTGAGTCAATTATTTTTCACAAAACATGCAGTTTGTGACAGACAGAATAATATTAGACATTGTCGTTTTTCCTTTTACCAAACCACACAGAACAACAACAACAACAGAACAATGGCAGACATGTTTCTTAATTAGAGGTGGAACCAAATTGAAAGACATCATTACAGAAGAATATACAGCTGCAAAATAAGAAGAAACAAGAATATTTGTTTTAAATGAACAGCTAATGAAGAAATACATTTACCATTCAAGACAAAAGAGAAATATTTTAATTAAATCCAAACAAATACTCAAAACCACCAAAAACACCATCGGTTAGAAATGAAAAAGACTCTTGGATGAGAGGTGCAAATGTCTTCTAGAAATCTTCATGTCCAGTTGCTCAAAATTAACTTTTCAAGCTATTAACTTTACAGATTTATCTCGGTTGATACTTTTCAACCAAATGTTTTCTTTCACTCTATGCCACAAAAAAATGGTAGATCAACCCCTTAATGATTAATTGATCTATCACCTGATGAAGAGAGAAGAACACCCTGGAAAAGAAGCAAGAAACCAATAAAACCTAATACAAAAAGTTAATAGACACAAGCTTTTAAGGCAGATTCTGTCTGTTTGCTGGTGGTTCTGGTAGAGCTTTCATTTCAGCTGCATTAAAGTCTACCTGGGTGAGGAGATGTGTTTGTAAACTCACAAATACCAAGAGAATTCAGCTTGCATGGAAAGTTAACTTAGACCCTATGAAAATGTGTGGCTACTCTGTATATGTGGCTATATTAAAAGATGTCCCACAGTAAATAAAGCATAAACCAGAACAGTAATATTTACTTTAAGTTAAATGTGAGTTGTTATGAGCTAAAATGTCCTCACTTAAAAGGTGCACAACAGTTTCACAACCCCGGCTCCAATGGTTTAGATAATGATTTGTCCACTTAAATAATAAAAGTAGAGTATGGCAAACATACTATAAGGGAAAATAATGATTTTAATTGTCATGAGAGTGTATTACAGATATCTTTTTACTTGTTGACTTTTTTTTTCCTTTTCACAGAGGTCTTGAAAAAGTGTTTTCTCATTTACATTGAATTATAAAACAAAGTTTTGAGTCAATATTAAAATTTTATCTTCTAAAATGTACATATTTGAGAACACAAATAACCAGCCCAATTTATATGTTTTCTGTTTCTATTTACTTTTAAAGATGGCACTGATGTCTGGTATAGTTACCCATTTCCTTTGCTTGTGGGAGACTGGTGGGTGAGGCTGTTTTTTTCTAAAACAGCCATTCCTTTATTCAAAAAAGGCGGAAGATCTGATAAGAATCAGCATCAGTCTGTCATGTTGGGCAGATCTTTCTGATAAAAAGAGATGGCAGACTGCTTTAACAAAGATAGCAAAGATCTAGACGATCACTCTACAGGAGTTTGCCCCCAAAGGAGCAGAGACAATGGAGGACTGTCTATAAGGCATTGAGCCATGAGGTTTTTAGTCCTTGCACTTTACACTTTGTTTTTTATTTGTATCTGGAGCTGTTTAATGATTAGCTCAGGAAAGAACCTGAAACACCAACCATTTCTCACTGAGTCCTTGAACTGAATAGTTTTCTTTTTCTCAGTTAGTTTTTTTACGAGAGTGTTTTTAAACTGCAGTATCTTGACTTCTACTTAAGTAAAAAATGTGTGTACTTTGAAGCCACTGCTGAGAAAAAAATAGGGAAAAAAATAGGAAAAAACAGGGTTTCTGCAGGTCTCTGAAAATCATTAAAAGTCATTAAATTATAATTTTTTTAAATTAAGGCCTTAAGTGGCATTAAAATTAATTAAATGTGATTAAATTGGCATTTAAAATTATATCGAGATATATTTGAGCCGAACTAGTTTTTGTTGATTGTAAAGCTAAATGTTCAGATGGTAGAGGAAGGATTTTGCTGTGTTTAATATATATGTTATATATATATATATATATATATATATATATATATATATATATATATATATATATATATATATATATATATATATATATATATATATATATATATAGCATTAAAAAGCATTAAAAGAGGATTAAACAGCATTAAATTAGAGTTACTCATTCCTGTATAAATCCTGAAAAATGCTTTTCAAGCAATCTAGGTATTTAAAAGGCCTTGAAGAAACGAACACATTTTTAAAGTTACCTGATAATATCAAGAGAAAAAGTGGCCAAAAAATGTCTAATTTCTATGGTTTCCTTTAAATTTCTACTTCTGACTGAGTCCTTCTGATTGGAGACAGCAGACAGATCCCTCCAAATCAACATACGGGGCTCTTAAGAGAAAGAGGGGGAAAAAAAGGAAAGAGATAACAATTTGGAATCCTACATTTTGCCATAACAAATAGCCTACCTCCTCTCTCTCCTCTCTTAGTCAGAGGCGTAGCCAGAACATTTTAATAAGGGTGGCCAGGCAATAACCAATGTACACTGAGCCAAAAGCGGATAGGTGCCAGAACCTCAGGGCCTACACTGTTCCAAAAGGAAAATGAGCAACCACAACATTCATATTTTCTAAATAAAGACAAACTATACTTTCCTACAGCCTTTGCTAACAAATAGACACTTATATTTAAACATCCATGCTGTCTAAATTAAAGGTTTAGTGGACAAAATTCTTTCAGTTTTGAGTTTTGGGGCAAACATCTTATTTATTATCATTACTAACCTACTTGTATTAATAATCATTCTGCATAAAATTAATATTTACATATACTAATATCTACATGAATTATTATTAAAGTAGTTATTTATCTCTGATTTCAGTGAAGATTCCCAGATGACCTGCAGAGACATCATTTTCTCTTTACCCCATAAAAGAGAAAATCTAGTTCTTAAGAGCATGAATTCTGTATTTATCTTTAATGTTAGTATATTGATGTGCATAATTAACCACAGTGTTTTTGTTGTCAGGTAATTGTTTACATATAGAAAATTAAAATGTTAGATAAGATAGAACATTCCACTTGAGAGTAATGCTGCTGCCACCGTCTGTATTATAGGGAGAAAATGGTAGGGGTGGCCACAGGGGTGGCCAAGGATTGGGTAAGGGTGGCCATGACCACCCCTGGCCCCCCATCTAGATCCGCCCCTGCTCTCAATACAATTTGGGCAGCAGGTGTCCTCCAATCAAGCTGCATATTTGCATTTTTTACGAAAATAGATCGCTTAATGAGTAAAACCTTTGACCTTATTTCAGCATCCATACTATCATAAATCGGGTCAAACCATCAAAGTCGGTCTGAATAAACTTAATTTGTGTGAATGACCAGTAAATGGTGAAATATCTTGAATGTTTCTTGGTCCAACAGTGACACCTTGTGGTCATTTAGAGTCTGTTTCTCAATTCACAAGAATGTGAGTATGGACTCGTGTTCTCGCCAAGTATAATCTTGACAAGAACACAGGGAAGTGTGGACTCAATATGGGTCAATTGGAAGAGAAGCGTACTAATGATGTCACCACACGCTCAGCTCGTCTGGACCTGCACCTCATCAGCAGTTAATAATAGTCTCCAGATAATAATACATTCTTACTTTTTTCATTTAATGGTGGAATAATAATTAACAAGGTCACATAAACACAAATCAAATGAACATTTTTGCCAAAAATAAAAAATAAAAATCGGCATCGAAGCCAGCGGTACTTCACACAGGGATATGCCAAGAGAGGGCTGCTGCAGACGGGCTAAGGTTAGATTATTAGTGAACTTTATAGTGAACTCAATGTCAAGCCACGCCAAGATATGTGGTCTGCAGTCATTAACTCCTGACCAGCGAGGCTTAGGCAGAACAGAAGTGCCAACTTTATACCACAAGAGGAGGATGTTGTAAAGTTAACGCGAACATCTTAAGGAGGATTGTTAAAGGAAAGGTCCGGTCATACTGAATTCAAACTCTGAAAGTAGTTTAAATATGAATTTATTACATACTGTTCAACACTGACAAGTGTTAATAATTAAGAGTACTTTCATTTCAATGTGCTTTACTCGAGACATCCATGTTTGTCAAAGAACACTACTGCCAATTACCGGTTTGTGACGTCACTGTGCGGTATCAGCTGTTGATGAAGTCCCAGTGTCGTATCTGGTGTATGTCACAACGTGCTATCATCCGAGTCATCTGAAAACATTCGTTTTGAAATGTTGACAACATATTACATGTTTTTTCTCTGGCCAGAAGTTTGATGGCGAATCCTCCCTCTTCAAGTTGAACCCGTCGAACCTGTCCGTGGAGGATCATGAACTGGAAAGGTGAAATAACAAAAAATGTTTCACTTTTACCCGATGTATTATAACATCCAACTGCCTTGCATGTGGGCATTGTCAGTTTAACAATAGCTCTCCTCTCGAAATCTAAATTAATGGTTGGTGATTGCAGGTGTGTATAATAGTTCCCATTGATTTTGCTTGTAAAGCGAGGAGATTGGCACTAGGCTTACCGCACCGTGACGTTAGTGCCGGATGATGTCAGGAATGAGGTTTTACTATATTTGGGCAAAAATGGCTGGCCCCAGACTCAGTGATCGCAACGAAAGTTATCATTTTAATTCTTTTACTGATTAACACTAAATTCATAAATTGACCGTTAACCTATTAGTTTTAGATATAGATAATGATCCATTGATCATTCCTTGCTGACCAGACTTTAAGGTTGAAATGTTTGCCAGTTAGTGTGATAGTAGCCAAGCAATTATTAATAAAAGGCACTTTTTCTTCACTTTTGACATGTTGATTTTTTTTAACCAAAAACCCATTTTGGTCACAACTACAACACAATAAAACTGCAAAATGCTGTTCTGGATTTCATGTCATTGGAAACTAGTTTTCCAGCCTTCATCTTGAGCTTGGTTACATCTGGTGTGATTGTCTGTGATCTTAGTTCCAGGATGAATAGATCACAGCACCAATTTTCAAAGGTTTCAAAAGTAGGCCTAGTAAAAGTAAAGGTACCAAATGAACTCCTTTACTTAGGCAAAAGTAAAAGGTGCAATTTGTATGTTCCACTTAAGTACAAAATAAAACTGACATTTTTGCGTTAAATTATATGAAATGATATTTTGATATTTTATTTAAATATTCCTCTTTAGCTAACTGTATTGGTGAGAACAGTGGCAGTTCTAGAGCAAATTCAGAAGGGGGGGCAGGGTGGTGCTCAGCTTGTCTTTATGGGGGGACAGAAAAATATGATATAAAAATCAAGGGAATATAGTTTGTTATTTAAAATAGATTAAAATTAACCTGACTCCGCCAGATGGATTTGCTCCGCATATACATCTGGAAACCTTCCGTTGAAGTAATTTTGGGAAGGGGCGAAAATACTGGTTAGCTGATTGGCCTATGTTGGTGATAGACGGGCCAAATAAACCAATCAGATCAACGAAGCATATGACGTACTAACAGAGTGACGACGAAGAGGAGCCAATTGATAGGTCAAACTCTTGCTGAAACCAGTCGGGAGAAGAGCAAAAACATCTTTTCCTCTGAGAAAAGCCTCCAGAGCAGTGGTTTGCTCTTCTTTCAGTGAAGAAATACTCTGTAATTCCGATAAAACTTGCTCGATAGCCACGCTAACGCTAGTTTCATCGGCTGAAGCCGTCATGTTCTTTAGACTGAACTGTCGCGCTTCTCGTTGCGTCACACCTCAACCCGCCTAAAAGCCAACGATGATTGGACGTTCCTTTGGTGAACGGCTCCAAATTTTCTTTAACAGAGAGTCTCCAGACTGATCTGCGGGTGAAACCTTGAAAGCTCGCGAGATCAGGATGGTCTCACGAGGCTAAAGAGATTAAAATGGCCAAAGAACCAAAAAGGTACCTGTGGCTCTGCACTGAATAAAGTGAAATTTCCACATCATTTAGTTTAACCATCACTGTTCCCAACAACCTCAGTAAGATGTTACATTCATGCTTATTTTTACAGCTTAGTCAGTTAAATAAGATACGCTGTAATTTTGCACATCTCTATTTTCTAATATCTTCTACTGTAATAATGTCCACAGCTGTATATTGAATGTTTTTCTCCAGGTGCACATTATTTATATTGTTAAAAGACTCTACAGTAAAGTATTTTATTTGGTTTATTTTTGTTTAACTCTTCATTATTATATAATTTTCATGCACTGTTCTGAGGTCCTGTGTGACCATTTTTCTATAATCTTTTTGCAGCTGTAATACCAGAATTTCCCCATTATGGGACAATTAAGGGATTTTCTATTCTATTCTATTTATTACAAATTTTGTGTTGTTCCTATAAAAAAAAAAATCTATTTTTGGCTTAAAAATGTCAATTTTAATTTAAATCCCATGCAATAGAAAAAAGTTAAAAAGTTCCTTTGTTGTTAAATAAATCTACCAAAAGATTAAATAAAACTATTATTTGTAATATTAGGTCATGAACATTAATAATTCAGAAAAAGTGATTGTCAGGTTTATGATTATAAAATGAATGTGTGCTTTAGAATCGTTTGTGCTGAGAGATGCTGCACTGTGTCTTGTGATGCAGTCAGGAGACCATCCTTCCTCATGATTCTGGTGGAGCATCCTGTCTGTATGAACTGATCAATTGTTATGTATGAACAAATACTGTTTTGTAATCATGTGCTATGTTCTGTCAATAAAAGACGGCTGCAGGAGGGGATTCGGAGAAGAAAAGCTTGATGTTGGGTGGGCTTTTCCTTCTGCTTCTGCAGTCGCTGCTTGATCCTCTTTCGGTGTGCAGAGTCAATTTCTATTTATTTGCAAAGTTATTTTTCCTGAATCCAACAGGGTTGTCAAATAACTTACACATGTTTGTTTTATTTTAAATAAAAATGACCAGTTTTAATCAAATCATAGGTAGAATTCAAGTAAAACTGAAAAAGTTTGCTATAACAAAAAGGAGTATTATTTCAGTTTCGATAGGAATAACATAAACTGTGATCCTATTTCCATACGACTGAAGCTGCCACCTTCATTTTTTTAAATCAAAACCAAAACAGAATTGTAAAGGAAAAAAAAATTAAATGGGTCCAAATAACTGTCGGTTCCAGCACATCTCTTTAGAAATGTATTTATTATCATGTCTTCAGCACAGGGGCCATGGGTGAGAACATGAAAAAAAATAGACAGGATAATACAGACATGTATTCACAACCAGTAATTACATGCCTATTATCCTGTCTGTGTTTTTCGATCAAGAAGCTGGGCTCCAACATACAGATTCACTTTGCACCTGTGGATTTCCCTATTTCGTTGCAGCTGTTCTGTTACGTTGTTATCAATATGTAGTAAATAATAAAGTTAGGAGAAGGTAAAAGTAGAAAGGATATCAGTTTTCAAGTAAAAAAGTCCTCTAAAAGAGGAATACTTGTGTAAAGTGCAGATAAAAAAACAAGCTACTTAGGTGCAGTAACAAAGTATTTATACACAGTTAGGGGACTTGTTTACTCTGCAGTTTATCTGCTGTTGTTAGATCCCTCTACTCCACCCACTCAGAGGTTCTCTCGATGTTTAAAGGGTGCAGCCCCCTTTGACTTTCTCATCTCAAAAGCCGCTAAACATTAGGCTCTTTTATTGACTCTTAAACCGTGATGCCTCTAAATCTCTTATCTGTCACCAGTTGCCTTTTGAAATGTATGAAATCTTTCCATTACAACCGACGTAGGGGATTTAGGTAAGCAATTCCACTTTATTTAAAGGTGATTGCACTAAAATTTCCATCAACATTGCATGGTAATGTAAATCATAGAAATATTGTTGCCTTTTTTCAGCAGTGCTGCAGCTTCTTTAAGTTCAGTCAGTTTAAAAGGTCGCAGCTGTCTCACACTTAAAGATTTCAGCTCTGATGAAATCAAACGGCTTTTGTGGGTATCAGGAGACCTCAAGCATCAGATAAAGCATGAAAAGCAGGTATTAAAATAAAGAGAACAAATGCATAAATCAGTGTCAATGCATTTCACATGTCCAGTTTTACTTACCGGTAAGTGTTTTAAAGGAGCCAAATGCTGTTTCTATTTCAGTATCTGCCTCTTCTGCAAGGAAAGGCGATTGCAATGATATTTGAGAAGAGGAGCACCAGAACAAGAATGTCCACAGAAACAGGTGTTCAGTTTTTCTACATGGAGCTTTAAATAAAAACTGCTGTGTGGAAACTTAGTTTATAGCTTTTAGCATTGATCAGTTTAAATCAAATATGTTCTGGTGGTATTTTGTGCAATGCTGTGCCCTGCCTGCCATTGTTATGAGAAACAAAAGAACTGCTGAAAGCTAACTTTCAGGGTAAGCCTGTAAAAAAAGAAGAGAAACAAAACACAGTGAACACACGGCTCCCTTTTGTCCCATTAAACCTGTAAACTTAGAGTTAGCTTATTGGGATTTTTTGTCACTAGAACAACCGAAAGTAATACACAATTGTGAAGATAAGGAAAATGTGTTAATGTTTTTTTTTTTTTAGGTAAAAATATGAAGCCTATTTATTCGTTTTTAATCTGATACAAATACAATCCAATGCAACCAATGACCTATAGAAGCTGCCTAATTGCCAGACTGAGCCTGTGGTTAATTTAATAAAAAACAGCTGTGGTTTAAAAGCCACAGAGGTTTATTTTAGAACATTAGTGAAATTAAAACTGAAGAATACAACAGACAGGTCAGACACCACAGTGTCACCTGTTTAAAACAGCATTTGGTTGCTAAAAAGAGAAACTGAGATTGAAACTGTGTGCTATTCTAAATAAGTAATCTCTGCAGTGAAACAAGGTGTAGGCATCATCATGCTGTGGGAAGACTTCTCTCCACCAGGGATAGAAATGCTGATCAAAGTTAAAGACAAGGTGCATGAAGCTAAATACAGGGTGTAAAAAAATACAAATTATTGTATGATCATGTGTAAGAATAGCCCAGTTGTAGTCTAGACCTTAATTCAGCCGAAAGTGGCAACACTTTTCACAAAGGGTCTCCATCAAATCTGATTGTGTCTGAGAAATGTGACTGTTGTGATGGCAAAACCTTGAAGACTTGCAGCTGTTGAGGCAGCAAAAGTTGATTCATGAAGGAGAAAACATGCCCAGCCTTTCAGGGTTTTATTTTCAGACAGATGTTTAAAGGCATCAGTCATTTTTTCCAATTTACAATTACTGATATGCGTTGGTATATAAGCTAAAATGACTGTAAAGGACTTTGACTTTTATGGCTGAATTATGGCAAAATATGAAAAAGAATGGGGGTTTCTTCTACAAGCAAGTATATCAGGCTAGTGTTCATGTATGTATTTTCAGAGTATGTGTTTGTTTTCAAATGAATATCTCCAGTATCTGGACTTTTATGAAAATGTATGTTGTTTTTTTTTATATATACTTCAGGTTTTGCATTGCTGGGTGGCCACCCCTGTTTTCTAACCTCACAGGACATCCACTTGGGAGTGAATGAAAGCAGCACTGACACAGCAAGGTGTGTTTTATTTTTATTTTTTGTGAGGTTTTAAACGTAATCAAATTCTTTAATTAAATAAAAGAACAGTTACTGGTGCAAATACATTACTCTGGTAAAAGTAAAAGTACCAAATGAAATAATTGACTGAAGTAAAAGCATAAGTAATTTTAAGTTTTAGCATTAGTAAATACAACAACAAAAAAATTTAATTTATATATATATAAAAAAAAACATTTCTATGGACAGAAAATAAGTTCATGTTCCTTTTTTTGCTGCTAACTTTGTTGATACAGAGAACATAAAACACTGACCTGGCATAAATGTGTTCTTAATATAAATTTCAGACAGGATAATACAGATTGAACTGAACCAAAATCCTGCATAAGCAGCTGAACCCTTTTAAAGCTGTTTTTTACAGCTATAAATTTGCAAAAAGTATTACATTGAAATAGAACTTTGCAAAACATAGTAAAAGGGGAGACGGTGGGAAATATCTGATCCATTACCTGCAATGTTTGCCCCTCTTCATAATACATGTCGCTCGGAATTATTCTATAAACATATAGTAAAGAAAGCTATGCAGGATTGCTTACACCTTAAGTGAGTTACCTAAAGCATAGCAGCAAAAATATGTTCTAACATCATGGAATCAATATTCAACAACACTGAATATTACCAGGCAGATTCTCTTCACACTCAGGTAAAGTACAGATATGACATCTCTGCCTTTTTTAAATCATAAAATATTCAAGACATGAGTATTTTGTTAATCGAAGAGAGAAGAAGCAACTGCCATTCGAACTAAATGTTTTATGTTAACTTGTAAAAAGGATGCATAAAA
The DNA here is from genome assembly GCF_016077235.1 of Cyprinodon tularosa. Taxonomy (NCBI): domain Eukaryota; kingdom Metazoa; phylum Chordata; class Actinopteri; order Cyprinodontiformes; family Cyprinodontidae; genus Cyprinodon; species Cyprinodon tularosa. Next base: position 203,600 of record NW_024038975.1, on the reverse strand, counting down.
CATGTTTTCAAAATATTTGCTTGTATTTATTACTCTGTAATTGTGAATGAAGACTAGAACAGTCTGTTTAGCATTAAATGTTGACCTGCTTGCGACCTAAAAACACAAAATAGGGCTGTATTGAATATATTTTCGAATATGAAATATGACATGTCACTGCCCCAGATACATTAGGTTAGGTAGAGATGGTAAAATATAGAAGTCATCATAAGCTGCTTTATTTTTTTTATTTTTTTTCAAATAATCCCTATTGTAGTTGCTTAGTGGGGTCATTACACAATGGGGCAGACATATCCAGATGAAAATATAATTTAGACCCATCCAATGGTAAGCATCCCTATGATGAGCAGAAAGCTGGAATACTTTTTTTCAGACACATTCTACCTTATATTTATAGTTGCCTGTGATTTGTTAGAAAGCAGTGGGTTTCCTGGATGTTTTCTGGATGTTTTGTGTAGCATATATGTTTGCACAGGGTTCTCTCAGGACTTTGCGATATCATCTTGGCACGAGTTTACAGCCATTCGACTCTGGAGGAGCTGGACCAGGAGGCATCTATCCCCATCATTAACGGACTCTCTGACCTATATCACCCCATCCAGATTCTGGCAGACTTCCTTACCTTGCAGGTAGCATTTTACCTCAGTATACCATTATTCATATAATGAACCCACTTAACCCTCACTGTTTTCTTCTAGGAGCATTATGGATCTCTTAGTGGACTTACAGTGAGCTGGATTGGAGATGGAAACAATGTCCTCCACTCTTTTATGATGGCCGCTGCCAAACTAGGGGTTCATCTTAAAGTTGCCACACCAAAGGTTTGCGTCTTCTCAGACTGTCATGTGTTTTCATGGGATCACCCTAAATTCATTGTTATCCACAGGGTTATGAACCAGACAGGAGTGTCACTGAGGAGGCACAGAGGCTCTCCATAGAAGTGAGGTTTTAGACTGATTAAAGTCATTCTTGGTTAACAACATTCACCCATTCTAACCATGGTTCTGTCTCAGCATGGGACCCAACTCATTCTGACCTCTGATCCGATGGAGGCTGCCCATGGCAGCAATGTGTTGGTCACTGACACTTGGGTCAGCATGGGTCAGGAAGAAGAGAAGAAAAGGAGGCTGAAAGACTTCCAAGGATACCAGATAACCATGCAGGCAAGGAAGAAGCTTGTGTAGTTGGTGTTTAAAGATCAGTTATGATACTCCACGGAGTCAGTCAGTCATATCCTTTGATCATTTTCACATTTTCTCATGTGGGGTACGACTAAAGGTCAACGTGCTGGTGAAGATTCTTAGTCATCCCGGTCATAGTCATTCCAAAAAAAGTTAAAGACAAACCACTTGACTTTTTTTTCCAAGTTTGAAGATGTTTCGCTTCCCATCCAGAGGAATTCTCCATTCAAAATGTCTGTAGTAGTGTTGAGTTCCAGGCTTTATATAGAAGCCAAACAAAAGCATTGTTATGGCTTAGCAAACATCAAAGCATCACTCCTGTAAGCTGAGAGAGAGTTACATTATAAGTTCTGTAATTGTAGAATGACAAAAATATCACAAGTAAATTTCTTTTTACACCTGTTCAAATTTTAAGTTCAAAAACACAAATTGTGTTCTACCAGTTGCATATCAAAAACATCTTACAGTCTCAGTTTCGCTCTAAATAGCCCAGAACTTATGTTGCAAAACTACTTGTGCATTGTAAGTTTGGAGCTTTTTAATTTCATTTTTTTTCTTCTTTCACTATGCAAAAAATACACAGTACACAAATTGTGTTCTGTGAGTTGCACATCAAAAATGTCTTCCATTCAGTTCGCTCCAGCTGATCCGAAACAAAATGGGGAAAACAAATCTTTATTAAAATCTTCATTTTTTTTTCTTAACACAAATACAAACCAATGATTACAAGTGCACGAATCTGCGGCTGTGATTCCCAAATTTAACTTCAAAAGTTACACCCTCATTTTTACTTTTGCTCCAAATTGATTCGTGACTTGTGGGTAGTACCCTTGATCGTGCAGCAGAGGGCGGTGCCTGCTCGATGACCCTGTACCAAAGCTATGGATGCTCTTCCCAATTATGTCAGTGTTTAAGTTTGCCTATCAAATTAAATCCCAGTGTAATGACTCAAAGTTTTGGGGAGTAATGAGAGAAAATGTAAAATGTCAAACTGGTATGACCATGTCTGCAATGCTCTGTGATTACGTTCCCCATACTAGATGTCTTTCATCTGTCTATATATTGAGGAAGTAGGTAGTTCAGGACACATAACAGATTTTAAACAAAGTTTTATTAATTTATCTTTAGTTTGTAATTTTATATCACAGTAGTTCAACAAGTCTGAAACAATCTGTTACTAAAACAGAACTTTGATAAAAAAAAAAAAAAAGCTTTATTAAATGTATAATTTGAGTGACTTAGAAATATAAATTCTATTTTTTGGGGGGGTATGGATGAAAATAGACTGGAAGTGTGGCCAAACCAGACTGGACCTTCCTTCACTGCCTCCCCAGGAAGTTGGAAGAGGTGGATGACCAGGTGTTTTACTCGTCCCGCTCCCTTGTTTTTCCTGAAGCTGAGAATAGGAAATGGACCATCATGGTAAGATGATGGGGAAATTCTTCACATTTGTTATTTCTTCTTTTTTCTGTTTAATAATTTCACCTATTTTCCTTTTTTAGGGTTTGATGGTCTCTCTTTTGACTGATTATACTCCACAGACCTCTATTCCTAAATTTTGACCTTTAAGGTGGAATTTACCTTGGACTCTCTGAAAATGTTACATGTTTTTTTTCCAAATGATGGGTTTACTTTTTTTATTTATGTTGTTGTTATAAATTATATGGAGAATCGTTTCATAACAAATAAAATAATTAAATACCTCTATTGATAAATTATTAATAAATATTCCACAAAATCTATAATATATAATATACCAATGAAAAAATACATATTTTAACAGAACATTTTACCAAATTTTAATTTATTTCTAGATTTATTTATTTATTTAAAGATTGTTTAGATATTTATTTAGTTTTACCTTAAATGGATATTCATTTATGTTTTTTTATTTATTTATTTAATTTTGAATGAAATTGTTGTCCGTAGAATAAAACATTATCTGTCGTATTTAATGCTTTTACAGTTATCTGAACTTGATGGAGAGTGCCTGAAATAAAGAAATATATAAATATGTATGAATATTATTTTTTTCCCTTATTTTGTGTTAAAGTCACAGCTTTATCTAAAATCAGGGTTTACTTTAACATGTAATTCTGTTTGTTAGAAAAATCCAACAAAGTTTGAACCATGAACTGTAAAACAAAAAAAGTGATTTAAAAGGTTTAAATTCTGGTATTTATTTTTTGGGAAAGTGCGTCACCTCGTGGTTAAAAGCATTAATGCGTCACAGTCCCTGATTGGAGGACTGTAGGTGACGTGTGGTTGTTTAGGGTGGGAATTAGAGCTCTTTTCGTGGATCCGTATCATGTAGCTTAGCTCAAGCAAAAAGAGGGAGAATTCTTTCAACTTCTATCCAACTTCTACATGGCGTAAGGCCTAACATAATACTTTGATTTAATAAAAATAAAAAGAAAATTTTGGACATATGCATGGGGATGCATACATTTCCAGAACACATGTCGCCTAAAGCTGGTATACAGTCATTAATTTATACAAGAGGTCTAAAAGCAGCACAAAAAGTACAGATGTGAACTCATAAAACAATTATTCTCATAAAGAATATATATTTTGGCCTGCTGCCCAAGATCCAAATATTTTCTAATATCACAATGGTATTTTTTTTTTTATTCTACTCTATTATTTAACTCCTATAATTACATTCTATCAATAAACTCTTTAACTCGTAGCTATGATATTATTCTCATATTTTTTCTAAGGTCCATATTTGTGTGACCTTTTTTTTTTTCATAATATTTTTGCTGCTGTAAACACCGGAATTTTCCCTATAGTGGGACAATAAATTGATTTTCTATTCTATTCTATTCTATTATTTTATATTATATTATATTCCTCATTATCTAGAATACAGAATGCAGCCACTTGAAAAATGATACTGAAAGCACAACTCTAAATAGGGACCACAGCAATTTTAGCCAAAATTAGTGAGGGGAAAATTCACTGCTCCAGGCAGTGTTTTCAGGCATAACAAACATGAACTTTAGCTCTACCTGTGTGCGTCACAAAACCGCCTGTCCGAATAGTGACCTGGTATCAAAGGAGTCATTAAAGGCATTCATTCTCTGCTGCCAAATACACACGAAAACATATTGATTAATAAACAGTTCACTGAATGAGCTAGCAGATAGAGTGGGCTCGTTTGCGGGTGTCACATTTGTAGCGGGAAGCTATGATCTCTGTGTGTGGTCCAGTCCGAACAAATCAGGTAACTTCATTCAGAAACAGAAAACTCTCTCAGCGAGTATTGATCCGTTGGTTTAATAAAAAAAAGAAAATACAGCAACAAGCGAACACAAAATTTGTGCTGCTCCCCAAAAACAATGTACAATTTATGTATCTGTATGCACAAAGTATAACAAATCCAATAAATTATTTATTTAATGAAAGAAATTAACCAGTGGGATATAACGGCCTTTTTTTTTCGACGACCACCCACGTAGAGAGCGGCAGCTCGGAGAGGGAGCTGGAGCTTTGGGTGGGAGGAGGAGGAGGAGGAGGAGGAGGAGGAGGACGCCATTGCAACCACAGCTGGTCGTCCGAGATAAATCTGAGGAAGAACAAAACCATACCAAAGTTTCCCCACAATCACCGGCTTTGACCCATTTCTCTCCATTTCCTCCCGTCTTTCTTCGGGTTGTGAGGAAATACAAAACCAAGATGGATGTTTCGTCTTTGCGTAGAAGAATGTGGAGCCCCAGCGCCGAACAAAAGCAGGTAAAAAAAAAAAGGCCGAGTTCAGGGAGGGGGGGAATGGGGGAAAGTTAGAGCTAACTTAGCTAACTAACGGTAGCTGAATATGACCGTTACACGCTCCTGTTCTCCGTTTAATTCAATCCCTCTGTTCAGAAAAACCATTAAATTCCACAGCTTTAATCACTGTTGTCACCAACAACAGAAATATGCTAACAGACGAAGCTATAAAGGCTTAACTTTCAGCAGAGTTCAATGTTTGGTGGGAGTTTAAGCTTTAGTTGAAGCTATCCCGTACGTTTAAATCTTTCTTTGTTATAACTTTATTATATGTGTTATTATCAGGCGAATGACTCCAAAAACATGTTCAGGGGTTTTATACAAAGGTATGCGAGTAGCATTAACGTTGATTTTATACACAAAGAAAGAAAATTAATCCTCCTATTTGGGGAATTTTATAATTTGATAGGTTCAGACTTTTTGTTGGAAAATTAATCAAGATTTATTTGATCATAGCTGTTTGTTCTCGGTTTCTTTTTTGAGTTATCTGTTTTATTTTTAAAAGGATTTATTTAAGGATTTTTTTTTTTTTATGGAAACTGGGAGAAGGCAAAATTTTCAATAAAGTGTTTTTTTCAAGTCTGGAAATAGCTAATGGAAACATATTTAGATAGCTGGTTTTTATTCAGTGGAGCAGTGGGTAGTACTGCTGCCTTGCAGCAAAACATTTCAGGTTCGATTCCTGGCATGGAGTTTGCATGTTCTCCCTGAGCATGAGTGGGTTCTCTCCGGGTACTCCGGCTTCCTCCCACAGTCCAAAAACATGACTGTTAATTGGCTTCTCTAAATTTTCCTTAGGTGTGCGTGAGTGGTTGTTTGTACTGTTTTTCTCTCTGTTGCCCTGCGATGGACTGCCAACCTGTCCAGGGTGTACCCCGTCTCTCGCCCTTAGACAGCTGTAGATGGGCACCAGCACCTCTCGTGACCCCACTTGGGATTAAGAGTGCCAGAAAATGGATAGATGGTTTTTATTAATTATTCCCTTGTCTAAGGAAAGCATCATCTATCTTGCTATTTATATTGATTTCATATTATTCATTTCTTTTGTATTTATTTATTTATTTATTTATTTATTTATCCATGGATCAGTTCATCCATCTGTGTTACTGAAAGTCTGGCTGCTCCAATAAAACTTACTTATTTTCTAAAATATGTTTAGTCGAAAGAGCTTTGCAACCATAAATAAAATAATCAAACTAATCAAAAATCTTCCGATTACTGTGGCTGCCTTCTTGTCAACATATCAGGTGATTTACCGGTGTTAAATAGGGAAGTTAGGTCCCCCCCTGAAGGCGGTTACGCCTCAGAACTTCCCTTCCGGTTCTTTTCCTGCAAGCAAGTTACCTAGTATAATTATTCTTAACTCAAATTTGGTAAAAAACATATAAAAAGGACTATAAAAAAAAGGAGTAAAAAAGTAACAGAGAAATAGCTTGCCATCGGCACAGTGGTGGGCTCAAAACGTCAGCAAGTGTTGGCATCCAGCAAAAATGAGCCCCGCACATCTCCTGCTTCCTATACCTCATGAGTCTGTGTCGCATCAGGTGGATGCTTAGCTGTTCGTGTTAGAAACAGACACGCCATCCATGCCCTGACTTTCTTGCCTCTATGCCTCAGAATTACAGATAGCTCTCCTCTATCAGTCCGGCTCCAGGATGTATCCTTATCCTGCGTATCTTCTACAGACAAGAAGACTGTCCTCATTAGATGGCCTCTGTTGACACAATGTAATCCACCATGTGAAGGAAGGCCTTCTACTCAATCTAATCTGGCTAACAGATTAACAATACACATGATTAATAAAGAATAAAACTAATACTGGTCTGTTTCATGTTCAATATATGCATAACAGCCCTTTTTCTCCCCCCCAATCTTTCAATGCAGACTTCCACAGTAGCCTTCCCCGTCCGGTGGTCCAGTCTCTCACCATGAACTCCAGTAGGAACTGCACCTCAGCGGGGAATGGCAACGGTCTGGCAGCGCTGGAGTCGGTGTCCATAGTGACCATCACGCTCCTGGCCTGTCTGGGGAACCTGCTGATCGTGGCCACCCTCTATCGCAGGCCCTACCTTCTCACGCCTAGCAACAAGTTTGTGTTCAGCCTGACCCTGTCCAACCTGCTGCTGTCCGTGCTGGTGCTGCCGTTTGTGGCTGTGAGCTCGGCCAAAAGGGAATGGGTTTTCGGGGTGGTGTGGTGCAACTTCACCGCCCTGCTCTACCTGCTCATCAGCTCAGCCAGCATGATGACCCTCGGGGCTATCGCTATTGACAGGTCAGACCCCAATCAATGTATACTTGCATTTAAATAATATTTGCATGCATCAGTTTCTAGATGAGATTAATTACGGACCAAGCTTCGATTGGTTTTATTCTTTTTATTTTGCCAATTTTTCTTACATATTTTATTACTTTGGTACATTCAGAAGCCTTATAACTGAAAAAGGTTTATTACTTATACCTTTTACATGGTTCAACATTTTCTTAACAAATTTCAGTGGATTTTAATGCGATTTTATGAGGTTGTGCAGGAATGTAGCAGACGGTCAGAGAGGATGTTGTGAAGAACTTTAGTGAAGTTTCTGTAAAACTATATTCCAAGCTTTAAGTATCTCTCAAGAGAATTGTTCTTGTTTAAAAAGTATAGAGTTAATGGGAAGATGGAAGGAGTTGAAAAAAAAAATGCAGGAAGAAAAATGTGTTTAGAGGCTGCAAAGGACTTGAGACTGGTGTGCACTGGATGATCTGCCAATGGAAGGAGTATTTTTACCCTTAAAATAAGACAATTAGATAATATGCACTTGAAATTACAATGCAATTGTTATTTCTTATTTTAAATGTAATTTGCTTTGTCACATCGACAAAGTGTGTCACTTACCTTCTCAATTCAATAAAAACCGGACCAGGTTTTTATTGAATTCGGACCAGGAGAAGACCCCTGACTAAAGACCCACTGTTGTTGTTTTAACAGTCTGATAAAGACCAATTATTCTTTGTTAAATCAATAAAATAAAGTAAAATTAAATAGTGGGCGGATAAAAGTGGAGATCAAAAAAAGATAAAAGAATAGAATCTTACTGCTGCAGACGCACAGATAATTTTCCACAATTCTGCTTTATGCTGGGGCAGATCATAAATAAGATCTGAGCTCATTTTTTTTCAAACATTTAAAAGTTTAATGTGCAACTCTGGAAAACAGTCACATCAATACAGATTTGTAGGTCTAAGACCATCAGGTATTAGGATAATTGATTTATACACATGACCTGTACTTCAGCATTTTGAACTACCTGAGATCAGTTGTGTTTTCTGCCTGCATGCTGACCTTTCAAAGCTCTGACTGGATTTTCTCAGTAGCTCAGTCCTCGGTGTTCTCATTGCTCTCCTAGTTCTCCTCAGCACCTTGGGGGATTTCTGGTTACACAGCGGTTTTTTTGTTCTCCTGCCAAGCTCCCGTCTGTCTGTTGTTTGCGGCTTTAATCAGAACGCATTACAGACCTCTCAGTGGGCTCCTGCAGCTTTCAGCTCCTGTATCGGCCTCTTCCATCTCAGCAGCCTCTTGGGTTTTTTGGCTCCTATTTGACAGATTTCTTCATTATGTTCCTATTTAATCCCAACAGGTACTACGCCGTGCTCTACCCGATGATCTACCCTATGAAGATAACAGGGAACAGGGCGGCGGTGGTCATCGTCTACGTGTGGCTACACTCCTTAGTGGGTTGTCTGCCCCCGTTGTTCGGATGGTCCTCCTTTGAGTTTGACTGTTTAAAGCGGACATGTGTTGCATCCTGGTCCAGAGACCCCAGTTACACTGCTTTCTGGGTAATCTGGTGCATCCTCCCGCCCTTCTGCATCATGTTGGCTTGCTATGGATTCATTTTCCGCGTCGCTCGCATGAAAGCCAGAAAAATCCACTGTGGGGCCGTTGTCGTAGCCCAGGAGGACTCAGCGGGGGCTCAGAGAAACGGACGCAAGAACTCAAGCACTTCCACGTCTTCTAATGGGAGCAGAAGGAGCCTCGTGTACGCAGGGAGTCAGTGCAAGGCCTTTGTCACCATCCTGGTGGTGATCGGCACCTTCCTCGTGACTTGGGGACCGTACGTTGGAGTGGTGTGTACAGAGGCTCTGTGGGGGCAGGGCAGTGTCTCTCAGGGGCTGGAGACTCTGGTAGCGTGGCTCTCTTTCTGCAGCGCCGTTTGCCATCCACTTATCTACGGCCTGTGGAATAAAACTGTGAGAAAGGAGCTGCTGGGAATGTGCTTCGGCGATCGCTACTACAGAGAGTCTTTCGCCACAAGGCAGCGAACGTCCCGCCTCTTCAGCATCTCAAACAGGATCACAGGTGGGAGAACATAAGAGGCTCTGTGTGTATGTGAACTTTGATGGCATATTTCTACAAAGATATAGTTATTAGTTGGATGTTTCTAATTATTAATGCATTTCTAAACTATAGAAAAGATAGAAAGAGTAACCAGTGGAAGATTATTAGTTATTATATTATTATAATTCTTCACTAACTGCAGCTGTATGGCTCCCATCTGATTCCAGATGGACTTGTTACCCAAAGTACAGGAAGCTGAGTGATAAGGATACAGACAAGTTAAAATCCTCCCACAGATAAAGCATTGTTTTTGTTTCAACACAAAGAATTAATATTTTTGTAAAGACATTTTTTAAATAATCTTTAATTTTCTAGTTAATATGAACACATCTATCCAATAACCATTACTCAAATGCTGACTTTTGTATTCCAAAATCTGCTTTTAATTTATAAAGGAAATAAACCTAATACAGCAGGCATTTTGAATAGAAAGACTGAAGTCTAATAACGTATGTGCTTTATGATGAAAATTGACCTTTTTTATTATTTCTAATCTAGCCCACATTAAACATGCAAAACATGCACAGTTCTATACACATCCCTCTCCTACAGAAAATCTTTAAAGAAATTACTGGTTTGTTTAATTTAAATAGTGCATGCTCTTTTTTTGTGTACAAACATACAAAAGAGAATAGATACAAACCCCGCTCCACAAAAATCCACTTGTATTTTTCTATTTCTTTGGCTCTTGGGTAGACTTATTTTTTAACTGACAGTTTTAGCCCAAGAAAGAAAAGGACAGGAAAGCTTTGCAAGCCTAAAAATAGCTTTATTTCCTGAATGCCTGTTTTTGTACCATCTCATAAAGTGTTTATTTGTTCCATTCAGACCTGGGTATGTCCCCCCACCTGACTGCAATGCTGGCCGGAGGAGGACACCTGTTAGCCCAAGGAAGCAGCACAGGAGACACCGGCTTCAGCTTTACTCAGGACTCAGGTACGAGTTACACACTGGAAGAAACAAATGAACTTTTCTCAAATTGCAAACCAATGATGATTGTAACTGTGTGTAGGTGTAGGCGGCAGCTAAAGAGCAATCCTCTAACCCCTGCTAGCTGTTAATGCTGCCATATTATCCTATGGGTTTCTGCTTATGGTGCAGGGGGAGTTGGTTACTCTTGTTTTGGATTCATTTTAGTGCATCACTACTTTCTGATTAGGTTTCTCCTCCTGTGGAACAACCATTTAATTACATTTAATTACAAATGCTTATCAGTCAATCTTTTCAAGGGCATTCATCTTTCAAACATAAACCTCTGGAAAATGAGGCACAGAAATGAAAATGTTTACAAACAACTATTTGCGATATAAACTACTAACCATTTATTTCTCACTTACTTTTGATTCATGTAGCTGTCATTTCAGTATTTATGGACATTTTTAGATGTAGCTTAAATTATTAATTTATTATTTAGTGAAAATGAATCCTATTCTGTCCTGGTTTTATAAAAATGTGTTTGTTAAAATACTTAAAAAAAAAAAAGTGTTATATCAATTATTTTAAATAGTTGAATTAAGTATTAGTGGTAGGGTTATGAATTCCTGGAATATTTTGGTTGAAGCCCTAAATACTTAAATTGAACTGATTGTCAAATAAAGTTTCTTTTATATATCTATCATTAGGTTTTATATTTAAGCCCACCAATTTTAAGGGTTTTTTTGTTTTGAAAAAAGAAAAAAAAGGATTTTATGGTTTGAGTTGATGACAAAACTGCTGATTTTTGCTATCTGTATTTCTGACTTCTGAGGATTTTTAGGTCAATTGTTCCAACTGTGAAAAATTGAGGTTTTGGTTTGGAAAAACTGCATATTTCAGCCTACTATGGAGTGCTAAGATACAATTTTATGGTAAAAGTCTTTTGTCAGTTGCCTTTAATTGGCCTAGCATTCTTTATACTAAAACTTTAATGTGGTGTTGGTCTGAGAAGACTTTCTACAAGGTTTGGGAGTGCTTTATGGGAATGTCTGACCTTGGCTTGTCCCAATCCGATCCACGTGTCGGATCGGCACGCCGATATTGGCAAAAAAAATGCGTATCGGCAAAGCATGTAAAATGCCGATCCAGACTGCCGATCCAGTTTTTAAAAAAAAATCCGGTCCGTATTTTCCAGTTTCGCCGATTGAAATGATCCATTCCACTATTTTGCGCCAGTGTTTTCCTGTTTTGCATTTTTATTAAAACTTTCAGTAATACTTGCACCTTTAACTGTTTACGGTTTTACTGTTCACTGTGCAATTTCAGATTGCTATTCATAATTTTGTCCAGTTTGTGTTTATCTCTTAATAAACAGGTAAGTTTGTTGTTACCAAGCATTGTGTTTTGTTCAATCTCACCTAATTTAGCTGGCTAGATGTTATCAAGAGTACTAAAACCCTTTTCAACATGAGTCTTACAACTAAGGCTAAATACTTTAACTTAAATACATGCTCGGATAGGCTGGTATCGGCCAGTATCGGATCGGAAGTCCAAAAACAATATCGGTATCGGATCGGAAGTGCAAAAACCTGGATCGGGACATCTCTAGTCTGACCTTCCTTTCTTTAGAGAATTTACAAGGTCAGACACTGATGTCGGATGAGAAGGCCTGACTTGCTGCCTTCCCTGTAATCCCTAACCAAGGTGCTGTATATGTTCACATTTACGATCTTATGAACTTGACCGGTGCACAGTGCCGTCGGAACAGAAGTGGCTGCCTTCAGACTTAGCAGTGAGTCAGGAAGAGTAGTGAGAGTTTTTCCATGGAACTAAGCAGGAAAGCTCAAATACTGGAAAAAAAGATTTTATTTGATACTAAGAAAAGAAACAAGGTATTTCTAATGAGGAAAGATGCCCTTTGCTTCCTTTATGTGATATACTTTTAATTTTCTTGACATTTTGCTCAACTTTTATATTCTATTTCCTTCTTTAACCCCTAAGATTAAAATTAAAATGGCTTTGTGTCTCTAAAGGATTTTTTCAATGCATTAATCTGTCCTTTTTTGTCTAATCTAGTTTTTACCCATAACTGTAAGATAAACTGGCCTCAAGCTGAACTCCAGACCAAAAGGTTCCTTCATTCATTCCTGTCTAACAGCTCTTGTTTTCAGGATGAGTAATTTCTGACTGAATATGTTGTGGTTATTTATTTTTTTTTTTTACTGGGAGGTAATATGTGAAGCCCTGTTTACAGGAAGTCATCCTGTTTGTCTTTAACCGGCAGGCACAGATGTGATGCTGCTGGAGAACTCCTGCACAGATGGCTCCTCCTGGCCTGCGCACCACGGGAACCCATCTGGAAGGAGGCGGAGCTCGGTCACCTTCGAAGACCAGGTGGAGCATTCCAAAGGTATCTCACCATTGGGCATTAGGCGAAGGGAAAATCATAGAAAAAAATATTCCAAAGAAGTGGAAAAAAAACAGGGTGGCACTAAGCAATTTTAATGTTTGTGTTTTGTTTTTGTTTGTTTCATTTCATTTTGCAGCTGAAAACATGTCTTCAGTCCAAATCCATGCAGAGGTCCATAAATCTCTGGACTCCTTCGCCTCCTGCTTGGCGAAGGCCATCGAGAGCGACGCCAAGCTGGCGCTGTTTGAGCAGAGTCTAGCACCGCAGGGGGGGCTCTTTATGACGAGGGGGGTGCAGAAACCCAGATACCTGGACGGTCAGAGACTGAGGCTGGAGAGCATCGATGAAGGCATCGTGAAGGACGACAGAGAGGAGGAGGAGGAAGTGGATGTGGAGGAAAAGCTCATCTGAACGCACTGTGCAGTGTTCTCAGCGATGGGGCTCTGTAGCTGAAGGCAATTGGAAGAGGCGTATAGTCATTCCACCATGTTGGATGTTGGTGTCTTGAAAACCTTTTATATCATTTTTGTACTCTAATAGGAATTTTGTACTACTGTAACCTTATATGATAGGTTTTTGCTGCAGATCTTTTGTCATTATATATTTTTAAAATACGGCATTTTGTCTAAGTTAAAATAAGGAAGAAAATTTATAGTTTTTTCATATTGCCTGCTTGAAAAATGCAAAAAGAATCACCTCGCTTTAGCGCCTCAAGCAAAAAACATCACTGTGCAACAACCTCTGTGATGTTTTCATTACTGTCATGTCTCTTCAATTTTTTTTTTTGGTTGTTTTTTTTTTTTGCTTGAGGACTTGAATAACTGCAAATTTAATCAAATCAGTGTTGACTGGATGCTTCTAAGCTTTGGAATATCGATGTATTTATTTACTTTCAGGATCGGTACAAATCATGTACAGAATAGGATGTATGGACTGAAAACAAAAAAAAGAATTTCCACTTTTCATTCTTGCTTTTTTTAAACCTCAGTCATTATTCTAAATAGGTAAAAAAAAATCGTGGACTTTTTAGATTGATTGCACATTTTGTCAACAATGGTACAGAAAATTGTTAACCAGAAATTGGATGTAGTGAGTTTTCCACTCACACCTGCAGTTTATGCATGAACTCACCAAGCAGGCATAGCTTTATAAACACCAGCCTCAACTGCAGGGGCTTAAAGAGCTTCCAGAGGTTCCTGCAGCTTTTAGAAGCGCCTCTGCTTCCAAATCTTATCAGATGGGTGAATTGGTATGCAGCCATTTTCTCCAGAGTCCTGTTAATGATCTGATTATTCAGTGCAGAACATCGGACCCTAGAGTTCTGAAACTGAAGACTTGTCCTGTAGAGCACTGATGTTAAATCTAAGAGTCCAGGTGACCACCTGAAGTTTGCTTATTGCATAATTCCTAATCCATTTTAGAGCAGTCTGCAGCTGTTCAGCTCCTAATGCAACAAACCGCAAAGCACTACGTATTTTACGTATAGTGTTGGGGGTGCTATGAACCCACACAGCCGCTATCAAGGTTCTTATTAAGACTTGATCAAATACTTCCTCTAACCGCGCAGTGTGACAGGAACTGTGATGAGATGATCTGTCGTCCATTTCATTTGGGGATAATGTTAGGCCAGTTTTGTTTGGTTTTTTTTTAGCCAGAATTTAAAAATGGATTTTAGAAAATCCTAAATTGGATTCATTGTAAATGCTGGAAAATGACCTCAGGAGAAGCTTGGATAGCAAAAAAAAGGAAAATGTTTGAATCATGATTGTATCAACAGTCCTTTAAATAGATTTGCCACATCTTAATATTTATGATTTTGACATTAATTACAATTCATGTTGGGTCATAAGTGTTTTAGTTTCAAATCAGTCTTATTCATAGACCTAAATTGAATTCACAATTTAAAGAACCAATTTGGAGCCTAGGTAATATCTTTTAGTTCATCATAATGTATCATAATACGTTATGATCGTAATACATATCGTAACGGTGCACTAAAATAATCAGTAGGGTTGAAAACGCTTCTAGTTCCATTACATCATAAACAGCTGTCCAACTTCTGTAATGCAAACTAAGGTACTTACCACTAACCTGTTCTCAAGTTTTCCTTTAATGCAATAATGCAAATCATTTAGAACACAGACGGGTACAAAAAATGGTCTCTACAGTCGGTTCTTCACGCCGATATTTTAGAAACCAACTTTGCTGAATTAATAGCTCAAATCTGACTTGAAGACGTGTTTCCGGAGTTACGTGGTTTTTTTTGTTTTTTCCACTTGTATTCTCATCAGGTGGATTGAACCTTATTGTAAAACTCGAGTCCAGTTCTCATGTTTCAGTCTTACCTCATTTGTTTCCTGTTTTTATATTTGGTACTTTCTTTTTATAGGAGAAAATGACTACAAATGAGAAGTGATGACCTTTTACATTTGGATATTTGTATTAAAACGTTATACCAAACTATCTGCTTTGAGTGAAACAATGTTATTTGGAAAACATTGAGATGTGTGCACATGACTGAAGATATAACAGAAATCATCAGTAAAACGATTTCTATTTAGACCACCTCTGGTACTAATGCCTGGATGTCAGACGTATGCATTCATACATGCATCCAACTTCAATATTTAGTAGTTTTGTAAAGTGGAAAGCTGCTTTCCAATCCCTGTCTAGCATCAATAAATCTATTATAGATGATTTTCAAATGTTTATGCATATAAGCTTCTGTTTAGGAACAAAACGCATCTTATATCAACATGATCCCATTCAAGCAGTGAGGGGTGAAGTAAAACAAATCACATGTTAAATCTCTGTAAAATAAGGTGATGTTAGATATACATTTGGTCGTGATTTTTAGCGCCTTTTTTAATTTAACATGAGGCTTTATTTAGAACAGATGATGCAGATATTTTGGCATCATGACTTTAGTTGTAAAACAAAGCAACCTTAAAACTAGAGAATCTTTTTCCCCCAACAAAAATTTGATAAAACATACTTAGATTTTATATACATTGAAAATTATATATTAATAAAGAAATTAAATCCTCTGTTGCCACCATAAGGAGTTCCTCCTGCTATCTTCACTCTGCCTTACCCATCATTGTCTTTAAAGTGTAAATTTGTCTACCATTTCTCATATGTAAAGCTCATAGAGTGGAGTTGGGTCATGCCTGGCATGCCAAGAGAGCTGCTGACCCCAGATTCTTTTTTAACAAATCATTTCTTACTGTTTTAGAAATACTAATACTGCAAAATTTGTAAAAACAAAAAACTTTAGTGTTATTTTACTTTTATTCCTAATTATGTTTGTCTAGCGTAACAATGTTAACTAGCATGTTTTAACTTTGTTTTATATTTCCAAAAATAAACTTTCCAACAAACTGTGGAACAAAACAAATTGCACCTCACAAGTGGGGATAGTGGAAAGGCTGAACCGAAAGTGCATAAGTGCTGTAAGCATGTCACTATCCACATTTACACATCCTCTGTGTTCTGTTTTGAGCACTTTTAAAGTTAAAAAGACAGAATCACACAAGACTAATATTGTTAGAAGGGAAAAGGGATCTCAATACCCTGAGACATGGTGGGATCCTCCATGTCTTACAGAAATAAAGAGCATCAAAGTTCAGTTTTAAATCATATTTTTCATGTTTAATTGATTATTTTAAAGTAATAGTTCATAATAATAATGATTAAAACATATATTTTTTCTTTTCATATAATTTTTTCTTATTTGCTCTAAATTTTTTGAGGGTCCGCCTTAGCCGTAGGTTTTATTAGATTAAAAAGCTTCCCACATAGTGTTTTTTTGGCAAAAAACGTTCAGCTACAAACGGCAAGCATCTGTCATCGTCTGCACTTTCTTAATCCCTGATTTCCAAACTATAAAACAACCGATTTAAAGCTTTGTCTTTTAATTAAAGTCTTTATTAACATGCTTTAAGTGCTGCAGCAGCACATCAACATTTCGTTGCTACAAATTCAAAAATGTCAAACATTAACACTGATCAAACTCACATCCTCCAAACACAAATAATATTGCACTTTAACATCCTTTCACACCAGCCGCTGCTATTCTCTCTCTAGACATACACTTTCATAAACGCATACTGGTGTCCTTTGCAGTCACACAGGTGTAGTTTGTCCTCATACATAAACATTGGTAAGAAAGTTTTTTAAAAAACAAAACAAAACACAAGAGCCTAGAAATAACACTAATATCCAAAAGAAGCTATTCTACACTAGTACAAATCTCGGGGATTCTTTGCAAGTGCTATACAGCCACAAAAAAAAGGTGTTTGTTTTGTTTTGTTTTTTTCCATGAAAATAAAACGCCAACTTGGCTACTGCTCCTCTTCGTTTTCCTGACCGGATCCTTCAGATCGATCACCTTCCAACCGATCTACAAGAAGCAGAAAACGAATCAATATGGAGGAGGAAGATGGGAGGCAAAGGGCTGACAGACATGAGGTTTACCTGATCTGATGTGATTGAGGGACGCCAACATTCGGAGCATGAATGAGGCCGGGACAGTGATTGTGTTTCTGGTCTCTTCCAGCATCAGCTCATTGCGGGTTATGACCTTTTAGTCAAGAGACGACAAAAAAAGTAAAGAAAAAAAAACACAATCATAGCCATATAATCATAAACACATTTAAAACAGGAGACACATTAAATACAGCAATGGGATTTTATCATTACATTGTAGACAAACTGCAATTAAATCATATATTTTGAATTGATCAATTTTCTTTTGGAACAAAAGGCAGGGGAAAAAAATAAGAGTAAAATAATATTTCCTATAGTTTCGCCAAATTTCTTTCAGTTTTTAAACCGTCTTTAATCATAATTTATTGCGGTAACAATAAATCAACATTTTATGACAAATAATACATCAACATAAGGGAATAAAATGACCTCCCAAAACACAGGTCGTACAATTTATTTAAAATTTACTAAGAAAAAATAGTTACTGGGGGCAAAAAATGCCTACTTTACAACAAATAAAAACAATATTGTTTAATTTATGCTAAAAATTTCTTTCTGAATACTAGCTTTTAATTTGTAATATTTAGTTTGTCCACCAGATGGTGCTATTATTCATTCAAAGAATGATAGTTTTTTTAAAAGCTTGCTGCCCGGGTGCCTTACTACGCTCTGACGTTGAGTCACTATTAATCCTAGATTTAAAAAAAAATACACTATATTGCCAAAAGTATTTGCTCACCTGCCTTGACTCACATATGAGCTTAAGTGACATCCCGTTCCTAATCCATAGGGTTCAATATGACGTCGGTCCACCCTTTGCAGCTAGAACAGCTTCAACTCTTCTGGGAAGGCTGTCCACAAGGTTTAGGAGTGTGTTTATGGGAATTTTTGACCATTCTTCCAGAAGCGCATTTGTGAGGTCGCACACTGATGTTGGACGAGAAGGCCTGGCTCTCAGTCTCCGCTCTAATTCATCCCAAAGGTGTTCTATCGGGTTGAGGTCAGGACTCTGTGCAGGCCAGTCAAGTTCATCCACACCAGACTCTGTCATCCATGTCTTTATGGACCTTGCTTTGTGCACTGGTGCACAGTCATGTTGGAAGAGGAAGGGGCCAGCTCCAAACTGTTCCCACAAAGTTGGGAGCATGGAATTGTCCAAAATGTCTTGGGATGCTGAAGCATTCAGAGTTCCTTTCACTGGAACTAAGGGGCCAAGCCCAGCTCCTGAAAAACAACCCCACACCATAATCCCCCCTCCAACAAACTTTACACTTGGCACAATGCAGTCAGACAAGTACCGTTCTCCTGGCAACCGCCAAACCCAGACCCGTCCATCAGATTGCCAGATGGAGAAGCGCGATTCGTCACTCCAGAGAACGCGTCTCCACTGCTCTAGAGTCCAGTGGCGGCGTGCTTTACACCACCGCATCCGACGCTTTGCATTGCACTTGGTGATGTATGGCTTGGATGCAGCTGCTCGACCATGGAAACCCATTCCATGAAGCTCTCTGCGCACTGTTCTTGAGCTAATCTGAAGGCCACATGAAGTTTGGAGGTCTGTAGTGATTGACTCTGCAGAAAGTTGGCGACCTCTTCGCACTATGCGCGTCAGCATCCGCTGACCCCGCTCCGTCAGTTTACGTGGCCTACCACTTCGTGGCTGAGTTGCTGTCGTTCCCAAACACTTCCATTTTCTTATAATACAGCTGACAGTTGACTGTGGAATATTTAGGAGCGAGGAAATTTCACGACTGGATTTGTTGCACAGGTGGCATCCTATCACAGTTCCACGCTGGAATTCACTGAGCTCCTGAGAGCGACCCATTCTTTCACAAATGTTTGTAAAAACAGTCTGCATGCCTAGGTGCTTGAATTTATACACCTGTGGCCATGGAAGTGATTGGAACACCTGATTCCAATAATTTGGATGGGTGAGCAAATACTTTTGGCAATATAGTGTATATATATGACACATTTTCTTATTTGAAATCCTAATTTTCTGAGACATTGAACTTTATATTTTGATTATCTTTAAGCCAAAAACATCTAAATTGTAAGAAATAGAGCTTGAGATATTTTAGTCTGTTATAAATGTATGTAATATACGAAGAGTAAAAAATATATTGAACCTCTTCACCATAATCTAATTGTAGCTATCAGGTTTTTTTTTTACGTAGAGGTCATAACTGAATTTAGGTATTTGACGAAGAGCAAACTGCGTTTGGCATCAGGCTAAAAAAAAAATAGTTTACATTTTCTTAAATGTAAATATGAAATAATGTTTCACTTTTTTTGCTTTTTGTTTTTAATTCTCATTCTTTTAACGTGGGCAGTGTGCAGGCTTAGGGCGTTGTATACCTCTTCAGCAAGAACTCTGTTGAAAGATGGCGTCTGTTCCAGTGGCGACCAAATCTTGATATCGTAGTCTATCCCTGAAGAAGCCAAAACTGCAGAAACAAGGACATTAAGGGTGAGAATTAATGGCTGCACTATGAAAAGACCACCGTCCTAACTGGACTCACTGGGGTCATAGGGGTGCGGCTGCAGGCAGTTGACCACATGGTTGTCGGCCTCGAGCAGCATGACGTGTTCCGCTGTGTGTCGGTCCCAGATGAAAATGTGTCCACAGTCTGAGCCGCTCATCACAAAGTTGTTGCCCCAGAAGCACGACTCCTTTATCTGGACGAAAGGGCAAAGAACAACTCGGTGGTCTAGAGGAACACTTGTAGTTCTGTATTACAGGAAAGTTTGGCTACTGACTTTAGTCTTAATAAAAAAAAATTTACATAAAATATGCAGCAAACTAATCATTTTCACAAGTTTTTCAACTTTATTCGTAAAGAGACAAAATTGCTGGTTTAATTTACTTCCACAGCTGCTGTAAACTGGTTTAAAATTCACAAAGGTGGTGCATAAAGAGAGGAGGGGTTTTGACCATCCCTGTTCACACAATTTCTCTACATCACCCACAAACCTTGGTCCCCTTCTTGCTTTGTAAACATTCAATAATCTAAAAGAAAATGATGACCCATTCTTCACCTTTAAAATTTGTACAAAACTACTCAAACAACACCTAACTAAGGGTATGGTTGTCATGGAGATGATGACCCCAAAAGCAAACCCTTTGCTGTGCTTAAAAAATAAATAAGTAAAAATAAGCAATAATAATATGTTGATTAAATTTGTTTCAACTGAATAATTAGTGATACCAGTACATGTGTGAGTTTTATTTGTAATGTAATATTTCTAAGTACATTGGATTATTCTCTACTTGAATAAATAAAAAAATTATTTCTACTGCTTACCATGGTTCTGGAGTTGCGATGGCCCTTGTAAACCATTTTGACTGAAGGTCTCCTGATATTCTGAGTCTCACTTTCTTCCATTTCTCTTCTCTCTTTCCTCCTGCGGAACAGCTCCTGGATACGAGCTGCTGCGGAGCGCCTAGGAAAGAAAAAGCAACAATCGAAAGCATTTTTGTTAAAAATCCACGATATATCAGGTCTACTTACTAAAAACGTCATGCTTAAGTTGCATTTTAACCACTAGTTTATCTTCAAATAAGTGAAAAAATATAGACAATCTTTTTAGTTAAAACATTTTGGAGCATGATTAAAATCTGTTTATCTTGTTTCCTTGAAATCATCAAGCATGCGGGTTCATTGAATGCAGCATGATTGTTTGTGCTCACATGCAAACAACGTTTATACTCAGATTTTTTGCATTAATAGTTTGATTCACACCAAGTCAGAACAAAGGGTTAGCTGAACACGGCACTCTGTATGGTGCAGTTGGCTTTAAATGCTGTGCAGCAGCTTCAGTGTTAGGTAGCTGAAGTTTCCAGAACGAGCGTGTTACCTGATCATCCTATCTCCTACTGCAGATCCTCTGGAATTAAATCTACATTTGTTTGAAAACAGTCAGTGTGAAAGCATAAAACTCAAATCCAAAAAATCTATCCTTAAGTTTAAAGATTGATAAAACTGATGGCGACTCCTATTTATGGCATGCTGAGAGAAAGCAGGACCCACCTCTGTCCCTGTCCTCTGAATCTCGCCGGTGGGATGAGAATAGGATCGTCGTCGCTGTCGTCAGAGTCCTGGTTGCTTGGTGCTGGCTGACTCTGAGGCTCCACCCCCTCCTCGCCGGCAGGTTCTGCTCTTCTGCAGCCTCCTGACGTGTCCTCTGAACCCTCTGGCTGGCTCCTCTCCTGCAGCGGAGACCCCATGTAATGCCACTCAGAGGGACCCCATGTCCTGGAGCCGCCAAGAGCGCTGGAGCCTGAGACGTCTCGCTGAGACTCTGAGGAGGCAGCTGGCAAACTCTGCTGCCCGCAGCACTCACAGGGAGCTGAGGAGGTGACAAAGAACATGGTCAGTTTGTCCTGTAGTACAGTGGGAAATAAACCAGAGGATAGGGTTCCTAACAGAAGTATTTATACCGCTTTAACAATTTTTTTCCCAGCATGTTTCCACACCGAACGGCTGGAGGAAATCTAACTATTCTAATTCCCCTGAACACACAATCCCCAAAGTGAAACATGGTGGTGGCAGCATTATGCTGTGGGGAGCTTTGTCTTCTACTTCTAGCAGGACAAGGACCCTAAACATCCCAGCAAATTGATTAATCTGTCGATTATTTTTCAACTCATCGATTAATAATCGGATAGCCAAAGGTGTTCCTTGAAGAAGACTTTAAAAATGTTTGAGCCGTTTTAATACTTTTGAGAGGCACCATGAAAGCAATGATCCATGATGCTGAAAAACATGAATCACCGGGTTCTGATGCTGAGCTCTCTGCAGACAGAGTCTCTCTGCTGTTTGCCGTCGCAGCGTCTGACGATTTCGACGTTCCACCGCCCATCGAGCTGGATGCGCTGCTGCTCCTGTGAAGAAAATTAAACAGTCACCAGCTTCATAAAAAAGAAAAAAAAAACTATTCTATAAAGAAAAAAAACAAAAGGAATGGTAAAGGTTTGGCAATCCAAAGATAATCCACAGATAACAAGCGGTCCGCTCATCTCTCACCACTCATCGGTGAAGTCCAGCTTGATGGTGCTGGTGGTGGTTCCCTCTGAGCTGTAGTGCAGGCTAAGCACTGGCTGCGCTGCGCTGGGTCGGGTTGTGGAAGTGGAGGTGGTCGGGGCGCTGCTGGCTGTCGTGGTAACAGACTCCTCAGGAGTTGAAGCCGCAGCCTCTGCTGCCCCTGGTTAAAGTAGAGAAAAAAGGCACAGAGGCAACGACGGTTGAGTTTATCCTACATGCAGAATGCAGCAGTGCAAAAGAGCAATGGGTATTTGTAAAATCACAGACCGTGTAATGTGGAAGAAGAAAGTTTGAAAGGCATGAATTAAGAAGAATGAAAACTGAAATAAAGCTATGAAGCTTAATTCTGCTCTATAGTCAAAAAGAAGAAAAAGGTGCCAAAAGGAGGAAAAGGTGCATGGGGGTATACAGTATATACAACGCGTCCACATATATATTGAAGTCCCTTATTTAACAGGAATATTATACAGGGTTATCACACAGGGTATTACATGCATATTTATAAGGATGGGTATTTATATATATATATTTATATATAGCTATTGCACTGGGTATTAAATATAAAAAACAGGGTATTAAATAGTGATTGCACATTAGATATTGCACAACTTATTGGCTTTGTAGTTTTGCATTGTATAGTCTGGTGGGAGCAGGGATGAATGACCTGTGGTAGCGCTCCTTTTTATAAACTGGGTGTAAGTCTTTAATTTAAGGAGCTGCTTAGCTCGCCACAGTCTGGTACAGAGTGGAAGGTGTTGTCCATGATGGATGTGAGCTTGGACAGCACCCTCCTCTCAGCCACTTCCTCCACTGAGTCCAGAGTGCAGCCAAGGACACAAGTGGCCTTTCTCACCACTTTGTTCAGTCTCTTTTCTCAACTCTGCGCTGCCAGGGGCCCAGCACACGACAGCGTAGAGGAGGGCTGATGCCACCACAGAGTTATAGAAGGTTTTAAGCAGGGACCTGCTCACTCTTGAGGGCCTGCTTCATTTCTTCATTTCATTTCAACCCCAGTCAGCCTCAGCAGATGGCCGCTCACACTGCGCCTGGTTCTGCTGGAGGTTTCTTCCTGTTAAAAGAGAGTTTTTCTTCTCCACTGTCACTTCAAGCATGCTCAGTGTGAGGGATTGCATTCGAGTCAATAAGACGATGCAATCAACTGGTTTTTCTTAGATGGAAAACTTTGAATTAATTTCACTGTATGATTTGGTGAACTGTAAAGTGCCTTGAGATGTGTTGTGAATTGGCGCTATAGAAATACTGGTTAAAACACTCACTCCAAAGCACTTTCAGCCCTAGTATGTAATTATTAGTACTGAAATCATAAGATGAGATAAAGATAGATGTAAAACTGTATCTGAAAGTCCCCCCTTCTTCGTCCTCCACATGTTTCATCCACTCATGTCCACACCAAATATCTTTCTTTTTTAATAGAAAAATCAACAGGCTGCTTTAAAATCCGGAGCGTCTAATCCCCCACTGCTAGATTTTGGCAAATGAAATCATTATGTCCTTTACTGTGTGTGCAAGATAACTTCTTGTAAGTGTTGGGAAAAAAAGACAAACGGATGCTGCTGTGTGAGATGGAGAGAGAAGACCGGGAACGGAGGAGAGACGCACCCTGCTGTTCATCCAGAGTCATGGATCCCAGCTGTTTGTTTACCACAGACGAAGGGGAATCTGGAACACAAAGCAGACAGTCTGCACTCTGAAAGAGTTCGAAGATGAAGAAGCAGACACACATTCAAGATGGTTAACCTTTAAAACCTGGTGACTTGTACATAACTATGTGTATTTCCGCTTTTTGCAATGCAAACAAACGTTTAAAAAGTTCACATCTGCTCATTACACATAAGAGTGACTTGCAAAAGTATTAATATCCTTGAACTTTTTCACATCACAACATTCAGCTTTAATAGATTTTATCTGGAATTTGAAGCACAGTTAGGTCTGGACCTGGACTGGGATATTTGAACAAATGTTTCCTTTTCTAACTCAAACCGTAGCACTCCATGTCTCTCAGGCTGCATGTTTAGGAGTAGTTGTCCTGCTGGCAGGGGAACTTCAGTCTCAAGTCCTTTAGCTGTCGCTTAACAATTTTCTTCCAGAATCAGCCTTTATCTCGCTGCTTGCATCTCCCTAGTGCTGTGGGGGTTTACTGTAAATATCCTTCCATAAAAATCATCACTTGCTTTCACACAAATGCCTGAGGAAACTCCTCACTGCTTTCTTTTAGTGTCACAATCATTGCACTGAAGCCCCCCCGCGCTGAAGCCTCCATCCTCAATGCTTTGGCTTTGCGTCCTGACTGATGAGAACTATGCTGCAGATCGTCACCCCAGCTATCTGATCCCTTGGCAAATACAAAGCCGTAAAAAAGTGATAACAATAAAAATGTGAATCAATCATGATCGTCATCGCTTCGATATTTAAAGCCCTAGTTTCTTTGAACGAAACCTTTCTTCCTGACATTCTTTCAAACAAGCCTGACTAACAGTTATCCCAGAAGCATTTATCTTGAGATTAATTTGTTTTATTTGGGAAAATTGGTGAAATTTTTCTTCCGCTTTGCACCTGGCCGTCACATTTCTTTAAACCCTCTCCAAACACAAATCGAGGTTTGCGGCTGTAATGTACCAAAATAAGGAAAAGGCTCCAGGGTTTGTTTGACACTTTAGCAAGGCACTGAATTATTAACCGACATACAAACATTAGTAGATGCTGTGTTGCCGACTACACAGTGTATTCTTAATCAGTATAAATCACAGCCAGTGAATGTTAGAGAAGCAAAAGCAATGAAGATCTCATTCAAACACAAATACGTAAATTTGCAGTTACAGTAGCAGCCTTTCAAAATATCCCTTCCCAGTCAAATGCCAGCCGAATGGCAGCCCACTTCCCTGCAATTCCCAGCGAAATCCCCTCCAACTTCCGGCCACCGGAGTGACGCCCTCCTTCTCCTGCGTGTGCATATCTTTTTAGTCCGACTCCACCCCTTCACTGAATTACAGGGTCTGACCAGGAGATGGCGCTTCTCTTTAGATCTTAATGTCCACAAATAATGGCTAAAGAATATTTTAGTACAAAGATTTATGTTAAAAAATGAATTATAGGGGACCAGCCAAGGACCCATCAATGAAAGTGGGGAAATTTTGAATGGCTACTACTATAGACCTATAGACCTGTCCTCTGCACCACAACAAGAAAACTTCTCACATATACTAATTTGGTGCTTGAGGGTCAGTAATGCGGTTTTCCTGTTTGAAAGAGAATTTAACTGACGATGAAATGAAAACCAAACCGCAGACAGGAAGCCAGCGGTGACCAATTATCAAAGCAGTTTCACCATCAAACAGGGAAACAACCACATGAACCAAACCAGAGCTTCTACAACAGCTGGTGCCACTCCAGAGTCTGCAAATGGAATAAAAAACAAGCAGCACGTAAAGGGAGCGTTAGTGAGGGGGGTGAGGAAGCTGCTAAGGTTTTTAAATGTAAGGTGTGTTAGAGAGGGGCTGAGATCTAGCAAGATCGGGATTTTCTGAGGTAAGGTGAGTCTGCACAGAAACATGTCTGCCAAGGTTACATGATGGGTGAGAGTGGGAGGACTTGGCGAGGGTAGCTGCAGGCTTGGAAAGCTCAGAGGGAGGGGTAACCTGTGAGGGGTTGGTTCGGAGCAGCGGTAGCAGCAGCAGCAGCTGGAGTAGCCCCTCTTTGTGACTGCCTCTCAGAGGTGGAGGGGGCCGCCGCCCGCTGACCCTGTCCCGGTGGGTCGGCCAGCCGAAGCAACCTCTGCAAACGCCTACATACTAAACTTATGGGCAGCCGATGAGGACCATACTCTGACAGAGAGGCAGAGGGGGCGACAGAGACAGGAATGAGCGGTCAGGAGACAGAGAGGGGTAGGAGGTGAGGAGCAGAGAGACAGAGAGGGACAACTGGGGGCTGAAGGAAAAGAAAGTGAAGCTGCTGCTTGAGTGGCTCCAAAACATCCACAGATCCACCACTTACACAGTGCATTACAAAAGCTCTCATATTCCCTTAAACCATTTTGGAACGTTACTAACAGAAACTATAAATGTTTTGTTGGGATTTTGTGAATAAGTTAAGTTCATTTCAATTAGCTCCCCTGACTAAAACTTCCTTTAGGATTGTTTATATAAACCTAATTAAGCCAAAAAAAAAGGTGCAACTTAAAGACAAGCATGTAAATTGATATTTACATCTAACACTTTTCACATCTGTATAAATTTATAAAAAAAGGTATGACATGTTTACTTTGACTTTCTTCTCACGATGACGCACTGCTCTGTGTTGGTCAACAAATCAAAGTAGAAAACATTGAGGTTTGTGGTTGTAACGTCACAAATGTTAAAAGAGCGCACCAAGTTACCCTGAACTTCAGTGGCACCGGTCAAAAGATTACTACACTGTTACCTGAGAGCGCAGGTTCAGAGGTGGGGGTGGCCGTGGGGGTGGGCGTCCCGGTCGTCTCTCCCTGACTTCTTTGCTCCGAGTCAGGGGAGGAGGTGAGAGGAGAGGAGGAAGGGGCGGAGCTCTCTACTGAAGTAGAGCCAGAAGTAGGAGGTGCAGTGACTGCTGATGAAGACCCTGAGGAAGAGGAGGAGGAAGTGGATTTGGACACGGGGGCTTTGGCAGCGGCAGCAGGACTGGCTGGGACCTCTGGGGAATCAGTCGCCACAGGCCTCTCAGGGGCGCTGGACTCCTGGTTGGAGTCTGCAACCGGAGCAGCAGGGGTGTTTAAGGAGCCCTCAGGCCGGACAGCTGTTCCTGAAAAAAAGACAGTTCATAAATCATGAACAAGGTTAATAATCAATACTTAAATGAAATTTAGCAGGATTGAAATAGAAGACAAAGGTTATAACTCAAATACTTCGTAAATTAATGGTTTTTCCTTTTAATCTGGTTGGATATCTTCAGTAGTTGGGAGTGTTTTTCCCACACCTTACTATTCATACTAAAATAAGCTTTTTTTGTTTTGCAGAAGCTTGAAGGCGAGGCATCACCTCTGGACCGGGTCTGAGGTCGGCTTCCTCTGCTGCTCTGAGCTTCAGTGGCTTCTTCAAACCACCGGGACAACATGTCTGACATTCTCTGCATCAGAGACACGTTCGGACTCTGTTCCCCTAAAACCAGAGAGAAAAACATCTCAAAATAACAGGTACATCAAAAAAAATAAAAAAAAAACTATATGTTTTTTAACTTCATTTCAGAGTGAGAAACATATAAAGAGTGAAATATTTCAAGTCTCTGTTGTAATGTTGATAATTATGACTTATAATAACAAACAGCAAATTCTGTCTTAGAAGATTGGAATATTGTGAAAAAAGTTAAATATTGGAAACCCATGGTAGTAGGGAAACAATCACAGGGGAAACTGCTGACTTTGAGACGTTTCCAACTCTTTTTCAGTCTTCTATTCACAGGATTCCTTTCTTAAGTGAGAAACATTCATGGAATTTACCCTCCAACTACTGTAGTTCTACGTCTTAAGAGTCCCGTTCAGCTTTTAAAAATAGAAAAAGTATCCAAAAAACACAAAACGCTCATTTAATGGAGGTAACATATTTTTTAAAACCTGTTTAACTACACTATCAAACTGACTTACTATACTATATACTATATTATTATCAAAGTACTAATTTACAAGCTGTAGAAGTAATTAATCACTTAATGAGTAATGTAGTTCTATAGAATACACAATGCATAGAATATCCGTCTGGATCTTTTTTCTTAGATTTTACGGCACCATTAACCAAACCCCATCAGACCATGAGTGGTTATAATCCTATAAAATGAACTGAACGTCGGTCAAAAAGTAGGTTTGGACAGGTCGAGATGAAGCTTCCAAACCCAAGAGCATTGGACAGAATTATAAGCATGGTGGTGGTAGATTTATAGTAATGCTATGTTCAGACCACACGCTACTGAAGCAGCAGAAGCAGCTGGTTTACATGCAAAGTCAATGGTTGATGCGCATCATGGCACATCAAAAAGACCTGCAGCGCATTTCAAACAGCAGGAGCAGCGCATATTGACGCATCTGAGCAGTTGAAGCATCGCCTCATGAGAATCTGGGCATTTGCTTCACAAGCAGCAGATGCTGGAGTTGAAAATTTTTTTACTTTTGCTGCTTTACGGGTCACAGGAACCGATCGGAGAAGCTGACCTGGGAGCTGGCAAGGAGACGGACACAGCACTGCTGATGCAGATCACTATGATCACTTCACTGAAACAGTTTTATTAATGCCTAAATGAACTTAAAATGTCGAAACCTGCCAGCAAAATATGTCGGCTTTTATTATTCTGGTGCCTGCAGTTTGGATTACGTACAAGAAAAAAACCTTCCGGGCCCAATGAACAGTAGCGGAAAAGCCCAAAGACGCGACTGAGTCAGAGGCTGCTGTCGATTCATACATCAAGTGACAGAGCACCACATGTGTACAGGGGTTTCGTGTTGTAGTCCAACAGCAAAATAATATTTGAAGGCAGGATCGTAATCGTGATGAACTGACTGCACAGATGAAGTTCTCAGGTGGACTTTCTCACTTAAAGACATGTCAAATCTATTTTTTTACCCACTTATTACAGCAAATATAGCAAAGCTGCTCTCTGCCTTTGAACACAGGAGCAGCAGAAGCATCAGACGCATCTGTATACACTTTACCACACTTTAGTGGACGCGCTTCAGGAGCATGAAGGATGCTCTTGAGGCGCATCAGACCTTAATGTGAATAAGAATCAAAAATGAAGCAGCCGGCGCTTTTTTGCTGCGACTATCGCATGCGGTCTGAACATACCATGAGGGACTGTGTTGATGCTAGTGGTTCTGTTTACATTGCCCAAGATGAATGGAAGAAAGAATAAAAATGTTCAAGTCAAGACTGAGATGGCTGATATTGAATTTAACTGCGTGTTCCTAAAGGACAATGACTGCAAACATGTCTTGGGGTGGAAAATTGTGGACTATCCTTCTTAAAACTAAACCAACAAGCAACATTTTGTCAAAAAGTAAAGGGTGTGCATCTTTACATCTGTCCCTGTATGAACTATTTTTGATGCCGTGTGGTTTAGAGGACATATACAACTAGTTTAAACTTACAAACAAGTCTGCTCCAAAATGCTGGCCATCAATGGCTAAAGTCAGAAAATCTGCTTAATTGAACGCCCAATCAGCAGCGGATCAACAGCAGCATCACAAGAACAGAGGATCTTTAAATTAACACAGAGCTGTGAAGTAAATTACCTAGATCTCCTTTATTTTTGTAAAAACATTAAGAGAGAAAAGTAAATTTGAAGTCAAACTCTGTGTGCAGAAGCCTGGGCAACAAAGTTTATTCTACAGTTAACTATTTAGGATTGTTGGTTTAAAATGTTTTTCTAGTTACTCTAGTACGTAAGTTTAATCACATTTGTCCATGATAAAAATCCTGCTTGAAATTTAAAGTCACCACCTGATCAGTTCAAATTCATGCTTAAGGGGAATCAGTTAAAACACCTTAACATCTTATTAGGAAGTTTCTGTTCCTTACGCTCTGCACCTTCCAAATGTTGTAAAGGGATCAATTATTTAGGCTCTAATGGACACCACAGTAAATCATCTTATGGTTTCCTATTGTTTTTATCACAGTACATTAGAGAGGGGATAATTAAAAGTTTATTAAGGAATGCTGCTGGAAACTTACAAAATAAAAGCATCTGGGCAGCCTTGAAGGATAAGGTTCCTTCTCAGATGTTCCCTGAAATGTGATTCTGCTTTAAACTGGCAGCAGAACATTCTGTGATCTTACCATCTCTTTCTCTTTCGCTCTCAGGACGAGCTCGGGGTCCGGTGTCGGACCAGTCCCCTCGAAGACGCAGGCGCTTCACCGGAGGCTGCCTTAGCTGTGAAAACACCCACACAGTCAAAGTACAGTCAAAAATAACTCTGCTGCCGAAGCAAAACACTAATCTACTCTGGCAGTGTCCTCTCCAAAGTGCCCCCACCTCTCTGGTAGCATGACTAAGGTTGCCCCCTTTTTCCAGTCCCTTGGATAATTTGAAGAACAACAGGCTGAGAGCCAGAAATAGAAAATAGGGGTCTTAGTGGAGGGACTATTAACTGCTTTGCAAAGGAAATGTCATCGAGTCTGAACAGGTGGTGAAAAGAAGCACAGGCTGGACAAGGAGAAGGACGTCAGACAGGAAAGGACCAGGAGCTAATGAGGTCAGAGGTGGAGGAGAAGCACAGATAAGAGGGGTGTCAGGCTTTTCCTGGGTGCTGCCCCCCCACCACTGTAAGCCTCAGCCCAGACTATGTAAGTGGGTTGAGGAACGCCGTCTGTGTCGGTCGCTGTATTTGGAAAGGAATGTGTGAGTGTGCGCACCTCGACACAGCTGAAAACTTGGCACACTGATCAAGAACATTCAGACGAACAACCCTAACCCTGACGGGCTGTCAGGGACTCAAACTGAAAAATATAATCGTATTCTAATCAACGACCAAATCATACCTAAGCACCAACAGGATGAGACTACAGCTTTCAGTGAAGAAGTGGTTAGAAGGAAAAGATTCAAAGTTAGCCATTTGTAGGATCAGTTACATGTTTAAACTGATCAAAGAGTTACACTAACCAGCAAGCAGAACATGATCATAAAAGTATATTTTCGCCTCACTGATGACAAAGCCTGTGAGAACCCTGTAAACTTAACTAAACATGCTTTAACAAACATTTTCTATCCTATTTGGATTTCATCAGGTCCATCTGATGGACAGAATATCTGTCGATAAAGGGGTGGAGGAAAGAACAAATGGATGGATGCTTTAAAAGACTTATTAGAAAATGGATTTTAGAGACTGTGTTAAAGACAGGAGCGTTGGAGAGAGGCAAAGGAAAGAGAAATAAATGGCTGCAAAAGTATCACGTGATGCATTTCTGTGATGTTTGGAGCACATCCAGTGATCTCACCTCCTCCCTCCTTTCCTCTGATGGGCCCTTAAGCTCTCTGGCCTGGTCATCTTTGGGATTGAAAAGGTAAATATAATCGGAGGAGTAGCTGACCAGCACCTCCTGACCGTCCTCGCTGTAGCAGAGAGACGTCACCCTGCAAGACTTGTTGGACAGGTGGGAAGGTACGAACCGCACACACATGCCTGTCGTTCCCCGGCCCATATAGTTACCTGAGCAACAGAGGAACACGCATTGATGATCAGTTCCCTAAAAGAATCTAAATCAAAGGTAAAACAGGTGCTCTGGCTTTATTCATTTGATATATTGTAACATACACAGAGTAGGCATTTAAAAATGTTAAAACAGTTCTGAAAGCCATCAGAGAAAAGGCATGTGGAAAGGGAAATGCTCATCTGATGTCAACATAAACACAAAGACTGCAAACGGCAGCATCGTACCCGTGGCTCTGGTTCCCAGCATGCGCCTGTCATAGATCCGCACAGAGCTGTCCGAGCAGCCCACCGCCAGATAGTACGGCACCAGAGGGGAGATGGATATGGAGGTGGCCGCTCTCCGGCAGTTAATCAGAATGTCCTGGAATCGAAGAAAATAAAACATATTGAAAAGAAAATGTTAAAGACCTGTTTGTAGGCTCTACTATGCACATCTACACAACAGTAATTACGTCTCTTTAAACTTCCCTCAATTTAAACTGAAAACTTATATCATCAATATTTACAATATGCAGAGTTGCTTCTATGCTTTAGTTCTTCTGTAACCGTGCAGAACCTGCTGCAGGCAGGGTGTCAAACCAGCTGTTGGGTTTCACAGCAGAGAGAATCAACACGTCATCTGATTCCCCGTTTTGTTTTTCTTGTAACCACTATACAGGTAAAAAATATAAAAACTGTAACAGTAAAAGGTGTTTCTCTTCTCTAATTTGATCAAACTGTAGAAGGTTTTTATCCTCATTGCTTTGAAAATGGCTCCAATTAAATAGTCTTTACTCTCTGACAACTAAAGTAGAGAAATATGCCAAATAGAGCAGATTTTTGGTAGAAATGCATATCGAAATACAGTAGAATTTTGCTGTATTACTATTGTAAGATTACCTGGATCCAAAATTTGGTAAGAATTTACATTTTAAGTACATTAACATGAACATTAATCCTCTGGTTTTCTCAATCTACCTTTGGTTCACACATTTCTGGACAAATTGGGTTTATCGTAATTCATCTTAGTGTTTTTTTAACTAATAGTATCAAAATCTCATATTTTACCCCATTTTAAGGAGCCGTATTATTAGAGAACTTGCTCATAATAAAACATAAGGATTAAATCAAAGAACAGGTAAAAAGCAAAGGTATAAATAAATTAAATAATAAACCTGCTAATTTGTCTCCAGCTTCACATTTTTTTATACTTATATTTATTTTGTTAAATGTCTTTTGAAAGAGTGGACTTACACCTTCAACTGAGCTAAAATAAAAAATCGAATAAAAAAACAACAGTTTTTTGTGTTAACAAACAGTTACAGGGTAAATCTGGAGCATTGGAACCACCTGGTAAAACTATTCAAGCAGTTTGAAGGGCACAGGACCTGATCTGAAAAATGAAACATGAGACGGCAGCAATCCAAAGTCGCCTGGACTAAAGTCAGGGAAATGGTTAGCTGAAGAGAGACAGCAGAGCTAAAAGCTAAACCTTCAATACTCTCAAGATTTTCAAAAAAATTTATTAAAGGTATAGACGGCGATCTTTTATTTCTGGGTGGATCATCAAAATAAGTGGTCGTCCCAATTGTCAATCATTCTGGTGAAATGTTTAAGTAGGGTCGTCCTACATGCTCATCCTCTAGGAGGAGTTACACGACCAACGGGGAGCAAAAAGCAGTGATCATCTGTCCAAACGGTAAGTTAACTGAGTTCACTATAAAGTCCACTATATAGTCCCCACTCTATATAGTGATTGAGGGATTTATGGTTTAGGATGGACTTTTGGGTATAGTGAGCTTGTATGAGCTATGAGAATAGCAACTTCTAAACAGAGTGTGCACGAGGAGAAATGGGCTTGTTCACGCTCTCACACATGTTTAATAGGCATTCCCCCTTCGGGAGCAGGTGCAGGGTTGTGCATGTCCATTTTTTTTTTTTTTTAAGTGAAGAGGGCGGGTCTTTTCGCAAAAATCTTCCACAATACTTTTAAAAAAACACTTTAAAAAATTAAATTGTCTAGAGAGCTGTTCTTAACTAAATTTGTTTTTGTTTACACTCGTGTAGACAAAATGACAAAATAAATCTGTCTGTTTATACCTTTAACCAGACAGGATAAATGAAAGCCACCGTCTTGCTGCTGTAACGACGTGGAGATAAATATGTCCTGTCATTTTGCTATAGATAAAATAAAGAAACCCAATAATCGGCGTACATCTTTGCAGTCTTCCTTAGTGCAGCTGGTTTTTGTGCGCAGATCAAACCACCTCACCGTGCCATCTTCCCCACACGACAGGAATGTGTAGGGATCGTTTGGTACAGTCATAATCTGAAGGGGGGAGAAAAACAGCCAGAGAGGATATATTTAGGAAAAAAAACATACAAAAGAAAATGTTTTAAAGGTGCATTAGCATCAACATTTAGCACCTCGTACGCCGTTCCATAATGGCAGGTGAACTGACACTGTCGGTTGTACTCTGCACTCTTTTCGGTGTGGGTGTAGAAGATGATGCCGTCTCCGGAGCAGGAGATGATTTCCTGATTGTTTGTGTGAGGCATGAACTTTGCACTGAAGATGTTCGCTCGGTGACCTGATCGGATGGATTTCTTAATCTGAAGATACCAAAAAAAAGAAAAAGAAAAACATAAATAAAACAGATGCTTTGAACTTAATCTACAGATGCAGTAATAACTTGCTTCCAAATGTTAAAGGTCCTCACAGTATTCATTTACAGATGAATCAAACTATTTAACTTTTATTTTAAGGATACAATGGAACCAAGATGTTTACATAAACTATATAAAAAAACATGTAGTGGCTGATATTTAATCAGAGTAAATAAAAAAAAATAGATTTTTGTAGTATTTAGTGCAGCGTTTTTTAAGGTTTATGACATGAAATCTCCTGGTTTATCTGTTAGTAAATAAAGAGGAAAAGGACTGATCTAGAATCAGATGAAGCCTCCCGCTGATGGAAAATCTCCAATCAAACCACAGGGATTGATCTTGTGCCTCAATATATCAAATAAAACCTGTAAAAGTGAGACCTATATACCTGGAAGTGAAATACATTTTATTTTAATAACCTGCCAGCTATATCTATTGTCATCATTTCATGAAGTCCTACAACTCTAAGACACAGGATGCATTTCGATCTTTAAAACTGAATCTACATTTTTTGCATTTCGTACATAATTTAATAGATAGAAGTTAGAAATGTAATGTAGAAAAGAAATGTAATTTTTAAAATACAAGAAATGCTATGATGAACTAAGTGATTTTAAATCTAGACTGATGTCCTTAAAGATAACTTCTTTAAATTTCTCAGTGATTTTAATTCTGTGTAATGTAACCTTCTACTAACACTCAGATTTTCTTCCCCTAAAAGTCTTCACAGATGCTTTACGATTAACATGTATTGTTTTGAGATTGCTATTTTTAATGCTGACTTACCTGGTATATAAAGCTTTTCATGAATAAGTAAAAAAAAAAAAGGAAAACGAACAACTAAAGAGTAAATGGTTTGAAAAATCTGGCAGGGATGGATATCTGTTTCCTGGTAGTGATTTATTTCAGGTGTTCCAGTAATGGTGGTAAAACCTCCCAGGTTATCACCTACCTTCTTATTGTAGGGGTTTGTGATGAACAGAAAGGTATCGTCTGACCCCGATAGGATATATTCACCCGTGTCGTTCCAGGATATTGTGTTAACCTGAGAGGAGATGAAGGGATAAAATGGTTTAAAGGACTGACAGAAACTTATCTGGACACCTTTAGGGGGGAAGTCTCATTGTGGCATTCTGACAGTAAGAGAAAATAATAAGATGAAATAAAATCATAACCTTTTTCTTTTTCTTTTTGCATCTAAACAAGGAGCTTTACTGCATTTTCTAACCTCTCTTATAACCAATGAACCATTTTTGCTCACATCTGTTTTTGAGAACAGATAAAAAAAAATGCAAAAAAGAATAGAAAGAATAAATCTGGCTTCTGATTTTACACTTGGATCCAACTGAAAAGGAATCACTCTGAGGTTCTATGTTCCCAGTAACAGCAGAACAAAGCATCGGCTCTTTGTTTTGTTTCCACTCTTTGGATCAATATTTCATCAGGACCTGCAGCCTCGTTCAGCTCGCCGTCGTGACAAACCAGCCATCAGTGAGATTACTCAAGAGCTGGACTGCATAACAACCCCACAGCTCTGCAGCAGAAAACCAACGCACACTTATTAGCTGATTTAATTCAATTCAGTTTATTTATATAGCGCAAGTTCACAACACATCTCAAGGCACTTTACAGTTCAACCAGATCATACAGTCAGATTGGTTCCAAGTTTTCTATCTTAGGAAAACCAGCTTATTGCATCGACTCTGACTCGAAGGCAATCCCTCACACCAAGCATGCTTGTAGCGACAGTGGAGAGGAAAAACTCCCTTTTAATTGGAAGAAACCTCCAGCAGAACAAGTGTGAGGGGCTATCTGCAGATCCTGACTGGTATCATGGTTGTTTTTTTATTAGTAGAGTTTTTTTTTTTTTTTTTTAAGACAGGTCTATATTGCCTCAAATAAGTTGTATTTGAATTCACTTATGAGAACTAAAATAACATTCCAATTTTTGGTCCCATCTTTTCATGCTTGAGTCATCACCGCTGAGCATCCCATTTTCGAGATGACACGGGAGAAAAAATAAAAACAGAATCCATCTGATCTTGTGGAGAAACTGTTTTTTTTACAGAAAAAATAGCTTATTTTAATAGCTTAATTGTTCACTTAAAATACTTTCTCTTCGAATGTTTCAATTTCTACTTCAAGTTTGTACTTTTTCACCAATCCTGAACTGATTGGGTACCAACTAATTATTTCAGCTTTATCTTTAATTACTAATGTCCCAATCACTGTTATCAGAAATCTGTCTGATATCAGCAAAACACGAGTACCTGTAATAGGATTATAATAGCCGGCATCTAAAATCTCTGATATAAGCATGTTCATTGAAGCACCCCTCTACTGTATTCCCCTCCAGTATTTCTATGCAGCAGCATTTGTATC
This sequence comes from Cyprinodon tularosa, assembly GCF_016077235.1. Taxonomy (NCBI): domain Eukaryota; kingdom Metazoa; phylum Chordata; class Actinopteri; order Cyprinodontiformes; family Cyprinodontidae; genus Cyprinodon; species Cyprinodon tularosa. Next base: position 167,200 of record NW_024038975.1, on the reverse strand, counting down.
CCACATACAAAAGCGTCTGCAAGCAGAGTAGCAGACACTGAGCTACAGGAGTAGTAGCGATGTCGGCAGTGTTGCTATCATTTTTCTTAAAGTCCAAAAAATAAATATCAGCTGAGCATGCAGAGGTTTCCTGTCTCTAAATTATTATTTTATTTGATCTTAGAACATTTTTGAAGTTCATGTAAAACATTGGTTATTAATAAATGAGTCAGTTTTTTTTCTCATTATCATTGATGTTGTCTGTTGTTTTCTGAGTAATTCCCCACAGCATGATGCTGCCACCACTTCCAGGTTTCTGATGTGTTCAGGGTGTTGCACAGTTCAAAGGGTCTGTCAGAAACAGTTATTTTTATGCATATCAGGAAGTTTAATTTGCTCTCATCTGACTGTAGAGCACATCGTTCCCACAGTGTCCTCCACTTGACTTATAGGAAACTCGAAAGAGGATCTGAAAGATGTTCTGTGGGGAGATTTCTACACCAGAGCTGTGGGAATCATGTTTACTCACAGAGCAATTGGATGATTTTTCAGAGTTTATGACAGACAAGGCAACTGGTTACAGCTTTAGAGGCTTCTAATCAGAGATGGACCAATTAATTGGCTGGCTGATATTTTTGGTCGACATTAGGTTCATGCCTTTAGGGATTCATTAAGGCATTCAGCAGCCATTCACTGAGATCACATAATCGTCTTTTGAGAATGTTTTGTTTGATTTGTGATTTTTAATATATAAATGGGGGAAAAAAGGCAACATCAGCTTTAAAAAGGTTTTACTGCATTTTATTTAGAAGAACCTTTATAAGAAAAGGAATACAGAGAAAAATGCACAACACACTTTTCAGATTTCTATTTGGACATTTGTTGTGTTGCGCTACCCTGTTGAATATCAAAAATGTGGAAATTTGAGTGATCCTATTACTTCTTAAGGACACTGTGTGTGACCTTGCATTACAAAGTTAAAAGTTGATGTATAAAAAAATAATAAAGCAGCTATTGCAGGTCATGTAAGTGTTGCTGTTGAGCTTTAGATGCACTGAAATGCAGGCTGATGGTGTGACGAGCTGTGCGACCGATCTGTCAGCCTCAGGTTTCTCAGAGGCATCAACCCACCTGACCTGCAGCCAGAGAGCTGCTCCAGTTTACATACCAACTGAAGGGAAAAACAACTTACTATGTGCTTTCCTGCAGGACAAAATAAACCGGGACACAAAAAAATAAAGTAGAAAAAAAAAAAAACAGATTCAGAAATGCAGGACACTTACACAACCATCGTGGACGTTGAGTGTCGCTTCTAGTTTGAGCCTCTGGACAAATTCTCTTCTACCTGTAGAAACGGCAAACAAGAAAGCTTTCAAAACCAGCACTGAGAGCTGGAACAGACATTTAAAATTAGTAATTCTTGTAATTCTGTAGTGTTTCCTGAATTATTCATGCTGTTTTGTTTGCAGCTGGTTTAGCAGAAATAATGCTGCTGTTTGCCTTAAAAAAACAGAAGGACAATGTGATCCGTTGTTGGTCTCTACTATAAAGGTTGAATTTATGTAGGTTTTGGATTTTATTTCTAAGGAAGGAACCACGTTTCTTAAATACATGCAGGGATGTGGTCTTTCTACTTTGAACTCTACGACTTTTCTCAAAAATATAACTGGACCTGCACAAAGGGCTTGTTAAATCTGGAGTCTGGGTGACTTGGGAGATCCTTTCAGCCCAGTCCTCAAAATCACATGTAAATTAGTACGATGTGAGAGTCAGAATTGGACCCTTCAACACAGTTTATTACACTAAAAATTGGCAAATTCTGAACACATAAATACTAACTTATTATTCATGTAAAACAGATATACACTATACAGCAACATCAGAGATGTGCCAAATGACAGCAGCATGAGTAAGATAGAAACTGTGCAAAATCAGCATGAATGTAACAACTTATTGGGGTTGTTGGGAGCAGTGGTGGTTATAAAGGCTTATAGCTGCTGGGAGGAAGGATCTGTGATAACACTCCCTGGTGCATTTATTTTGCAATTAAAAACAGTTACTGCACTGCGTTTAGCAATATACTAACGCAGTTTAATATGATCTCTTTCCTTAGCAGCTCTGCTGTTCCGTTAGTTTATGAGCAGTGTTTCTGTCAATTCACTGTAGTGACATGTATCTGTATTATCCATAAAACATGTTTTTTTTAATTACTAAATTGCAAATTCTTTTTATCAGCCATTTTTATCATTATCATATTCTAAGTGTTTATATCTTTAGAACATATATAACTTCAATTCTTACATGTGGTGATTTAAGACATAATTTACCAAGGGGGCCAGGGTGGGGTGGGTGTTTTTTCATGAGGCAAAAAGCAACAGAATGACATACAAACATAGGACAGAGCAAGGGCTCTTTTTATGGTTTATTAAATGAGCTACAGACCTGTAATTTCTCAATAATTGTTTAAGTAAAATCAAGAAGAAATATGGAATTGTTCTATGGGACAAATCATTTCTGGTCTTGTTTATCAAGGCATATCATCATAAGAAACTGTTTTAGTATTATGCTGCAAAAAACTGATCTAAAAAAGTTAAAGTTTCTTAAAATTCAGCGCAAGTGCCCTTAATTTGTGCAAGTAAATAAGACTATCTGCCAAAAAGAGGATAATTTTGAAGGATGTTGCCCCTTAAAACAGGACAATTAGATACTACGCACTTGAAAGAATCGTTTTTTTTCTTTTTTGTAAACATAAATTATCATATTTATCTGCAAATCGTCTAACCTACCGGCTTAAATCAAGGTTATATAACCCATTTCAGGGAGAAAATACCTTTTTTAAATTTTTGCAGCTTTTTTTTCCTCAGTAAACGGGCCAGCACCCGTTCTAGAGGAGCACTGGCCCCTATTGCCCCTTGTCTAGAAGCACCCATGATGCTTAATTCCCAAAATACATTACTGGCATACACCGTGAGAGTGCACAGTAAGTCAAAAACTCATTGTCAGAGTGATAACAGCCAATGCGAAAGGCAACATGCATTATTGTTGCATTTATGTTGTACATCAGAGTTTTATCAATCACACAGAAACATGAAGTATTTGACCAATCAAATGAAATAATGAAAGTATTTAATTCCAATCTGATGGATCTCTACATTAGATCCCCGCCCACTGCCTAGACTCCATGCTAAGTACTACAACAGTCAAGAGTATGACCAATGTTACCAAAGAAGAACTCATAGGCCGTTTCCAAATGTCCACCCTAACCCCTAAATCCCTCAATCACTATATAGAGAGGGGACTATATAGTGGACTTTATGGGGAACTCAGTTAACTGATCAAAGGAACAGATAATCACTATTTTTCGCTCCCAGTTTGTCACATGACTTCACCTCCCAGCACAGTGCCTGCGCCATCTTTGTTATTTGTCACCACTGTCAGGTAGCGACAACAAATCCCATAATGCTTTGCGAGGTGAGCTCTCCTTGCAAAGTATTCCGGGATATATCTGCTCAGTTTTTAGTTTTCAAGCTGCATTGTGGGAAATTTTGAGTCCACTACTTTTTCATCCATTGGATGATCAGACACTCATTTAAAATGGCGTAACCACATATAGAGCCCTATACAGACTGGGGCATTCATTCGGACACAGCCATAGTTTAAAAAATAAAAAACAGCACATCATTTTCTATTGTAAATATTTGGGTTTCAAGAGAGACGATGTCCTACAAACGCTGAAAGATATGCCAAGCACATGAAGCAACGAGAAGAGGAAAAACATCCGCTTTGCATCGTCACTTTAAGACAACCACAAAGAACTAAACAAAGGCTGTCTCCGAACGTCCGCCCTAAACCCTGGATCCCTCAATCCTTACATACAGAGCAGGGACTATATGACTTAGATAGATTTTATTTGTCATTTTGTTTAAAGAAGTGTAAAAACAAAAATAAATTTTGTTTGGAAACAGATCTCTGTTTGGTGTACAATACACTCAATTCAGTCAACTGACCTTTCGGACAGATGATCTATACTTTTCGCTCCCACTTGGTCAAGTGACTCCGCCTCCCTGCACGGTTCCTGCACCATTTTTGTTATTTGACACTACTTGTCACTACTCGATCCGCACCGGAAGCAAGATCCTTACGATCTGCTCATTTGTGCATCTGCAAGCAGATATTCATCCAGGTAGCCTTAAATAATGTAATAAGGTACTAAAAGTACTTATTTCTATCCTTAAAACCCTAAAGAATGCTACTCTACATCTTTGAACATTTTCTCAGTTAAACTGCTTTTCTGACGTCATCATCGGACATGCTCAGAGCAGTCCGCAAAATCACGATTATCTAATTGTTAGATTTTTTCTATTCTTTAGATAAGTATACCATTAGGTTAATACCATAGGAAAAAATAAAACTCATTAAGACTAGATTTATGTTTAAATCCAAAGCCGAAAATGTTAGCTCCTGGAAGTAGCATAGGATTGCATTTCTGATACCAATCAGGCACAGACGAGTGATAAAGCAGAAAGGATTTTAAGGTATTTATTTATCAGGATATCGTTATTAACCTTTAACACACCATAGTTTAGTATGCTTAATAATTTTGGGAAGAGAAAACGCAATTTAGGTCTATTTTACAAAATAAAATCGAGGGCGACCCAGATGTATATCTGGTTGCACAAATGAGCTGATGGTATGGATCGTACTTCCAGGATGGATCGGTTAGTGACAATCGGATCGGCAGATTTTGAATATTTAAGCGAAGTTTCTGGTGGAAAAACAGGCCGTACAATATAAAGCTGTACGGCTGGCTAGCTAAAAGCCTGCTGCCCAGATTTGTACAACTATGTTAAATTTTCCCTCCAGTCATTGGTACAAAAAGGGCAATTTTATTTTGTTTTAATGGGGGTTAAAAAGCATAAAGTTACTAAGAGGAGCTAAAGACCTTTTTAAACATGAACATTCTTAATCCGTTCAACTGTTGCATGAAGCTAATATATAATATAATCCTTAAATATTCACCAAACCTTCAAGATTTGAACCAACTTAGACCCCACCATTGTTTAACCTTTGCTGTTGATCTCCTTGTTTCACCTTCTGATGCACCACAGCTTGTTACCTCCCACTGTTCTTAACGCTAAATATATCTGATAGGAGGTGTGACCCACACATCCCTGCATGCATCCTCTGCCCGTGCACAAACACAGCTCTGAGTTTATCTCAGCCAGGCTAAATACAGCACTGACTAAACCACTGAGGCACCAGCTCCACCTCTTCATTCAGGCCTCTGTGGGGACAGTTTGACACAAGTCCTTAAGATGGACTGCTTTCCTGACAGCGCCCGTCTCTACGGTTTCCGCTGCTCAGGGTGATCTGCGTTGCTCATCCAACCAAAGCAGAAACAAAAAAAGGAATGAAAGTAAAAAACAGGCTTTTATTTTAAATAATTAAAAGAGCCTTAAACTGGAATTGCAATCAGAGTTAGTGTTTTTAAACTGTGAGCTTTACATATTTTAACCCTTAAAATTAGATTTATAAAGAAAAACTGTCCCTATATACAAAATATCAGTAAAGACATACTCATAAGATTAGAACAAGATTTCAAGCGATAAAACAAGCTGGATTCTTAACAAGTGACATGATGAAGCTGGTTAAAAGTCTGCTAACTGTTCAAATTTTCCATTAAATTGTTTTAGCTTGTTAAAGAGATGCCAGAGAGGAAAATGGAAAATGTCTGAGAAACCTGATATTTCCTTTCCGCAGTGATGAGAAGCAATACCCCACCCCCACCTGTTGCTGAAACACTTTGCCCTGGTCATTTAGAGATATTTGAAAATGTAAAAATGTAGTTTTGACCTTTAGAGAGCTCCACTTGACACTGAAGGTTTTAATGTTTTAAGGAACTTCTCCGTAAAGCAGATAAACATAGAAAAGAATGGCAAAAACGTTTTCCAGAAAAAAGTTAATTTACTAGAAACAATTTTTCTGAAAAATTTTGCTTAAATCTACAGGTCAAAATATCAATTTATAAAAGCAAATACATTTATTATATAATATTATTTAATCATATTATTGAAACTCAATCTCAATCTCATAGTACTTCTGCTATATTGATACTCGTTGCCTTTCTGTTATTAATAAAAGCTGCTCATATTATGAATTTTGTTTGAACATCTATGCAGAAAACCATGTAACCGTTGTATTTTATTGAGTTATAATACCAAAGGAATGCTATATTACCCCACCTTTGCATTATTTTAAATATAATTTCATCTAATCATCAAATTTTTAAGCCAGCCTCAGAAGTCAAGGGAAAATGGATAATTTTGCTAATTTCTATTTCTTTAAATGAGGTATGCCAACGCAAACTCAGATTTGTTTTCATTCATTGAAATCCGCTTCACTGGTTTTGGATGCTTGTATAGCTCTAGTATTTCTAAGAGACATTTGTTTTATCATGGAAGGACATCTTCAATTCTAATAAGATACCAGTGAGCCCCTGCATAACCCCCATATTTATATATTTCTAATCAGTGATTGAGGATGCTTTGTTTGATAAGATGCTTAAAGAGGTTTTTTTTTTTTTTCCTTCTTTTACTTCTTCATTCACAAATTGTAAGTTGTGCAGATAAATAGGGATATTTAGCAGCTTTGACCTCTGGCAAAAGCCCTATTGTAGCAAAACATCAACTACTTTTGTCCCCTTTTGGAAAATATAGCCACTGCACCTCTTCAACGTCTGCTTTTAAATCTCTTTTTAAACCTAATTTCTGTGTTTTACTTTAAACTGTTAATTGTATGCATTCTTTTTATTGCATACCATTTAAATGTTCTGATTAGATTAGATTGATAAGAGGTTTTGATTTTTTTAATGCAATGCATGTAAAGCACTTAGCAACTCTGTTTTGAAAGGTGCTAAAAAAATAAAATATGTTTTATCGTTAATGATCTGGATTTATTGCTTATGCATCAAGTAGTTAAATGATCTGTGATGATGAAACTGGATCTTCACAAAGTAATGGGATCTGCATCCTGGCACACTGACACATTGTTATGGGTTAAATCTATACTTTAGTCAGAAGTGTTCTGGAAAGCAGCTGACCTGTTTCGATTTCAATAAAGAGGCTAAACTGATGGATATTAGAAAGCACAAAACTCAATTGACAACTTCATTTGACTTGAGCAAGAGTCAAACTCCTGCGCTTCCGATTCCTCCCAAAAAAAACAAATCAACACGTCCTGTCACATATGTCAGCGTTAGCTTAGCGACTTGTTGTTCTGCTCTTACCTAAATAGTTGGTTCTGATGGAGTTAGGCTCGCCGATACCAATTAGACGTCTATTAACATCCCAAACCAGGTTCCCAGTACAGGACATTGCGACCAAGTGGGTTTGTTTTTAGCTGACAATAACATCTAAACTAAGCTAACCCTTCCTCGGACGACGTCGCCTTTTGTCGGGTTTCCATCCACTTCGGTATCCTTCTTTCGTGTCGCTGTTAGCTGCTGGCGGCCCTCAGCATCGCCGTGGAGGAGGAGGGGGGGGTCGCCCCAGTCCGAACCCTCCGTCCGTCCCTCAGAATCCACACGATCTGTGTTCCTGCTCCACTAGATCCAAACTCTGCCTCTCTAGCCTAGCCTGGTTTATTTCTTTCTGCGGATAGCGGTCAGCTGGATCGAAACAACGCGAGAGTTTGCGTGATTTCTACAAAGACTTTGGGTGCGCTCGTTTTACACGCCATAAAGAAATTTGCTGTTCGATTGTTTGTAAACACAAACTCTACCTTATATATACTAAAACACATTGAAAATGTATTTAAATAAATTGAGAATAATAATTATTAGTATATTTATTTTATGAACGACCCTAGATTATTTTTATTTTATGTCTATGCTATAAATTGTAATTACAAATGGTTGAAACTAACCTCTTTACATGCTTTTACTTTCTGAACCTGAAATACTCTGTGTGGTCTTATGAATAAAACTGATTACAGGAGAATAAATTAAGGGTTTCTATCAATTTCACCAAAGTGCAAACTGCCTCCTTCATACAAACATTTACAATAAAAAATAATGCAAATAAAATTTCTGTTTCAACCAAAAATACATTTGAAAAGAGAAACTCTGTCATTATTACAGTGCACAAAAGATTATAAAGATTATGTTTTACATGCAAAATGAAATCTTAATGCATTGTTGACTCTCAATCCCCTTAGTTTATGCAAGGGTTTATGCAAACCTTATTTCATGCAAAGATTTGTCTATCCAATGATTTATCATAGCACCTTTAAAATTACCATGACACTACTGATTTGGGTTTCTTTTTTATTCTTACTTATATTTCTGTATTTAAATATTAATCCAATTCTATACAACTCGAACTGCTGTACATTCCTTGAAAAAAAAATCATGTTAAGCAAATATAAAGTATTGCATTTATATGAAGGTTGGCCTGCATGAAAAAATGTTTATTGAGATAAAAGCTCATCTTCCTAATTGATTTATTTACAGTACAACAATGTGATGACACAATCACACTGCATGGATATTTCTCTTGTCTTACACCTTTAAGTGCAGTGAAGATAGGTCCTAAAATATTAACTGTGAGTGGTTAATACAAATTATCTAAAATTTTTCAGATTTTATTTGTGGAGGGAAAAAAAATTTAACAAACCACACATACTTTTTCCCTTCGCTTTCTGTTAGAAAATCACAAATACACTCCTAAGAAATGTTGCAATAATGTAAAGGGTATGTCTTCCCCTTTAATTAATTAAAATAAAAAAGCTATCATATTTATAATACTAAAAAATGTTTTAAGAAGCTTTGTCTCCATCCCCTCTGGTAAATTTTGAGGGAAACCTAACGATCCCGATCGTCAGCCAATCATATTAGAGCTGTCACCGTCCGCACCAATCAGGAGCCTGGATCAGCGTAAACCCGCCCATCACGCGGAAGGCACAGTCGAACGGAAAGTCACCTCGTCGTGGCGGTCAGGGGAAAGCAACTGACAGATAGCAGCAGCAGCTTCTGCCGGGGAAAGGTCGTCAGTAGGACGGTAGCATCCTCTCTGGTCTCTAAGCTGTCCCACCCTTCGTCTCAACCACATTAAGAAACGTTTAGTTCCACGTTACGGCCGCTTAACACAGATAAACGACAAGCGAACAGTTTTATAGCTAGCTAGCTTCTTAGTTTGAATAGGTCTGATCATGGCTGCGCTCAGGGCGTCCTACCACAGGATTTTGGACCGGATCGAGCACATACTGCCCGCCAAACTGAGACCCTTCTACAACCACCCGGCAGGTAAAGTCTGTCCAGTCTCTTGATGATGAGCACAAAGTGTTGCTGTTGGTCCAGCTGTGGATTGTTTATGTATACAGAGCGCATCCTACATAGAAAGCAACAGCAGCTGCTGTCTAATCTCCTCAATTTAACGCAAAATCGTAGATTTCATCTGGTAATCTTCCTCTTAGATTACTAAATCTGCTCCAACCAGATTTAATCTTTTTGGACTCCAAAGGTTTTGTTAAGAATCAGTTTCTAACCTTGAGGCTGCTTTAGGTCTGGTTTGACAACATTTAGCTCATTCAAACTATTAAGCACTTTTAGTTTGAGGAATGCTGCAAACATAAGATGTATTTTCAAATTATATTTTTTTCTTCTGTGACAAAACACTGGAGTTTTAAACCCACTTTCTATTCAAAATTTTAACTTTTTAACCATTTAGTTGGTTCAGTTTTTTTTTATAGAGATTTGATAGAAATTCGAATATTTGGACACAAAAAAAGGCTTGTCTATATGCTCAACCTCCTTTTTGCCATTTGGAAGGAATGTGAAACAAAAATATCTTAAAAAATTCTAGTTAACCACCTGTCAGAGGTGTTAGAAAAAATACTTAGCTATTCTAAAGTCTTGGGTTGAATCTTAATATGACCAAAAGATGGCATGTGAATCAAATATTTTCTAAGTAGATTTAAGGAACATTTAAAAACGACCCAAGATTGTGATTTATCAGGTTTGCATCTGTTTGTAAACACCGCAAAAATTTTTAAGTGACCTCTAAATTCAATGAAGTGATTTAAAGAAACAAACCTTTTCTCACGTCTTTATATTTTTGTGTATATAGAGTGTCGATCAATAAGGGCAGCGTAATTATAGGAACATCTGCCAACATGACACCTTTTTTTCCTCCATAGAAATACAATCTGTTTTGTCCAAAAACAAATAAATTAGTATGGTTTTAATTAGCCCACTTTAATAACCCTGAATGTGTATCTAATATTTAGTGACCTCGACACTGAGGTTGTCTTAAAGTTTACTGAAGGGGAGATTCAGGTGAGACCAATGTCACTGTGGACTCTCCGGCCTTCAGTTTATAGAGTTCTTTTATTCAAGGACATACTTTCTTAGCAGGTAGTGAGGGTGGCGACAAAAGCCACCTCCCTCCAACATCATTTGCAGTGACGGACCTCCTACTTTTAGTTTAGCTTGCAACATTTAACAGCACTAGCAGCGGCTTTCAGTCTCAGTAGGAAGACTGACTTAGTCAGAACAGAGTTGTATTTCCAAGAATCAAGAATGACAGATGGTTAAACTATGTGGTTTGATCTGTTCAGACACATTAAAGTCTGGAGGGAAAACAACTGTGAAATCAAGGAAATGCTTTTAATTATTGTCCAGTGTAACTTGCTTAACTTTTAACTTTTTGGTGCTGCTGCTGTCCTAACACATGTCCTATAACACATCATTTTTAGTCTTTTAACTAAAGTACAAAGGTTTTGCCATATTGGAAATACATTAAAAACCTCTACTTGTTAAGTCAGTAAATTTCTTTCTGATCATGTCTGTTTATAAATGGAGTGCACCTCTTTCACCGGTGAATTAGAAAACTTAAATAAAACTTAAATAAAAAATAAAGATTGATTACATTTTTCTCTTACTTTGAAGCTTTTTTTTGTTTTGTTTTTTTCTTGCAGACGATATGTTTCAAGGATGGTAAATTAAAGTTTATTTAAACAGCCTACTCCAAAGCATAAACTCCCCACGTGTTTTGCAACACAACATTCACAAAATAAAATTACTTGCTGCTGTAAATAACTCAAAGCTGATATTTGGTTAAAGTTGATTTTTTATTTTTTTTTGAGTCTATACAGAAAGAAATAGTTTAAAGTATTAATGCAAGCTTGTTGATTCATTTTCTTGGACTAACTACCAAAATTTACCACGGTTATCTATGAGTTGAAGCCTTCTTAAGTGTTTTATACTGTAATATCTCATGTGTCATTTAGAGACCAGTAATTATTCCTTCAGTGTTTCTCCTTTTTTGCTGTAAACGGCAAATAAATAGTGCTAATGTAGCTTATTTGGTCAAACTGTGCTCTATTGTTATAATTCAAAACATAATATCAACATGTAGCCCAAGTGCTAGTAGAGATAATCTAGTATTTTGATCTATAAAGTAATGTTCTTATTCTGATGTATAGATTTAAAGGTCCTGAAGGGCAATTTGTCAAACAGCTAGCAATAATAAACAAACAAAAATCACTTGGTCAATTAGAAATAACCATAATCTGTGACCTGAAACAACTGGATCAGGTTCTGTATAGTCTGTACAATAGAAGATAAGTCCAAGTTTTTGTTTTTTTTACTGGAAACTTTGACACCAGCAGCTGGTCTATGGATGTTATTTAGGCATCGCTGTCTGACCCAAACTGGAAAATAAACAATGTAGCACCTTCATAATTCCCACACCTCATGTTTTCCCTCTTACTGTGTCTCTCCAGGTCCAAAAACAGTTTTTTTCTGGGCTCCGATGTTTAAATGGGTGAGTGCACTTTCACACACATTCATCTGTACACCCGTGTACAAAAACCAAGGTTGTCCCTAAGCTTTGTTAGCTTGTAACACCTTTAAACAAAGCTGATCACCCTCTGATCACATGCTAAGCAAATAAACACTGTGTACTTCAGATCTATTACAATTTCAGGGTTCAAAGTTAAAGCTAACAGAAAACATGCTTTTATTTTTCCAACCCAGGGCCTGGTTGGGGCCGGCTTGGCTGATATGACCCGACCAGCAGAAAAGCTCAGTACATCCCAGTCTGCAGTGCTGACAGCCACAGGTGGGTTTAGTGGCTTCATAGTGGCCCCCTTTTTTTTTTATCCCTCAATTAGCTTAAGAAATGCAACAAACCATGAGGATCAAATTCCTTTTAAAAGTTCCATCATTGTTGGTTTAGCTCCAAAGATAATTTGATCAAACTGTTCTAAAGGTTACCCAGTGCATCTTTTGTAATGTGTTACTTTAAACAAATATCATATATCAGCCTTTTTGTGTGTGGGGGGTATAGACTTTGATCTGGTTTAACCCTCCTGCTGCTTCTCTCAGGGCTCATCTGGTCCAGGTATTCCCTGGTTATCATCCCAAAGAACTGGAACCTTTTCGCTGTGAACTTCTTCCTTGGAAGTGCTGGAGCATTCCAGCTCTACAGGATCTGGAGGTGTGTTTGTGTTTTTGTGAATCTGTGCAGTTGAAAGATTTATCAGTAGATTTCTCCAGCAACATTGCTCCACTTTACTCCCCTTCAGTCTGTAATCATCCCTGATGTAAAACCCATCAGCACTTTTGGGAAGGCTTTAGTAAATATTAAGACCAGCAAAGAGATTGAGGCCTCATTTTTAACTCATATAGTGGGTGGAGAAACATCTTTCACTATCAGTTATAGGGAGAAGTGTTGAAAATCATGAAATATAGACAGAGCTGTTCTGCAAGTGCATTGCAAGGGGTATATGAAAATATTTGATTTCCTAAGTAGCAAAATAAAATATGGCTCTGATCTGTTCTGCTTTGCTTTTTTGGGACCCAATGTAAAAATTATATAAGCTTTTATCAACGAATGAGTACGTTTTTCTTTTATGTTTGAGTCCATGCATGGAAACCAAGCAGAGGAACAGACTGGATGTGGAGAACAGTCTGGGATCAGCTGTTTTTTCACACTGAGCTATCGGAGCTCATCAAAGCAACTCGGGAGTTTTGATTAAAAATAAAGTAAAACTAATTAAGTCAGTCAGACTATTGTTTTTTTTTTTTTTTTTTCAATTCATCAAGTTTAAATGAGATTATAAGGGAGTTACTCAGAGGAGCTCCAGTTTTATAATAGGATTTTCTTTTTGTATTTATTCTGATTCCTTACTAACTTCTGGGCAACATATTTAGGCTGTATTTTTATTTATTTTTTTAGATGGAAAGTATAACATATCAAATAATAAATGCTCAAATTAAAGGAGAGAGAAATACTTTATTAATCCCCAGTAGAGAATAGTCACCTGCCCAAAAGCGAGGATAAAAATATATAAAATAGGATTAAAAAAAAGCACAAAATTAGATGAAAAAAATAACAATAATTTAAAAAAAACTCAGTCATCCAAGAGGCATTAAACATTAATACCTTCTGTGTGTTACCTTTTATCTCCCACACTTTTTACATTTGATCACTGTGGCTCTTTATTTAATGGAAATGTTAATTTACTGTCTGGAAAGCTGTACTAAGTGAAATTTTGTTTTGTATACACTGTGTACAAAACAAAAGAGATCACAGAGATTAGTCTCAAAATGGTCTTTATTTCAGCACCCAAAGGGGTACACAAGTCAAAAAAAGGTTGGGAAACACTGCTCTAGACCACTGAGGGTGTGCTGCATTCAATGCTCATCCACAATCTATGCATTAGAGTTTGGTGCTCTTGGATTTATCAGTTTCAGTTTCTTCCTTTTCCTTCAACATGAATAAGAGGAAATATTGTCTGGATAACTGATTACCACAGTAGTGGTTAAGTGTTTGTCTTATTAGCTGACATCTGGTTGAGTTGAAAAAAATGAAACACTGAGTACGTTTGGTGCTACTCAACTTTTTCTTTAAAGAGCCATTTTCTTTTCTGATTAGATAACAGTCCATTGCAAGCTATGAGAGAAATTTAACCATTTTCCACCTTACTGATAAGCTGAGATACATTAATTAGTGTTGCTTTAATCATAGACATTGGTGCTGCCATGTTCTGAGTCATGTGAATTTAAACGGTTGTAGGAAGCTGAATGAAAGGTTCAAGTTTTGCATCCACAAGGACAGTTCCTATTGTGGACTACAGGTGTTGCTACAGTGCTTTACTCAAGTTATTATGCATTAATAATACTTTTTTTAGATTAGATGTGCTTCTCAAAATCAATTCTTTTTTAAATGAAACTGCAATTTTTGATAAAACTGATGAGGTTCCTCACATTTTTTAAAGTTGCCCATCCCCCTAGCTCTTTAATGTTAAAAATCAGCATGTATTTTGGCTAAAATTTGACTTTTTCAGACATAATGCTGCTGTTTTTATTTGAAATAGACACATTTGCTCTAAAGCGAATTTAACATTGAGCTCTCAGAAAGCTGCAAGCAACAAGTGGGCAACATTATATTTATTAGACTTGTTTTCTTCCTTGTCTTTGCAGCTATGAGCAGGAGAAGAAGGCGAAGGCTAAAGAGGCAGCTGAGTCCTGAGGATCTTCTCACTGCCATGCTGCTGACACAAAGGGAGACTTCTACATAATCTCACCATCCCATCCTGTTTCCATAAAAATCCACACCGTAACCAGATTTTACCACTTCATGCCTGGTCACCCCGAAGGAAATATGCACCTTTTTCTAAGTTTCACATTTCCTCAGGGGGTTTAAAAAGATAACTTTGCTTTTAAGTTAACATATGCTAAACAACCGTGGTCCTCAACGCACAAGTACTACTTGTTTAACAAGTTTTATGATTGTACATTGTCTGATCGAAGGCGTTATGCTTTGTATCTTGTGCACTATTTGGGAAATTTTGCTTCATTTTTCAACTGACATCTTTCAGATGTAACAATCAGTACCTCAAGCAAATATCCCAACACACACCTGTTGGATTTATGTCGGACGTTGCCATGAATGGAAGGATTTCATCACATTTATCTTCTCGTTCACATATTTATAATTTTATTGGAGTCCAGGTGTCTGAACCTCAGCAGTCATTAAAACATTATTGATTACCATGTAAGGATTCCTTACTCTTAGTCAGTTTGAGAACAAACCTTGATTTAGTTTTCTTTTTGCAAGAAATGTTAAGAAAATATTTTAAAGCACGCAGCTCTGCGAGTCAACGAGCAAACACTGGTACAGACTGTAATCGTCTCTGTAGACTTCCTCTTAAAACCTTTGATTTGCAATTTTTTTTTTATTTGACAAACTGTATTTATGCAGTGAATCCTTAATTTAGCAATAATTGGTGTAATTTATCTGTTTAACCATATTTAAAGGATGATCGGTAATTGTAATGAAATGTGTGCTGGTAATGGCTATGTGTTAATAAATCCAACTAACAGCCCTGTTGCTTCGAAACAGTAACAGGGGATTTACACAATGGCATGTTAATTTACTCTTATGAAAATGGTTGCAAAGATAATATGGACGGTTTACCTTGGACTTTATACAAACACTCCTTTAAAAAGAGATTTTCTGATTTCTGTTCAGATTATCCAAAGTGATTTATTGTCACAACCCAAATGAGATCATGGCTTTGTAAAGCTCTAATAGAGCTGTAGAGCTTAATATCGTGCAGTCGATTTAAACAGCCTGTGGAGGGCATCCAAGGTTTGAGTTTCCAGGATGGGAAATCAGTTGTCATGCACAGCTGTTTTTTTGGAGGCAACGGGATGAACAGTCAAAATCCAGCATCCTCTGCAACCCCCCCACTCCAGAGCGCCTATGCAAAGCAAAGCCTGCAGCCTTCAAGGTTCCTCTCGTCTTTCTCCGCTCTGACTTCCTTGAAGCTCGTGGAGAATATGCGCTATATTGATTCATAGGAGAAAAACATGCGGTAATAAACGCTTAATTTGACAAAACTCACCCTCAGCATCAATCACAAGATTCTGCCCAACATTTTTTCATTGTAGGTCTTTAATAGGGATAATCATACAAAATTGATTTTGTTCTCTACTTCCAAAAAACCATGCCTGCAGTAAGTTTTAAAGTTGTGAGGGGCACTATTGAAAGTTGTGACTGGATTTGATCAAAATTAAGCCCCTGTATGAAATGAATATTTTGATCAAGATGAGCAATCTGCTTCCTGGTATATGAAGTAGCAATAGTTTGCATCCAATCATTTATTTAAACCATCTTTGGGAATATATAATTATGCTGTAATTTGTAGTTACTGATGTTACCATATTTTAATTTGAAGGGTTCTTAAGTTTTTTTTCCTGTATCAATTGCGGATCTTGACTTGAGCGGAGCAAAAAGTAGCCAGGCTCCATATTTTGATGGTAAAAGACAAAACACGTACGTGTAACAGTGTTCCTGATCAACGTGATGCATACAGGTGCTGGTCATAAAATTAGAATATCATGAAAAAGTAGATTGATTTCAGTAATTCCATTTAAAAAGTGAAACTTGTATATTATATTCATACATTACATACAAACTCATATATTTCAGATGTTTATTTTGTTTAATTTTGATGATTACAAATGACAACAAATGAAAATCTCAAATTCATCATATCAGAAAATTAGAATATTACTGAAGACCAATAAAAACAAAGGATTTATAGAAATGTTGGCCAACTGAAAAGTATGAACATGAAAAGTATGAGCATGTACAGCACTCAGTATTTAGTTGGGCCTCCTTTGGCCTGTATTACTGCAGCAATGCGGCGTGGCATGGAGTCGATCAGTCTGTGGCACTGCTCAGGTGTTATGATAGCCCAGGTTGCTCTAATAGTGGCTTTTAGCTCTTCTGAATTGTTGGGTCTGGTGTATTGCATCTTCTTCTTCACAATACCCCATAGATTTTCTATGGGGTTAAGGTCAGGAGAGTTTGCTGGCCAATTAAGAACAGGGATACCATGGTCCTTCAACCAGGTACTGGTAGCTTTGGCACTGTGTGCAGGTGCCAAGTCCTGTTGGAAAATGAAATCTGCATCTCCAAAAAGTTGGTCAGCTGCAGGAAGCATGAAGTGCTCTAAAACTTCCTGGTATGTGGCTGCGTTGACCCTGGACCTCAGAAAACACAATGGACCAACACCAGCAGATGACATGGCACCCCAAACCATCACTGACTGTGGAAACTTTACACTGGACTTCAAGCAACGTGGATGAAGTGCCTCTCTTCTTTTCCTCCAGACTCTGGGACCTTGATTTCCAAAGGAAATGCAAAATTTACTTTCATCAGAGAACATGACTTTGGACCACTCACCAGCAGTCCAGTCCTGTTTCTCTTTAGCCCAGGCAAGACGCTTCTGACGCTGTCTGTGGTTCAAGAGTGGCTTGACACAAGGAATGCGACAGCAGAAACCCATGTCTTTCATACGTCTGTGTGTGGTGGTTCTTGAAGCACTCACTCCAGCTGCAGTCCACTCTTTGTGAATCTCCCCCACATTTTTGAATGGGTTTTGTTTCACAATCCTCTCCAGGGTGCGGTTATCTCTCTTGCTTGTACACTTTTTTCGACCACATCTTTTCCTTCCCTTCGCCTCTCTATTAATGTGCTTGGACACTGAGCTCTGTGAACAGCCAGCCTCTTTAGCGATGACCTTTTGTGTCTTGCCCTCCTTGTGCAAGGTGTCGATGGTCGTCTTTTGGACAACTGTCAAGTCAGCAGTCTTCCCCATGATTGTGTAGCCTATAGAACTAGACTGAAAGACCATTTAAAGGCTTTTGCAGGTGGTTTGAGTTAATTAGCTGATTAGAGTGTGGCACCAGGGGCCAGCAATTTTGAACCTTTTCACAATATTCTAATTTTCTGATATGATGAATTTGAGATTTTCATTTGTTGTCATTTGTAATCATCAAAATTAAACAAAATAAACATCTGAAATATATGAGTTTGTATGTAATGTATGAATATAATATACAAGTTTCACTTTTTAAATGGAATTACTGAAATCAATCTACTTTTTCATGATATTCTAATTTTATGACCAGCACCTGTAAGTGCTCAACATGACGTACGTGAGCGAAGGGTGAGCAATGACAGAGGATGTGGAATCTGGGGGTTGAGGCTTTTGGGTAAGAATTGTGTACTTGGCCATCTGAACCTGTTCTTTCAGGAGGAATGGACCAAAACACCCAACAGTTTTTGGGAGAAGCTTGCTGACAATCAACACATCTGACCAGGGTTATAGTTCAACATGTGAATATTAAGGGGAATGTTAATGTAAAAGGCTTAAACAGACCATAAAGAATCAATCTCTAACTGAACTAAAGCAATTGTATTTGAAAATATCACAGATATGTTCAATGTTACTTCAAGTATTTGAAGCCTTGGATGGGGGAATATTATTGCCATGGGACTATAGACTTTATAATCTAAAATCATTCCAACATCTAGAACAATTACGGTACTTATAAAATGTACCTAATTAGCTTTTTATGTTAATGTTTAATGAAGTGATTTAAAAAAAACACTACTAAAAGTTTCCTAATCTTACATCAATTCTCATAAAAAAAAAAAATTCAAAGTCATGTGAAGTGTGACCACAACCCTTTATTCACAAGCAATAATGATGAGTCCAGGTTTAGCGTTTTCCTCCAACACGGGGAGCGCTGACCTTCATGGGCTTGGCGATCTTAGGCTTCTGTGCCGTCTTAGAAGAGGACTGCAAAAAATCAAAGCAATTAATTTACTTTGAAGCCCAAGCTGAAACGTTGACTTTAAAATCCTAACTTCAATAACTAGGCAATGATGTGTCGCCTTTAAGTTGCATCTCACCTTTGCACTTGGTGCAGCGGGCTTCTTGGCCGCCTGCTTTGCCTTCTTGGCCTCCTTGGCAGCTCTAAAAAAAAAAAAGGAAAACAGTTTTTACAGCTGCTGTTTTTTGTTTTTTTTTAAGTCATCTGTTATTGATATAAGTATTCTGATTTGATGGTATTTGAGGATCAACCTGACAGAGCAGTTGTAAAGAAGTAACTCCTGTTAAACACCAAAAAATTCTTTATTTACCAAATTATTACAGTTCCATACAATCGATAAAAATGGTTAATCTAGAATGAAGGAAACTAAACCAAATCTGGTACAAGTCTGAATAGGAATTGTTTACATTTATTTTAAGTGTTACTTTCTGTTGATTTAATTTGTGGACAATCAATACAGCTCGTCTGCGGGATGGATCAGTGTATCAACTTTGAAACAACCAATCAGGTGTACATTAGATCATCAATTGGCAACTCGATACAAAACTGAAATTCCATAAAGATCACTCTTCCAGAATATCTGAAAATAACATTTTTCACAATATGTCCATCTATAAGAGATTTAGAGCTACTTTAGTCTAAGCTTTACTCCAATAGCTGAAAAAATTCTGTTTTTTCAAGTAGGAGCAAAAGGATTTTATAAAATTATAAGTTTATTACATAATTTTTCAAAATGTGTCATGGCGTAAGCTTAATTTGTTGTTTTTATTATTTTATTTTTTTTTACACTTCATGACAGTCTGCAAACAACCACCAAAGATCTTCGAAATTTTAGCAGGAATAAAATTCCTAAATTAACACAGGACTTCCAGCTGTTCTTACCTGATGGCCTGCTCCCTCTGGGCCTTTCGCACCTCGGGTTTCTGGTTCCTCTTGGCCAGAATCTCAGCCAAGGAGGCCCCAGTGATGGCCCTCTGGAATTTCACTGCGCGACGGGTACGTTTCTTTGACACCTCTTCCTGTGAAGGCAGGTAGGACATTTGTTCATATCCAGCAGATTTGAATCTTCAAAGGTAATTTTGAAGACAAAACCAGATTGACATTTGGATTTAGGCCAAGTACACTATAAAGATTTTTCTCCTTGTAAATACTGCAATACCAGTTTTAATAAATCCACTAACCCATGTGAGACATGGAATAAAGCAGCCAGTATATTACATTCAATACAGTCCTTAGGGATATAGTGTACAATGTTGTGACAAGGACATACAAAGCTGAGTCTACTAATTATTTAAACTTTCAGACAATTATTTAGTCCAATAGAATATGTCAATTTTTAGAATAACCCAAACTGCCTAGTTTGACTATTGTAGTTCCAGTTCAGAGAGAATACAATGATATAAAGCTTACAACTCTCAGGAGAAAGGGTTATTATCAGGCTTTGACAATCTAGAGCAAACATTCTTAAGTTTAGGGTGCAGGAGGATGAGATTCCAAATTATAGAGGACCAATATAAACAGTAAATTCAATGTCTGCTGTCAAGTCTTCTCCATTTAATTTGACAGAAGACAAAGTGCACCAGCACTGTGTTTATCTCGAAGAAAGGAGGCATAGGAGACACACCAAACATCTGCTGTAGATGTATTTAAGCTGAGTGATGATTAAACATCCCCAGGTGCTGGTGTGGTTTGAAGGAGCACCTCACAGAAGTAAACAGTACTTGGACACAATAAGGTGACACTTAACCAAACTGAAACGCTGAAGAAAAAAAAAAAAAGTCCCCGGGCACACCAATATTTAAGGCCGAAAAACTGTCATTTTAACAGGCATAATTCAATGGTTCCCTCTTGATATTCTGACAATAAAAAAGCAAATCTATCTAGGTTAATGCTACACACGTGTTGTACAACAAGAATTTTGTCTTATCGCTTACATGCATAACATTTAAATAAAATAAATATAATGGAGAAAATCCACTCTGTTAAAAAAAGACTCATTTTGAGGTAAAGTGGAATTACTATAATTGGGTAAAGAGTGTTTTTGTTGGAGAGTTTGGAGGCTGGTCAATGATTAGATATCTGTGAAGACATCAAAGACCAGTACTATGATCCCCAGTTGCTCTATGGCTGCAGGTGGAGAGTGAGCTCTGTTGCCAAGACTGCAAAACACAGCCCAACAACACAGCATAGCACAGACCAACACCGTGCACCCCAATCACCTGCAGCCAAAGGTACAATTACAATGGAATTATGATGCAAATTAAAACTAGTGGTTTATGCCACTAAAAATGTCAAGTTCTGCGTTTTCTTCCTAGTGGTAAAGCTTTACTAAATATTAAACATCTCTTACAGTCTAAAGAAATGTCTGTCTGCAAATATAGCCCCCCAAAAAAATAAACATCTTCAGTCCTCAGGTTACCCTTTTAGCTAAATGGGTGCACTCTTTAGATTAGGTTGGTCTGTTAGATTGTCCAGCATTCGATGCAGATCCAGCAGATTCCAAAACAGCTTCTTCCCCACAGCCATCAGACAGCTGAATATGAAAAAACTCAATCATGTCACAGACTCTGCATCAAACTGACCATATTAAAGCGTTTTTTTTCACTTTCACAATATTTACATCTGATCACTGCTGCACTTTGAGAAATGCTATTTTCCAGTCATGCGAGAATCTTTCGATCGGCCCGACTTTCAGTCTGATCGTGAGCCGTGTAGTGTACAGCGGGTTACGAGCGGCGATGAGCTTCTCACGACCACCTCCTGATCAGGAATCGTGAGGTCGGGAGAATATCAAACATGTTTGATTTTCCTCCTCGACAGTCGTGGGCAAATCGCTCAGGGGGAATGCGCAAACAAGGATTGTTCTTTTTATTCCTCCTCTCAGATGTAAACACAACAGCATGGCAGGGATGCAATTAATGAAATGCAGCTCCGTCTGCAAAATTGATGGACCGCAGCAGCCACGCCTGCTCAGCCACATCCTTTTTCCAAATACGTTGTCGCCCTTTCTAGGACCCTCAGCATAAAATTGCACAAATTGACAAGGCAGCGCGGTTCACTATATGGAGCCTAATATCCCCCTTCTATTTGTTTGGCTTCAGGATAGAGAGCTACAGAGCAGCTCAATCTCACTGCGGAGCCGAGTCCAACGTCTTTTTTTAGTCGCAGTTTGAGCAGGTAGAT
The DNA here is from genome assembly GCF_016077235.1 of Cyprinodon tularosa. Taxonomy (NCBI): domain Eukaryota; kingdom Metazoa; phylum Chordata; class Actinopteri; order Cyprinodontiformes; family Cyprinodontidae; genus Cyprinodon; species Cyprinodon tularosa. The sequence goes on along the minus strand of NW_024038975.1, from coordinate 145,344 downwards.
TGCATGAGAGCGTAGGACCGAACATCAATCGTGAGCTGCTGCTCACACTGTACAACTTAAGCCCTGCGTTTAGTCATACAGTGTGAGCAACAGGTGCGTGCAACGATTGAAAAAGAAAAAAAATAATAATAATCAAAGTGTAGGCCGGGCTTTAAGTTGTCTTTTACTGAAAGTATCAAAACAGCAGACAAAACAAATTTCTTCTAATCTTTGATGGTATTATTTTAAAAAGCTTTAGGCATCAAAGAGGATGCATTATCTGAATTTTGTGCAGAATGAACGCAAATCTGTCTAGAGTTCCTTGCATCATCTTCTAAATGTAAATTATAGCGGGGAAAAAAGGTGTAGCAGATTAAGTTATGATCCCTAGGATGATTTTTAGCTAGTTATATAGATTTGCTGCCCTCATTGTATGACTTTATGAACATCAAATCAAACCCTCCAAACATCTTCCTAACATCCAACTGTATTCACACCCTCAAACCATCATACTTACAGACTGGCCTTTCTTGTGCTTGCGTCTGTACAAGACAGTCCAGTTGATCTGTCTGGGGTTCCTCTTGGATAGAAACGCAGACTCACACTTGGCGTTCAAAAACTGGAACACCTAACAAAACAATTGGCATGAATTAAAGTTTGTTTAGCACTGAAAGCTAGTTCCAATCCTTTTAACACGTTGACATTGTGGCACCAATCAACAGACAGGATGTACATATTCTCACAAATGGCAATTTTTGAAATTACATTCAACTGCTATACCCACTAATGTAGATATATTGCCAATAGGCTGTCATCAAAAAGCTATCAGATGACATCTATGCAACACGATTAGGGAAAAAAAGCTGAAGTCAAACGACGCTGTAAGCTAGCGTTAGCATATTAAACGGCTTTCAATTGGATCGAGGGGCCTATAACAGAGACAGAGTTTTAACATTTATACAACGTTTTTCTTAATGTTAAGCTGTCAAAGAACACTCAGCCCCAAAAAATAAATCAATTTAGAAGACAAGGCCATAAAACAATGTGAAGATGATTACCTTTCCGTCTATCCTGGCGTATCGGCGGCCATGGCCGGGGTATATTTTATACCCACTAAAACTGCACAACTCGACCCTGAAACCCACAAATAAAACACATCACGGAAAAGGTGGTGAACATGGATCAAGAATATGTTTCTATAACCTTTATAATGTTAACGAAAAAGTTACGATTGATTTAGATTGTGTTCTATGCACTCACTTCATGATGGATTCGAGAGGGCTCAAAACCGGAAAGGAAGATACCGGAAGCGGAAACTCATATAAAGGATATTTATTTGATATTTTAAATATATATAATCAATCTTATTTTAGTTTGCGTAGTTTATTTTTTTCCTAATGTTATATGATAAGACAATATTTTCCAATTTTTTTTGTCTAATTCATACATGTCTAGTTCATATAACATAACATTACTGACCGTTTGCTAGCGAGCGATAACATTTTGTGATTAAAAAAAAGGAATAAATATAGATATTCATATTCATTTTTATAGAAATTGAAATAATTTTCATATAATATGATATAATATTTTAAATGTTTTTTTTTTTTCTTTTTTTATCAAACTTTGGTTGGCGCGTTCAACGGCGGGCTCTGTAGTCCAATCAAAGCTGAAACATCAGCCCAATAAAGGAATAGAAAGACTCGTCGAACTACAATTCCCATAAAGCCGTTCGCGCTACAGTTTGACAACCAAAAGATGCTTGTCTACACCTTAGCCTTTAGCTAAAGCTTAGTGTTGTCCTGAGCCGATGGGATGGGGGTATCTGACTTACAGTGTGATACAAATGCTGGTAAGAGGATAATTTATTGTTTTGTTGATACGGAAACGGATAAATTGTCATGTTTAGCAGAATCCCTTGTGTTTAGCTCATTACTTGACATCCGTTAGCATCCCAACATTATCAGAACATAGAAATACTCCAAGTCAGTCATTCTGAATCTGAATAAAAATATTAGTATATTTTGTATAGTTATTTTCTTGTATGTGTTTTCAGGTTGTGAGTAAATGTTTGCTATAATAGTATCTATTCTCTGTCCTTGTTTTGTCCTCTTACTGATATTGTATGGACTCTTTAACACAGATAAGCATGAACACTCAATTTATGCTTGCTATAGTTTTTCTCAATGACTTTAGTCTGATGTATTCACAAAAAGTGTTATTTTTAATGGGTTTTTTCTGACTGGTGTCCTCATCCTTTATTCTCTAGGAGCCGTGGTTGATCTTTCAGCTCGCAGTATGCAGAAACTGGATCCCAGTTTTACATGCTCTGAGGAAACCCACACTCTCATCCTGGATCGAAACAACATCATGAAGCTGGACCACCTGGAACGAAGCCCAAGCCTTCAGCAGGTACTAACCAACACGTCTCCCATTGTGTATGAAAAATGATTGGACTATTTTCCAGATAATTCTTCATTCCAGGTTCTAAATATCTAGCCAAAATTGGCTTTAATAAATACACACATCTTTAGGTATTCTTAAGATCGGGGAAATAAAATGCTCAGGAATTTTTAATCCAAAACCTGCTCTTAAGTTTATTCATTTTTGCTTTGATCCCTGGTTTGACAGCTAATTGAAACCTTATTTTTTCCCAATCAGCTTTCTGTGGCAAATAACCGATTGGTTAGAATGATGGGTGTGTCCCAGCTCAGAGAGCTGAGAGTCCTCAATCTACCCAATAACAGTATTGGTTATATTGAAGGCCTGCGAGATCTACCACATCTAACATGGCTCAACCTGTCAGGGAACAACATTAAGGTAAGGGAATGTTTGTTTGGACATTAATAATGTTATTAAAATTAATCTGATGTAGACTGATAAATCTTTAACAGACTCCATCATCTGTTGCAGGTTATTGAGCAACTGAACAGTTGTGTGTCTCTGCAGCACTTGGATCTGTCTGATAATAACATATCTACCATAGGAGATTTGACTAAACTGGTAGCATTAAAGGTTTGCCTTAACTTACCTTCACTGACAAAAAAAGATAACATTTTGTTGTTGTTTTTTATTTATATATATATATATATATATATATATATATATATATATATATATAAATGTTACCCATTTTTTCGGTCCCCCCTTGCAGACGTTGTTGCTCCATGGAAACAGTATCACAACACTCAGAGCTGTTCCTGCTCACCTTCCTGCCCATCTGTCCATTCTTTCCCTGGCAGAAAATGAAATAAGGGATCTTAATGAAGTAATGATGTGTTTATTTTTTAACCTTTATTATTGATCCAAACTCATATGCAGCATATAAATACTGTAATGAGTTTTGTTCTTTAGGTTTCATATCTGGCCCCTCTTCACGAGCTGGAGCAGCTGTCCATCATGTGCAACCCTTGTGTCATGGCTACTCCCTCATTGCCGAGTTTTGATTACCGACCATACATCATGAGCTGGTGCCTGAACCTAAAGGTCCTCGATGGCTATGTAGTGACACAAAAAGAAGGGTGAGCCACTTTTCTGCACGGCTAGAGTTTGGTATAAGAATCAATAGATTTGAATCTGATTTGTTTTGTTTCTATATCTGTTGATTAAATAAATAGCCTCAAAGCAGAGTGGCTCTACAGCCAGGGGAAAGGTCGGTCTTATCGACCCGGGCAGCATGTTCAGCTGGTTCAGTACTTGGCCACTGTTTGTCCTCTGACGGCATCGCCTGCCTTGGAGACGGCAGAAGATGCTAAACTGGAGAAGATCCTTAGTAAACAAAGGTATCGGTGGGAATCTGTTATCTAATGAATTGTTAAATAGAAATGGTTTAAATATTTGATGCTAATTTGTTGGTTGTTTAACACTTTTTTTCTTTTTTTTTATTACTGAGATTTTATGTGCCAAACTATAAGAAAGTGCACAAGTGAACATTTTTACATCCGGACAATAACATCGCATTTAGTTGTAGACATTGAGTATAAAGATGTTCTGGGGATATTAATACTTTTGCAAAGCAGCAATGCATTATTCCAGCTAATGTTATGTTTATTGAAAAAGTAGGCAGATTATTTACGTTTCTACTTCTTCCTTTCACTTGTCACCTTCACAGGTTTTAAGTTTTTTTTTGTTTTTGTTTTTTTATTATAATTATTTACTTATTGGCTCCTTTTCTGTCAGATTCCACCAGCGGCAGCTGTTGGAGGAGACTCGCGGAGGCTGCCCCAGTCCTCCTCGTCCGACTCGGCTAGATGTTGAAAGCCTCACTCCTGGAGGCCAAGAGGTGAAAAAAATCCCCACACCTGTACCGGCTACTCCTCCGTCTGTCCAGGATAAAGGTGAGAATGCAGCTTTAGCAATTGTTTATTATGAAGTGATTATTATGCTTCGTCTTCGTTTTTCATATTTTTCTTACTTTGTGGCATGTCTGCTTTTCTACAGAGCCAGTGGTGCAGTTTAACACCTGGGTGAGCTGTGATGCCTCTCATGTGTCGCTGCCAGTGGTTCGCAGCCCTAGGATTACAGGAGAGCAGGTTTATTTAGAAGACTTGCAGACCGATGAGGACAAAATCAACAGCAGCTTGCTCTCCTCTGAATCCACCTTCCTTCCCCTCGCGTCCGACCTGGAGCCACAAACGACCCACACCGACAGTGAAGACGAGACCGAGACATTTGAGCCTGATTCTCTGGCTCCAAAGCGACCCTCACAGTCTAGAAATCACAACCCAGAAAAGACTAATGCATCTCCTCTGACGGATAAGCACCAGAAGAAAACTCAAGCAGAGAATGTTTTAATTGGCGCAGCAGTTGCATCACCGGCAGTAGTTGCCATGCAAGAAAATAATTCAGAGATGCTCTTTGACTTTGGTAACGCAGAAAGCAGCGACGCTGCAAAGCAGGGAGAAGCTACCGCGCCTGTCTGTAAATTAAATCTGCTGGAAGCGGAAAAGGCGGCCATTAAAATACAGTCTTGGTGGAGGGGACACTACACGCGATGTTTCCATCCAGCAGCCAGAGAGGTGCGCGGTGAAATCCGCCTGAGGAGAATGCAAGAACACATCGTCTTCCTGTCTGACCAGTTGGAGACGTGAGTGACTAAACAATTGTGCTTACTTAGCTTTTGGTAGGAAGAAAGGAACAATCTGTGCTTCAGATTTATTTTACTTCTTGTTGATTTTAAATACGTCCAAGAAACAATATGCAGAGTTTAATGAGGTTTTTTCTGCAGGATGCAGAAGCAGTATGAGGAGGAGAGGCTTCAAAGGCTCGTTCAGGAAGAGGCTGTGAAGTTTCTGTGGACGGAGGTAAACTAAATCTGTTTACAAAATCTGTTATAGATATTATGCTTTTGATGTAAAATAGACTACAAACCCCCTTTTCTACAGCTCCTCCAAAGGTATCAATCTCTTGGCTTTTTATTAAATATTTTTTTTTTAGCCTCACATGCCAGTTTAGATTGCTGATACTCTGTGGGCTGTAGAAGGTCAGGGATATTGTCTATTACCTAATTCTGCATAAAACTATCGCAACTTTATTCCGACTGCTTCTTTTGTGCCCCTTAGTCTTCCATACATATTTAGACGTCAATTATCAGATTTTTTTGTTTTTCGTAAAAACTATGTATCCCCTTTTTCTGCTTCATAATTATGTCAATTTTTTGGTGATTTATTATATATATACTATGTTGGAGTTTGAGGTTATAAAGTTTGAAAGAAATGTTTAAGGGTGTGAATACTTTAAGCAGGCATCGTAAATGTATCCTGTTTGGGAAGCCAATTTATATTTTATTATAAGAACCTCTTACGGATGGCCTAATGTTTTGAGCTGTTTGCTATCTGTGATGTCATTTTTCTCAGCTGTGCATCCTGATGTTTTTCTTTTTTCCTCGCCCCATGTTTTTCATTTAGCTCCAATCCATGCAGCAGTGGAAACAGACTGTGGAGATCAAGCTTGCAGGCATTTCACAACAGGATCCCCCGGCTCCCATTTATTCTCCCGCAGCCCCACCCGTCGCCTCAATTCCCACAATCCCTCCCATCACCGACGTCTCCTTCCCAGACTCTGGATTCCAGTCAACCAATGAGCAGCAGGCCACACAGGAGGACAGCTTTCTGAGCAGTGGTACAGCGGACTCTCTGAAGACGGTTCGAGCTCTGAGCCCCGTACGGAGCGGCGTCGCCGGCACGAGCGATGGCGTGGACAGTGCAGACTGCAGCCTGTTGGAAGAATACCTGTCGTCTGTACAGCAGAGGGAGGAGGAGGCTGACGAAGTGAACAGTGATAAAACTGAAACGCCTCAGCCCTCTCCAAGCAGGACACCGTCAACCAAAGTTTCTCCCACACAGAAGGCGGCATAAACCACTCCAGACTCTGTCTGATCCTTTAATCATATGAGATTTGTCAAGAGTGGGTGGTAATGAGCATTCTGTGTGGGATTCAGAAATTTCAGTTATTTTAATAATACCTTATTGAGGTCTGAAAGCTGCATTCTCAAACTCACCCTTAACAATGAGAAGTGGCTTGAAACACTACTTTTAACTGAATGTAATGTTTTATACCAGCTTTTCTTTTTCCTGCATATGTATGACTAAACCACAAAACTGTCAAATTTCAGCTGTTACGACGATAATATGATTAGAGGTTTGCAGTTTCACAATGCACCTGTTCTTGTAGCTTTATAGTCTAACCAATCTGCTACAAACATGGATTCTGTCAACTGTTAGTCTTGATCAGCTTTATCTGATATTAAAAACAAACCTGCTGTTGTTTTCATCTTCAAAAATGTCAAATATCTAAAAATAGATTTGAAATGTTAATGTTATAAATAGAAGGAGCACAGAAGATCAATGCACATCACCTGGACTTGAAATGCATAATTCTTGGATTGGGATTTCTTTGTATTTGTGCTTGGAGCCCTAATTTATATGCGTAAAATGTACCAACAAACAGCAGCTTTTCTGGATGATTGTGCTTCATCACGATTTTCTCCCCTTTGTTTTACCTGAAAGAGATTGTTCCAGAGCGAAAGTAGGGCGTTTTCAAACTACCTGAAGGTTTTGGTAACATCCATAGGTCCATTTCTGCTGCTTGTGTCTTTACCATAGTCACTTTTTATACATCATTAATGTAAATCTTTCAATAAATACATTTCCACATATACTTTAAAGAAGCTGCCAGGTCAGTGAGATATAGGAAAAAAATATCTCAATTCAGTTTATTTATATAGCGCCAATTCAGAACACGTCCTCTCAAGGCACTTTAAAGTTCATCAGATCATCCAGTCAAATTGATTCAAAGTTTTCTATCTAAGGAAAACCAGTTGATTGCATCGACTCTGACTCGAATGCGATCCCTCACACTAAGCATGCTTGTAGCGACAGTGGAGAGGAAAAACTCCCTCTTAACAGGAAGAAACCTCCAGCAGAACCTGGTCTCCCAGAATTAATTTGTATTAATTAAATGTGAAGTAAAGAACTCAAGGGTCACTTGAAATAAAAAATACACCTAATTTATTTATTGACTTGTTAGTTAACAAAAAAGGTAATATTGATGAAAGGAGCTTTTAGATGTTTTATTGAGGGGAATTATGTTTAAGGACAAAATCCCAGTCAGGCATAAATAGATAAAACACACAGTGGCAAAGTTGACCTTCTCCACATACTGTCATGAAGACCACAATCATTAATATATATTAATTGGAATCTCATTGGAAATACAAACACAAAGTGGTAAGCTATTGTGAGGTGAAAAAAATGATATGATTTGTTTTTAAACCTGGAAAGGGCATTGTGCAAAAGTCAATACTTTTTTTTTTTTTACCTTTTTGCTGTAATTAAAGCAGCAGGACCTGTGTCTTTATTAGCTTTGCATAATTTCTCCACCAGAGGGCGCAGTTGAACTCACTTCAACAGCCATTTTCAGCACGGTTTTCTCTCATCACATCATCTGAGGCCCCATTGGAGGAATCTTGAGGGGGGGGACGCTGCCTCCAATCCTCGGAAAGCTTTTCCTCCAGTCTCCTTGGCTCAGCTTTGTCATTTTCTCACGGTCCGACACCATGAAATCATGTAAGTAAGCCAACGTGACACATCTATCCCCCTTCTCACACAATAACGCTTTTTTGTTTGCTCTTTTAATTCAGGCATGTGATTTGCACATTACTATGTGTAAAATAATGTTTGTCTGCTCAGGTTTTTGGCTGCCGTCAATGTAATAGAAGCAGGTTAAGGTTGAATATTTAGCGCTTCGGATGTGAAAATGACCGTTAGCTTGTTTACCGTAAATGTAAACTGCGCTATTAGAGATGATATCAGCGGCCTTCATATGTCTTGTGGGTTTTTTCTAAAAAACATGATTTTTATTATTGCTTTGCTGATGGTTAAGGTTATTATCAAATATATAAATACCAAATTCTGTCAGCCTGCGACAACAGAAGAGCAATGAGACCCTCCTCATGGGGAAGAGCCTGTAATCCTCCGCAGCTTTTTCCTTTGCGCCTCTATCCAGGCTGTACGGTAGGAGAAAAGGGCCCCTGGGTGCAAAAACGGCCAATTCTGGGGCCCTTCTCAATGAAGTATCTGTCATTCATAAAAAAATAAAAAAAATTACAGTACATAAATGGTTAGGTTTGTACAATATTAGATATTAGGTCAAAATGGACTCCGTTTTCAACACTTCAGATATATATTTTAGTCTCATTTAACTGTGCTGTCACTCTTTCTATTTTTGTTGGTTATTATGCTGTATTTATACATTTTTAAATATTTGTTTTGTGTTTTAGTTATTTAGATAAATTTTTTGGTAAATAGTTTTATATAATGCTTAATAAGAAAATATTGTGTGATTTTCTATGTTAGCCCATCTCTGAGATCCTCAATAATGCTAAAATTTACACACCAACCGAGGAGTGGGAAATTAGCAAAATATTGAACTCCAGTACAAGTAGAAATAATAGAATCTATAGCGATCCAGAAAATTGCTCTGGATTGTGAGCTCATTTTTGTTGTTGTTGTTGTTCTGATGAAAGAAAACAGGTCAGATTAGTGAGGTGAACGATTTTTCTAAGCTTCTCCAGGACTGTTAACGTTTCCCTGTGACGATGCCAATAAAACCCATTGTTCACTCTGTTTTGTAACAGTTTTCTTTTTTTAGAGTAAACAGTTTGATCCCCAAGGTCTCTGAAACGAAGCGCTGTGTGATTTTCATGTGACTGGCCAATGTGCCATTAAAGCCTGAACTGAGACATAAGCAGAAATGAGAGCAGAGCAACCTAAACAGCTCCTATCCTATAATAAAACAGTACTGCATTTTAACTTTTGGACAGTGGATTGTAAAGCTTTCATTTATTTATTTCATGAAATGATCCTATTATACTTTTTATCATCTAATTATAGTTTTAATACTTATACTTAAAATTCTGTTTGTTGAACAGTTGGGTTGTTTTCTAGTTTTCCCCCCATTTTGAAAAGTTATTTGCAAAAATAATATTTTTGTCATGTTGCACCGTATAGTTCAGGGCTCCACAAACCTTATATAAGCTAGAGACAATATGGAATTCATTTTAAGCTAATAACTTGTTTAGAGCTGCAAAACATCGCATGACCTTTTTAACAATAAGAAAAAGATAACTTTTATATTAATTAAACATCAACCAGAGGAGATTTGTCATTTATAAACAAGCATTGTATCATTTCAGCGTTTGTTTTTTAAAATGAAGAAAAATAAACTTGAGGAAAAAGAATAAACACATTTTTCAGTGATTTCCTAATATTTTGAGAAGATTAAGCTTGAAAACCAACATAATTGCCCCTTAAAAAGAAATATATATATTTGTGTTATACATTTTTTATTTATGATAATTAGTTTAATTTATTTTGTAAATAAAAAAATGAAAAAAGATTTTTGACTTCAACTCTAATAAAACTCAATTAGAGCTGCTAACATTGCATGACCTTTTTAAAAAGAAAAAAAACTATGACATATGTAACACAATAGATTGCTGATATTTTTGGAAGATTATGTTTAAAAAACATTTTCCCACTTCAAAAAAAAGCTATATAGAAAGCTATATAATATTTCTTTCTAAATATTTTTATATATATATATATATATATATATATATATATATATATATATATATATATATATATATATATATATATATATATATATATATATATATATACTGTATATATTTGTATTTTGAAAATTAGTGCAATTAGAAAATTGAGAAAGTCATGAATTTTGTTTAGTCTAGTTTTGTGCACATTTTTGCTGGCTCCTTATTATTTTTAACCAAAGTGATGAACAGCCATTGTTGAGTGTCTAAGGAGCTTACTGCTCTGGAACCACATGTTGCAGGTCACTGATTATAGAAAATGTGACCAAATTAAAGAGTGAATAAATGTATTAATCCAATCTTTAGTGCGCTTAACCCAGAAAGAATAAGCTCTCAGATTTATGTTTCCACAAACTGGACAAATAATGATTCTGTTCTGTCTCCGTCTCGTTTACAGAGCTCAGGATTAAATCTTGCCATTGCTGTGGTGAAATACAGGAGAAAAACAGGGCCTGATCATGAGAGACAAAAGGAAGACGCCATGTGCCGAAATCTGTCGAAATATGCTCTGCTTTTCCTCTTACTTTCACTGTCGGGGGTCATCTTCCTGTTGTGCAACATCCACAATATCGAGGTGAGAAAAGAAGTGAAGAAATTATTTTTTTCTCAATTCAGCCTCCATGTGATGCATGTAACTTATCTAAAGAGGGATTTTTATTCTTTAAGTTTTAATTGTAGGTCTTGTTAAACACTAAAATTAGCTGTTTGCCACACTTGATGTCTTTGGAATTTTTGTATATGTAGAAAACGTCCTAAATAGGTAACATTAACAAGTAAAGAGCATAAATATAGAAGGAAAAAGAGGAACAAGTTGATCTAATTAAAACTGCGTACTTGGGAACATTTTTAAAAAAGAGATCCCTTTCTTTTAAACAGTTCACAACTTAAGCTGCAGGACCCCCAGGTCTTTTGCTAAAAAGTTTTGTGGGGGAAAAAAAGCTAAAATGTATAATAGAAAAGAAAAGCACACTGCGTTCTAAATATAACATTTAGCTTGTTCCAGTTGTCACTGTGAAAACCAGCCCCTGAAGCCTAACCATATGTAGTTAGATATATTTCACTTCCTGTATGATTTTGCAGTTGAGGTTTTGCTGCATGTGCATGCCTTCACCCATACGAGACAACAAAAAGGGAATAAATTTTACGCGTTAAAAAAATTTACATTTTCACGCAAGTTAAACAAAAAAAAAGCTCTTCGAAGAAGTTGAAAACTCAGAGATGTGGGAAGCTGTTAATAAAAAAAATGTAATGCTTACCACATGTCGAGACATGGGATCATTTAGGGTGTGTGCAGATGCAGAAAGGCTGAACGCTCAACAAAGCACATGTTTTACTCTTAAGCTTTCTGTCTGGCTGCATTGTGACTTGCAGGATTTTAAATGTTTGCAGATGTTACCTGAGAGTTAGATCATCCACGACTGAGGCTTTAGACCTTATTTGCTGTCATGAAGCTCAGCGTTTGCGTCAGAATAAGAGATCAGTTTGTCATGCTGGTCACACTCAGTTGTTTAGGTAATTATCCCCTCATTGCAAATATGTAAGCCCTCCCAGCCCCATTTTAAGAGATTAATTTAGTAAAAAGAAAGTAAGAATCTCCCCGTTTAGTAATAAGGGCAGCTTGAGTTACCTCCACATCTTTTAGCCATCACCATACAGGGAGATATGTAGCCCAATAAATAATTTAAACATTAACAAGAAAATGTTTTTAGTTTTTTTTATCAAATTCATTTAAAGGTATAGTGGAGGATGTTCTTTTTCTGGGTGGATCATCAAAATAATTGGTCCTCCTAATTGTTAATCATCCTAGTGATATGTTTCCATAAGGTCGCCCTACGTGCTCGTCACCATTATCACTTACGCTGGTGAGTCTGACATAGTGGAAAAATTGCAAATCTTTTTTTGGAAAGTAAGCTTGTAAGAGTGATGCAAACAGCAACTTTAAAACAGAGAGTGCATGAGGAAAAATGGACTCCTGCACACTCTCGCACGTGTTTATTAGGCGTTTCCTCTTGGGAGCGGGTACAGGGTTGTGCATGTGCATTTTTTTGTAAAAGTGGTGAAGAGGGGGTCTTTCCAAAAATTTGCAAAAATCCTCCACTATACCTTTAATGTATCTTAGATTACAAGAAAGTTACATTTCAAAACGTATACGTATTTCTGTGCAGGGTACAAAATAAGCCGATGGATTTCCACTTTAAATTACCCTACACTCGGACAGGCTATGTTCTACAGACCCAACTCAATGCAATAGTCAGACAATGGCGTTTTCGTCTGCCAAAAAAAGGATTAATGCAGACAGTTTTCTTTTGAACGATGAAATCACCCTTTAAAATGACTTCATTTCTTTCCTGTAGGTTTTATTTAAAACACTAAAGCATAATGGTCCCCTTGCATTATGTTAAATCCAAAATAAAGACCATTCACCTTAATAAAAAATGACGAAAGTGTTGAAAAACTCCTTAATTACTGCATATCATAAAAACTTTACGTCTTCACTGTCCAAATGTAAAAAAAGACAAAAAGGAAAAAAGGCTTCAAAAGGTCAAACAATTATTGCCCAATATTTAACCCAATTCAAATGGAGACAAAAATATTATGTTCAAATTTTTCTGCCATACAAGGAAAAAACAATAATTACAGGGGTCTCAGTGTGATATGAGTATTCATGTGAAGTAAAGACAGTCAGTATTTTTCACTGACCTCCTCTCATTTGTCCTCTCCATATATTTAAGTAACATCAAAAAAAGGGAAGAAAATAAATGGATAATTATTAATTTGTATTCAGTATAGTTTGAGATACTTTAATAGTATAAAAATGTAGAATATATTCAGTTTACGGACCATTTGTGTATATATAATGTCTCAGACATCATCTGCTTTCTCATGGCATTTATAGTTTGTCCACAGAGGATTCACTCACCGTGTACAAATAATGACAGCCTTGCTTTGTTCTTCCCTGAAAATGGACCCTAACGACTCCCTTTTCAGAGGCATAGTCCAGTATTGCAGGTATTACAGGCCAACAACGATCGCAAAGCCTGCCCATTCTAAGAGTTGGACCTGTTCTTCCGCCATAACAAGGCTTTGTTGGCTACTCTATTAAGCAATGGAATGAATATGACTTGGATGACCAGCAAACAGGAGCCTTAATAACCAGGAACAGTCATGGCTGCCATGATGGGAAAATGGCAGTGAGAAAGAGGCTTTTTGATTGGAATATATGATTGTCTTATATTTTACGATGACATTTCCACAGAGTATCAGGCTGTGCGTAATATTCAGTTATCTTTGTCTTTTCTAGAGTTGGAACTGCCACACGGTTTCAGCCCTTTACCAGCTGCAGACAAGGCTCCACTCATCTCTCCTCACATTGAACCTCCCTTCGTACAATCACAACCTCACCTTCTGTGCCCACCTGGGCCAGAAACCCTCCCCTGAGGATGAACTGGAGGAGCATTACCTGCTGGACTCGATCCAGTGGCCCGGCCCTCCATCGCACATCGCTCCACCCGCCCTGCGCCAGACTAGCAACCCTCTTCAGAGCTCCTTCACCATCCTACCCAAGAAGGAAAGGAAAGAGTGGCGCGTTGGGGACCAGCTGGAGGCTCTGGTCCAAATCCACGACTTTCAGGGTCGTCCAAAGCGATACGGTGGGGATTTTCTACTAGCCAGGCTGCATTCTCCGGAGCTGGGGGCGGGTGTAGCTGGCACGGTGGTGGACCACAGGAATGGGATTTATTCTGCCTTGTTCCCACTGCTCTGGGCTGGGCCCGCGCGGATTGAAATAACACTGGTGCACCCCAGCGAGGCGGTGGCCGTCCTGAAACAATTGAGGGAACATCAGCCCCGCCGAGTTTTCTTCAAGAGCCTTTTCCGCCTTGGCTTCTTGTCGGAAACCACAATTTGCAACATGTGCTTACCCTCTGACCAGCATCCTCTGTGCAACTATACAGACCTGTACACGGGCGAGCCCTGGTACTGCTACAAGCCCAAGATGCTCAGCTGTGACACCAGGATCAACCACGCTAAAGGAGGGTATCTGAAAAACCTTCTGACCAACAAGGAGGCCGTGCTCCTTCAGAGGTTTGTTGTGTTTTAGAAGCCATCTTTCAGCATCCATCCATCAACATGCAAACATATTTACTACCGAAACAGGAGAGACCTATTCCACAAACTTCATAAGCATCATTATAACATAAAAAGCTGTAGACATTCTGGAAACTTTGAAAAAGCAACAAGATTTCCCATTAAACCTTAAAGGGATAGTTCGGTATTTTTGACATGAATCTGTATGGCATCCCCATCACCAGTGTCATGCAATCACACTGACTTACCCCTGGCAGCGTCCTGTGAGCAGAGTTCTCGTCCAGCTTTGGTCAAGCCGAAAGTAGTCCGGCAGGTTTGCTAGACCCAGCGAAATAAAACGTTTCTCTTCCCAAAACATTATGTGTTCAAAAGAGTGATATTTTTGCATCCCAAAAACGTTGTAGTGGAAAAAGTCACACGTCGTTATCACTTGGTCCTATTTTCTCTCTGTTCGTATCAGTGCGCGCCGTCATTCAGACAGCGAGCTCAACAACAGCCAGATGCATGTCTCCCTCCGCCTAGCTCCTAGCTGGGCGGAGGGAGACATGCATCTGGCTGTTGTCAGGTTAGTAGGCCCTAGCTGTCTGAATGACGGCGCGCACTGATACGAACAGAGAGAAAGTAGGACCAAGTGATAACGACGTGTGACTTTTTCCACTACAATGTTTTTGGGATGCAAAAATATCACTCTTTCGAACACATAATGTTTTGGGAAGAGAAACGTTTTATTTCGCTGGGTCTAGCAAACCTGCCGGACTACTTTCGGCTTGACCAAAACTGGACGAGAACTCTGCTCACAGGACGCTGCCAGGGGTAAGTCAGTGTGATTGCATGACACTGGTGATGGGGATGCCATACAGATTCATGTCAAAAATACCGAACTATCCCTTTAAATAAATTAGTTGTAGATTTCCTTAGGTACAGTAAAAAAGTTGTAGAAATTGGTTCTGGTTTTAAGGATATGTTTTTTGTTTTTACTCTAAATGGACCAATTTTGGCTGCCTCTAAAGTCAGTTGGGGCATCTCTACAATGGTTTGTAAAGAATCTGCAAAGAGTGATGAGTTTAGGTGGAGGGTTGTTTTCTATAAACTAGTTCACTTGGTTTAGTGCCTATTATTGTTGTTCTCACATGGCTTTTATCTGTTTTAAATGTCTATTTCTCAGCGGTGTAAACATCAAAGTTCGCATTCCAGCCTCTGGAAAAGATAGAATCACCATTCTGCCTCCTGAAGGTAAAGTTTCCACCTCTCGATCCAGCTTTGCCTTTATTTTGACTTTATTGGTTCTTATCTTCCTTTGTAACAGATAACGTTGAAGGGAAAGGCAGCTCAGTAAAAACAGATACCGTCCAGCTCGCGCCTTCCGGGTATTACTTCAAAGACTTGTGGAGGCCTTTGGGGGGGGCCACGATGCGTCACTTTAACGATTCGGCTGCAATCAGACAATGTTTGAGGAACAAGGTGGTCAACATGTACGGAGACTCCACCGTTCGACAGTGGTTTGAGTACCTTATTGCCTCTGCACCAGGTGAACCGCTCTTCCTTTCCTTTCCCCTTTCCTTCCCTCTCCTAAAGTAACTTTTATTTTTTTCCCCCCCAGAAATCAAGGAGATAAACCTGAACAGTCCTAAAAATGTGGGGCCCTTTATGGCGGTGGATACAACTCATAATATCCTGTTAAATTACCGCTGCCATGGCCCGCCTATCCGCTTCTCCACGGTCCTGTCCAGCGAGTTGCGTTATGTTTCCAACGAGCTGGACGGCCTCTCTGGGGGCCCCAACACCATGGTGGTGCTCAGCATCTGGGCCCACTTCAGCACCTTCCCTGTGGAGGTGTACATCAGGCGGCTGCGGCACATTCGCCGAGCGGTGTTGAAATTGCAGGGCCGAGCGCCGGGGACGCTGGTGGTGATCCGATCGGCCAACCTCCAAGCTATGGATGAGGAAGTGAGCCTCTACAACAGCGACTGGTTCTCCCTGCAGCTGGACGCGGTGCTGAAGGCCATGTTCAGGGGGCTGGACGTTCTGATGGTGGACGCCTGGGAAATGACTTTGGCTCACCACCTCCCACACGCCCTCCATCCTGCTCAGCCCATCGTTCAGAACATGATAGACATGGTTCTGTCTTATGTCTGCCCTGAGGAAAAGAGGAGCCAAACATAGCTGCTGAGACTTTTAATGAATGGATCAATTGTCAAAGGGAACAGGAAACCATGTGAACAGAGATTATTCTGTTCTGCCTCCCGAAGCTGCTAACCTTACTAAGAAATCTACCAAATGTTAGTGGATGTTTTTATATTTTCCTTACTGCATTCGTTTTGCTTCAGAAATGCCAAAGACTATGGCGTCCATTCCTCATCTGTCGTTGATGCCAAAGCGATCTTCCGTTTACAGGTCATTAATGCCTCTTTATTTATGCCTCTGTATCCATGATGACCTGAGTCAGAGCAGTCAATACTATTTATCTCTATATTAAATTGCCTTTACTGTCATTGTCAAGCACAACGAAAAAGGTTCCAGAACAGCCATCCAAGATGCATTTGGTCTTCATCTTTGATGATAAAGGTTTCAGGGTACATGTTTCTTACATATTGTTGGTACGTTTGAGAATAAATCCATGAGCACAGCCCAGAGCCCCCTCCCAGCCATAATTCCTGAGATCTAGTGTCCATCAGGTCCACCTTAGCGGCTCCTGGAAACCAGATGTAGAAGAAAGGATGGTGGGGGGGCATGGCAAATCTGTTTACATAACATCCAGAGGAAGGTGAGACGGTCAACCTTTTAGATTCAATCAGACACGTTTGTTTTTGTTCACTGTTAATTTACTCTCTGCCTTAGAGTCTTTGTTAGAAACTCTCAAGGCTGAAGTTCCAGTCATCATCATGAGTTTTGCTGGAGCTTGAACAAGACATCCAGAGGGATTAATAAAGTCGAAGTCTATCTGAATTTCTTTATCGCAATTCCTTTGTACAAAATGTAAGCTGAAATAAAAGATGAATTAGTAATCTGACGGAATTACAAAGCAAAGATTAGTAAAATCATAAAATGGTACGAAAATGTCCCTGTGTATGAAATCTTTAAATGATCTGACTGTCTTACATAAGGATGTGGTGGAAAAAAGCTAATGGTGCTATAAAAACTTTTTTTCTCATAGATTTATTCTTCTGTTTTTTTTTTTTTTTACAAAGTGTTTTAAGATGACCAAAACTTTAACATCAAAGTAGTTTAACATAAGAAAACCTGAGTTAATAAACCCTGAAAGGGGACAGCAGATAGACATGAGGGCTTATAATCTGGCATATTTACATGTAAACTTGTACTTTTGTTAATCAACTTAAATAGTTCCCTTTTAAATAAGCAAGTAAATTAATAGATAAAGATACAGATTTTTTGTTTTTGTTTGAACCACTGTCAAGTTTTATAGGTACGTTTATATGTTTTTTTTTAATAACAACAATATAACAGAACACAAGCTCAGCAGTGCAGAAAAGATAAGATAGGGGGCATACATACTTCCATCATTGTAGAATCCAGATCGAAGCATTTTAGACAGGTTGGTAGACGTGTCCTTTAGCATAGTCCAAGAAGGGCTTCCATAGTGTCCAAAAGTGTCAGTCTTAAAGTGGACGAAGCATGTTAGAAGATCGAGAGGGATATATTCCAAAATAAGCTCCTTCCACCCAAAAATAGTAGGAGATTTATTAGAAATCCATTGTAACAAAATATTCTTTTGAGCACAGAAAAATAGAACTTTATACAATTTGCTTTTGTTTTGATTTTGGATATGTTTATTTGGTAGACAAAGGAGAAGAGACGCTGGATTGAGATCAATAATGGTTTTAATGATTTTCCTAGTCTCCTTATATATCTGGATATTGGGGCATGACCAGAGAAAGTGTGTAAGGCTGCCATCATGTGAAGAAGATCCTGGTTTAAACTTTGACATCCGTTTTGGGGCCAGGCGAGCCCAATGGGGTAACTTAAGTTGCAAACCCCAGGAGCAATAACAAGTAGTAATTTTTCTGGCAGAGTTTCAAATACTGCTCCATATTTCATTAGTAATCTTCAGCTCCTCCCCAGGCCTGGGCCAGAGTTTATAAGTGATGCTTACGCTTATTTTAATGCTTTATAGCGTATCCTGAGTGACACTTCACGAGTTCCGAAGAACATTTTTTCCATGCCCAAAACCCCACTGTCCCTGAGTAGAGTTGTTTCTTTATTAATAAAGTCTCTTGTCTGGAAGAAACATACGAGGCTGTTTTTCACAACTCTGTAGGCTTTCACAACTTGATTAAAATATAAGAGCATCCCCTCCTTAAAAAGACAGCCTAAAGAGGAAATACTCTGTAATGTTGACATGTTTATGAATGCCCTTCTTTTGGCCAATGTAAAGGAACCAAACCAACTCTTTTATATGTGGATCCGGCTCTGAGTAAACAAAATAGGAATCATTCTAATTGGGTACAACAAGCGAGGGAGAATGTTCATCTTAACCCTTTATAGGGCACTCAGTGAAAGACTTTAAATATCTAAATTAAGTAATTTTCTCTTAAAATAAGTGCATTTTTTCTTGAATTGAGCAGGTAAGTGAGACACTTTGCAAATGGAATAAGACCATTTACATGTAAGGGGAAATGTACAGTTTCCTATTTCAATTGCATAATATCAAATAATCAGATTTTAAGGATAAAAATGTTCCTTCCATTGGGAGATTTTCCTATTTACGTACTCAAATTAAGGGTAAACACGTATTTTAAGACATTTTCACTAATTTTTAGATAATTTTTGTAGTGTGTTATTGGAATCCAGGACAAGACCTTATATGTTATTGGAATCCAAGACAAGACCTTATTAACTTTGTAACATTTAAAAAATATGGATATTTTGATGGCAAGAATTAATGTCAATGTAATAACAAGAAACACCAACTTGCCCAACTATATTAAGAAAAATAAAAAAAAAGTGCTTCTACAAGAAATTCATGAAAAACACTCTGAGAGGGAAAGAAACACATTTTTTTATAGGTATAACATAACCTTAGAGGTTTATTAACCCTTTAGCTTTATTTTCTAACTTTTCAATTAGCTTTTTACCTTTTTTTCTTGACTTGTTATTCTTTTTCCAACTTAATTTGCAGTAGGTAATATATCATTCAAGGGCTCATCTAATTGGTCAAATGCCAAAATAAAATGTAAAGCCATGTAGCAGTACCTTTGCTGAATGGGTGGATATAGATCTTGTGCTTCTAGACCTCACTGAGGGACAGGGGGGCTCCATTTCTAAGGGGTATGCAGGTGATCAATGGTCACTTGCCCTTTAAAGGGTTAAGAAGTGAAATTCTGCCCAGCCAAGATATAGGAAGACAATTCCAGCGTTCAAGGTCTGGCTTTATTTTTTTCAAATAATGGGACAAAGTTTGTTTTGAACATCTGATTGAAGACAGGTGTGACAAATATGCCGATATTTAAATCTTACACGGAACCACTTTAAGGGGGATTTAGGTATATAACATTGTCTTCCCAAGGGGAAAATGAGCCAAACGGATTAATAATTGCAACGACTCTTTCAACTGAAGTGGTAGGCCTGGAGAGAAACAACAGAACATCGTCGGCATATAAAGAAATTATATGGGTTACCCGATCAGTGTTGACACCAAATACAGTGGGGTCACTACAAATTGTTTCATCCAGTGGTTTGATTGCAAGACTGAATAAAAGCGGCAAAAAGAGGCAGCCCTGCCCATTTCCCCTTCCCACCTGAAAACAGCTGGACCTAACCCCTGAGGAATTGTTTTAACAGAACACCTTTGGAGGGTTTTGGAGCATCAACAGCTTGTTTTAGTTCATTTCAAAGCAGCTAAATCTAATTGTTGTCTAGATTTGATAAGGATACCCCAGAAATTATTTTACCCTCAAACTGTGGCCTTATTGGTGTTCTTTAGATCAGTGGTTGTTAACCTTAGTCCTCGAGTACCTTTGTCCTTTAGGTGTGTCCTTGTCACCACATACCCGTGTGCACAAATAATAGGCAAGTGTATCATAATTTCTATGCCTTTTTTCCTTCTTCAAGCTGTATAAACTTGAATGCTCATTGGTTATAAGCCAATCAGCTGTATAGTTGTGTAAGGCTGAATGAGATCAACAACCTAAATCAAGAGTAAAGTAGTTTCTTTTTCTCAGGAGGCAAAATGGGCCAGAAAAGAGATTTAAGTGACTGACAAGTCCAACATTGTAAAAGACTTACAAATTGATGCAGCACTGCTGAAACTGCCAAACTATTGATTGGGGTGTGATCACAGATCCATCAAACGTTTTTCGTTTGCGTTAAAAAAAATTTAAAAAAAAAAGCAAATTAACTGCCAAAGCTTTGAGAAGAATCAAATGCGAAGCTAAGTTCCACATCACATAGGAGGTGAGCAAGGAGGAGGTGGGGTCCAGGTGTGGGCCGGTATTATTAAAGATGACTTGGTTGGACCTTTACAGGTTAAAGATGGACTCAACACCCAAGATGATAGGCGGTTTTTAGAAGACATTGGTTTTTATGCAGGACAATAATCCACGGCATCCATCAGTAAAGGACTGAAGAGAAAAGACTAATGACTTGATCCCCCTCTTCACCTGAACTGAACCCTTTTGAGAACTTGTGAGCCCTTCCTAAACGACAGATTCACATCGTTAACAGATCAAGAAGCTGACAGACTGTATGAATGGAAGGCTGGTTACTGTTATTGAATATATTGGTCACTGACTTTATTTGTAGATCATGAGATGTTTATTATTCTCACTTTAATGGATTCAAATAAAAATGTGGGATAGAAAAAATATATATATTTTTTATGTAGTTGCATAATAATTCTGCACAGCAATAGTTGCCCAATAATTGTGCACACATAGATTTTATCTTAAGAAAAGCCTACATCTCACTTTTACTTCCTTAAATATTCAGGTTTAAATGCTGATGACCAGGAACCCCTGGTCTACCAGATTTAATTAAAATCAATGCAAAAAGTTCAGGCTGAATCAAAAAAGTAAACCGTTCATCTTTATGCAGCAATTTGTTGTAAATTCTGTAATTTTCATCCCAAAATGTATAAAAGCTTACATCCTACATGTGAGAAGCTTTTATATCTTACTGAATTAGTTCACAATATGTCAGAACATCTTTCTCATCTCTCTCCGGATACTCCGGCTTCCTCCCACAGTCTATAAACATGACTGCTAGGTTAATTGGCATATCTAAATTGTCCTTAGGTGTGTGTGTGCATGGTTGTGTGCCGCTGTGCACTGCAAAAACCATCTATAAATAAGTACAGTACAACGCCTCTCGTCTGTAGACTGCCGGAGATGGGCACTGGCACCACACGAAACCTCACACGATAAGAGGGAGAAGATGGATGGATGAAATATAACTTTCAATAAGCAGATTTTGGGGAAAAAAATCTAAACGGCCCCCTGCTGTTTTTTGACACACAACTGCTTCCCCAGGTTCACCACCAACCACATCGTGAAGTTTGCAGATGGTACCACGGTGTTGGGCTTTTTCACAGACAATAACCTGATCCTGAATGTGGAGAAAACTAAGGACATCATTGTTGACTTCAGGAAGAATCAGCCAAACCACGCTCCACTAGTGTAGAGGTGGTCGGCAGCATCAAATTCCTAGGGGTGCACATCACAGCCACCCTCACCTGGACTGTAAACACCTCCTCACTGGTCAAAAGGAAACAGAAATGCTTATACTTTCTGCAGAGGATGAGGAGAGACCACCTGCCCCCACCAATCCTCACCACCTTCTACAGAAGCACCATAGAGAGCGTTCTGACCAGCTGTCTCACTGTGTGGTGTGGAGGCTGCAGCGCCTCAGACTGGAAGAAAGTGAGAGTGGTAAGAACAGGAGAGAGGATCATCTGTGGCCCTTTTGTCTCCATAAAAGATATTTCATTCCAGCCCATAACATCAGTGACCATGGACTGTTCTCCCTGCTTCCCTCTGGGAAGCAGCATTCGATGCAGCTCCAGCAACAGCTTCTTCCCCACCGCCATCAGACAGCTGAGCTGTTAAGAAAACTCTAAATCATGTCACAGACTCTGCAGCAAACTGTTAACACCAACCAAAAATACTGCTTCCATATCGATGCGTTTTTGCGCCATTTTTTCTCCCACAGTTTAAATTTGATCAATGCTACACTTTAAGAAATAGAAATGTCATAAGAGCTGTGCAAAACAAAACACACTGTGTATATAAAATGACAATAAAAGTTGCCCAAATCTAGATCCTGCTGCTTGTGAAGGAGGTTAATCACAGATGTGTAAACAATGAATGTATCATCAATAGCATTGGCTGTTAGTGGTCATTTCTAAGATATATATATTTTATATTCATGTTTTTTTGAGTACGTTATAAATGAGGCTCTAAAAGGTGTCCGTCTAAAAATATAAATATTAGTATTGCATACTCAATATTAGGAAAACATTTAATAAATATGCGGCTTTGCTTTACGTTTGGGCTCATTTTTAGTCAAATATAAAAACCTAACAAAAGCCTTCGGGTCCAGTAACTACGGGTCCATCATAAAGTTCACCCTTGACTGAAGGCCTTTTAAGTTAAAAAATTGGAAATCTTAACCTGCATTTCTTAATTATTATTGTAATTCTGCAACTTTAGTTAATTTGACTTCTGGCTTATGCTTTTTCAGATAAAAAATAAAAAATTTCAAATTTACTCAATTAATTAAAACCCATTTAATTTGGTAAAGATTGAAATATGACCTTATCTCAAAAAGAAAATACAACATCACATGTTCTGATCAATCACATCTGATCTGCAAAATAAATAAAGGCAGTGAGGAAGCAACACTGATTACCTTTACCATTACCTGCTCCCTTGATTTCAGCAGCTTCTGTTCCAAATGTGTGCTCTAAATTACATTGATTGATTCACTGACAGAAAAAAAAAACCACACATTTTTTTAAAGGCTTTTATTAAAAAAATTGTTAGTTTCTCCCAAAAATTCAAGCATATCTCTAAGAACTAAAGCTTGCACAATATTTTTTATTTAGTGTACAACATAAGGAGCTGAAGCTTTTCCATTAAACAAGACTGAAAACCAACAGCAAAGTTGTACAAATATACCCCGATGTGTTCAATTACTTTTAAACCATTATTTTTGCTGAAAACATTAAAACAATTAAAACTTCCTTCGTTAAAATTAAATGACAGCAATGCAGAGCCAAACAAAGAACAAACTGATCAAAACCAAATATGAAGGACAGTACAAAAAACAAGTTTCATACAGGAAGAAGGGTCTGAGCAGACGACTTATACAACACGTTTTCAGCTGCAGAAGCGGAAACCTTCTGAGGTCACAGAATCAGATCCTGACCTGATTCAGCTGTTTCTTTCTATCAATAGAGCAAAGGACTGAAAGATACTGTGACGCAACACTTCACAGAAACTGCCAATCCTTCAACATCTTAGCAGAAAGAAACGAGAGAAAAGGTGTGATATTTGATATGCTTTAAGAATATAACCTTAGCCTTTTGGAAACAGATCAAAAAAAAAAAAAAAAAAGTACAGTACCAAAATAGAAATAAATCAATCCTTAGACATTATGGGCAGTGCAATACTCACCATTTGGCCTGTAGGTGTCTACCAATTATTGAAAAGTAAAAATAAAAACAAACAACAAACTGGAAAAGGAGTGAAACTGAAGGTGACAGCTCAGCAGTACACACAGTTTAGACATCCTGGATTTTCATGGCCTCCTGCGGCCAGCTGTATGTATCCAGAGTGAAGGAGTCGTAGTCAGGACTGTAGCTCTGTGACAGCACAAACGCCTCCTTATCCTTGGGCTCGGGGTACACTGAAGCTATGTTGTGTTTGTAAGCGTAGTTGACAACCTGGAAAGGCAACAAAACATCATGAGGTGAAGGATCTTTCAGCTACCTGCTGTGGTCTGATCTACAGCTCTCTCTGCTGGTTCTAGTATGTACTGCAGACATTTTACTTCTCCCTCTGTTCATCACCTCTTCAGTTTGGCCACATTTTTATATTATAGTCATTATTAGCATGTAATGCTAAGCAAAAATGCATTACCTTAAATACCCCTTCTAGAATTAAGTCAAATTAACATCAACTTATAATAAAAAAATGGTAATTGTAAAACAAACTCTTTGGTTTTCATCACATAGAATGAATATAAATGTATTGTCATGTTTTTTTATCTTGGTAATCAAATTTCAAAGAAATTAAAATCTATTACAGAGTCAAATATTTCAAGAATCACTTTATTTTGATGATTTATTGGGTAAATCTAGTGAAATGCCCAAACAAGTGTCTCAAAAAACTAGAATATCAACTATGACCATTTACAAATTAACTATGGTTCACACCAGTAGTTTCCAAAGTCAGCGCTCTGCAGTTTTAGTTCTTTCCCCACACTTGAAATCACATCAATGGTTCAGTAGAAGGTCTTTACTGCAGAAAATAACAGTAAAGAGCTAAATAAAGTGTTTTATCCAGCATTGTTAGATCAGGAAAATTGACCCATGAAGAATGGAGCAGAACACACCTGGGCTTATTTCAAATAGTGCAAATCAGTAAGGACAAAAGAGGAAGTGCTATATGAAGGCTGTAGCCCTAAATTTGCAAGCATCAATCATGTCTGTCATAATGACATCCCTAAGGCGGTTCGATCAAGTTCCTTCCCAACATGCATGGTGTTCTTACTGCTTAAAGGTAAAGGGATCAGGAGCTAAGAAGAGGAGCTACAATTCACAGTATTTCCAGTCAGTTAAACAATCATGGGGATAATGGGTATAATAGTTGATTCAGCAGCAGAGAAGGTAGGCCAAGAAATGCTGTGTCTGAAGAGGCTGGCTATTTGGTGGCATACATATAAGCGTGCAAAAGAAAAGCTGAGAGAAACTTGATTGGAGGTGGAGCTGCATACACATGGTAAAACGTTCATTATTAAAAACTCTGTTGAACTTTACCATCTATTACGTACCCTTACTTTCCTCACTACTACCCTTCAGTCATAACTTTAGTCTCACTTTGAGCAGTCCTGTTGCATTGGCAAATGTAGCCAGAAATACAGCAGCAGCTTTTTAAGTCTACAAAGATTTTCAATGGACTGATATCTGATTAGAACTACCCCAAACTAGAAGACGTCAGATGCGTGTTTTTTTGGGCTAATGAGTCTTAGTGGATCAAAGTCCTATTTCAGAGGAAAAGTCTATTCATTTAAAATTAAGGCCTTAAAGCCTGGAAAAAGAGTGGAGACAAAATCCAAGCTGCTTTAGTTTCTGTAGTCATTAAGGATTTGAGCAGCCATTTCATCTCCTGCTGTTAATCCACAGTGTTTAAAAAAAAAAAAAAAAGGGATGAGGATATGAGACAGCAGATGAGAAGGCAGCTGAAAATCTCAGCAGAGCCACAGGCCGACGCAGTAATTCGTAGAAAAGGCGCTTCAAACAAATTTCTGTCCTATATCTGGGTTTATGCAACATTTTGAGGTCCAAATAAAAAATAAATTGTGCATGAAGTCCCTTACCTGCACCGCTATCTTAAAGGACACTTCTCTTATAGTGCTCAGAGGTGGGTAAAGTCTTCCTTCAGCCAGGTTCTCTTCAGTTACCATGCCAGCTATCGCCTGGCAACAAAAAACACACAGCAGATATAATGAATCCTGAAGTGGAGAAATATACAGCAGACGTGAGGTAACAGCTTAAAGAGGTGTTAAGTAATGTTCAGAGTCCATTAACCATCCATAGCATACAGCAGAAACTGCTCCAAATTAGGTGTTTGTTTCTTTTAAGTAAGGAACCAACCTCTGCAGTAGTGAGGAAGATTTCTTCAGGTATGTGACGAACTCTGCAGGATATAACACCTAAAGCAACTCCTGGGAATACGTAGGCGTTGTTTCCCTGACCAGGGAAGAAGGTGCGTCCGTCTGCCAGGGTCACTTTGTCAAACGGACTCCCGCTGGCAAAGATGCCTCTGCCCTGATCAAGGAGAGGTGAGGTTATTGGCTGATCCTGGTGCATGGAGTTTTTTCATTTCTATTAGAGCGTTAAAAAAGACATGCATTCATTGCCAATTATTCACACTAGATTAAGTTTTCCCCTTTTTGTCTTAATGCAATGACAAACAAAGCTTGGTTTAATTTAAATGTTAGCCATATAGCTTTAGTCACGCACTCTCTAAATCTAGCATCAATGAACGAGGGACATGAAAGATATTCATTAAAGAAAATGCCAAAACACAACCGTAGTTTGTTTGCATCAGTCACAGAAAACAGGTGATTAAAATGAAGAAAAGAAATCTTTGCACTACTCCTGATGGTCACTCAAATAAATGTTTAAGCTTGTGATTCGAATATGAAATATTTTTTTAAAGCTCTTAGGCATGAATATTGCTATATGTTCCTGTACTGTAGTCAACCAGTGGGTACGGAAAGTATTCGGACCCCTTTAAATTTTTCACTTTTTGTTTTATAACAATCAGTTGCTAAAATCAAGTTCATTTTATTTCTCATCAATGTGCACTCGGCACACCATCTTGACAGAAAAAAACAAATGTAGAAATTTTTGCAAATTTATCGATGCGTTGATGCATGCATCAAGCCCATAGAGCAAAACACTGTGTCGCTGCGCGTGTCACTTCAAGAAAGTCATGTGACCGATCTGTCAACACGATGCATCTGCTAAACAAATGACTCATATTTTGCGGTTTATCGTTTAAAACTATCAAGAAATTTGGAGCAGCCTAAAAGGAAGCATTTTTATTTTAATTTCCTAATTTTGTCATCCGTTTCCTCTCAGTTATCACTCAACTTATCCGAATTTAAGTTAATTTTAAATTGACTCTTAGTTTGTTTTGTTTTTTACCGTTTTTACTGTACTTATTGTTTTAAAAATATGATTTAAAATCCTAGTCCACAAGCATCCTCATTCACATTCTCCCCAAAATGTTCACATTATGAAATTGGTTCACATTATTTATTTGCTGCATCTAAAATATCAAAGATATTTTCAATTTAAACATAGATATGAAATAATACAATATAACCTAAAATAACTTAAATTATAACATTGTACTAGGTCATCAAATCAATTTACTTTAGTCTGTCAAATAAGCTGCCTGTAGAGTCTTTAAAGGTTCAGCAGGTGTCAGTATTCTGTGGTATAGTATCAACGCAGTATCAATACAGCTTGGCATTGTGTCGAAACGCTTTAAGATGCCTCATCATTAGTCATAAGTATTCAGACCCTTTGCTGTGACAATCATAGTTAGCTAACATGCTGTCCATTTCTTCTGATCCTCCTTGAGATGGTTCTGCTCCTTCATTGGATTCCAGCTGTGTTTAATTAAACTTAACAAATTGGACTTGATAAAGAAAGGCACACACCTGTCTATAGAGGACCTTACAGCTCACAGTGCATGCCAGAGCAAATGAGAATCATGAGGTCAAAGGAACTGCCCAATGAGCTCAGAGACAGAATTGTGGTAAAGCACAGATCTGGCCAAGGTTACAAATGAACTTCTGCAACAATCAAGGTTCCAAAGAGCACTGTGGCCTCCATAATCGATAAACGGAAGAAGTTTGGGACGACCAGAACTCTTCCTAGACCTGGCTGTCCTGCCAAACTGATCAATCGTGGTAGAAGAGCCTTGGTGAGAGAGGTAAAGAAGAACCCAAAGATCACTGTGACTGAGCTCCGGAGATTCAGTAGGGAGATGGGAGATAGTTCCACAAAGTCAACTATCACTGCAGCCCTATCAGAGTGTCCCAATGGAAGCCTCTCCTCAGTGCAAGACATACAAGCCTGCATCGACTTTGCCAAAAAACACATGAAGGACTCCCAGATTTTGAGAAAGAAGATTCTCTGGTCTGATGAGACCAAGATTGAACTTTCTGCCGTTAATTCTAAGCGGTATGTGTGAAGAAAAACCGGCACTGCTCATCATCTGCCCAATACAATCCCAACAGTAAAACATGGTGGTGGTAGCATCATGCTATGGGGGTGTTTTTAAGTTGCAAGGACAGGACGACTGGTTGTAATTTATGGAAAGATGAATGCAGCCAAATACAGAGAAATCTCGAAAGAAAACCTCTTCCAGAGTGCTCAGGACCTCAGACTGGGCCAAAGGTTCATCTTCCAACAAGACAATGACCCGAAGCAAACAGCTAAAATAACAAAGGAAAGGCTTGAGAACAACTCTGTGACCCTTCTTGTTTGGCCCAGCCAGAGCCGTGACATAAACCAAATTGAGCATCTCTGCAGGGACCTGAAAATGGCTGTCCACCAACGATCACCAACCTCCAACCTAACAGAACTGGAGTAGATCTGCAAGGAAGAATGACAGATGATTCCAAAATCCAGGTGTGAAAAACTCATAGCTGTACTAGCTAAACATAGCACTTCTACTGAATACTGAGCTAAGGGTCTGAATACTTATGACAATGTGATATTTCAGTTTTTCTTTTTTTATTAAACTTACAAAAATTACTACTTTTTTTTTCAAGATGGGGTGCTGGGTGTACATTAATGAGAAATGCAGTTAACTTTATTTATTTTAGCAAATGGCTGCAACGAAACAAAGAGTGAAAAATTGAAAGGGGTCTGAATACTTTCCGTACCCGCTGTACATACTGAGCTATCTTACCTCTGTGAGTTTGTAGCATTGCTCTGCTGTGCACTCAGCCTTGCTGGTAGGATTACTCAGAGCAAAGATGATGGGCCTCTCGTTAAAAGACGCCATGTCTTTAATGATCTTCTCGGTGAATGCTCCTCCAATTGCAGCCACACCTTCGGGACAAACTCCAGTTATTTTTCTTGCAACAACAATAAAGAATTGAGGAAAAAAAGACACCATTGTTTGTTAAAAATTAAAGCTTAGAAATTATATTTGATCACTTTATCAGCTCAATTACTTTTTTACTAATATTTTTTATTTTTTTTACTTGGAAAGCTATAAACCTTGAAATATCCCTGAGATGTTAGAACAATTTGACAGTTCATTTTACATGCATTTATTTCTTTTTTCTAGTGTCAAACCATTGAGTTCAGCATCTAAGTTTCTAATGGATCATATTAAAGACGAAGAAGTGAGAAGGCATTTGGTTGCTACGGTGCGAGGAAATACTACATGAAAAGAGTCACCTTTATACAGACTTTCACTGAGTTTCCATAACTGGTCAGGAACAAAACAAATGTGGGTTAAATAATGACTCAAACACGGTGCTGGTGAAGTTGGCACATTTTTACCAACACTCAGAAGCAGCTCTCTCACCAATGATGGCGGTGGGTTTAATGGTTTCTACCACCTCCTCCAGAGTCTTCAGATGCGGATGATCGTGGGCAAACTCGCCTTTCTCATGGTTTAGGTTGCCTCTGCCCTGTAGGATCAATAACTTTGTTTATTTTCCAAACTTATGATGATTTACACACAGGAACACGTATTATGATGATTTACCTTCACAATAAGACCTTTAGAGTCCACCATCCAAATTCTTTTTGCCGCATCTTCTCTAGATACTCCCTCTTTGGCCATGGCCATCATCAAAAGGTGGGCGATACCCATAGCAGCCTGTCAGATAATAAGTTTTAATCTCCAAGTCTGTTAATGTTAGTTTAAAATAGATTATCTGCGCTGAAGAGGCTTGGTTCACCTCTACTCACCTCGCCTGCTCCCTGGAAAACAAAGGTGTGGTTTAGCAGCTTGTCCTTGGTGATCCTCAGGGCAGCAAAGATTCCCGCTACAGCTACGGATGCTGTGCCTGCAGGGAGAACAAACTTATTTCTCTTGAAGAGAGATTAGATTCCTATAATGAAACAATGTCTGCTTGTGATTCATTTTAGATCACAAATATCAGACAAAAGTAAAGAGTGGCTGGTAAGAATGTCCAGACCGCTGACAAAATCTCAGTTTTTTACAATTAATTCAAAGCGATACAAGAACACAAAGTGATACATGAGGATAAAATGGAGCGAACGTGATGTACTGTTTTTATTTTATTTTGGTGTCTTGAAAATGGTGATCTAAAGAGATTAGCCTTCTTTTTTTAATCAGCAGGACTCAGACAATCCGTGCATTTCTGAGTCTTTTCCTACAATTACAGCTGCAAGCTTTTTTGTTTTAGAGTTAATAAAAGATTTTTTTTAAACAGCAAAATAATACATGACTTTCTAAACACAACCTATTATTTTTGTTTAATATCTAACGTAGAAAATGTGTTTCCACCTTAAACAACCAACACTTTATTGTATTTTTAGCTTTTAAAAATAATGTCAGAGATAAAATTGTTCCATAAGAGGAAGTATGGATTTTCTTATATAAGCTATTATTTGATGTAAAAAGAGAAAAGAAATCTGAGCTAATTGAAAGAAAAAAAGCTCTAATGCATTTTTCTGGTTCTTTTAATGTCGTTCTGTAGTGAAAATTCAAAGATTCTTTCTAAAAACCACTAGAACATCTAGGACTAGTATTTGTTCTTACTGTACATTAGTTGTTTAGATCATCTTAGCCACTATTAGGAGCCATTGTAGATGGTCCAAAGAGCCACAGTTTGCAGACCGCCTGATCTAGACTAACATTTCTGCTCAGCTCTGGCATCAAATAACATCTGCTCATGCTTCATGTCCTTCAAACTTCATCCATGCTTCTTTATAGAAGAGCAGCATGTCTCAGTAGATATGCACATTTAATATACTCATGATGACAGACTTAATGCAAAGTTTGGAATTGTATTTTAATAAGCCAACCTGGTTTTAAACTTCTAGGACCTCAACATTATCCCCAATACATCTCATGTGTTCCTCAGGGTTCAGGTAATTCTTATGTTCAATTGGCTGCATGTGAAATGATGACATGCTACGACCACCATTAAAATCCTTTCACTTCCCAATAAAGCCTTACTTGGTTTGCTGATGAATATTAAATCCCAATAAAATATACAGAAGAGTGAAATGAAAAAAAAAAAAAAAATGTTTCACTTTAAATCTGTATTTTTCAAACTCTGACCATATGAATGCAGTACCGAGACAGATCCTCTGGATAATGTACCTTGGATGTCGTCGTTGAAAGTACAGTATCGATTTCTGTATTTGTTAAGTATACGAAAAGCGTTACTGTTGGCGAAGTCCTCAAACTGGATCAGGCAGCTCATCCCATACCTGCAGAGGAAATGCCCCATCAGCCATGCATCAGGATCAACAACTCTAACTTTAGTAACGTGATTCTGGCTCACTTGTCTGTCACGGCCTGCATGAACTCCTCGATGAGCTCGTCATACTCCTTTCCTCGGATTCTCTTGTGCTTGAGGCCGATGTAGAGAGGATCATCTAGAAGTGCCTGGATTGGAACACAGTGGATATTTCTGTGAGACGCCGCCTTCCTGAATCTATGTTTTGAGTTAAGCAGGCCTAGAAAGCATCATGATCGTCCTCACCTGGTTGTCGGTGCCAACGTCCAGTAGCACTGGGAGACACTGCTGAGGAGGAACGCCACCGCACGCCGTGTAGAGAGCCAACTTCCCAACCGGAATTCCCATCCCATAGCTGCCCAGGTCCCCCAGTCCAAGGATGCGCTCTCCATCTGTCACCACGATGGCCTGGACAGACCACAAATGTCACCTCCGATGTTATATTACAATGCTCCTCCAGATCCAAACTTCTGGATTTATTTCCTGTTCAGTTTTTTCACATTTTAAACCTTTAAGTACAAAGTATTAACTTAAACCTGTTCAAGTTTTGCTACATGTAGATCACAAAAAAGACCTAAGAAATCATACATTTAGATTTTTAGATTGGCACAGAGCCTTAAAACTGCTCCTGTTCAATCTGGACTTAAACTGAGACTTCTCCACTTCTCTAACTCTTATTCTAAATCTGATGGAAGCAGACTCTTTAGAGCCCACCTTATTAATCTGTGGCAACTTGATTTTGACCATGCAGATTCCTAAAATGAGTTTAATGCTATGCCTTTAAAACTAAGTTGAAAGCCCATCTTTAAAATGTCTTTAGACCAAAAAGGTTTTTAAAAAATCTCTTATTGAATTTTGGATATTAGTGAACATTGTTATTTGTCAAAACATAAAACAAATGCGAAAAATGTTAGAATGAAGCTGTGATTTAGCAAATCAAAGAAGAAGAACATCCATTTAACAAACCAGTGTGAAAACCTCTGCATATGTAGCCTTATTATACTTTTGTCTTCTTGGAAACGTATACAAAAAAAAAAAAAGTCCGGTAGATCAGATAATTAGCATTCTTACTTTCCACAAATGCATACTAATCCAGAGCTGGAAAATGATAACAACAGAGCAAGGTGTGTACCTTGATGTCATCCTCAGGCCAGGAGTTAAGCATGGTGGCAATGTGTCCACGGTCATGGATGGTGATGAAGAGTCCTCTGCAAACACACAGAAATGTGGAATCAAATTACACACAAAGACCGACATGCAGCAAATTATAAAGCCAACTTTACAAGAAACACTTTAAAGTTATAGTAGAGGATTTTAGCAGTTTTTCTCCTACGACCCTCGGCCATTTTCAAAGAAGCGCAGTGAGAAAGGTGAGCATCAAGGACTGTCTGAAACCGTACCTCAATACAATTATCCTCCTGAAAGTGCGTATGTGCAGAAAAGGACAGTTACATGCTAAATAGCGTTGCTGTTTAGCACGTCGGATGGCCTTACGTAAATCTATCACCAGAATGACTGACAATTAGGATGATCACTTATTTAGATGATTCGCCCGGAAATTAAAGATCCTCCTCTATACCTTTAGGGCCGGATTTATCAAGATCCAATTTTGCGTGCAGTAATTTGCGCTCGCAAACTGTAATTTTGCGCGAGGGGCTGAACCATGGTTTGCGGGTGATTTAACAATAGCGATTGCGTAACTGGTGGCAGGTGCAAAACTGTTGGAGACGCCCTATTTCAATGATGGTTTTTCGCGTTTTATAGTTTGCGGCAAAGTAGTTTGTGCAAACTAGTGCATTAAGAAATTTAACTCTTACAGTGACCCCCCCACCCCCTCCAAAAAAAAAAATTAAAAAAAATAAACATTTATATTTTTATATATATATATATATATATATATATAAACGAAATGTTTTGATGATCGTTTCCTCGTTCATTCCAAAAATATTCACACGGACTGAAAAAATGCGTTCTCTGCGTCTCCTTGCTTCATTTCGATGTCTCCTTCTTGCGACAATAACCGCTGCCATGTGTGCGCAATTACGCATACAGACCATTTGCACCTTCTTTTGAAACGTGTTAAATATAGAGTCAGATACCGTTAGCAAAATTGCTTTCAGGTTTAATAAATCACTTTGCGAGTGCTAAATTAATATATTTACATGTTCTCCTCCCACAAGACGCACTTTTGCGTGTAAACGCCCCATATTGCATATTCATTGCAGAAAAAGTACTAAATGGATAAGAGGCGCTATTTAGCACACTTTAAAGACCAAATCCTTTTAGCACGCTGTCGATAGATCAGTTTGTACATTTTTTAGCGTGCACAGTGAAATAGCTTACGTTTTTATACACGCAAACCTTTGATAGATCCGGCCCATAAAGTCCAGCTTAAACATAACTATCGCCTACAGTCAGGACAATTGCCAATCATCTGTTTTGACACCTTAACACATTGTTTCACTGCTACTGATCAAATTTAGAGATTTATGGTTTTTCATTTGTTCAACTATAATAAAGCAACATAGAAAAACTGGAGTTTGAATCACAGTTTTAGGGGAAATTATTTTAAAACTCCACTGTTATCAATCTTAATGCATTACTGGTTTCTAGAGACTAAGATAAAAGTCCAAAGAGAAAGAGTAGGACATTCAAATGATGGAAAAAAAAAAAAAGATAACTTGAGGAAAGCTTCAGTTCCATTTAAAGAAAAAAAAAAGCTGAACAGTAAGTTCACAAGATATTCTTTCCCTAATATTGTGCAGCACAAGCAGAAATGGTGGGAATCTCACCGCGGCCTCCTGAAGGCGAGTCCATACTGCTGACAGGCAAGGCCCACGGTGGGAGTGTACACAATGGGCATGAACTCCTCAATGTCAGAGGTCAGCACCCGGTAGAAGAGCTTCTCGTTCCTGTCCTGCAGAGTCATCAGCAGGATGTACCTGAGACATAAGACACAAACGTGTTGTTTCAAAGTAAATGTAAATCCCTTTGTTGTCCCAAAATGTGGAAATTGACTCTCTGCATTTGACCCATCCCCTTGGGTAGCAGTGGGCTGCCATTGTGTGGCGCCCGGGGAGCAGTGTGGGGTTCAGGATTTTACCTTCTCAGAACCCCGTTTGGTTTGGTTTATATTATATCCTATCCCATCTTATGGTTGGATTTTGTTAGGTTTGTTTGCATTTGCTTATTTCTGTTTAGTTATTGATTTTGCAGTAAGCCATTTTCTATTCCCCATTTTATTTATCCCTTGTTCAGGTTTTGTTTCTTTAGTACAATTTAATAAATTCTATTTTTAGTTTAAAGAAAATCCTTGTGTGGTCTCCTTTAATGTTACCCCTAATAAACAAGCCTGGTGGACGCAACACACTACAAAATTAAGAGAATTGATTGTTTGGAATACATTTCTACAGTTGGAAAGAAGAAAAATAGAGTTTAGGTTGTGAATATAGGTTAGTGTTTCTGATCAATTTTAGGCCAGCAGTGAAGGCTTTGAAGGCCCTCCCAGCCCACCGCTGGAGGACTGGGGCTGAAGATGACTGATCCAGATGCACAAAGCTGTCAGACAAGAGATTGCAGCAGCGATTTAAGCCAATGTTGACTCAAAGGGGTTAAATACAAATGGACAAACCTCTTTTACAGTATGGTTTTCAGTTCACAAATAAAACGTGCTATAACCTTGTGTAACTTATAGCATTCCTTTAAAATACCTCCAAGTGTCTGGGTATTAAATCTGTGCAAGGCTCTGTATAAGCTATATTAGTGTTAACCTATGAACACTACCACGATTCCCGGCTGTATTAACTTTCCATCCCCTGGATAATAAACAAACACAACAGTAAGTGCAACAGCAGGAACACACAAAAGAGGATTTTAACCAACAAGCTGCACTGATGAAATGTCTGTATCTGTAGTGTTTTAATCTCAAACAGGGCTTTGAAATGCATGCTATGAACATCTGACACTCACTTGTCCAGGGGGTTAGTGCGGGTTTCGTAGCTCTTCATGACACGCAGCACTTGAACATCCTGGGAGAGGAAGCAGGGAGGGATCAGGCCGTGGATGCCCAGCTGTAACCTCTCCTCCAGGGTGAACGCCATTCCCTGAAGGATAAAGCCTCAATTATAAAACACTGAAATCCCTACAAGAATTAGTGCAGGGAAAATGATTTAAAGCAAATATAAAGGCAGAAAATCTAGACCACAATGATTCAAACATCTGTCATGAACCTAGAGGGAAATTATGACTCATTTTTTTTGCGATTGCTTCGGATTGTGCATTTCTACTCCACGAAAATTTAAAGAGGCAAAAGGGAAGAAAAAGGGGTTTGAAAGTGGAAAGCAGGTGCTATTGTCGTTGTAATCTTAAAATTGCATTGCAACCTCCAGTTAACTCATATATATATATATCTATATATAGATCGATACCAATTTATGAGCAAGTTAGGCAACTTAGATAAAGAAATAATAAAAAAAAAGTTTACTCCTTTAACTGCTGGCTTTAGTTACTATATATATTTATTTTCCACTGACCCTGTATTGGCAGGGGGTGTGAGGCTTGATCTATTTATTCCGTCCAATGAAGCTAGCCCCTGCTCCCACTCCCCTTTAAAGTCCTCTGCTTTTTCTTTCGTTGACGTCTTTGCTCTGACGCGCTCTCCATTTACTCCACTGACCCACATGAGGACAAAACACTTAATCCACTCCAACTTTGCTCTATTCTGCATCTGGATGCCAACTATTTTGTAATCCGATTCAACAGCAGACAGAGAGAAAGTGTTCGGGAGGAAGACTTCACAGGGATATCGCATGAATGAAGAAACCTTTACCTCCGTCACTAAGTGTATTTACAGCAGTGTCAATGAAGCTAAATATCAGTTTAGCAGCTTTAAGCTAGACATTATAGTCACTCATTGTAAAGCAGCCATTAAAGGTTACACTCATTACCACACACAAAGATTCAGCCTATATTCAATAACTTTTCAGAGTAGCCATACCTCTTGAAGGTTTTCACATTTCTACCACTAACTTTAATATATTTTATTTTGATGTGATGGTTTAAAACAAAGAAACAA
Source organism: Cyprinodon tularosa (assembly GCF_016077235.1). Classification (NCBI taxonomy): domain Eukaryota; kingdom Metazoa; phylum Chordata; class Actinopteri; order Cyprinodontiformes; family Cyprinodontidae; genus Cyprinodon; species Cyprinodon tularosa. Next base: position 108,880 of record NW_024038975.1, on the reverse strand, counting down.
TATTGTCTGTCCAATGAACAGTTGAATTTAGGTCAATTTTGAACACATGAATTTAGAAATCCAGGAAAACATTAACAGTTGATAACAAACAGAGGGAGCAATAAATGTAGCTATTTGAAGGCATGGCTGCTAAATGCAAGAATCGACATGTCAGGGTCGTCACCAGTATATTTTTAGCTTAACGGCCCGTTATGCTCACGAAAAAACTCAAAATTATTCTGAAAATCAGGACAATATGCTTGTTTTTTTAAGACAGGAGCTGGTTACACTAAAATCCTTCAAACTATTAGTTTGAGAAAAAGAGTGTGAAATTCCACTATATCACATTTTTTTTTCAACCATGCCATTTTACAGTTCTGTACAGCACTCGTTGTACTTTTAGGTTCCTTTCCAAAAAAAAAAAAAAACATTTTTAACTGATATTACCGATGGTAGTGTTTGTATTTGTTAATGACGATTGAGTTGACACACTTTATTATAAAAGAGTAATGTGCAGTAAAGCACAGTTTAAGGACAATTATTAGGTCTAACTCTTATATGGAAAAAAAGGAACTGAGTAGTTTTAGCCTAATAACTCTTAAATGGAGTGTTCCACTTTCCCATGTATGTTGTTTTGCAAAATGATTCATGCACCTTGAACTTATCCTACTGCACTTGTTACAAACTGAAACTACCTGTACTTTGCAATTGTTAAATAAAAGGAAAATTACACACATGGTTTAGGTGTGGACTTTAACTAGGTATTGTAATGTACTGTAATGTCTTGTAATCTGAACCATCCCATTGTTGCTGTGGCTGTACATTTAAGGTCACAGGCGTGGTTAGACTAAAACCCTTAGAATTACAATGGAAATATGCCGATACCCTGCCTTCTAAGGAGAACAGAAATTGTGTTTTTTAACACATCAACCTTCTTATTTGCACACATACACTATATTGCCAAAAGTATTTGCTCACCTGCCTTGACTCACATATGAGCTTAAGTGACATCCCGTTCCTAATCCATAGGGTTCAATATGACGTCGGTCCACCCTTTGCAGCTAGAACAGCTTCAACTCTTCTGGGAAGGCTGTCCACAAGGTTTAGGAGTGTGTTTATGGGAATTTTTGACCATTCTTCCAGAAGCGCATTTGTGAGGTCGCACACTGATGTTGGACGAGAAGGCCTGGCTCTCAGTCTCCGCTCTAATTCATCCCAAAGGTGTTCTATCGGGTTGAGGTCAGGACTCTGTGCAGGCCAGTCAAGTTCATCCACACCAGACTCTGTCATCCATGTCTTTATGGACCTTGCTTTGTGCACTGGTGCACAGTCATGTTGGAAGAGGAAGGGGCCAGCTCCAAACTGTTCCCACAAAGTTGGGAGCATGGAATTGTCCAAAATGTCTTGGTATGCTGAAGCATTCAGAGTTCCTTTCACTGGAACTAAGGGGCCAAGCCCAGCTCCTGAAAAACAACCCCACACCATAATCCCCCCTCCACCAAACTTTACACTTGGCACAATGCAGTCAGACAAGTACCGTTCTCCTGGCAACCGCCAAACCCAGACCCGTCCATCAGATTGCCAGATGGAGAAGCGCGATTCGTCACTCCAGAGAACGCGTCTCCACTGCTCTAGAGTCCAGTGGCGGCGTGCTTTACACCACCGCATCCGACGCTTTGCATTGCACTTGGTGATGTATGGCTTGGATGCAGCTGCTCGACCATGGAAACCCATTCCATGAAGCTCTCTGCGCACTGTTCTTGAGCTAATCTGAAGGCCACATGAAGTTTGGAGGTCTGTAGTGATTGACTCTGCAGAAAGTTGGCGACCTCTTCGCACTATGCGCGTCAGCATCCGCTGACCCCGCTCCGTCAGTTTACGTGGCCTACCACTTCGTGGCTGAGTTGCTGTCGTTCCCAAACACTTCCATTTTCTTATAATACAGCTGACAGTTGACTGTGGAATATTTAGGAGCGAGGAAATTTCACGACTGGATTTGTTGCACAGGTGGCATCCTATCACAGTTCCACGCTGGAATTCACTGAGCTCCTGAGAGCGACCCATTCTTTCACAAATGTTTGTAAAAACAGTCTGCATGCCTAGGTGCTTGAATTTATACACCTGTGGCCATGGAAGTGATTGGAACACCTGATTCCAATAATTTGGATGGGTGAGCAAATACTTTTGGCAATATAGTGTATATATATATATATATATATATATACACATGAGAAAAGCACTGTGAAAACGTAAACCCCCATTAAAACAAACATCGGCCCCCTGAAGCAGCAAGGAGCATTTACGGGAAAAAAAGAACAAAAAAATAATTGTGCCCCACTCGTAAAAAAAAAAATCCTGTGAGAACCCTGTATGCATCAGTGATAAAAAATAAAATAAAAAAAAGACGCAAATATTGGCCAAAATGTTCAGTCTGTCTGTAATTCCAAAGCTTATAAACTTGCATTTAATATGCCAATGTAATATATAACCAGTCAGACAGAGGCTCTCCACAGCAGAGGCTCACATCTGACATAACCGACATACAACAAAAGGGCAAGGAAAGGGGACAGAAAAGGGGGTTCTCAGGTGATATAATCTAGCTATAAACTAAAGCTTGATTATAATCTCAATCACAAGATTTTCAAATATTGGACTCTACTGTTGGTCTTGGTGAACAGCAAAGTCTCCATAGGACAGCAGTTATTCTGAACTATTTTAATCAGTGCTGAATTAACTGTTTTTTCTGACATGCTCTTTGAACTCTATCCTGCAGTTTATGACCTGTCAGGTGTGCTCCTTGGCATTCACTATGCTGATTGTCTGAACACAAACCTCTGGTGCCTTTGTTCCACATCTCTACTTATACCAACATTAAATTACACTAATACAAATCTATTTACAAATATCTTCTAATGGCAAATAATTGCAGTGGATTTTATTTAGAGGCGCTAAAAGAGGCTAAAAACAAAAACTAAACATACTTTGAAAAAAAATTACAGAAGTGAAAATGGTGTGAAATGTTATAAAAACCTTTAGCCACACCTCGCCACTTCTAAACTGTTATATGGTTTTACAGCCCTTTACAGTGAAGAGGATGAGGATGTATCTGGACATCTTTGAAATTACTGGAACTGATTTGTTTGCAGAAAGTAGTACACGTTAGTCCCGCTTCATTCACTGAATAAAACCAGAGAGCTTAGTGTAGCTGCTGGAGTGGTTCATTTTATAAGAGCATTGCACATGACTGGGAAACAAAAGATTTGTTTCCCTTTGTGGAAGTAGAACTATTTCCTGACTGTTTGCACTTAAATGAACCTGTGAGTCAGGATGTGACTGCTGAGTCGGCATGGAAAGTAGAGAGAACTAAGCCTGACCTCTGAACATCTAGAATCTAAGCCATAAACTTGTTTTGGTCCTCAGTAGCGTTCCTGCTGTCTTCACAGGCCGAAACCACAGAGGAAAAAGAACAGACATATCAATATCATTGAGTATGGTGGCGGGGAAATAATCCAGGAACATGACAAGAAGTTTGAAAAATGTTTTTTTTTTTTTTGAATTTTCCTCCAAGTAGAACAAAAGAATAGAAAGGCTCTTTGTGTGTTTAGAAATTATCAGACTGTAAAACTGTTAAATACTAACATCATTCCCCCATAGATCCAAAAGTTCTGCCATTCTACTCCTTGTTTATATATTAATTCCACCATGACATTATGTTGGCTGTACACACAATCAACTTATCCAGTAACAACTTAGCTTCTGAGCATCTGTATGCTTACAATTATATATACACTAAATGAAATTTCGTTTTGTATACATAAAAGTTGTTTAAGACTAAGCCTAAATTTTACATTTTTTTCTCAAATACAGCTGAAGAAATGTCACATTTGATACCATAGTCCCCACTGGGAATCTGATCTGGCACTATAATTACTATGAGGAACCCCCATTTTATTAACAATACAAAAGATGTTTTTCATTTCCAATAATAACAAACTTCATCAGTATGACATCAATGAGTGCCACTACACATCAGATCAGGGTTTATACAGGAATAAGTCACTCTAATTTAATGCTTTTTAATGCCATCAACAAGTACCCATGACTCTATATATATATATATATATATATATATATATATATATATATATATATAAATAAAAGAGGGATTTTGCCGTGTTTTTTATTAAAAAAAACACAGCAAAATCCCTCTTTTCCAGCCACTTTTGTTGAAATTTGCATTTTCCCGTTCTCTAGCTTTTTCTCCGCCTCAAGCTTTTTTTCCCCCAAACATACAGCTTTACAAACAAGCGGAAGCAGTTCCACGCCAATATATCACAATATAATAGATCAGAAGAAATTGATTTTTATAAACGTTTTTTTTTTAATGAAGCATTTTAAACGCCATGATAAGCACATTTAATGAATTTTAATGCCAATCAAGGCCTTGATTTAAAAAATAATAATTTAATGACTTTTGATGATTTTTTATGACCTGCGGAAACCCTGCAGAAGAAAAATAAATAAAATATGGATGAAGTTGTGGCTGGGGAAAAGAAAGCAACTTCATAAAATGATTTTAAGATGGGGTATAAAACCTCACCTGTTCGGATAGTGTTACAAATACATCAGTTTGTTGGATTATATGGATAATTATCCTACTACTATTATCCTATAGTAATAATCAAACTATTAGTTTGAAAAAAGACTGAAATTCCACTATATCACATTTTTTTTAACCATGCAATTTTAGAGTTCTGTACAGCACTTGTTGTCACAGCTTTACTAACTGTACTTTTGGGTTCCTTTCCAAAAATAAAAATTTTAACTGATATTTACTGATGGTAATGTTTGTATTTGTTAATGATGATTGAGTTGAAGAAAACACTTTATTATTAAAAAGTAATGTGCAGTAAAGCACAGTTTAAGGACAATTATCAGCAACTCACACAACTCGTATATGGAAAAAAGGAAACAGAGTAGATTTAACCTAATAACTCTTAAATGAACGGTTACATTTTCCCATGTATGTTGTCTTGCAAAATGATTCATGCACCTTGAACTTATCCTACTGCACTCGTTACAAACTGAAACTGCCTGTAAATTACACACACGTTTAGGTGTGGACTTTAACTAGGTCACGATGAATGTCCTGTATTCTAAACCATCCCATTGTTCCTGTGGCTGTACATTTATGGTCAGGGTAAACCTCCGATCGAAGTCAGGTTTTCTTCCAGGATTGTCCTTTGTTTACCGCCATATAGATTTCTATAAACTCCAACCTGCTTCCCTGGTAAAGAAAAGCAAGCCCACATGACAATGCAACCACCACCATGTGTCCCCATGATGATGGTCTGTTCAAAATGAGGTGGAATTTGACATTTGAATTGAGAAAGCTTCCTGGAGAGGTGGCGAAACGTCTTGAAATCTTGGAAACCAAGTCCAGGGGATATTTTTTTTTAACTTTTACTGAATGAGGTGGAGTTTGAGTTTTAAAAAAATGGGTTTTGCATGTACACCCAACTTCTTTGTTTTTCTCTATGAGCTAACCTTCTGCCACATATGTGGTGTGACATTTAGCTCCATTGATACTGCTGTAAATACACTGACAACAGTAAAGGTTTCTTCATTCATGCGATTTCCCTGTGAAGTCTCCCTCCAGAACACTTTCTCTCTGTCAGATGTTGAAGCAGATTACAAAATAGATAGCATCCAGATGCAGATAAGATGTTTTGTTTTGTCTCAGTAATGCCTTCTCCATGAAATCTGTAAAACCAAAAAGGCTCTTTTGACCTCTGCAGCTGCTCCACAGTTGCTATGATTAATGCTCCACCTGTAGAGGTTGAGATTGTGTTTTATAGTCCAACTTTACCAAAGATATCTGTTCTGCTTCATCTGCTTCCTGATTATAATTGGCTGGTCAAGAGGGTTAATTAAAAGGGCACTAGACTCATCTATCCACAACTGTGTAAGACTGAGATGGTCTCTTTAAACTTCCACTAAAATACTTTGAAATGTGATCAGTCCTGACAAAATGTTTACTGATTAGTTAACTTTATTGATCTCCAAGTAGAAAAATTTACTCAAAAGAAGAAGGTGCCAAAAGGAGGGAAAGGCGCATGGGGGAATATATACAGTAAATACAGTGCATACACACACATATACACTATATTGCCAAAAGTATTTGCTCACCCATCCAAATTATTGGAATCAGGTGTTCCAATCACTTCCATGGCCACAGGTGTATAAATTCAAGCACCTAGGCATGCAGACTGTTTTTACAAACATTTGTGAAAGAATGGGTCGCTCTCAGGAGCTCAGTGAATTCCAGCGTGGAACTGTGATAGGATGCCACCTGTGCAACAAATCCAGTCGTGAAATTTCCTCGCTCCTAAATATTCCACAGTCAACTGTCAGCTGTATTATAAGAAAATGGAAGTGTTTGGGAACGACAGCAACTCAGCCACGAAGTGGTAGGCCACGTAAACTGACGGAGCGGGGTCAGCGGATGCTGACGCGCATAGTGCGAAGAGGTCGCCAACTTTCTGCAGAGTCAATCACTACAGACCTCCAAACTTCATGTGGCCTTCAGATTAGCTCAAGAACAGTGCGCAGAGAGCTTCATGGAATGGGTTTCCATGGTCGAGCAGCTGCATCCAAGCCATACATCACCAAGTGCAATGCAAAGCGTCGGATGCGGTGGTGTAAAGCACGCCGCCACTGGACTCTAGAGCAGTGGAGACGCGTTCTCTGGAGTGACGAATCGCGCTTCTCCATCTGGCAATCTGATGGACGGGTCTGGGTTTGGCGGTTGCCAGGAGAACGGTACTTGTCTGACTGCATTGTGCCAAGTGTAAAGTTTGGTGGAGGGGGGATTATGGTGTGAGGTTGTTTTTCAGGAGCTGGGCTTGGCCCCTTAGTTCCAGTGAAAGGAACTCTGAATGCTTCAGCATACCAAGACATTTTGGACAATTCCATGCTCCCAACTTTGTGGGAACAGTTTGGAGCTGGCCCCTTCCTCTTCCAACATGACTGTGCACCAGTGCACAAAGCAAGGTCCATAAAGACATGGATGACAGAGTCTGGTGTGGATGAACTTGACTGGCCTGCACAGAGTCCTGACCTCAACCCGATAGAACACCTTTGGGATGAATTAGAGCGGAGACTGAGAGCCAGGCCTTCTCGTCCAACATCAGTGTGCGACCTCACAAATGCGCTTCTGGAAGAATGGTCAAAAATTCCCATAAACACACTCCTAAACCTTGTGGACAGCCTTCCCAGAAGAGTTGAAGCTGTTCTAGCTGCAAAGGGTGGACCGACGTCATATTGAACCCTATGGATTAGGAACGGGATGTCACTTAAGCTCATATGTGAGTCAAGGCAGGTGAGCAAATACTTTTGGCAATATAGTGTATATACAAACAGTCATGGCCAGAAGTATTGAGAATGACAAAAATATTATATTTTCACATGATCTGCTGCCCTCTGGTTTTTATGTGTGTATATCAGATGTTGTCATCACATACAGAAATACAATTGCAATCATATTATGAGTAACAAAAGCTTTTAATGACAGAATGAGTTAATGCAGAAAGTCAATATTTGCAGTGTTGCCCCCTCTTCTTCAGGATCTCTGCAATTCTCCCTGGCATGCTCTCAATCAGCTTCTGGACCAAATCCTGACTGATAGCAGTCCATTCTTGCACAATCAATGCTTGCATTTTGTCAGAATTCCTAGGTTTTCATTTGTCCACCCATCTCTTGATGATTGACCACAAGGTTTAGATGTGATTAATATCAAGGGGAGTTCCCAGACCATGGACCCAAAATCTCTATGTTTTGTTCCCTGAGCCAGTTAGATATCACCTTTGCTTTATGGCAAGGTGCTACATCATGCTGGAAAAGGCATTGTTCATCACCAAACTGCTGTTGGAAGGTTGGGAGAAGTTGCTCTCAGAGGACATTCTGGTACCATTCTTTATTCATGGCTTTGTTTTTAGGTAAGACTGTGAGAGAGCCGACTCCCTTGGCTGAGAAGCAACCCCTCACATGAATGGTTTCAGGATGCTTTACAGTTGGCATGAGAAAAGACTGGTGGTAGCGCTCACCTCGTCGTCTCCAAACAAGCCATTTTCCAGATGTCCCAAACAATTGGAAACGGGATTCATCAAAGAAAATGACAGAGACCAGGCCTTGCTCCAAGAGTCTCCACCTCACAGTGCTTGCAGATGCACGAACACCTGCCTGCTGCCCTTCCTGAGCAAGCAGTGCACTGCTGGTAGCCCGATCTCGCAGCTGAAACACTTTTAAGAGACGGTCCTGGCACTTGCTGGTCTTTCTTGGGTGCCCTGGAGCCTTTTTGGCAACAATGGAACCTCTCTCCTTGAAGTTGACTGAAGTACAATCTTTCTAGCTGCGATTCTCTTTCCTGTTAGGCCATTTTTTGTGCAGTGCAATGATGATTGCATGTGTTTCTTTAGAGATAACCATGGTTCACAGAAGAAAAACAATGATGCCAAGCACCAGCCTCTTTTTAAAGTGTCCAGTGGTGTCATTCTTAATCAATCATGACAGATTGATCTACAGCCCTGTCCTCATCACCCCCCACACCTGTGTTAATGGAACAATCACTGAAACAATGTTAGCTGGTCCTTTTAAGACAGGGCTGCAATGACATTGAAATGTGTTTTGGGGGATAAAGTTCATTTTTTAGGCAAATGCTGACTTTGCAATTAATTGCTGTTACGCTGATCACACTTTATAACATTCTGGAGTATATGCAAATTGCCGTTATAAAAACTGAAGCAGTAGACTTTGTAAATATTAACATTTGAATCATTCTCAAAACTTTTGGCCATAACTGTGTATGTATATATATATATATATATATATATATATATATATATATATATATATAATTAGGCAGGATTATTGTACAGGGTATTAAATGGGTATTTATATAGATAGGTATTTATATATCTAGCTATTGCAAAGGGTATTAAATAGTAATTGTACATTAGATATTCCACACATTAATGCATTAATAGTGTCGCATCTTTGTAATAGTGTCACTGAAAAGATTCACGCATTTAAATACTCTAGCAGTGATCAGTAAACTAACCTTGTTCAGGTAGGGGTTCCTGGTGATGTCATAGCCGCGTTTTTTGGTGTAAACGTTGGACTTCTGGTTCGTCCCGGAGTGACAGACCCGCACAGCCTGGAAAGCGGTGTTGTCTCCCTGCACCGCCCCCGCAGGCCGACCCGGAGAGCCGAGCGGTACCCTCATCCTGCCTGCAGCCGCGCCTCTGCACAGAGACAAAGCGGCTTTTCCAGGGAGGGAGTTCATGCTTCCAAAGGGACACCTAGGGCGGAAAAAACACCCACCCACCACCACAGAGGGAAAGTTACATTACAGTAAGGAGGGAGGACATACACACCGGGATGCCAGACATGCCGTAAATGATACCAGCTCAGGCTCTATGTAAACAACCGGGAAACTGTTAGCTCAAAGCGGAGTCATAAAAAAAAAAAAATCAGGCCTCATAAATCCTTTGCTTGGTCAAAGTGATGCTTTGGGGAAAAATCCAAAAATAGTATATATTATAGAAAAAAATATTAAAATACGTATATATAAAAGATTGAGCGTATCTTCCATTGCTCTGCTAGCTGCTGTTAGCTCGTAAAGCTATTAAAACAAGAACAGTTTTCTAAAGAAACGAGCCTGCAAAAAACAGCAAATACACAAATATAGTTCAGTTGGCCTCACCTGAAAACTGCGTGGATAAGTTTAAGCACAGGCTTATTGCTTCATGGGAAGAACCGCTTTGGTCCTATCGAGTTTTATCTAACCGGAGATAGGAGGCTTGACAGCTGATTCAGGACCTCCTGACATTGGGCAGTTTTACTTCCGTGTTAAAGTAAGCCCGCCTCTTCCATCTGCAGATCAGCCAATCAGAAAGAGCGCTACGATGTCATAGGCCAGGCCCCTGATATGTATCCATCTGAAGCCAACCTTCACTGTTATCTACGGTAGTCATTTGTTATCGTTCGATAAGGATTGTATTTAGGAGCGTTTTATTCACATACTTTTTTATTCCGTAAACCTTACAATCATAAAATTGGTACACTTAGTGTGACTAAACTAAAGTTTATTTTATTAGTGAATTGAAAACTATCCTTAATCTCAGATAAACTTTTATTCCTAACAATCTAAACTAAAGATTAAGAGCACAAAATTGTCTGGATACTTTAGATGCGAACAGTAGATCCCTTTGTAGAAACTCCTATTGGGATATGTTTGAAAATAAATAAAAGAGAGATTTGCAAATTTCCAAACATGCCAAGAATCTATTAAAGAACAAAAATCACTCCAGTTCTGTCTAAAAAGTTTATTAAAACATATCTTATACATCACTTCATCAATTACAAAAGAAATGATTAGGTAAGATCACATTTATACAGTATTTTAGAGTTTTTTTTCTTCTGCTTTCTACTGCAGCTGTGGAGTTTTGCATTTGCACTGAACATTGAATTGCAACAGGCAGGGTTTCTAGAGATGCAACAGGCACGATTTTGGGAATTACAGTGAGACAGGAGGAACATGACACCTATGATGGATGGGAAGCAACAGTTCCTGGAGTTGGAGAAACTGAACTTCTGTGTCTTGTTGCGTTGACACAAACTATCAGTGCTGATGAGGCTGTGACAGAGTGAAAGAGCACATTGGAAACTAAACATTTTGTCAATTAACATTAAAGATAGAAAAAAAATAAATGTCGACATAGTCTGAAGTAAGGAATGTCAAACAGCTCCCTTTGTTTGCAGCGTCACGTCAGGTCCTCCATGCTTAGCAGGAGGTAGAAGCTCCTTCAATTTAAAGCTGTGGGTGTAACAGCTGGAGTGGAGTTTGTCAAACTGCTGTCTACATGACAGGAGAGTCACAGCATCTAAATGGGGAGATTTTGTCACTGCAATCACCAGTGGCGGTTTGAGAACAAATTTACCAGGGAGGCCATGGTGGGCCATTTTTTTTTATTTTTAAATGGGGGCACAGAATAAAAGAATGGAACCAAAAAAAGTGAGATGTTCTTTGGTTCACTTAATATATCAAGCAAACCAGCCATTTGCAAGTCTGGAAACTTCATATCTAGAAGACAAAACTAGTGATCTTATAGGGATTATCGAAGCTAAAAAGGCAACTACTTAATTTTTTAAATCATAAATCAAATAAAACTAAAATAAAAAATGATTAAACTGACTTTTCCGTAGCAGTTTTTTTCCCAGAACATATAATTTATTTTTAATAAATGTTGTATTATGTAGTAGTAAAGGGGCCTTAATGGGGTCCAGGACCAGTTCTATAGACCCACTGGCCCCTGTCTAGAACTGCCAATTGGAATCAGGTCTGATGTGAAGGCGCTGTTATAGTCATACATGCATGTTTAAAAATTTGTGAAAACTATAGATTTAAATCATTCTTAAGATAATGTCTTTCACCACAGAAATATGCACACACAGACAATACATAAAAGATTCACATAACCAGCTAATTTAAATGGAAATGAACATGGTTTTCTTTATATAGCAGTAATTACACACAATGGAAGTGCAGTTCAAATATGCACATATTACACACACTGCCTGTAAAGCAGTTTACTTCAGTTCGTTAAACAGCTGCAGCTTCAAACGCCTTCATTTCACCGATGTGGAAACAGTGAGGAAAAAATAAGAAATGTTTCAGATGACTACGCTGGTACTGCTATGGGAGCCTCTATCCTAAGAGAGAAAAAGGTGAAAAAGCAGAGATTAGAGTCTAAAACAGAACTACTATGATCGCCACATGGAAAAAGCCACACAGAAAAAAAAACAAAGAAGAAGAAATCAAAGCTATGACTGCAGAAATTTACAGCATTAGCTTTGCACATATGTGTTGTACCCACCTGCTGCCACTTGGGGGCAGTGTGAGAGATCTGTGGAATAGTCACAATGAAGCTTGCACATGTATGCTTTGCTAACTTTCTTTTATCACAGCTGTACAAAGAAAGGCGAAAACGTTTATAAACCATCAACTGGATTGTGGCGGTGTTGCAGCTTTTCTGTCATTTTACTAAAGCGTAATCAAGAGTAAAGCAGCCTTTGCCATTCCTAGAAATAGTATAGTTAGAAGTCTGACTATTTAGCTCTGTAGTCTGCAGAGGCCATTTATAAAGGCCAAGTTTTCAGACATTTGCAGAAAAAATTTCACAAGATGTGGCAACGCTACATTTAGGTACACACATTTCTGGTTCAACATTCATAGGTTTATGAATGTTGGTCAATATTTTTATGTCCCGACATCTTTGATACTCCTACTTGAGAGAAAAGAAGTGCTCATCAGCTCATACTGAATCTGCAGGGTTTCAGGTAATCTGTATATTTGGAGTATATTAAACGACTGAAGGGGAATTTTATTAACGCTCCACTAAACTGAGTGTTAAACTGATCTAAATGTTGACACTGTTGGCTTTCCGGGAAAACCCGTCCTGCCTTTCAAAGCCACAGCTCTCACATGGAGACTACAAACTAAAGGCAGATCAGAAAATACAGCTCACAGGGGTTATGTTTTAACACACTGCTGGTTCATTGTATGTATCAGCAGTAGGTGAGGATCTTACAGAAAGACGGTCGTAGTTCCTGCGACCAGGCTGGACCTCACTGGAGTAGTAGCTGGGAGGTTTTTCTGGCCAATCCTTCACTTTGCGTCCTTTCCTCCTGGTGCTGACCTCCTCATCAGAGCTCCAGGACCTTGTGCGGTGCCGAGGAGGGGAGTAGCTCCTCTCTCTCCTTGCTGATCTGCTATGCAGCTCCTCCATTAGGTCGTCACGGCTTCGGGTGCGTGGCCTGGACCCTCGCCCTCTCCTCTCGTTCCTCGACCCCCCATGCGTTGCTCTTCCTCCCTGGTTATCCCAGTCTGAATCGTCACTGTATTCACGCAGTATCCCCCTTCTTGGAGGAGGGTCGTCCCTGCTTCTGTACCTATGTCTGTCTCGCTGTTGGCCCCCTCCTGAGCGGTTGGTGCTGCCACTAGACTGACTGGACATTCTTGGATACCCCCTGGCCCCATTTCCTCCAGCTGTGTCCCTGCGGGAGGAAAAGCTGGGGACTCGCTGGATGATTGGAGGCAGAGTGATCACCCTTCTCTCCATCCCCCTCACCCCCATCTCGTCCAGAGCTGATAACATGCTGGGCGGGCCAGGGGCGTAGGGCACCGCTGGAGGAGAGGGTTGAGGCTGCAGACGGGGCTGCGAAGGCGTCATGTTTCGAACATTGTGTGGTGCCATTTGAGGAGGGCTCACATCAAGTCCTCTCACCTGGTTCTCCAGATAGTCCAACATTGGGTTGGCTCCTTGAACGCTACTTCGAAGGCTGCTGTTCGCCATGTATTGTGGATGTGAAGTGTGGTGCTGCTGCTGCGGGGCCATTGGTGCCAAATGCATGGGAGTCATAGAGAGGTTTTGTTTCGTTGAGTAGTCTGATATGGAAGCTGGGACTAAAGGGGAAAAAAAATACCACAGATTAAAAGTAAAGAAAAGCTGCAGTTATCAAGAACAAGATGCTGAATATACTAAAGCACAATACAAATGTGGAACAGGTTTGTGGATAGTTTTTATTAGCACAAGAACACGTTCTTGACTCTATAAGGTATGACCAAATAAACACACCCTGAGTAAAGACACCAATCTTTGAGCGGATAGATCTTTTCATGCCTTTCTTTGATGGATATTTACCAGAATAGAGCAAGGGAACACCCTGGGAGGAGGCATTGCTGATGTTTGTGTAAATAGGCTGACCGTTCATCCAGGGACCCATGGCTTTCTGAGCTTCTTTCAGCATCCGGTGCTGCATTACCGCTGCAATCAGAGCACAAACCAGAAATATTTCACTGTTTGAAAATAACAGGAATCAGACTCTGGATCAAGCCAGTCAGTGAATAGCATATTCTAGCTGTAAATAAAATGCAAATTAAAGCCTGGTGGATAAAAAAAAGTATAAAAAAAGACAGACAACTGGGGAACTTAAATTAAAAAAAGAAAATCTACAGCAACTGTTCATTCGTAGCTTATAAAGAAAATGCATTATTCTGAACTTGAAAACCCCGATACACTACGCTGTCATTTTTAAAAATCAAAGTAAAAGCTGATCTATTCAGTTTCTCTTTAATTCAGCCCTTGTCTATCGGCGTTTGTCTACACAGAGTCGCATGGGTTGGAGTTTACAGGTGGTGGCAGTCTAAACAGGTCAGTCACAGAGTACAAGGTAACAGCAAAATCAACCATGGACACCTACACACACTGCTACACTCCACAGGGCAATTTCCAGTCATCAACAAACAGAACATCCACACTTTGGCATGTGAGAGGAGGCTGGAGTACCTGGTGGGATGCCCAGAAAAATGCCAATGACTAACTTTATTACTATTCTTTTTTTTATTATTTAACTTTAGTTATTAATGTTTATTAGTACATTAAAAATAACTTGTGATGATTGTAGATTTCATAAGTAATACTTGACATTTATTATTATTTCTGTGTTTATTATAGATCATTTGCTTTTTTAAAGTTGTTTTTATATTTATCCAACTAATTTCCTCAGACTATAGTGTTTTCCTGAATCCTGATTCCACAATTGGCCGATTTAGTTATTTTTAATAACTTGAAGGTTTTTTATTTAATACATTTTGCAGTATAACATTTCCATGGCTTTTCTCTTTTTAATATGTATAAAGCACAAAGTTATGCATCTTTAACCTAAAGAAATCTGACATTATGTACAGTTAGGGATATTTTTGTCATTATTATTCTGCTATTTCATCTTGTTTTACTTCACTGACAGCTTTCTGATTATATTTCATTTTAACCAGGATGCCTAAACATTTATCACGTTACATAATATTTAAACTGCAATTTGATATTTTTGATGTAGCTTTTAAAATATTAGGATATTGAACTTAACACTTTTACAAGTTGAAATCTATTTTCTGTAAATACCCCCCTATACCCCTGTCAGCTCGGGGGGTGGGAGCAAATTTTTTTTCAACCAAGATAGATCAGCTCATTTTGAATTATAAAAACAAGAAACAGAATAAATTTGGACTAGATCATGTTATGCTAAAACAAACCCCCAAAAAGCACCTGCAATCTGCTTTAAGCTGTCCATACACCGATTTTTAAGATAAACTTTAAAGCAAAAAATCTGAAGTTGACAGAATTGTGTTTTGTTTTCTAAATTACTTAAAATATATCTCGGGTTTCTGACAGTGACAATTGATGAATTTAACAAAATCTCAAGTTTTGAGTGAGTACCTCAAGGATAAAGGGAATCTAGATGCAAGTCAATGT
Source organism: Cyprinodon tularosa (assembly GCF_016077235.1). NCBI lineage: Eukaryota > Metazoa > Chordata > Actinopteri > Cyprinodontiformes > Cyprinodontidae > Cyprinodon > Cyprinodon tularosa. The sequence goes on along the minus strand of NW_024038975.1, from coordinate 93,527 downwards.
GTACAGCCTCTGTATACATTAACCCTTTTCTCCCTTTTTGTCCGTACAAATTCTGGCTTAAAACACACATGAAGCCCTCTCTAGTACCTTTTTCAGGACAACAGCAGGTCTGAGGACAACAGGGACAGCGGACATAGCAGCAGCACTTTTGTGGGCAGCACTGACAGCAGCATATGCAGAAGAGCATAATGAGCAACAATGCGCCGATGATGATGAACAGGACAGTGAGCCAGTCTGAAACAAGAAGACAGTAAAACTGACCTCAGCTTTGCTTTCACAGCCATTGTTCTCTTTAAAAGCCTCAGCAGGAAGAGACAGAGGAAACTTACGGTAAACAATGAGCCTGACTTCTCGATCCGAGTCACCCGTAGTGTCCCCAGGAGCCTCGATGCTGCAGTAGTACATGCCGTTATCCCACCACATCACCTCATTTATCACTAAATCTGCATCTGTTTAGAGAAAATTCTGTTTAAATCCCTCTGGGCTTCATCTCTACAACAAAATGCTACTCAAACAATATATAATAATAATAGAATATGTTCACTTAAATATTACATATTAGGCAAGTTACACATGCTGATAATTCCAAGGCAACAAATCCCACTGCTAGGATAAAACGTACTGTTCTGAATTGTGATTCTGCGATTTTTGTACTCTGCTCCCAGCATTGGCTGATTGATTCCCCTCTTCTGGATGACAGTGCGAACTGTTCGCTGGCTGTCTGGACAGTCATTGGCAGGATCCTGACCGAGCTGCAGAGCCGCCTGATAAGCTTCAGAAACAAAGAAAGCAATGTATCAGGTTATACTCATTTAACGCTACAGTTGAGGATAAGTAATCATTAGGATAAGTATTTTTGTACTGATAAAATATTACTTTATTGCTGTAATATGAAAAAAATAACTTAGAATACAGCTGCTAAATAAGCCAGATTCAGGTTAATAAAACTATGTACTGAGGAAAGAAGTTATCAACACTTCCTGGAAACATTGTTTGGCAAATGTGTCATAACAAGGGTTGTAACAGCACAGTTATTTCCCAAAATAAAAACCCAGCACAGAAACACTGTTGTTTTATACCTGAATACATGCAGAAAGTTTACGTTACACAATCTTTGAAAGAGACAACAAAACAAACCAACGGAAAGTCCCCACTGCCCCCCATCTCTGCCGTTTGGAAATTAAGGTTTCTGCTGCAGCTAAATGAAGGGAAATCTAAAACCACTAAAGTGGTTTTATTTATTTATTTATTTATTTTTTAATATGTCTGCACAGTTTTATCTGATTTCATTTTTATCTCATGATTGAGGTAACCATAAGATGCAAAAAAAATGTGATTTAAAATCTAAGTACTTGCAGAAATCATGACCTCCCTGACTTCCAGGACATTTAAACCAAGCATTACAAGTTAAGGGCCAAGAAAGTTTGCTTTACAAAAGCTGCCTGGGGGCCAAAAACTCAAAGGCTGAAGAAGTGTTTACCCACAAGTCATTGATCTGCTTCATTCTGAGTCCTAAGCTGGGTATATTCTGCACGTTCACCATTTAATCAGTTTTACTTATTCCGTTCTAGGATGTGGCTTCTTATTGCACCATATTTGCAAAACTATACCCCCGTGTAAATTCCACATCAACAGAATTTATAAAACTGTTCATATGAATAAAAATTAGCAGTAGATCCTTATTAAATTTCAAAATTGTTTTGATTTTTTTTTCTTTCCTGAGGGGCACATGATTTTGTACCCCGCCAGCAAGATGAATTGTCCCAAGATTTTTGAATTTACAAAATCGTGAAAATACATCTTTCCAGAGGGCAACTGATGCATTAGTCTCGATACCGAAATGTTTTGAACAGGTTAATGCAGTGACATGTATGAAGTCATTGGATGTGGCAAGCTGAAGCAAAACAAACATGGCTGTGCAGATTTTAGCTGGAATATTCTCTATTCCTTTTTGAAATATGAGAAAAATTATGTGCCTTTGAGGATGGGAAACATGTTTCCGCTTTCCTCCCAGAAACTTGCAACATAGATATTGTATAGAATTCAAATTAAACAACATGCATCAACCTGGTTTAAGCCAAGTTACATATTCTAAGTCTAATTTTGGTTTTTTGTATGATATAACTGCCCCCTCCATAAAGGGGTCTCTGCTCCTCCACAACTGGCTTCAGATCTGCAAAGAACAGCAGAACGCCATCAGTATTTTCCATAATTTTATTTAGTAGAAATCACATAACCCTAATGTGCCATCAGGGTTAAATGCATCATGTAATCAAAATGCAAAACCTTGTGTTTTTTACTCAGAACTCTCTTCTGATCATCTTAACTCTCTATACCTATTTTTCTGATTAAATCATGCTGGGATTATTAAGCTACTGGCATATCTGAAACCTTATTACCTGCACCTCACCGTCTTCCTCATGGTCAAACACAATGCCCTTTAATGCCCGAAACCATGAAATAATTGACAGGAAATGTTATTATTATTTTTTTTTAATTAGTCATCATTAAACTTTCTGATAAATTAAATAAAAATGCATCAATTATATATAAGATAAAGTAGATAATTTATTTGCATCAATTTTACATTAGGCATTTCTTTATAATGCTTTGTAAATTTTCTGTTCACTACATGTTGCTTGTTTGAGTCAGGGTTTTCAAGGAAAAAAATATCACACTGATGATGCAGAGGTGTCAAAAAAAATATGCACTTGGCTTTAAGGGGTTAACAAAGCAATGCAACAACCTCTATCTTGGTAGGTATGTAAATAAACATGCTTTATATAAATGAGCCCTGTGTAATGTCTAGATCACTGATCTGTCTGCTTTTCACAACATGATTGCGCAACAATAGCATTGCCTGTGGAGCCAGGTTGAATGCAGACTTGGACATCTGGTTTGTCTTGTTTTTGGCGATCACTTCAACAAATATCGTCCCGTACATTGTTGTTTAACAATCTGGTTAATATAACTCATCAGGGTCCATTTCCTGCTGTAGCAGATTGTATAATGTTGGATTTTAGGGTTAAATTATCAATGTTCTTCAAGAAAAGCGAGAAGTTTCCATTAATGTTTTTTTTTATCTCTTTAAAAACATATATATATATATTTTTCCAGTCCTTCTCTCCAGACATTTAACAGGTTCCACCTCCCTGTTGCACTTGGTGCCTTTCAGTCCTGTGCAATAACTGTGAGGAGCTACGAAGCCAGAATGGATTTGGTACCCAAAATCTAATATTTGCTCTTCTTTTTGCCCATTTTACAGCAAACAGTATGCTGATCATACCGAGGCTCATCAGTATCTCTGCATCTGTTAAACACTATAATAATAATATAGAATCATAAAGGTCCTTAGCTGCTGCTCGTTCTTTTTCTCCTCCTCATCACAAAAAAAACAATAACAGAGCTTGACAGCATGAAAGACTGATGAGAGCAAGATGCGAGTCTACAAACTTATGCTCAATTTGGAGGTGTGTGCACTTCTCTCCAGATAGGAGCCCTATTCCAAAGTGCAGCTCCAAGAGCTTATATGAGCAATGGGCCGGATGAAGTCAGAACAGAAGTGGTCTGTATCATTGAGATGATGGATTGCTTTTATGGGTTATACATAGCAGCTGTGCTTCTGTAAGAGTGATAATTAGTTGGCATGTTACCTTACTACAAGTAGTTCTGGTCAATTTTCTTTTTAATTCCTCTGATAAGTAAGCCATACCAGCATCTAGAGGCCACACATCTCTGATAAACTAACACTGCAGCAGTCAGGATCCTCTAGGGAGGAGCTTAGGCAAGACCCTGTAATCTTTTTATGTGTGGCAGTATGCCCTGCGGGCTTTGAATGCACCACACAAGTGCTGACCCAATTGGTTGTGGCGCTGTCTGTATATAAAGGGCCCTCCCTCACCTGGTCATCATGTTGTCCTTCCGGCTCAGACCTCGGTGTTTGCTGGCGCAGCACACCAGCTGCATACAGATGCGCGCTCGAATGATGCGCTTTAAACTAAGCACTAATCAAGCCTTCTTGTGGTAAGAGTTATTTTAGTTTAATTCTGTTAGCCTAGCCTTAGCTCAGCTTTACTGATATATATATATATGCAGGTGTCCCATACAAGCTGCCTGATTCTTCTCCTTGCCAGAGGCACTACATAGAGCTCAGTGGTAAGTGAAAAGCTCATTCTTCACATGCTTCTAGATTCTATATTTTTTTGACATGCATGTTTAATTAGACGCTGCCGTTTGTCCTTGGCTGGCTGTTTTGTCTGCTGTTTCCGGCCGGCAGTCCGCCTGTAGGCGTCCGTCGCCGGCTACCTGTTACTTTGGCTGTCGGCTCAATGCCCGCCGTCCTGGTCAGCGGGAAGCTGCTTCCTGTCTCTCGTCCAGTGTGACTGGTTCGGGCCGGTCTGTGACTGGCGTGTACCGATTCTGCTGGTGAATCTTTCTGCAGTGTCTGCTGCGGCGTGGGGGTTCATCCCCAAACTGACTTTATTGAAACTACTGCTGCTTGATTTTTTTGTGCACTGAACTGTTTTAATATGAAATGTGTGATTTGAATGTCTTTTTATTTTGACAGAAACGGCCAGCTCCTGGTGTTGGTGGTGGACTTTCCGGGTGGTGGTACTCCTTTCGGTTTGGTGCACGATTTTCTTTTTGTTTTTTTTTGCTGTGTTCTTTTGTAGGTCACTACCCTGATTTACACTGCCATCCTGGAGTTGAGCTGTGACTGTTATTTTAATGTGTGAGTGGTTTTAAATTGCTTTGTTCCAATAACTGTAATAAAATCATTGAATCTGGTGAGATTGTCTCAAGCCTCATCTTTAGCGGGCATGTGTGCCTTCAAGGTAACTTTCAAGGGAAATTATTGCAACCTTACATTAAATTTGCAGTTTTAAAGTGCAGTTACCAATTTGGATCACTCGGTACCACTACATATGAAGGTTTCCGAGAACTCTCAAGACAACCTGGTTACTATCATGTTCCATCATGAATATGTTGGGGAGACCAAGGTGTTCTTAATGCTTCCCAGGTGTTTGCGGACACAAAAAAAGCAGTACTAAAGAACTTTATGTGTTGGTCGATTTTGGCTCCGCCTAGTGGATGAAAGCTGTATTGTTTGCCTGAAGGAAGACAACATTTTCCATGAGGATCAGCGTGGTAAAGACCATATCGTGGTAAAATCCAGATCTCCTGGAAAACTGCAGTTGGATAAAACCACATTTCTGTTTCCAGTAGCCGTGTGAAAGATAAATAGTGATGAGGTAATAAATCTAATTGTGATGACACATTGTTGTATGACGATGTCTAGTTTTGTCGCCCCCGGCCACCTCACCCGACTCGTCAGAGACTGATGTGCCGACCAGTTTAGAGCCTTGAAATAAACATAACATAACGTCAACCCTGCACAATTTGCACAAATATACAGTCTCTCTGGGAAACTTTGTCGCATCACTTCCGTCGTTTTAACAAATGGGGAAAGTGACGCATGCCATCGGCACATTTTTAGGTGTTTTGTGTTGCATGGTTACTTCCACCCTATTCAAAGTAGCTTAGTGTTGTTGAATGCGATGCAGACCCTCTCCGGCTATGATAGAGGTCATTCGACAAGTTGTTGGTTGACGTATAATCAGAAATGTAATGAAAATATTCTATGAAGGTTGCTTAGTTTTGGTTAAAAGATGGGAGTGGGGTCTTAATCTGCACTGAAGGGGGGGGGCCTTCTTCAGTGGACACATGTCTCCCCCCTCTCTAGTAACCCCTTCCCTGTCAGCCCACAATACAAAAAACCCCAAAACAAAACAAACACGAGCACTGGTGCCGTAAAAAACTTGAAATATTTCAAGAAGGGTGTGCCAAACAACACTGAACTCATTTAGGGTGGATAGATAATGGATTTAGAGCTGACCTACTCACATGTATTTTTAGTAATTTGAGTGAAGAATTTGGTGGATATCTAATTGCAGTGGTAGAATACTTCCTATATCCTTTCCATTTAGAAGAAGCCTCACCTGTGGAGTAATACTCCAAGACCGGATCTTTACAAAAGGACTTGAACTTCCATGAGACGAGGACCTCCTGAGGGTTGGCTGATGTTGAGTAGTCGCAGTGGATTGTCACAGAGCCAAACAGCGTTGTTGACCTCTCAGTCTCTGGGACGACCACCTGAATGGACAGCAGCTCTGGGACAGAACGTAAAAGAACGAAATAATAAACACATTCTTTGACTGGAACCAGCATAACTGTGGTTAAACGCTGGAATCCAACCAGACCAGTTAACTGTTTACAGCACCTAGACTAATGTCATCACCACTAATAACAGTAGTCAGTAATGAGCAGTAAACTGTACTCTTGATGACAGGTATATGCTGCTGATAAATCAAACTATGAGTTAAGATAACAGAAAAAAAAAACATGAAGGAGTGCTGGTGCCCATCTCCAGCTGTCTACGGCGAGATGGACTGGTGTAAACAGGATAAGGCCGTATCTGTGGGCAGCTTTGTCCTGGTGACCTGGACAGGTAGCCAGTCCATCGCAGGGCAACACAGAGACAAACAGAACAAACAACCATTCACGAAAACACACACCTAAGGAGAATCTAGAGAAACCAATTAACGTAACATTCATGTTGTTGGACTGTGGGACGAGGCCGGAGAGAACCCACGCATGCTCAGGGAGAACATGCAAACTCCATGCAGAAAGACCCCGGGCCGGGAATCGAACCCAGAACCTTCTTGCTGCAAGGCAGCAGTGCTACCCACTGCATCAGGAGCGGGTACAGGGTTGTGCATTTGCATTTTATTTGAGAAAAAAAAGTCCTGTCACCTCCAGATATTTAGAGAAAATGTATTGCTTAAACAGTAGGTAAAGTCATTCCTAAAATGATATAAAGATTTTCATTATTTGTTTTCTCTGCTAGCATCTTCTTTCACTGCAGGCCATCATATTATGCTTATGACATAATATCTGTTTATATATAATAAAACCAATGTTACCTAGAATTTTTTTAGTGATTATAAAACTGTCAGTTCATTTTTTTTATCCTTACATTTTAAGCCATATTAGTAGCTTTTTAAATTCTGTCTAGGTGTTTCAATTTATCATTTTTGTATTAGAAAAAAAAAGGTAAGTAAAAATAAATATATAAATATATACAGGAATGAACTAATGTCCAAAATAAATACAACTTCTTGTGAATTTAAATTCAGTAACTACAAAATATGCAATATTACACAAATATGGCTATGGAAGTATTCAAAACACCATGCACAATTATTATTAGACTAATAAAAGGCTTAAAATTATCATATAAATTCTTATTTTGCTTCATCTGTTCAAATTAGTTTTACAGAAAAACTATAAACTGCCCCTTAAAAAAATGTTGGTGTGACACATTTGATTAGTTATAAGAGATCAATAAGCTCTTTTTAAAATCCTCTATAACAGATGTTGCTAAACATTTCAGCCTCTGACCCAAAAATAAAAAGTCAACAGACTGCGACTCCCTAAAAATACGTAATCACTCCATTACTTCCCCCTATTTTAAATATAATGTTATTTACATATATAACCAAATGTATATTTTTAAACCTCTAATTTGCAATTTTAAATGTTTTAATGTTTAATTATTTAATTGTGCATTTTAGAAATTGATTGATAAATGTCATGATTTTAATAAATTAATAAACTAATGTTACATTTACTTATTTCATGGTACTTTTATAAAACATTTTGACCCTCCATATACCTTGTACGACGGAGTATTAGGGGCAGGCTAGAGATTTTTTTTATTTCGGGAATAAAGTCTTAATATTATGAGCATGAAGTCATAAAATTACGAGAATAAAATCATAACGAGTATAGTCTTAAAATTATGAGAATAAAGTCGCAACGAGAATAGTCATAAAATTACGGGAATAAAATCGCAATGAGAATAGTCGTAAAATTACGAGAATAAAATCGTAACGAGAATAGTCGTAAAATTACGAGAATAAAATCGTAACGAGAATACAGGTGCTGGTCATAAAATTAGAATATCATGAAAAAGTAGATTGATTTCAGTAATTCCATTTAAAAAGTGAAACTTGTATATTATATTCATACATTACATACAAACTCATATATTTCAGATGTTTATTTTGTTTAATTTTGATGATTACAAATGACAACAAATGAAAATCTCAAATTCATCATATCAGAAAATTAGAATATTACTGAACACCAATAAAAACAAAAGATTTATAGAAATGTTGGCCAACTGAAAAGTATGAACATGAAAAGTATGAGCATGTACAGCACTCAGTATTTAGTTGGGCCTCCTTTGGCCTGTATTACTGCAGCAATGCGGCGTGGCATGGAGTCGATCAGTCTGTGGCACTGCTCAGGTGTTATGATAGCCCAGGTTGCTCTAATAGTGGCTTTTAGCTCTTCTGAATTGTTGGGTCTGGTGTATTGCATCTTCTTTTTCACAATACCCCATAGATTTTCTATGGGGTTAAGGTCAGGAGAGTTTGCTGGCCAATTAAGAACAGGGATACCATGGTCCTTCAACCAGGTACTGGTAGCTTTGGCACTGTGTGCAGGTGCCAAGTCCTGTTGGAAAATGAAATCTGCATCTCCAAAAAGTTGGTCAGCTGCAGGAAGCATGAAGTGCTCTAAAACTTCCTGGTATGTGGCTGCGTTGACCCTGGACCTCAGAAAACACAATGGACCAACACCAGCAGATGACATGGCACCCCAAACCATCACTGACTGTGGAAACTTTACACTGGACTTCAAGCAACGTGGATGAAGTGCCTCTCTTCTTTTCCTCCAGACTCTGGGACCTTGATTTCCAAAGGAAATGCAAAATTTACTTTCATCAGAGAACATGACTTTGGACCACTCACCAGCAGTCCAGTCCTGTTTCTCTTTAGCCCAGGCAAGACGCTTCTGACGCTGTCTGTGGTTCAAGAGTGGCTTGACACAAGGAATGCGACAGCAGAAACCCATGTCTTTCATACGTCTGTGTGTGGTGGTTCTTGAAGCACTCACTCCAGCTGCAGTCCACTCTTTGTGAATCTCCCCCACATTTTTGAATGGGTTTTGTTTCACAATCCTCTCCAGGGTGCGGTTATCTCTCTTGCTTGTACACTTTTTTCGACCACATCTTTTCCTTCCCTTCGCCTCTCTATTAATGTGCTTGGACACTGAGCTCTGTGAACAGCCAGCCTCTTTAGCGATGACCTTTTGTGTCTTGCCCTCCTTGTGCAAGGTGTCGATGGTCGTCTTTTGGACAACTGTCAAGTCAGCAGTCTTCCCCATGATTGTGTAGCCAATAGAACTAGACTGAAAGACCATTTAAAGGCTTTTGCAGGTGGTTTGAGTTAATTAGCTGATTAGAGTGTGGCACCAGGGGCCATCAATTTTGAACCTTTTCACAATATTCTAATTTTCTGATATGATGAATTTGAGATTTTCATTTGTTGTCATTTGTAATCATCAAAATTAAACAAAATAAACATCTGAAATATATGAGTTTGTATGTAATGTATGAATATAATATACAAGTTTCACTTTTTAAATGGAATTACTGAAATCAATCTACTTTTTCATGATATTCTAATTTTATGACCAGCACCTGTAGTCATAAAATTACGAGAATAAAATCGTAACGAGAATAATCATAAATTTACGAGAGTAAAATCACAACGAGAATAGTCTTAAAATTAAGAGTAAAATCGCAACAAAATAAGTTATAAAATTACGAGAATGAAATAACAAGAATAGTCATAAAATTACGAGAATAAAATCGTAACGAATGTAAATGCTATTGTTTTGCTTGTACAATAATTCTGAAATCCAGAAGGTGGCACTGTTGCACCTCAAATAAGTTTGTACTTATCGGTGCTGTTGCACCTTATATAAGTTTGTATTTATTTTTTATTCTATATGGTTCAATATTTGTGTAATATACCTTATAATCATTGTTTGTTTTGAATGTTAATGACAGTATTTTATTTTATTAAGATTAAGATGGATGCACGTATTTTGAAAAATGACATTTATGTTTCCTGTCAACATTGTAAGCTAACGGCACCACACTTGTGTTTCGGAGTGGACTGTACGAGCTCACAAAGACTAAGAACTGCATTTGCTAGTTAAAACAGAAGAATAAACCCAGCCTTAGTCACAAGCAGGCCAAAGTGGTATGTTTGTTTGCTACATTTATTGTATGTTAAGTTATGTTGTGAGGCTAATTATTTCTGTTGTATTTTTTTCTGCTTATTTTGTCAGTTCTACGGTGTTTAAGAGCATTAAACATCAGTAAAAGGAACTCTTGTCTTCGCGTTGTAACTGAGGCCGGCATAGTAGAACACTGCACTGCCCCGCTGAAGACGAAGGGACCAAAGCTGCTGACGAGGTGACGTGTGAATGTTTGGAGAAGGACTGCATCGTGTGGATGGACGTGACGCATTGAACAAGTACCGAAGCAAGTTGGCAAGTGAACGCTAAGCAAGCAAGCACTCAAGCTGGTGTCTGAGAAGTAGTATAAGCACATGTGAACGGTTTCTAAAGCCTCAATAGCGTTCATGACCTCAACACAATAAAGCAGTAACCGGACATCACAGCACGTTTACCTATCGGAAGTTAAGACTGCAAGCAAATACCAGCAAATGTATAGTTATCAAAGGCACACCAAGTATTAAAGTGAAGTACTTTAATTAAATTTTTTATTATTGCAAAAATATTTGGAGTATTGCAATTTTCTAAAAGTATTACTCTTAAGTTTATTTGTTATAAGTGAACCCCTTTTTGTATATTTTGGTTCTTTTTACAAGTATTGGGCAATATTTCCTTCTAATACTTGCACACATAGTTATATATATATATATATATAAAAAAAAAAAAAAGAAGAATAAAAAAAATAAAATTAAAATAAAAAAAAGGTTTTAGTATCTATACACGACTATAAGCTAAATTGATAATACAGGCATCACATATTTAACATGTCAGATAAAGCTCAAATAACAAAACAGTCCACAAAAGAAGTCAGCTGTGCACAAGAAGACAGTAATGAAGAACAAGTCATACAAGAGCAGGGCACAGAAGAGGATGTCCAGCAACTCCAAGCAGCAAGAGATGATAGTTCACATAAAGATGTTCGCAGAAGTCAACGCACACGTACTCTAACTGAAAAGGGAAAATCGTTACAAGATGCAAAGCTAAAGGATAAAAAAAAAGACTTTGAGCGAACATATAGGAAATGGAAATATCACATAAACTGCTTTAAAAATTTTATGAAAAGTAAAGACACTGAGTTGATAGCTGAAGCTGTGACTGTCATTGATGTTCTTCAAAAGGATATAAACTATTTTTTTGAAGAAATAAGAGACGTTGAAGCCCCAGAACCTGAGTTACGGAGAAAATGTGATGTATGTTGGGCTATCACTAAAACAGCCAAGGAAAAGGCTCAGTGTCTTCTTGAAGGAAATGGTGATCCAAGTGATATTCCCTGGCCCGACTCAGAGTCAGTATTTCAGGATACATTGTCCAATACCTCATCTAGATCCTCAGGCAAGTCAAAGACTAATTCTAGACTCTCTAAAAGATCATGTCCTGATTCAATACAACAAAGGCAGCAAGCAGCAGCTGAGATGGCAGCAACAGAAGAGGTGATTAAAATACTGAAAACACAACATCAATGTGAAGAGGAAATCAGAGAGCTGGAAGTAATGGATGCGAGGAAAAGAGCACAGTTTCTAACTGAAAGCACTACAATAAAGACAAGGTTAGAAGAAAAGAGAAAGGAAGTAGAACTATTAAAAGAGCTACAAAAGCATAATGCAGCACAAGCAAGGCTAAAGGTTTATGCTGAAAGTACTCACAGTGAAAAAGACAATAAGCCTCCTGTCTCTTTAACTGCACCAAAGCAAGATAGTTCTCCCAGACAACCAGATCTTCCTGTTCACCTTGCTCAGCCATTCATTCCCTCTCAAGTTAAAGCTCAAAACCCCCCATCCTTGCACTCTCTTCCAATCCCAAGACCCCAAGCTCCTCTGCCTCGATCAGCTCCCATTGCATCTCAATTACCCTCAGTAACATCTCAGGCAGCCTCCATTGACCTTGTGCAAACACTGGCTGAAGCTATTGCTGCAAATAGAATTCCAGTACCAGAACCAGCAGTCTTCCTGGGAGATCCCCTGCAGTATAATGATTGGAAGCTGTCTTTTCAAACATTAGTAGACCGCAAAAACCTCCCAATACAAGAGAAGCTCTTTTATTTAAGAAAGTACATTGGTGGTTCAGCCAGAAGAGCTATTGAAGGTCACTTCTTAGTCGGGACAGACACAGCTTACTATACTGCCTGGGAAACACTTGAAAATAGATTTGGAGATCCCTTTGTCATAGGCAAGGCATATCGAGACAAGATTCATTCATGGCCTAAGATCACCAAAGACAGTCGAGATCTACAAGAATTTGCAGATTTTCTGAGTAGTGTCGAATCAGCCATCCCCTATGTGCAAGGATTACAAGTTTTGAACGACTGTGTTGAAAACCAAAGGATAGCTGCTAAGCTACCAGATTGGCTAAGTTCCCGCTGGAATAGGACAGTAACTGAGTACCAAGACGAGCACAGAATGTTCCCAAGTTTCAGCCATTTTGTTCAGTTCCTCAACAAAGAAGCCAGAATTGCCTGTAATCCCATCACATCCCTCCAAGCAATAAAGCCAACTGAAACAGATAACAGGCAAGCTATGAAAGACAAGTCAAGAAGAAATTACACCTTACATGCTAAAGCACTCGTCACAAATTCCAATGAGAAGACAAACTTCACATGCATCTTCTGTAAGAAATCTGGCCACTCACTCCACAAATGTAGAAGGATGATGGAAAAGCCAGTTGAAGAAAGAGTAAAGTTTGTGCAAGCTGAGAAGTTGTGTTTCGGCTGCCTTAAGACTGGACATAACTCTAAAAGCTGTACTTCAAGAAGCGTATGTGACAAGTGTCAAAAGTCTCACCCTACATGTTTGCATCAAGATAGAGACAAAAACCAAAGACCTAAAGAAACTCAAGAAAAGTTAAAAGTGAATCAAGAAACAGAGAGAAAGCAAGATCCACAAGATATCGAGTCCAAGCAGGTAACGTCCAATAGAGTTGTACAGCATAAGTCTAAAGGTTGTACTTCTTCTGTCGTTCCAGTTTATTTATAAACTGTGGATGAACCAGACCAAGAGAAACTGGTGTATGCTTTGCTTGACACCCAAAGTGACACTACTTTTATTCTGAAAGACAAAGCCGAGATGCTGAATGTAAAGAAAGAGTCAGTTAAACTCAAGATTTCTACAATAACATCCCAAACAAAGACTGTATCCAGCCAAAAGTTAAGCAATCTACAAGTAAGAGGGATTAATTCTGAAACGAGAATCAAATTGCCACCAGTCTACACCAGAGACTACATACCTGCCAACAGATCCCATATTCCCACAAGCAAGACGGCAGAGGACTGGTCTCACCTGAAACATCTAGCGAAAGAGATGGCGCCTGAACTTGACTGTGAAGTTGCATTACTAATTGGCTATAATTGCCCACAGGCTTTACTGCCCATTGAAGTGGTTAGCGGAGAAAGAGACCAGCCTTTTGGACAGAAATCTGCTCTAGGATGGAGCATTATTGGCTATAACCACTCTGAAGGCGAGTTTGAAGACGAAATTGGTGTCAGTCATCACATAATCGTAAAACAAGTCTTGCCAGCTGTTGAAGAGTTTCACCAACTAAAGGATGAAGTCCACTTTGTAAGCAGAAACAAAGTTTCAGAAGTAATCTCTCCAGCTGAAATTATCAAAGTGCTTGAAATGGACTTTATTGAAAAGACCACTGAGGAAGATTCCTTGTCACAAGAAGACTTGAAGTTTTTGGAAAAAGTCAAGGAAGGCATAAAGCAAAAGGAAAATGGACATTTCGAAATGCCATTACCCTTTAAGGAAGAAAGGCCTAATCTTCCAAACAACAGACTTTGTGCAGAATATAGGTTAAAGTGTCTGGAGAAGCGTTTGAGAAAGGATGACAGCTACTTCAAAGACTATGTGGCATTCATGCAGGACATAATAAAGAGGGGTGATGCAGAAAGGGTGCCAGAGATGGAGATAAACAAAGAACCAGTCTGGTATATCCCTCATCATGGCATTTACCATCCTCAAAAACCAGGAAGGATCCGTGTAGTCTTTGATTGCTCAGCGAAATTCCATAATACATCTCTCAACGAACATCTTCTGAGCGGACCTGACCTCACAAATACTCTTGTTGGAGTTCTGTGTCGCTTCAGAAAAGGACAAGTGGCTTTTATGTGCGACGTGGAACGTATGTTCCACCAATTTCAAGTTGTCGCTGAAGATCGGGATTACCTCAGATTCCTATGGTGGGAGGAAGGTAATATGGACAAGCCACCATCGGTGTTTCGTATGACAGTCCATCTATTCGGAGCTGCGTCCTCACCTGGATGCGCAAATTTTGGATTTAAACATCTAGCTGTACAAGGTAAAGACAAGTTCAGTCAAGCTGCCATTAAGTTCATACAACGCAACTTCTATGTGGACGATGGCTTGGCTAGCGTTCATTCCGAAGAAGAAGCCATCAAGCTTGTACAAGAAGCTAGAGATCTGTGTAACTCTGGAAAGCTACACCTGCACAAATTCATCAGCAACAGCAAGGAAGTGCTTGCCTCTATTCCTGAAGAGGAATGTGCAGAAGGAGCTACTGATTTGGACCTGGCTTTGGGAGAGCCAAAAATCCAAAGGGCTTTAGGAGTCCAGTGGTGTGTGACATCTGACACATTTCACTTCAGAATCATGGTGAAAGAAAATCCATGCACTAGAAGAGGAGTACTATCTACAGTAGCCTCAATTTTCGATCCTCTGGGATTTCTCGCTCCTTACATTCTCGTTGGGAAGAGAATCCTTCAAAGGATGTGTCAAGACAAGTTGGACTGGGACGAACCGCTTCCAGATGACCTCAAGCCGCACTGGGAGGCCTGGCTACGAGACCTCCTCAACCTGTCCTCAATCAAAATATCACGTTGTTATGTGCCAAAATCGTTTATGGACATTCAGCAATATGAGCTACACAGTTTTTCTGATGCCAGTATTTCCGGTTACGGAGTATGCTCATACCTTAGAGCTGTAACTAAGTCTGGAGAAGTGCACTGTACCCTGGTAATGGGCAAATCAAGAGTCGCTCCAACCAAGGTGACAACTATTCCAAGACTCGAGCTTTCTGCTGCGGTTGTAGCTACAAGAACTGCTTGCTTCCTAAAGAGAGAGTTAGAGATTGAAGGTCTTCAAGAATACTTTTGGACTGACTCCAAGGTTGTTCTTGGTTACATCTACAACGATGCAAGACGATTTCATGTATTCGTGGCAAATCGCATTCAGCGAATCAGATCAAGCACTGATCCAAGTCAATGGCGTTATGTTTCTTCTGAACAAAATCCTGCCGACCATGCATCTCGCGGAGTTATGACAAAAGAACTGGTCGAATCAAACTGGTTCTCTGGACCAAGTTTCTTATGGCAGAAGGAACTTCCTAAGGAGGAGGACAAAGTCAAAGAGATCGACAATAAAGATCCAGAACTAAAAATGTCACAAGTTTACACAATCAAAACAAAGGAAGTGAAATCAATTTCAAGTCGAATGCAAAATTTCTCAGATTGGAAGAGATTGGTAAAGGCTATAGCAAGACTAAAACGCTTGGCAAAGCATATAAAGAACAAAACAAAAGTGTCCAATGAAACAACTACTCTAGAAGAGAGAAAGAATGCAGAAGAATTCATAATTCAAACCGTTCAAACTGAAGCTTTCAGTGAAGAAATCCAATCCCTAAAACACAAAGGAGAAGTTAAAACAACAAAATCAAAGCTTCATAAGTTAAGTCCTTTCATCGATAACTGCAATGTCCTGAGAGTAGGAGGGCGACTGACTGGAGCATCACTACATCCAAATGTCAAACACCCAGCTATCCTGCCAAAAAATCATCATGTGTCAAACTTACTCATCAAACATTTTCACGAAAAGATCCATCACCAAGGTCGTGGGATGACGGTCAACGAAATACGTGCTAATGGAGTGTGGATCATTGGCTGCAGCAGTAGTGTGTCATCATTAATTTACAAATGCGTCAAATGCAGAAAATTTAGGAGATGCAATCAGGAACAAAAGATGGGCAACCTACCACCAGAAAGGATGGAAGCTACGGCTCCATTTACGTACAGCGGTATGGATTGCTTCGGACCGTTCTATGTACGAGAAGGAAGGAAAGAAATAAAGAGATATGGACTCTTATTCACTTGCATGTGCTCAAGAGCTATCCATATAGAAGTCCTGGATGACCTCAGTACCGATTGTTTCATCAATGCACTCCGTTGCTTTATAGCCATTCGTGGCAACGTAAGTCAACTGCATTGCGACCAAGGCACTAATTTCATGGGTGCAAGGAATGAGTTTCAAAAGCTGATTGAATCAAGTCAAGAGAAGCTGAAAGATCTAGGCTGCAAATTTCTTCTCAACCCACCTGCTTCCAGTCACATGGGCGGCGTTTGGGAGAGGCAAATTAGGACCATAAGAAATGTCTTGAAATCCATATTGGACCAATCTGCTCAAAGGCTTGACACTTCATCTCTAAGAACCTTTCTGTATGAAGCCATGGCCATTGTGAATAGCCGACCACTAAGTGCAGAGTGTATCAACGATCCTGTAGGACCTGAACCATTGACACCGAACCACATATTGACAATGAAATCTACGGTCATTACGACACCCCCTGGAGAATTCGTTCGAGAAGACCTCTATCTGCAGAAAAGATGGAAAAGAGTTCAATATTTGGCGAACATATTCTGGACCAGGTGGAGGAAGGAATATCTGTTGAATCTGCAGCAGAGAAGAAAATGGCACAAGACTCGAAGAGACACTAAAATAAATGACATTGTATTACTACAAGATGAAGGTCTACCAAGAAACCAGTGGAAACTTGCCAAAGTGGTAGATGTTTTCCCAGGAGCTGACAAGAGAGTCAGCAAAGTTAAACTTCTCATCAGTGACACCACAATAGACAAAAAGGAACACACACGACTAAAACATTTTTAGAAAGACCAATACATAAGACAATACTTTTACTTGAAGCTGAATAATAACAAAAGAAACACGTAGTTGGTTATCTTGTATCCTTAACCCGTTGTTATTCTTCATCTGTTCTGTAGAATCACACATAGTGTGATGGTGGGAGTGTAAATGCTATTGTTTTGCTTGTACAATAATTCTGAAATCCAGAAGGTGGCACTGTTGCACCTCAAATAAGTTTGTACTTATCGGTGCTGTTGCACCTTATATAAGTTTGTATTTATTTTTTATTCTATATGGTTCAATATTTGTGTAATATACCTTATAATCATTGTTTGTTTTGAATGTTAATGACAGTATTTTATTTTATTAAGATTAAGATGGATGCACGTATTTTGAAAAATGACATTTATGTTTCCTGTCAACATTGTAAGCTAACGGCACCACACTTGTGTTTCGGAGTGGACTGTACGAGCTCACAAAGACTAAGAACTGCATTTGCTAGTTAAAACAGAAGAATAAACCCAGCCTTAGTCACAAGCAGGCCAAAGTGGTATGTTTGTTTGCTACATTTATTGTATGTTAAGTTATGTTGTGAGGCTAATTATTTCTGTTGTATTTTTTTCTGCTTATTTTGTCAGTTCTACGGTGTTTAAGAGCATTAAACATCAGTAAAAGGAACTCTTGTCTTCGCGTTGTAACTGAGGCCGGCATAACGAAAGAGTCATAAAATGCATGAATAAAATCATAACGAAAGAGTTATAAAATACATGAATAAAATCGTAATGAGAATAGTGATAAAATTACAAGAATAGTCATGGAATTACAAGAATAGTCATAAAATTACGAGAATAGTCATACAATTACACAAATGAAGTCATATTATAAGAATAAAGTTAGAAAATTACGAGAATAAAGTCGCAAACCATCGCGGCCCACCGGTGGGCCCCGCCCCCCATTTTGGGAACCCCTATGAGCTTTCTATTGCAAAGCTGACCTCAATATAAAAAAAATTAAATAAACTGGAATCAAAAGCTCTTTATAACTTAATTTTTTAAAACAAAAGTGACAATTTCAGTTACTCAAGAGATACAAGAGATAAAAGTAAAGAGTAAAAGTAAAGAGGATTAAATTATTTTGTTCACATGTTGGAGTCAGTTTTGATTGAAAAACTAGGGCGCCCACAGATACGTGGGTTGTTCTGTTTACACCTGTCGATCATTAACTTTTCGGCATTGCTGTTAGTTTCGACTATTGGTTTAGGTATTCTTTTTTTTATTTCTAAATTTCTCTCTTTTAGGTTTCAAAAAGGGATACTGCAGTAATAGTTAGGCACGGGTGGATTTTTAAGTGAGCCTCACCTGTTGGCAGGTGCAGCAGCAGAAACAACAGAAGTATCATGTTTCCCATTTCAGTGATCTGTATCCTTCCGCGGAATCTTCACTTCTTGCTCTGTAAGTAGCCGAAATCCTCCAAAAAAGACGGAATATCGACAGAAAAACGTCGCGTAAATGCTTCCAAACATAATAACCAGGCTTTCCACCTATGGCAGAATGTTAACAGGCTATTTTTATAATAGGTTTTTTTTTTTCTCCCTGCAGGAGCAGCGGTACACAACCGAACTTCCCAGTGGAAAGGCTGCTCATCCCCTCCCCCACCTAGATACAGGTGACATCACTTCCCCCGCCCACACTAACAGGTGCATTTGTAAATTTTTTATTTTTTTACAATTTATAGTGTCACATTATTGGACCTTGTTAGAGAACACAACTAACTATAACCCAACAGTTTATATATATATATATATATATAAACTGTTGGGTTTCGTTTTTCCTTCTTTAAATCTTGTTATCGTGTCTTTCTTTGTGGTGTTAATAATCCAGGTTTTAGATCAGGTTGAAGGAGTCCAGAAAGGAAAGTCTGCAGTGCTGCTGTGAGTTTCCACCATAAAAGAATGCATTCCTCACATTATTGCTAACATCCTACTCATGTCTCTTGAGGGTGGGTAAAAAAAAAGGAGAAGCAGTTTTCTGCTTCAAAGGCCACTGATTGTAAAGTTCCTTCTCAGGATGCAACATTTTTGTCAACTGATGGAGCTTTTTTATGTTGATGTTTACATGTCTTATAGAGAATATGGACCCCAATCAAGCTTTAGATTGAAGACACAATACATGCCCGCCTGAGCTAACTTGAAGTAGGGTTCATTTCTTATTCAAGTGTGCTTCAATCCGTTAAAAATGCTGCAGACGAGAAAAGCAGTGCTATTATTCCTCTTCTTGGCTCTAAATCCTTAATTCCTTCTTTATCTGTGTCAGGACAGAACAACCAGCTTCTCTTGGTGTGGGAATGTTTGTATCTACCTTGTGCTGCATATCAACAGAACAATGTGCTAATCCAGGTTTTAGATAATCTCAGTATTCACACAACTTTTGACATTTCTTCTCTGATTTAGAAATAAAATAATATTGAAATATTATTCAATTTCAAGGAAAATGTATTGATGCAGGAAGGTGTCAGGTGAGAATTTTTTTTAAAATGGAGTAGGCCTATATGATAAAAGTACGTCATTTTAAAGTTAGGTGATGCTTCTGCAATGGTTGTTAATGTTTGAAATACTAGAGTTTAAAATGTGCCTATGATCCAGATCATCTCATACTGTATATGAGTTTTAGCTATAGGTGAGCGTCAGTGATTCCCAACCGGGGATCCGCTGACCCCTAGTGGTCAGTAAGTACATTGCAGGGAGTACATGAATATTTTATTTCTTGGGAAAGTAAAATAAAATAGGGCTAAAACAAGCTTTTTTTTTTTTTTTTTTTTACCAAAAAGTACGTTTTTATCATATGTTTGTGTTCACCTTCAGCTGTGACAAGCAGAGGAACAGACAGGATGTACAGAACAGCCTGCGATCAGCTGTTTTCCCACACCTGATCAAAACAGCTCAGGTGTCTTAATGAAAACAAAGTAAAAATAACGAAGTCAGTCTGATGATAATTTTTGTTTTGTAATTTGTTCCCAATTCATCAAGTTTAAATGTGATTACAAGAGAGTTACTCTGAGGAGCTCCAGTTTAATAAATACAGGTTTATAATGTTTTATTTTGTATTTATTTTAAATCCTTAATAACTTGCAGGCAACATTATTGTGTTAATTTTTTATTTGAGATATAAAGCATAAAATATACTAAAGAATTAAGTGCTCAAATTAAAATATTGAGTAAAAATATTTTTTATTTCCAGTGGATTTATTTTATTAAATTTTTTTTTATTATTAATAATTAGTTATTGTATGTTACACTTTAGGACAATCAATACTTTTGACTGAGAGGAGTACTCATGTTATCACAAAATACCCATAGGGGTACACAAGTAAAAAAAGGTTAGGAAACATTTTTTTAAGTCAAAATATGGGGCAAAATTTGCTGCTTATTGGAGGTCTGCTCTGTCTGAGTGTTTATCTATTTTTTTTTAAAGACCATTTCAGTTTTCTAGGTTGGATTATTTGAAGAGGTTTTAGGAATAAATCTGTTCTGTGTGCTTTAATTTTAACAAATGTTACAGAACAAGTGCTTGAGTACCCAATACTACTAATGAATGCTAGTAACTTTGACTCTGGTGAATTTTCCTTTTTTCATTCTTTTATTTGTATTGCTCAGGATAAATGTATGTATTTCAGTGTATGCCACTGAAATAAAAGCTGAATTTATTCTAAGGAAAAGACTCCAACATTAAAGTTAATCTGTCTTTTCTGATATACAAAACATCCTAGTTCTCTATATGTCTGTTTAGGATGTAGCAAATGTGTTTCAAACAATTAGACAGCATAGGTTTTAAAACTGCTTAACTTAAAAAGAAACATTACTTCATAGATAGCCGCCACTCATTTTTCAGATAAGGATTAGGAAAATGTAAAGGGGGAAAAAAAATTGAACAAATATACCATAGAAGTATTCAAATACAGCATTGGCTTATCAGATAAATTAAGCTGTGCAAAAAGAATAATTTGAATAATAAAACATAAAAAGTATTAAGCTAAATTTAAATAAAAGTAAGTTACAAAGTCAGTAAACAATAGATGTCAATGCTTTTGCTAAGAAATTAGATTTTCCAAAAGACACACAATAAAAGTTGATAATTTCAGGATCATTTAAGGGGGACCATGTTTCCAGATATAAACTTTGAATGATGGGTTTGAGGAAGTGTAATACATGTTTTTGGATTACAAAAATGTAAGACTCAAGTTATATGATCAGGTTTTAATCACAGATAAAAACATTTGCAATTAATGGGAGTACTCAGTTATGGCACAGCAGTCGTTTAATCCAACGGGGGGGATTTCTTTATTAGCATGTATCTAAGCAGTGCAATAACAGTCTGCAAAACAAATTCAAGGTGCAGTACTTCAAAACAGTCACAAAAAAGATATAAAGATAAAAAAAAAATACAGTCAACCTGAGTTACAGAGTACTAAAGCAAAGGTAGGAATAGTGGCTGCATATGGAAGATAAAAAAACAAGAACAAAAAAAAAACACTTGGCACCTGTGTAAATTTAATCACCAGCAGAAATTACGGAACAGTCATACCTTACATACAATATGCATGAACAAATACACACAATACAGTATAATTTATGCACAAGTATAATCCAGAAACCTTTAAGCACCAGCAGGGGAGACCTCATGCCTCAGTCTGTGATAATTCTCAGGTTTTCCTTCCTCTAAAGGTGTTTCCCAGCGAGGTTATTTGAAGGTGAGCCAGGCATCATGCAGCTTCTGGTGGAGACAGAAAGCGTCTACAGTGTAGCTGCTTGTAGGACGGATAAATCGAACGGTCCAGCTGCTCTGTGCAGGAGGAGGCTCAAGCGCCTGTCATACTATCAGAGAGTCTCTGCTCAGTGCAGCGCTCTGTTAGGGAAATACACCAAGAGGCTACAGGTTAGAGATGCTCATGCTCATGCTGGGTGACTGTGTTTAACCAGTTGATAGATGGAAATCATGCAATAAAGGGTTGGTGATGTTTAATCCAAAAGCAAAGAGTTTTAGTACAATTTGTAAGATAGGGTTAGGGTTAACCTAACCATTACAGTAGTGCAAAAAAAATTAACTATATTTTTTTAGATAATAAAGAAATACAACTTAGGCAAATTTTGTAGAAAGTAATATTAAATTCAGTATTACAACCATGTCATGTGAATTTAAGACCCAAGGTACAAAAACAATATATACAAATACTTTAGGACATTTAATTATAATTTTCTCATTGCCAACAAATGATGAAACAGACCATAAAAGCACCAACCATCTTCTTATCCCCTGCATTGCTTTATTTACTGTATACTTTTTGAGCTGCCTCCCTGTATCAAACTGCAGATGTGTGTTTGCAGTACATTTTATTGCCACATGAGGGCAGCAGAGTAAACTGTGAACACAGTATGCTCAACATAAAGAGAGACTAAGGCATATTTTACATCTCTCATCTAAATAGGGAGTAAAACATATATTTTCTCAAAATTTAAGTCTTTTCATGATACATTTTGTGGCTTCATTTCCTAACAAAAAAAATCTTACTCTAATAAGAGATGGGTAAACTAGTTAGATTTACTATAGTAAAGCTTTAACATAAATTTACTTTTAGGAGTAGTTTTGCAATGTATTTTTTTATTGTATTTCAGTAATATCATTATTTGCTGCTTTCAGCACTCCTTTGGGTCATTTAGCCCCCTCTGCTCTAAATAAATGCCCTGCCCTTTTTTAGTTATTTTATGTTTTGTCCTCCAATTGCTACCGAAGCATAAAACGAAACCCCTGGGGAACATATGCTAAATAATGAGCTGAAAATAAGACACACACAAAATAAATATTGTCAAATAACCAGACAGTAATGTCAGGAAAGGCTGGAAACAAAGGCCTTAATTGGACTGAAACCTGAGGTCAGCAAGACATGTTAACATAAACGGATAATAAGACAAGTTAACTGAAAACAGACACTTTTAAAATTTCAGTGCTCTTATGCATCAAATAATGGTTATTTAACATATCATTTGGATAATTATTTTGGTTTTTCTGTGCTAAAAATTGTCTCTTTTTCTATAATTGCACTGTATTGTTTTTTATTTTAATTTTAAAGGTATAGCAGAGGATGTTCCTTTTCTGGGTGGATAATAAATGGTCCTGATAATGTTTACGTGAGGCCGTCCCACGTGCTTTTGGAAAGTAAGATTGTATTAGCGATGCAAACAGCTACTTTTAAGTTACTAGTGTACACGAGGAGAAATGGGCTCCTGCATGCTCTTGCATGCATTAAATAAGCATTCCCGCTAGGGAGCAGGTACAGGGTTGTGCATGTGCATTTCTTTTTAAAGAGGGCAGATGTTTTAGAAAATTTGCAAAACTCCTCCACTATACCTTTAAATTGCATCTTTTCATACTTTTAAGAGATTTGACGTTCCGAAACCTAATTGGCGTTTAGCCCTGTGCTTAGAGCGGTTAATATTACCAACTCCAGTGTCTGTGCCTGTTTCATAAATACTGCAGCCTACACCCCTTACTGTTACCCTTAAGCCTGCAAATGTCCAAAATAAAACAGCTATGTTGCTTTAATTGCTTTAGTATATTGATTGGTTTTAATTTAGGAAATGTGGTTCTTTTTCCAGGACAGTATGTTTGGGGTGGGGACAATTAACACAAAAGATGTGATTGGCGGCTGTAATGTTATTAAAAACGTTTATAGAAGCATACGGTATTCAAACAACAGTAGTATTTTTGCTTCTTCCATTGTTTACATTTTTCTTGGCTCTTCACGCCTCCTCAGAACAAAATTATCACTCTGCTACAGACATAACTTAGAGGTCAGATTAATGGCATCATGGTGGCTGAAATATAATCTGTGCAAGTAGGAGTGTGGTAGGAAATTCAGATATGGGTCACATATGGGAAAAAATGCTGAACTGGGAGTTCCCTTCTTGCAGTGACATCTTCCACTCTGGTTAGGTATTACACGCCCGCTGATCCCGGAAAGATTTGATGATGGATTTTCTTACCTGCAGTCTCCAGCTGATCTCTGAAACGTCTCTAACTCAGAATCCATTGTGATTATTTCTTGGGATTATTTAATGCCAAAAAAATCTTATGGCTTCTGTTTGAGGAGGATTTCATTTAGTTGGTTTTGCATCATGTTTGACAGTTTTGTGTTTATTCTGTGTTTCTGAGTTTATTAAATTTAGGAGCTTTGATCTTCTGTGAATTAAAACGTTTGCTCTCTCAATAACATCCCTTAGCAGCAAGTTTTTCAGTGTTTTATGTTGATAATACTTCATTACTGTGCTGGATTTGTGTCAAAATTAATTGATTTTAGCTCTCTGCTAATTTGGTGTTGTTTCATTTAATGGAGCATTTTAGGTTTTAATAGTAGAGTCTATTTGCAATAATGTTGGCAAAAAGAAAATGACTGGATACCATTAGGTCTGTCTTGTAGCTGCTTACAGGATATAGACAGTCTTTTCCTGCGGTGCAGCAGAGGAAGGAAGTCCTTGTTCCTGCTACAAGTAACTCACCAGGTTTCGGCTCCTGTCCCGCTCCTCTCTGCCTCCTTGTAGTGTCTGGGACGTTCCCTGGTGAGGAGGAGTGTAGGAGAAAGGTCTGGAGGCTGGATCGGTGTTCCTGTATCTGTCTGGCCGGGGAGGGTTTGCTGTCCGGTACCTGTCTGTTGTCAGGTCCCCCCTGCGGTATCGCTCAGCCGCCGGCTCAGAGTACGGAGGTAGAGGGTCGTCCTCGTCTGGACGGTGGCTGGGCGACCGGCTATAGTAGCTGTCGCTGCCTTTTCCTCTGGAGCTGCCTTTAGAGGGGGTGTCGCTGTCCTCATCCGGTCTCCCAGCACCCCTGTCCCTACCCCGTCCTCTCGTCTTCCTCTCCAGCACACTGGTGAGGAAGCCGTCATCATAACTTTTGCTAAGGGGGAGTCGGGATGGACGGTCACTGTCCCATGTGTCCCTTCTCTTTTGTGGTAAAGGTGAGGGGCTACGGCGGCCCCAGTTATCTTCTTCATCTCGGTAGAATCGCCTTGGAGGGCTGTAGTCCCGCCCATAGAGGCGGTCCGGAGGCTCAGGGCGACGAGCGCGCGTACTGTAGCTTTGGGCAAACTCCTCCAGCTCATCCAGAGAACCGGTGCGACCTCGCCTGCTTAGCGTTTTCCTCTGAAGGTGTTCTGAGCGGGGATTCCACCTACGGCGACACAGGTGGAAACAAACTCAACTTATTTCCAATATTTACAGGATTAAAACCCTTTGAACCTTTTCAGACTTACAACCTTCAAACTACAGACATTATTGTGCTCTATGGGGTTTTGGTGACACTGAAAGAGCTGCAGAATTAGATATTCTGGTCAGATGAAGCTAAAACAGAAATTTCTGAGTGTTTCTAAACACACCATCAGCATGGGGAAACCTGGTGGTAGGAGGTATCATGATGTAAAATGTGTCTTTAGGAGGGACAGAGAACCTAATCAGAGTTGATGAGAAGATGAAATAGTTAAATTCAATATATATATATATATATATAATCATTTTGTTTAATGCTATAGCACAGGTACTGTTTACATTCCGACCGGTCTAACTAGGGAGTACCAATATGGTGGCTGGTGACTTCAAAGCACTGTGCACCACCAATGACCAATTGGATATCCAGTGAATAAATAGAGATCAGTGAGTCTGAATCTCGTCAATCAGCCAGGTTCATCTCTACATCACTCAGTGCATATATAAGAAGTAAGACAGAACAATAAAAAAAAAGACTAGAGTTTGTAGAGTTTGATGCTTGCAGGGTGTTCCAGCCTTTCCTTGTTTGCTGCTCCATAAAGGCCTGGTTTGTGGAACTAGGACTAACAGCTGCACAATATGTTTTGCACAAATGCACTTGATTAAGATGAACAAATAGGCTGCAGGTTGTAGGAGTTATAATTCCAAAGTGTTAAGTCAGAAGAATAGTTTCTATAATCTGCAGTTTTCCAACATACCGTCGCTCCAATTCATCATCGGAGTAATTTCCATCGTTCTGTCTGGGCCTCCGACTCTGTGTGGGTGGAGCCGCTCTCACCTGGTCCTCACGGTCTGGGATGGGCGGCAGCGCCTTCATCTGCACCGTCTGATAGTTACGTCTGAAATCAGTGGTCCCTCCGTCGTGAAGGGAGCTCAGCTCTGACATGCTGCTGGCTGGTGGAGCAGAGATAAATTATTGTGGTGACATTCTTAACTGAAAGATTCACAGGGCTCCTCGGTGTTAGAAGGTTTCACAACCAAGGAATGAGTGGAATGGTTCTGCTGGGAAGAAATATGAGAACATTTGGCAGCAATCAAATGCATGCAGTGGATTGTGGAGGCAGAAATGTCTGTTGGTCTACATAGCTTCAATCATGACCTACTTTAGGGATGATGTTTTATTTTTTTCATTATTGCAACAGTAAAAAAAAACTCTAAACAACTGCTTAGAAACTATTTACACAATTGATTTAAAACTAATCTTAAAAATTCACACCAATCTGCTCTGGATCCTCATGTTGAAGCGTTCCTTCTGTAATTAAATTATTTAACCTAAATGTTTTTACATGTCCTGTTGTGGTGCTTCAGTCATACAACATGGAGCAGATGGATGCTTACAGGTTCCAAGTCAACATCTCAAAAAAGATTGCAAATATTTAAGGAAGATGTAGATGATGGAAGGGCACCAAACCTGCCTAAATGACAATAAAAAAAAACATGAACTTTTAATTGTGGTCAATCTTGATATTTTTAGGCTTATTTTTAGATGTTTTTAAATGTTCTACTGAAGAAAAAAGGCAAAAAAGATATACACTAAAAACCAATTTGAATTAGATGTTTCAAAAGAGACAGATTCTGCTACTAGTTAATTCCAAAAGTTACACACATATTAAACACAGAAGGACACACATTCACACGCAGCCATCAAAAAGCCTATTTTATGAAGGCTTACAATTGAATGCAGCCATCTTGCTGGTTGGAAACTGAGCCAGATCCTTCTCTATGTAGTACAGAATTTTCATTGGGTCCTGGTCTTGGCTGCTGGCCAGACGGTAACCAGTGCGCACTGTGGACGCAGACACACAAACACCCACACACACACACACACACACAGACAGACAGAAAGACAAGAGGATGTTACCATGCAAGGAAGCACACACACAGATGATTCATGATCTGTTAATTTACAAGCATGCATGACACAAAGAGAGAGTTCTATTTTAGACAAGGATAACAGTTAAAGTCAGAGTGAGACAGCGGATGATTAATGTTTATCCTATGAATCGCATTTCCTTAAAGCGTCTGACAGTTAAAGGTATAGTGGAGGATGTTCTTTTTTTGGGTGGATCATCAAAATAAGTGGTCCTCCTAATTGTCAGTCATTCTGGGGAAATGTTACGTAAGGCGGTCCTACGTGCTCGTCCCTATTTTCACTTATAGAGTGTGCACGAGGAGAAAAGGCCTTTTGCACTCAAACACGTTTAATAGGCGTTCCCTCTCAGGAGTGGGTACAGTGTTGTGCATGTGCTTTTTTTTTCAACTAGAGAGGGCGGATCTTTTCAAACATTTGCAAAATCCTCCATTGTACCTTTAAACAAGGGATTATTGCCTTAATGAGCTCTTAAGGTGATGAGCAAGTTATTCACACTTTCTTTCAGGTTGGTGGAAAATTAACCATTGAAATGCAGGTGACTCACCTCCAACCAGGTTATTTTCAGTTGAGGTGACTGATGAGATCTTTGGGTCCAGTTGGGTTGAGGGAGCAAGAGGAAGCACAGTAGGAACACTGGAAATGTAGTAAGGATAAACTGGAACCTGAGCAGGAACCTGAGCCGCCTGTCGGGTCTTTGCCATCTTCCCCGCCTCGTACACTGCACAAATTCAAACATGAGAAAATCACTCTCGTATATGAGAGAAAAAATGACGGAACACACATTGCTTGAGTATTTGTGTCACTGACGGTGCCGTGGACAGCAGCAGGTATCGGGGCAGCAGCAGCAGCTGATGTAGCAGCAGCAGGAGTGGGGACAACACTGGCACCAGCAGATCCCCAGCAACAAGAGGAAGAGGACGCTGCCCAGGGCCACAGAGCCCACAAACGCCCACTCTGTAAAATAAACAAATAGAGAATACAATCATCAGACCTTCAAATCACATCTTTGTAGATAAAATAATGTTATACAGAGAGATGTGTTACAATGAAGTCATAAACAAGGATTTATTTTTTTATTTCACTTTACTGTGATCAATATAACTTCCTGAAAGTTATAAAACAACAGATCAGTAAAAACAAAACAGACCCAAAACATTTACGGACCCATTTAATACATTAGAATATTATTGATGTATATTTATTTTAACGACTCATTAGTGAAACACTATATATTTATCACATACAGACTGATGCTTTAAACCTTTACTCTTTTAATATGAATTATGATTTTTTTCACATGCAGTTAATGAAAATATGTCATCTAAGATGTGAATATAATTAATATTTTTACATATTTTAATACATAATTTTGGACTTGTAGTGTCTCTTAAAAGTACCTTTAATCTGAGATGCTATGTTCAAATGAGAAATGGGACAAAAATCCAACCCTGATTAGAACGTCCCCGCGACACAGCGTGATGGTGGCAGCTTCATGCTGTGGCGATTATTTTGTTTTATAGGATCAGGTAACTGATCGGAATGAGAAGATGTATAGAGCTAAATACAGAGAAGTATAGAAAGAAGCTCTTTTATAGACTGAAAAGCAGAACAACATTCTGAAACATAATGCCAGTGCTACATGGAAGGTATAGATTATGGCAAATCCACGCAATAAAATGGCACAGTAACAGAAAACATTTTTCAGCTTAATAAAACTGAAAATATTTTTTCAAGATCTAAAAATGAATGTTCATATATTTTTTTTTTGCATCCAAATCAAAAGAGTTTGAACAATTTTGTAAAGACGAATGGAAAACAAGTGACTGAATACGAGCTAAGATGTCAGACAGACATAGAGCGGTTCTAAAAAACCTTCATTCAGGGGAGCTGAATGTAAATGGATGTAACATGCATGCATTTTTTGTTACATGTGCTATTTAATGTTGCTCTGGCCTTCTAAATCCCAATAGAATTCGATAGTGTTTGTGGATGTAGCAAACATGCCTAAACTATTCTGACGATAGTCAGTGGTGTCCAAAGTACACACATTTGTTACTTAAATAAAAGTAGAGATACTGTTTAAAAACACTCTAGTAAAAGTTAAAGTATCAACTTTACCTCTTTACTTAATTAAAAGTGAAAAAGTAGGTGCTCTAAAAACTACTTAAAATATTAAAGCATAAAGTAACTTTTAAAACAAACATCCACTATATGAATTGAAAGCTCACTTTTTCAACTATTTGGAAAAATTCTTAAAGATAGGGCCAAGGATGAAGGAGGCAGTGTTGGGAAAGTTCTCTTTCTACGTGAACTAGTTCAAAGTTCAGTTCACACATTTTAAAATGAACTAGTTTAGTTCATAGTTCATAATAGAAAACTTTGAACTAAGTTCACAGTTCCAAAAAATGAACTAGTTCATAGTTATTTTTTTTTCATATATTGCTCAATTATACCATAGCCTACTGTAGAACCACAGACAGTAATTATTTTATCAGTTGTAACACTGAAACTGTGCGTCAGATTTCATCTTCATATCCAGTTTTGAATCCTTATCCAACCAGGGTTTACATTAGCATTGAGGGGACAGCATTTCCCCATTGTTGCTTTAACGCTTTGTTGCTGTCCATTCACTTCACACTAGTAGCAGCTGCAGCTTTCACCCCTACAGTATATTCTCAAAAACATCAGGAAAAATGTGCTGCTTGAATTTTCTTTTTTATGAGGAATTATTAAAAGAAAAACAGGAAAGTAGTCTTTAAGGAGCAAATATTTTTTTAATTTTAATATTTTTTTCCATTTGAAATTCAATTTCAGTACATATGCTGTTTCAGATTTGCTTTGGATGTTACTGAAGTGCGGATTTTTTTTACTGAAAGCCGGCAGGCAAAGTTTGCAGAGAAATGTAAGATTGTTGCCATCATCCACACCGACCCCCTGGTCATAAAACTGTTTTAAGTGATCATACTGCTGCTTTGTTGCCTCCACGGTCGCCTCCATGCTGCTGTGGCTTCCACGCTGCATTTTGTTTTGATGACGCACGCGGCTGTAGGCTACGACACTGGTAGCTGGTGTTGCCAGATTGGGTGTTTTCCCCGCTACATATTAAGGCCTGTTTACGGTGTGATTTAGCCGGGGTTTCGCCTGGAGGGCTCTATAGAAATCTGGCAACCTATTGAACGGAGGTAAACTGAGAGAGCGTGCCGTTCACAGACACCAGAATGAACGAGTTCACAATAACGTTCATCAGGCAGTAATACAGTACGTTCAGTTCTCGTTCGCCCAAAATATGAACGAGTTCATAAACTTACGTTCAGTGAACGCGTTCAGGCACAACACTGGAGGGAGGTCTTGTTGGTCTCCGTCTCTCGCCTGTGTTTGACCTTTCAGACATTTCAACATCTTTTTCTGAATCCGACATTGTAGCATGGTATAGACAATTCACGTTTGCAGTTTTAAGAAAACCTGCTTGCTTTTGATGATTTCCTTTAGCTAACCAATGAGTGTTTGCGTTATATGACTCATCCAGTTACACTTGTTTTCACTAAATGTGGATGGCGCCAATGATCTGCATTGGATGACGCACATAAACATTAAACCAAGCCAAGAGTAACTAGTAACGTTTGTTTAAAAAATGTAAGGAATAGAAAGTGCAGATACTTGTGTGAAAATGTAATGAGTAGAAGCCAGAAGTAGGAAGAAAAATAAGTAATGGAGTAAAGTATAGATACCTTTAAAGTGTACTTAAGTACAGTAACAAAATATTTGTACTTGTTACTTGACACCTCTGGCGATAGCATAAATATGCATCAAGATTGATCAAACTTGCAAAGCGCAACTACATTAAGGAAAACACAATTACATTAACCTACCGGAAAAGGTACCGTATTTTCACGACTATAAGGCGCACTTAAACGTCTTTTTTTTCCCTCAAAATGTGCGGTGCGCCCTATGGTGCGGTGCGCCCTATGTGTGTTGTTACTGCGACTTTTGAGACCACCTCATTGAGGAGATGATGAAAGAGTGGCTGAATGTAAGGAGACCAGGTGTTTTTTTTCCACTCATCACCATTAATCTGTGACTCCATGCGTGCCCATCTCACAGCTGATGTGAAAAACATGGGGAAACAAATTAACGCTGTGCTCGCTGTTCAACCGCTCGACATCGGTGTGAACCGGACCCAGCAGGTGCAGCAGAAGCAGCGAGTTTACATGCAAAGTCAATGGTTGACGCGCGTATAGGTGCAGCAAAAGGTCCCGCAGCGCGTTTTGGTGCAGCACGTCGGGAGCGTTTAAGCATCTGATGCACCGCCAACGCGCTGCTGCTGCTCAGATGGAAAAATTGAAGTTTTGCTGCTGGACGCGCCGCATCAACCAATCAGAGAAGCTAATCAAGGAGCTGGCAGCGAGACAGACACAGCGCTCTGATGACATATGATATTAACGCAAATGAAAAGGCTGGGTGGATGCGTGGCTGAGACAGGTGTATGTGAGAAGACTAGGTGGTTTTTTCCACGCATCACCATCGCTGCGTGCCCATCTCACAGCCGATGTGAAAAAAAGGTGAATCAAATGAACGCTGTGCTCGCCGTTATCCCGGGGGGTCTGACAAAGGAACTTCCACCGCTCGACATCGGTGTGGAGCGGCCGTTCACAGTAAGGCTGCGAGCGGCGTGGGAGCGATGGATGACAGACGGAGACCACAGTTTCAGGATAAATGGAAGGCAGCGCCGTGCAAGTTACGCCACCGTTTGCGGATGGATTGTAGATGCTGGACTAAGTGTCTGCTGGCTCTGTTGTTCAAGCTTTCGCAAAAGCCGGCATTATTTCTGAGGAGCTGCGCTGCACGGAAAGTGACTCTGACAGCGAAGAAGGGGAAACTGGCATGTCTGATTTAAGCGCAGCTGTTTTATTCAGAGGAATGCTGAGGATAACAGAGGATGATGACTTTGATGGGTTTGATTAATACTTTGTAATAAATACATGAATAAAGCACAATCATACTCAGGTTTGCTCCCGCTGTATTTTTCTCCCTGAAAGCTTAATTCATCAGCAGCCTCTGGGCGGGTCTCCTCCTCTTCAGCGCGGCGGCTGGCAGGTGTTTTTTCATCTAAATAATCTAAATCTTGCAGCTATATTTGCTGTGATCAGTGGGAATAAATAAGTATAAATATGTTTTTAAGTGAGAAAGGCCACCTGAAAACTTAATAATTGCAGTCACTTCATCCAGATTATCTATTTCTGTCGGAGGCGCTCAGACCCCCACATACCAGCGGTGCACCGACAGGAGAAATCCTTTCGTTCACGCGGCTGCTGGCAGGTGTTTTTCATCTAAATAATTTTAGCTGCAGGCACCAGGATACCGGCAATAAAAGCGAACATATTCCGTCGGCAGGTTTCAGGATTTTAAGTTAATTTAGGAGTGATCACAGCGCTGTGTCATCTGCCATGTGTCTGTCTCACGGCCAGCTGCCAGGTTTGATTAATACTTTGTAATAAATACATGAATAAAGCACAGTCATACTCAGTTTTGCCCCCGCTGTATTTTTAAATATGCAGTAGAGGTATTTAAAGGTAGTAGAGGACATGTACCTGTATATAAAAAACGCGCCCTATAGTCCGGTGCGCCTTATGTGTGTGTTAAATACAGAAATGGGACACATAACTGAGAGTGCGCCTTTTAGTCCGGTGCGCCTTATGGTCGTGAAAATACGGTAGGTACCAGTGGGAAACATGAGACATCGCTGATTGGACGACGGGGCCGTTTGACCCTTGAACCGGAAGTTGCGTTGTCTGAACAGTCCAGCTTCTTTTAAGTGTGTCTTCAGTGTACGCAAACTAACTATAATTTCGTGATTAGTCTTGAGTATATCCAGTATCACCTCGTACGTATGTCCTGATTCAAAATATTCCTGGATAACGGCAGCTATGTTTGGGGCGCCGACAATATCCATGTTTTCAAAAGCCGCAGCAGGCAGAATGACTTCCGGTTCAAGGGTCAAACAGCTGCGGCGTCCAATCAGCGATGTTCGGGGGGCTGCTTTATGAATAACTATCTCACATTGTTAATGAATCCTAAAAAAATACTATATCTGGATTATGATCTCGATCATCAATCCATCATCGAAATTTATTGGACTGCTCCTTGGGATGAGGCGCACCTCTGGTAAAAACTGTTTATAATTTTTTAAGTTATCCTGTACACAGATACACACAACTTCTCGTTCTGCAAAACTGTTGACTCCCATTGACTTCCATTGATTTTCATTAATTTTCAACCCTTTCTATGCCCTAACCCTAAAACTAACCCTAAACCTAAGCATTTACCAATGCATACCTCACCCTAACCAATTGATACCTTCACCCTAAACCTAACCATTAGGAAAATAGCATGTGAAGACCAGAAAAATGTCCTCACTTTGCAACTGGGTCTCAATCTGATGGTGAAATTGGAAAAATGTTCCTCACTCTGAGGGCTAGACCGGTACACACACACACACACACATACACACACCCACACAAAAACTCTCCTAAAACATAACATCCTTGGCCATGGTAACAATCAGGGTAAGAAGCCAACTTATCTTCAATTTGCAGCATTTATACTTTGTCTGAGTGGGGGAAAATGAAGCTTGAAAGCAAAGCAACTCAACAAAACTCACAGTTATCTAAAATTTAAGAAAACCTGCTCATCCCACTGGAGTTCTCCAGAGATTTAAATTCTGACTGGAGGTAAAGCGCTTCGTTTCAAAGGTAAGAATCATTAGATTAAAAACCCAAAACCTATTTCAGAGTAAAGGAAATCTTTGATTAGGCTCAGTGAGAATCAAATCAGTTAGAAGGCGACAGAAAAGCTTGGAAATGCAGAGCAGAGACAGCTGATTGGCCGTACCTGGCATGATCTCCACATTAAACTCAGGCAGAAGATCGTCCTGTTCACCTGTCCTGCCTGCAGAGAGAGGGAGAGCACAGGTGAAGGCCGGACAGAAGCAGCAGTAAGCGGTGCCAAAAAGATCAGGCAACTTAGCAAAGATGATGATTTATGATCATGCACTATTCAATTAATTAAAGAAACTAAAATCAGGCTGAGAAAACGCAGAGGGAAAGTATTAAAAGGGTAAGGTTGTTTTCTTCAAATGGGGTCATGTGGGGAATCTGTTCATAGAAAACTCCTTACTGTGAGTAAATGTCCGTCACCACACAGCACAGTGCGGAGAAACAGATAGAAAGACAAACCAAAGCATTGAGGTGACGTCTCAGCCAACGGAAAGTTGGCCAAAATATTTCCTTACATAAAACCTGTACTGATTACAGAACCTTGTCAGGCATTTCAAAGCTAACATCCCACAGACAAAAGCCATACCTAGCCTTACGTTTATGTCAACATTTTGAACAATAAACTGCTATCCAAAAAATCCCCTTGCCATCTGTAAATTAAAAATTTACAAGAAAACTTTCCAACATCTTCCAAATGTTTAAAGGAAACGTTTTAGTTGCAGTTTAGCTGTAAAGATTCTCAACCAGAAAGTCGAAGATGAAAGCATGAGAATTGTTGATGAAAAAACAAATCTAATCATTCACCAAATTAGCTGTTTGCAAGTTGAATTAATAGCTTCAACTAAGGATTTAAAGATAGCACTTGACACAACACAACCATTACTTTATTTCAGGGTGCCTAGAAAGTAAAGCATGGCAATCAGCTATAGAGTTGTCTCTCAATTTAGACATCGAAGGGGGCCCTCTGATTAAAATTATCTCACCACGAACCACAGATCTACAGTTATTAGAGTTGATCCAGCTTCTCACTTTGTGTCTTTAATTAGATATTTTTTTGCATTTAAAAATTAGGACTGGTATAGGGATAGAACAGAAATCAGACAGTTAAAACAACGTCTTTTAAAAACTGCAAAATAAACTTTTGCTTATTGTCATTAAGCAACCTTAGTGACAAATAACCTGCCCAAGGTTGCTGTTTGACAGCCCCCTGCAACCCAGACGGAGAAGCCATACAAAATGGACAGACATAATTACTTTTGGAAACAGCGAGCAAATACATTTATCAAACATCTGTGGCCGGCAATTGATTGATTAGTTATTTACATTGACATTATAGCTAAAGTGTATCTGTATGCAGATGATGCAATTATCTACACATTGGCTTCACTTTAGACAAGAACTTCTGACAAAATTTTCGTCATTACGAAATATTTTCAAAAGGTCGAAATACGTTTTTTTATACTCTGATACTCAACACCAATAAAGATGAAAATAAATACTTTGCACAAACTTTGGCTATCTTGTAATGATCTTGGTGCATGGTGGTCTAATGATTTACAAGGTTTTCCTCCTCTCGGTTGAATATCAAGCGATTTTAAAAAGTTAAGAAGCTTTTAAGAAGATTTAAGACAAAATCTTTTTTTTATGTCTTTTTGAAAAAAAAATATATAGAAGCCATTTCACCGTCTAAGTATAAGTAACAATTTCACTTTAAAGAGCCTCGAATATGTGCATCACACTCCTTGGCATTTCATCTCAAATGATAAACCTCTGCCTTTTCATCGGATATCTATGTATCACTAAACTGGACAATTTAAACCACATGTGTACAATAACTTTGGTATGTTTTATAAAGGTCTGCTGGGTAAATTCTTAGAAAACATCAGTATCCTTCAGCTTTAATAGGCACCACTTATTTATCTCAGTTATGTTCCAAAGGCTTTGACAGAATAAAACAAACTAGCAATTTCCCACCAGACAGCATTGTCTTGGATTAAGCACAAATATCTGCAGAGAATTTTAAGAGTCTGATAAAAAAAAGGCTGTCATGGAGAAAACTCTTTGTTTTACTTGAGAGGTTATTATGTTTTGTTTTAAGTTTTGTTTATTATTCATTTGCTTTATATGGTGCTCATTTGTGTGGCTGTTTTCCTGGCCAGCTAAAAAAGTTTAATGAATCAATTTTTGCAACGTAACAAAAATTCTAAGTAAGTTTTTACAGGATTTGAACCAAAATTATCTTGCAGCATTAAAGCCACACACACATATATGATTGGAAACAACACATAGTAATGCAGCTTACTAACTTTACATGCACACACACACACACACGCATGTGCAACATTAAGAGAAGCGGCTTAAAAAGACAAATGGGAGGTTTTAGAAACTGGGACAAAGTTTCAAAATTTTAGGTCAACAGTTCAAAAGCATCTCATTAAAATACAGTAAAAAAGTGTCATAGCCTTTTTCATTAAAAGATAAAAAAAAGGTCAGATTTAGTTACATCAGTTACAAAAACTGCCACAAACCGAGGCTGAGCCACTTGTTTTTGTTCCACCTGCTTATTATGAGATTCAAAACAACTGTGATTAGAGCAAAATCCAGTAAATGATCTGTCTGTATACGAGCAGAGACCAAACACTCCTGGAGCTGCAGGGAGCTCACCAAATGTGCTGCTTAAGCATTTAGTAGGGGAGTGTGGAGGGAAAAAAAATAATAATCTTGCTACCTTGGCCTTGCATGCGTGCTAACATACCATCCAAAACACGGAGTAACTGGAGAAAGCTGCAGAGCTTTGCAACTCTGAGGAGCAGGGAGTGATTGGAGGGTTATGGAGTGAGTCATGGAGGAGTTCATGAGGGGATTTGGCAAGAACAGAGGGGGCAAAAGAGAAAGAGGGTGAAAAGAAAACACAGAAAAAATGTCAACAATTTGACCAGGGAGCAGTTGGTGGTCCTAGGGGCCAAAACTAGTGGGTATTCCAAAAGAGTCCAATGCTAAAACTGACCGTTACTCTCTTAAAGCAGATAACTTCTTTTAAAAATGTAAACCTATTGTCACATTTCTTATAGGTCCATTTTTACATTAAGTTTTTCAGGCAAAAGAAAATCCTATAAAGTTTAAGGGATGTAAATTATAAATAAAAATAACCAAACAGTCTTTTATCTCTTTACAGTGCCTTATTTTTCTACCAGGTAGTAACTCTTTTTTTTTCTTAAATAAGTTACTTTAATTTTGCTAAACTTGTGATTCACATTTTTTTTTATTTGTCACTTTCCTCAAATAAATGTCCTGCTCTGTGGAAACCGTTTTTTTTTTTTTTTATTCATTTGCTTAGTCAGTTGATCACACAGATATGAATAACTACAGACCTATTTCCAGTCTTTCAGTTCCAGCAATAGTGTTTGAGTCACCCTTATTAGGCATTTGACACCATTGTCACCTAATCGATATATAAATATTTCAGTTAAGTGCAAACATGATTATTTTGCAAAAGCTGTTCATTATTGGCTGGGTTTTGTCGGATCCAGTCACACTAATTAAGGGGGTCCCCCAGGGGCCTATTTTAAGACCTTTGGTTTTTTTCCTCTATATCAAAGTTCCATAAGGTTTGAAGCATTTCTAAAGAACTGCTTGATTTCGACTATGCCTAGTGGACAGAAGCTGTAGTGTTTTTCCTGATGGAATATAGGATTTCCCATTAGACGCAAGGCGTAACGTGGTAAACCCTGAGATCTCCTAGTCACCTGTAGTTGGGTTGAACTATATTACTTTTTCCAGTGGCTGTGTGAAAAATGAATAGCGATGAGGTACTGAATCTAACTGTGGCCACGACTTTCCCCCTAACCTTAACCCAGTGAGTCCAGAGCCTTGAAACAGATAAATGTAATGTTTGTTTGATCATTTCACAGTAAACACATATAGATCAGTGTGCATCAGTTGCAGACTGATGCACACTGATCAGTGGGTGTAACGGTGAGATAACGGCGGAGGAAACATGTTCATCCAAATTTTAGTTCCACTTGGTTGCTGCATCTTTGTTACACTGACAGAAAATGACAAGTTGGGTATATGAAAAAACCCTAATTAATTCCAAAATGGAAGGTCCTCTTTGAAATAATGTTATTTTACAGTATACATTCATTTAAGAAAGGAGCAAATCTTTTATGTCACCCTGCACCACAGAGTTATAGCCACATAAGGGGCGTCAATGTGTTGCCATAGAAATTACTGCTTTGCTTTTCCATTGGAGGAAAGAAGCTGTCAAAAAAATTGATAAATTTTTTTCAAGGTTGCCTCAGTAATATTCCAGTTCTTAAACTTAAAATTATAATTGATTGAAGGAATCAATATAATAGAGGGAAAAGCGCAACATTTTTTTTAAGAAAAGTATAAAATATCTTATATCCTAATCCAAATAAAAGACTCTCCCTTTTAAATGAATGCTCCAAAAAGGATATCCATGCATTGAGAACCAAATATCTTAAATTTGCTATTCCGCCTAAATATAAAGAGATTCATTTCAAAACTTCAAATGACATTTATCCCTCCAACCAAATTCATAAGCTCCAAATCTAAATTCACTGTAGACAAATTCCATCTATGTGAGCAAGAAGAGGAATGAACAGAACTTTTTATTTATTTATTTATTGTAGTAGTCAATTTTTGATTTTCTGGCCAAATGGGTTTATACCCTAACACAGACAACACACTTTCATTCTTTTTCTTATTTTATTTCTCTAGATACAGCACATTTCAACCCTTAGGCCAAAGTCATTCCCTTAGATCAGGCATCCCCAACCTCAGTCCTCAAGGCCCGCTGTCCTGTAGGTTTTATAGGTTTCCCTGCTTTAGCACAGCTGGTTATAATGATTGCAGTAGACCAAAAGCCTGTTAATCAGCTTTCAATTAAAATCAGCTGTGCTGGAGCAAGGAAACCTCTAAAACCTGCAGGACAGCGGGCCTCGAGGACCGCGGTTGGGGTTGCCTGCCTTAGAGAATGATCTCCTTGATTTGACTTCTATAAATGTTATCAAAGTCTAATCTATATTACATATATATATATTGTTTTCCCATTGTATGAAAACATTGGATGTTGAGTTGTAGATACTTGTAAATCTCGTAGTAGTTGGCGTAATAAAGATTTTAGTTTCAAACCTTAAACACCTGATAAAAAAAGCTCAAATTTAAGCCCAAGTGTTCATTTCGTCCCATAAAGTAGGTGGTTTATAAACAGCTTATTGAATGCCAGTTAGAAAAAGTTGAGAACATTTACAAATTTGCCTTGGCCCAATACCTTATAATTAGCATCACTTTTAACTCATTTCGATTTAGAGAAGAAGTTGCAAAAAAAGTTTGTATTGAATCAACACAATCTTTTAAATATTTTAAGGTTTTGTTTAGCTATAAAGACTCTGAAATATCCATTTAAGCCCAACCAGGTTGTTCCTCTTATTAGATGGAGGATTAGCTGCCTTGCTCTGTGAGACGGTTTTAATCAGATTAGTGCGGCATGAGTGTATGAATGAATAAGCATCAGGTCCGAAGTCAGTCATTGGAAGAGAAAAATCTCTGTAAAGTTTAAATACGTCGTCATCCTTCATCTTTAAGCAGTGAGATATTAACTGTTTCAGGTGCAAACCCTGTACAATCATTAACCAGAAAACCAATACTCCCAGTGAGGAAGCAGAACCCAAACAGTTCAGCGTTGTCTATTTAAAGATACTGTATAATCCTTCAGGCTGCTGCTGCAGAGCCTCCCTAACTTTATGTTTTCCTAGTTCAGTAAAGTGCACATGGATCCACTAAAATGCATGAATGGTTAAACAATAGAGTGTGCCATGAGGGATCAGGACCATCAAAAGGTTGTTTCCATGGTAGCTGCTGTAGAAAGTCTTAGGAATGTAGCCCAATGAAGGCACCTTTCCCAAAACCTTTGCAGACAACATATGGCTGAAAGATTCACAGCCGGTTTAAAGTTAATGTTGCTCCATAAAGTGCAGCCGTACCAAGAACAAGTAACTCCATGTGGTCCTCATCGTTTCCCACCAAGTCATCAGCGACGATAACTTTACAGAAGTACACTCCGCTGTCGCCCCACTGCAGCTCCCCGATGCGAAGGTCGGCGTCTGTACAGACACAACAAACAGGCTCGAATTAATGCGTTTTATATCAAGACATAACAAAGAAGCCTTTAAATCCATTCTGAACTAGAAATGCAACTAGAAACGCCAACATTTGTGACTTCCACCTTAGGTTAATACCTGTATTCACACTTCCTGGATCCAGATGGTGAACTGGATCTTTACCAAAATGTAATGGATTGAGTGCACCTTAAGTAAACACTGAATTAAAATCTGTTCATAACTTTATAAGTTATCCTTTACACAGACAGACTGACAAACAAACCTAAAAACATAACCAGTTTGGTGGAGGTAACAAAGGAGGTGTTTATTGATGATGAGAGGTAAGTTATTTTAGGGTATTAAGACAATGAGTTGAGATCATGAGACTGGTTTTCCTCCTGTATTGTGAAACAATTACAAATCATTTTAGTCAGCTATGCTAGAGAGCAGTCAGCTATGACTCATGTGTGGAGGACAAACATGCAGCAGCTCCCTCATTCAAATGTTTGTCATGAAGGATAAGACTGATAACATTACCGTTTATGATGGTGACGTCTCTGTCTTTGTAGTGGTCGGTCAGCGTCAAGGACTGTCCCTGCTTAGAGGCCACGACCCGGACCGTCCGGCTGCTGTCGGAGCACTCCACCTGAGCCGTGGGGCCCAGCTCCGAAGCTTTATAGCTCAAAGTCTCAGGCAGGGAGAAGGATTCTCGCGTGGGGTCTCGACAGTAGGACCTGTACCACCACTGCACCACGGGACTTTTGGTGGAGGCTGTTTGATACTGGCACGGGAGGACCACAGACTGGAAGAGCGTGGCGTACCGCTTCTTCTCTCGCACTGTGACATGCATGCCATGACACACACAGACTGAGACAGGCAAACAGAAAGAGAGAGAATCTGATCAACATCTTTTATGACATTAATAAAAAAAACTGCACATTATTGAAGGCTTTGCTCTCATTCTTGAATATTTGGTATAGTAATTAAGTTCAGTTGCAAAATTGTAGCTCTGTATTACACATAGATTTTCAAAAATCCACCCCCTGAACCTTTTAACATTCCGTTACATTATGACTACAACCTTTGAATGTTATCTTAGGGGGCATATATCTACCAGCTTTGCATGAACAAAAACTTAAATTTTTGTGTTTTCTTTTTAGCAAAACAAGTCTGTATTAGCTAGGCTTAATGAAGAGGATTTGACAATATCAAGTTTTTATAATCGTGCCTCTAATTTTTCACTGGGTGTAATGCTGACTAGTCCTCTTCATGCACCTTAATCTGCTGTGATATAAACCATTCCTTCAAAGACCTAGCTGTTTATAACCACAGCTGCTTTACCTAGGTAAAGTTGTGTTATGCTTTTTCTCAGGCCTCTAACACATTTTATTTAGGGTTTCCTTGTATTTAAGCTCCATCTGCACCACTTCACTGTCTCTGCTGTAATAGAGACAGCAACAACAAGCTCATTGAGGAGGAGCATGTCTTGCAAGTCAATGACTATATGCAATCAAACTTTAAACCAATCTGACAGCATTGTCTCTGTAAAATGCCTTGAGTTGACATGCGTTTTGAATTATCAATACAAACTTTAGATCTCTTTAGCTTTGCTAGCGTTTAAATAAAGTTTTAGGTTCTTGATGAATTTAGTTTAGATGTTTTGGCAAGTTTACCTTTTTCAGATGATGGATTGAACTGTGCTTTGTTTATTGCCTCCTCCTGCCTTAAGCCTCGTTTGCACTTTCTCCCTAACTTTCCTTGGTCTTCATAATGCAATTTGTTTTCTTAAATGTCCAGAACAGCTGGTTTTAAACTGACATCAAAATACAAACAACCTATAATATATATATATTATTTTTTTTTTTATTCATATGTGAGTTGGGCTGCTCAGTGGGACAGTGGGTAGCACTACTGCCTTGCACCAAGAAGGTTTCTGCATAGAGTTTGCATGTTCTCCATTTGCATGCGTGGGTTCGCTCTGGGTACTCAAGCGGCCTCCCTTAGTCCAAAAACATGACTGTTAGGTTAAGTGGCTTCTCTAAATTCTCCTTAGGTGTGAGTGTGTGCGTTAATGGTTGTTTGTCCTGATTGTCTGTGTTGCCCTGCAATGGACTGGTGACCTGTCCAGGGTGTGCCCCGCCTCTCGCCCGTAGAGACCTGGAGATAGGCACCTGCACCCCTCGCGACCCCACTTGGGATTAAGAGTGTAAGAAGATGGATGGATGGATGGATGGATGGATGGATGGATGGATGGATGGATGGATGGATGGATGGATGGATGGATGGATGGATGGATGGATGGATGGCTGTAGAGATCAGAGTGATAGAGCTGAAGACGTGTCACACAAAACATTTTATAGAATTCTATTTTAGTTGTAAAAAAAATCAAAAAGCTTGTAGATTTTTTAAAACTCCACAAATAAAATATATTTCCATTTGTGTTAACTTTTAAAAAACATTAAAGGGTGCTAATCTTAATGGGCTGTTAATGCTTCTGTAATAAACTGTGAAACATTATTAACTATAAGGGACATAGACCTGAAAACTGATGGCATGTTAACAACTTACAATAGCAACTCAAACCAAACCGTTTTTACAAATAGCTTCAATACTTGAATGACTTTTTCCTAACGGTGTGTTTTTGACTTCACTCTGTGGGAAAATTCTGACCCGGCAGCCATACAAACACCTGCCTTTGCAGTAGTTTCTATCAGAGCTCTGACCAATACAGACTAAGCAGTTTCAAACACTTTTTATGCAGTTCTTCTGAAATTCTTCTGAAACAGTTATCAAAAATGTGGAAATGACTAATATGTCATACATGTTTGATGTTAAATGAAATGGTCATAAGTTTACAGATAAGTAGCTTACTCTGTCTTATTATTACCTTTTTTAACCGCACAAAAATGCATGTATATTAAAGTTTTATCCTTGCAGCAGCAGCTGTTTATCTTCTTTATCTCTGTGGAGGATTCCTGATAAGAAATTTGCATCGTATCAAAACAGGAGCAGAGACAGGAACAGAGATTAGGTGTGTAGGGGCTCCTCTGCTTCTCGAGCTGTGGGGTCAGGAGGTTAAATTCCAGTGTTACGTGGGGGGGCTGGGGGAGGAGTGAGGAGAGGCAGGGGATTGTCATCGCACTGTGAGGGGATGCAGCGGTCAGATGCTCATGAGTAATTTCTGAAAGTCATTTTAGCTTTAGGTGGGGCAGGAACTGCTTCTAAATGTTTCCCTGAAGACAGGAAATGAAAACAAAAGCAAGTCCAGGGGCCTCAGGAGGAGAGCAAACCCAGTGTAGGACAATTTTATTTAATTAAAGAAAACTCTTATCATACATATTTAACAGTCTGACATCTTTAGAGAAAAAATTAAAACATTAGTTCTAAAAAAGTTTTAACAGCCGGCAAGTTTTAGAGCCGGCATTTATAGCTGGGATGGAAAGTACTCGAATATTTTCCTAAAAATTGCAATTTTAAAACTAATCAAAAAAACCTAAAGAATGCACCCATATTCTACTGCTTGTTCATAACGGTCACAGGGGCTGGTGCCTGTCTGCCGCTGTCTTTGGGCGAAAAGCAGAGTACACCCTGGTAAGGTTGCCAGCCTATCACAGGACAATACAAAGACACACAACCATGGACACTTAGAGACACCAGTCAGCCTAAGAGTCATGTTTTTGGACTATGGAAGGAAGCTGGAAGTATCCAGAGAGAATTCATGCATGCACAGGAAGAACCTGCATGCTGCATGGAGAAAGACGCCAGGATGTTCTTACTGCAAGGCAACAGTGCTGCAAACTGTTACACATGTATGCCTGCTTTTAGTTGTCTTTTAAAAAATAATTAAAA
Organism: Cyprinodon tularosa; assembly: GCF_016077235.1. Classification (NCBI taxonomy): domain Eukaryota; kingdom Metazoa; phylum Chordata; class Actinopteri; order Cyprinodontiformes; family Cyprinodontidae; genus Cyprinodon; species Cyprinodon tularosa. The sequence goes on along the minus strand of NW_024038975.1, from coordinate 49,518 downwards.
AACTTACTAAAATCAGTAATATACACATCTAGAATTTTTTGTACAATTATTCCCTACATTTAGTTATTTTATTTTTTTCAGTGCTTTCAAAAAATAATAAAATATTTACTTTGGAATTGTTTTTCTTTTTTAAAAGATATTTGTAAAATACATACCTAGATTTTTTTTTCTGTTATATTTTTTCCTTAATAAAAAAAAGTATATAATTATTTTTCTATTTTATAGATAATACCTTCTTTGCTGGACTCCAGTTATTTCACTGCCCCATTTAACTTTTACCTTCCACCTCCATGTTCTGCATAAAGTCTTCATATAAAGTGGAGCTAAATTCCTCTAGTTAGGGAGCCCTGGTCTTCCCTTTGTTTGTTTCTTTATTGGGGCCGACCATTGTTAGGGCTCCCCCCTTTCTTGTCCTGGTTTTGGAGCTGAGAGGGGGGGAGGAGGTCACAGACTCTAAACCAATAGGAGTGCCCGTCCTCATCCAGCTGGCTCTGAACAGGCCAATTATCATCCAGAGATTTAAACCAAACCGTTCCTCCATCAGCTCCATGAATACCTTTAGTTTGAAGTGTGAGGAGGTCCAAACAGGAGAGTTTCTGTATGCATCATGAAGCGCACCTGTTAACCATTGTTTACTGTGATTTAATGAGCAGGTTCCTCAGCACCTGCAGCAGGACTGAAGGTGTTATTAGATGAGCTTTTAAAACAGTGTGAGGTATTCCAGGTCACCACTCTGCTGCTGGACGTTGCTGGTTTCCTGAACATGGTCAGGCTTTTCCTCCCCCAACCGTCACATTTCCTGCCTTTTTCTCCCTAGCAGTGCATTCCTTCACATGGACTCATTATTCCAACAAACAACACTGATAAGACTGAAACGTACTTCGTGTTTCATAAACGATTCCTCTGGAGTTTTAAAACATAGCCAGAAGCCAGACTAATTTTATATTTCAGCGGTTTATTGCCTACAAGCTTCATTTCAAGTCTTTTTTTTATATCTACATAGGATGACGACTACTTGACCTTTCAGTATATTGGATTCCCCAATGAAACTGAGAATAATGAAACTGATTCTATAATACTCACAGCTGTAAATTATATTTTAGAACAAGCTCATTCATCCTTACTTAACATCCCAGTCATTGGAAGCTCATCCTGAATTGTTCATAGGTGGCTGCAGATATCCTATGTAGTATAAAGGTGCTGCACTATACTGCAGGGTTACCCTACATGGTGAAAAATATTTTCTCCATAGAAAATTTCCCATGCTTTTTGCTCTTGTTTTTTAAGCACTTGTTTATGGTTGCTAGAGATTATACTTTAAGTCCATGTTCAGACTCCATGTTCATATTGCAACTGAACTTGGCATCAATTTTTGTTTATTTATCATTGTTGTCACTGCTTCCATTATATTTGTGTCATTTATCAATGGTAAAAACTTCTAGTGATGTTTTAGGCCTGTAATAGTCCTGCCTTAAAATAATGTAGGTGATAATAAAATGAATTTTCTAACCTGTTATTATGTTATATAATACAATTATATTACAATGATATCTGTGTCAGTAACAGTGCAGTTATTACCATTGTATTAATTACTAATGATACATAATATATAATTACGTTACTATATACATTGTTTTTAGTATCTCAATCATATGCAGGTAATACATAGTTGCTAAAAATAAGCATATTAATATAGGAAAGGTCCTGTATAAGGTTTACCTACTTACTTAGGCCACTTTCATGGAGTTATTTAAGTGAATAAAGAGAAAAGCGTTTTAATTTGACACATTTTCTAAAACTGATTTAGATGCACCTTAATGGTAAAAAGCAAACTTTATATAACATAAGATAAAGGGGCACAGGGGTATTTTTTTTACCAGGCTTCCAAAAGAAAAAACTAAAAAAAAAAAATAAGCACAGTGATTAATAACAAGATCCAGTCAGTTGCACAAGGAGGTTTTTACAAGAAAGACCCAGCAAGGAGAGTCTAAGAAAGGGACCAAACCCTGGCTGTTAAGGGAGTCTGTTTCATTTGCCTCGATCAGGATAAAACCAAAAACCAGCCCTTTTGCAGGTTCCCCTGTGAGGCCAGCGGCTCTGCGATAAGCTGAAGTTTATGCGCTCAACCTGTTGCGCTGTGGTCGTCCAAACAAAGGCTTTTTCACATGTTGTAATAATTGAAATAAACTCACCCAATGTTCCAAGTAACACCGCCAACTGGTAAAAGTTCATTATATATTCCGTTTTTACAATATTAGGGCGTTTATCCGCCACTTCTGCATGTCGCTGTGCGCTCTGAGTGCGTTAGCTCCAGATTGGAGGCAGGCTGCGTCTAACGGGACTGTACCACTTCACTGACAGAGGGGGGGCCGGGAGAAAAAAAAGCACTTTATTCAGTCCCAACAAAAGATGGAGGATTATTTGAGTCCGAGAAGGCAGTATGGAGGACCAACTCTGCCATATTTAAAAATAAATACAAAAATAAATAAATGCTCAAAAAAATAAATGAGCATACAATTAATTGCCCCAAAATTACAATAAACAAATAAATGTAGGTAGAAATCAAATTATACAGTTAGACATAAATGTATGTATCTCTTTTAATTAGCTTCTTTATTTATTTGCCTTTGTTATAATTAACAAAGGCGAATAAGTAATAAATAAATAAAGTTGAAGATTATAATATATATATATAAATATATAATATTAATACATATTATGTTGTCCTCACTGCAGTGTATTAACTGAAGTTATCCAACAAGTTAAACTCTGATGCAATAACCAGGAGACTGCTCTGTAGTTAACGTTCCACTGTTGTTTACTTGAAGAATCCAGCATTACATAGCAGAGTGAAAACTGTAACAAAACAAAGTTCAACTATTTTTAATTTTAAGTTTAGCTTCACATAAAGTCTGATGAATTAACCTATCTAAACACATGAATAAAAACAATCTTTTTAACCTATTTATTACATTTTCTTTCTACTATAAACTTAACTTAAACTATCAATTATTTAACATAACAATGACTTTTACTTACGACTTTGCTTCTAGCATCGTTCACAGTCAGGAATTCTTTTCCATTTTCAGCAGATAGAAACCGAATGTGGAGTAACTGAATACAATGCAAGAAGTAGTAAGGAAACTACAGGAAACAGTGTCAAAATAAAAGGTCCTATTCTTTCTCAACTTTTCATCATAAAAGTCTGTATATAAATCGCCTCAATGGCGACACACTCCCCGCCTGACCGCTGTGAGGTCACTACACTAGCATGAACATTAAACTTAACTAAGAACTACAACTGAAATATCAGTCCTTTCGAAGAAGCAAAACAGTTTCGGTGACTGGTCTAAGGTAAGTCTTTGACTGTCCTTGGTTTGTGGTCCTCAATTCCACCTTACGGACCCTTCCATCTGTTCCTGGAATAGCCTTTGTGACCACTGCCAAGGGCCAGTTGTTACGAGCAGCTTGGTTGTCTTTGAGGAGGACGATGTCACCATCTTGCAGGTTCTCGTGTGACGTTGTCCATTTCTTGCGGCTTTGTAAGGTTGACAGGTAAGCTTGTCTCCAACGGTTCCAGAACAAGTTGGATAAGGCTTGTACTTGTCTCCACTGCTTGGTGAGGAGGTCCCTGTCTGTGAAGTCGCCTAGAGGTGGTGGGACGCCGACTTTCTGTGTTAACAGCATCAGTGGCGTGAGGATGTATGGATTCTCTGGATCATTTGATACTGGAACTAGTGGTCTTGCATTTAGAATTGCGGTCACTTCTGCCATCAGTGTGCACAGAACCTCATGAGTTAAGCGAGTGCTGTTATCACGGAGCATTGAATCCAGGATTCTTCGGGCTACTCCAATGAGGCGCTCCCATGAACCCCCCATGTGTGAGGCATGAGGCGGGTTAAACACCCAGGAGCATCCTTGTTGTTGCAGGTACCTCTGCACCATGTTGTCCGGTTGGTCTGCACTCAGCCCAAGTTCTTTACAGGCTCCAATGAAATTTGTGCCGCAGTCTGACCTCAGTTGTTTGGCTGGTCCTCTTATGGCAAAGAAATGCCTCAAAGCATTTATGCAGCTTGAGGTGTCCATTGAGGTAATCACCTCGATGTGAACTGCTCTAGAGCTCATGCAGCAGAATAGTATTGCCCAGCACTTGCTCTCAGGTTGCATCCCTCTGGTGCGTCTGGTGGAGACGTGCCAGGGCCCAAAAACATCTAAGCCCACATATGTGAAGGGAGGACAGGCTGTAAGGCGCTCTGCGGGCAAATCTGCCATTTGTTGTTCTTGCATCCGACCTCTAAGTCTGCGACAGGTGATGCACTTGTGAATAGTTGAGTTCACAAGCTGTTTGCCTCCCAGGATCCAGAGCCCAGCAGCTCGTATAGCACCTTCTGTTAGATGACGGCCCTGATGCTTTACGTGGGCATGATGGTATCTGGTAAGAAGCAAGGAAACGTGGTTTCCTTTTGGGAGAATGACAGGGTTCTTTTGTTCAATGACCATGTCCGCATTCTTCAGTCTGCCTCCAATGCAGAGGAGGTCACCTTGTAAGATTGGGTTGAGGGAGCGTAGGCAGCTGTTCAACTGAACTTGTTTTCCCCTCTCCAGAGCTTCAAATTCCTTCACAAAGGTATTCCTCTGAACAGCTCTGATGATGATTTCTCTTGCTTGGGAAAGCTCATCCACAGAGCGAGGTAAGTCACAGTGATGCCATCCCTTACACTTGTCCGTCGGAGCTTTGAAGGATCTTGCTATATGAATCAGAAGAGCGATGGCTCGTTGGAGAGTGTCGAATGTGGAGAACCTTTCAAAGCGCTCTGTGCTGAGAACCTTCTTCTGCAGGTCAGCTATGTAACTCTTCACAACTGGACGAACCTCTGCATCGGACTCCGGTGACACTAAGCGGAATGACTGAGTTAGTCCTGGCTGAATAGACAGCTTGCGCAGGAAGGTTGGTCCAGTGAACCACATCGTCTGTGTGAGGCCTGCTGCTGGAACCGACCGTGATGCCAGGTCAGCCGGATTGTCTTCGCTGTTCACGTAGTGCCACTGTTCTGGGATGGTAGATTGGCGTATACGCTGGACACGATTGTGGACGTATACATAGAACCGTCTGGACTGGTTGTAAATGTATCCGAGGACAACTTTGCTATCAGTATAGAACTTGGTGGCATCCAGCTTTAGATCCAACTCATCCTGAATCAGCTCAGCCATTTCCACTGCCAAGACTGCTGCACACAGTTCAAGTCTGGGAATGGTTGGGTCTGATGGAGGGGCAAGTTTGGCCCTTGCCATTACAAATCCAACATCCACCATGTCTCCTTGGATGACTTTCAAGTAGGCCACGGCACCAATGGCCTTTACCGATGCGTCGCTAAAGATGTGGAGTTCTACTCGCTCGGCCTTGGTTGGACAGATGCCTGTGTATATCCTAGGTATGTGAAAGTTCTTCAAGTTTTGAAGTGAGTTTCTCCAAGCTTCCCACTTGCCTAACTTATCTTCAGGTAATGGGCTGTCCCACTCTGATGTCTCAGAATTCAACTCTCTGAGAAAGTCTCTGCCTTGGATCGTAACTGGAGCCAGAAACCCCAAAGGGTCGAAGACACTGTTCACCATTGAAAGAACCCCTCGACGGGTGAATGGTTTGGTGGCGGTTGTCACAGAGAAGGTGAATGTGTCGCTTGCTATTTCCCACAGAAGCCCCAAGCTTCGTTGGGTGGGTGACTCATCTCCACTGAGGTCCACATCCTTTTTTGGTTGTATGCAGTCCTGGCTTGGAAAGGCTCTCAAGACAGCTTGACTGTTTGAGGCAAATTTGTGGAGCCTCAAGTTAGACTCAGCAAGTGAAGCTTGAGTCCTATGGAGAAGCCCGATAGCCTCTGCATCAGTTGAGACAGAACATAGACCGTCGTCAACATAAAAGTTGCGTTCAACGAAGTTGACTGTGTCTGCTCCATATCTCTCTGCTCCATCTCTGATGGCTCTTCTGAGCCCATAGATCGCCACTGCAGGAGATGGGCTGTTTCCAAAGACATGCACCTTCATTCTGTAGTCAATTACCTCTTTGGCTACATCGTTGTCTTTGAACCATAAGAACCGCAGGTAGTTTCTGTGCTTTTCCGCCACAAGGAAGCAGTAGAACATTTGTTGAATATCTGCCATCACAGCGACCTTATCCTTTCGAAACCGCATGAGCACTCCTAGGAGGGAGTTGTTCAGATCCGGTCCTGTCAAGAGCACATTGTTCAAGGAGATCCCAGACTGCTGGGCACTTGAATCAAACACTACCCTGATTTGATCAGGTTTCTGTGGGTGATACACTGCAAAGCTTGGTAAATACCAGCACTCTTCTTCTTTTAGCTCTGGCGCCACTTCAGCATGGTTGTTTTTCAGCAGTTTGTCCATGAATTCCACATATTGCTTTTGCATTTCTGGCTTTCTTCTGAATTGGCGTTGGAGGGATTCAAATCTTTTTACTGCTTGCTCGCGGTTGTTGGGAAGCTGTTGCCTTGGTTGTCTGAACGGCAATGGAGCAACCCAGCTGTGTGAATTGTCTCTGTAGACTTCTTTGTCCATCATTTTTAAGAAAGTTTCATCTTCAATTGAAAGTGCTAGCTTATTATCCTGTTTGGTGCGGTTGAACACATTTTGACCCAGACTGTATTCCTTAGCTCTGGGTGGTAATGCACCATTTCTAGGCAGTCTGTCTTGAAGTTCCTCTTTAAAGTGCAAAAGGCTTGTGCATGACTGGAAGAGTGAGGGCCGATGACAGTCAACCATGGTCGTCCGGAAGGAACTGACATTTGGCTTGTGTGTGTTCCCTAGACAGACTTCTCCGACCAGCACCCAGCCCAAGTCAAGGCGTTGCCCAAAGGGCGCATTGGCGGGGCCATTTATTTGTTCCCGTACTTTGTGTGCTCTGATTGCGTCTCTCCCTAGTAGCAGGAGGATCTCCGCTGTGGGGTCCAGCTCTGGGATGTGTTCTGCTACCTTTGACAGGTGAGGTTGATGAAGAGCAGCACTTGGTGTGGGAATTTCGGACCTGTTATCAGGTAAGTCATTACACTCAGTGAGTGGTGGTAAGGGAATTGTAACTTTCCCATCCAGAGACTCCACAATAAATTCTGATGCCCTTCTGCCAGAAGTTTCCACTAGCCCAGAACATGTTTTCAGCTGGTAAGGATATGGCTTAGAGTGAATGTCAAACTTGTCAAAGAAACTGGACTTGGCCAACGACCGGTTACTTTGGTCGTCTAATACGATGTAGGCCTTAATGGCTTTGTCTGGGTGGTCTTTCTGGTACACTCTTGCCAGGCATATTTTGGAACATGACCTTCCAGCTTGTCCTGTGCCGCATACTGTTGTGCAGCTTGAGCTAATGTCACGAGTGTTGTTTACCTCTTCACCCTCCCCGCCATGCTGTGGCAAGGTCAGAGGAGTCATAGGTTGAGATGCTGGTCCCGGGTGCATAGCTGAGACATGTTGGTTGCTGTCACACTCAAAGCACTTCACAGTTGTAGTGCAGTCCTTTGCCATATGGTTGGTTGAGCTACAACACTTAAAGCAGATTCCGTTTTCTTTCAGAAATACCTTTCTGTCATCCAGAGTTTCAGCTCTGAAGGCTTTGCACTTCTTAAGTGGGTGGGGTTTTGCATGTATTGGGCAGATCTTACTCAGATCACTGAAGACATTTGTTCCTGTAGGAGTGACATTGATCTTATGAACTGCAATGGGTTTCTGGATGGTTTTAGGAAAGGCACTTTCAGTCCTGACAGGTAATGTTGTAGTAACATTTGAAAGGGTAAAGCTGGGGTCATTTCTTTTCTTGGCCTCATAACATATGAATTTCGTGAAGTAATCGAACGGTGGGAACCGTCCTCTATTTTCTTCTTTGTACTTAGAACCGACCGAGATCCATCTTTCCTGGAGTCCATGAGGCAATTTGGTCACTATAGGCTCAATTCCTCGTGTTGTGTCCAGGTAGGACAGGCCTGGTAAGTAGCCATCTTCCTTAGCACACTGCACTTCCATAAGCAGGTCAGCCAACTCTCGTAGCTTCAAATTTTCCTTGGCTGAGACTCTGGGAAATGCATCCAGTCGGGTGAAGAGGGCCTTTTCAATCACCTCTGGGGCTGCATAACACTCTTGAAGACGTTCCCAAGCTTTCACTAGGGCTATTTGTGGGCTTGCTATGTGCACTGCACGGAGGCGTTTCACCTGGTTGCTGGATTCTTTGCCAAGCCATCGTGTCATCAAATCCAATTCTTCAGTGGCTGTGAGACCAAGTCCTTGGGTGGCATTTTTGTATGATGAGAGCCAAGCACGATAATTTTCAGGTTTATCATCAAACTCATACAAACTTGTATTCACTAGGTCACGTCGAGCTAAATATTGTGCCAGGTGTTCAGTTGCAGGCATACTTTGAGTATTGGTCTACTGGGGGTGGAAAGATGGAGCCCCGACATTTAATTCACTGATCTGCGAGATGACACTCTCGGAAATAACCCTGGGCCTTTCTCTGAAAAATGGATTCTGGCTGACTGACTGTTTGGCTGCTGGTGGTGCATAGTCCAAGTCATAGTCTGTAAATTCCACATTGTTTCTGCTGTTGTGTGAAAACACCTGCGGCTGATGGTGTGAAACAAAGGGGTTGTTCGGGCTGTAACTGAGAGTGGCAATTGGCTGCGTTGGGGGTGGACTAGCCTTCATGGCTGTTTGTTGAACAGGGTTAGTGGACTGGAAGTGAGTTTGGATGTATTCACTCGTTCGTTCATGTTTGCTTTGTTCTATTAAGTTTGTTTCATCCAGCACAATATAATTGTTGCTCCCTGTAACTGCTGACTCCCAGACAGCTGCTACGGCTTCAGCTTCTGCTGCTTCACGGCATATGGCTAGTGTTTCAATTTCAGTCTCTTTTTTAACTTTTTCTATCTTAGCTTTGGCTTCTTGCTCAGCATACTCGGCACGCACTTTAGCAGCTGCTGCCTTTGCTCGTGCGCGAAGTAAAGCATTGGTTGATGAGGTAGAAGAATGACAGCTGCTTCCAACTTTGCTTGATTTATTAGATCTAGTTTCCATCCTGACTCGATGTTCAGTGCTAACTTCTCAGTCTTTTCACTATGTTGTCCTCACTGCAGTGTATTAACTGAAGTTATCCAACAAGTTAAACTCTGATGCAATAACCAGGAGACTGCTCTGTAGTTAACGTTCCACTGTTGTTTACTTGAAGAATCCAGCATTACATAGCAGAGTGAAAACTGTAACAAAACAAAGTTCAACTATTTTTAATTTTAAGTTTAGCTTCACATAAAGTCTGATGAATTAACCTATCTAAACACATGAATAAAAACAATCTTTTTAACCTATTTATTACATTTTCTTTCTACTATAAACTTAACTTAAACTATCAATTATTTAACATAACAATGACTTTTACTTACGACTTTGCTTCTAGCATCGTTCACAGTCAGGAATTCTTTTCCATTTTCAGCAGATAGAAACCGAATGTGGAGTAACTGAATACAATGCAGGAAGTAGTAAGGAAACTACAGGAAACAGTGTCAAAATAAAAGGTCCTATTCTTTCTCAACTTTTCATCATAAAAGTCTGTATATAAATCGCCTCAATGGCGACACACATATATTATATAAGTTAACTATAACAAAGGCAAATAAATAAAGAAGCTGATTAAAAGAGATATATACATTTATGTCTCACTGTATAATTTAATTTATTTGTTGTATTTGGAGGGCAATTAGTTGCATGCCTATTTATTTAATGACCATTTATTTATTTCTGTATTTATTTTTAAATATGGGACACTTGGTCCAGCATAAGGCAGCGCCTTATTATGCTATGTGGTTAAAAAAAAAAAAAAAAGTTTTGCAACACACGAGTGAATTATCCCAGAGCCTTTGGGTTAATTTATTATTTTCCATACAAAATGCAGCCCATTTATCTGACTGCTACAGACTGTCTTGAAAAAATAAAATAAAAAATAACATCAAAGAAAAAAAAAAAACACAGACAAGAAGAAAGAGAAAAAGAAAAATGAATCCGTTACAAATTATGTATTACTTAACTTGGATTTCTGTAGACCAGTGGCAGTTCTAGACCAAATGTATTAGGGGGGCAGGGTAGCGTGAAAAACAGGGCAATCATTTAAAATATTTATTAAAGCTAAAGAACCAAAGATCTACGGTACTTGTGGCTCGGCTTTAACTGAAATGTCCATGTCATTTAGTTTCATTAAAATTTTATGTAGTTATTGAAAAAAAAAATTGTTTTGGTTTGAACATATTAACTTTATTTGTCTAATATATAAAAGAGAAATCGCTAATCATGGAACCAAAAGCAACTGAAATAATTATTTGCCAAATAAATATCTACTGAAAAATAAAATAAAGCTTTTTGTAATATTAGGTTAATGTGCATTCATTTTGAGTATTACATATGTAGGACTTTTTTTAAAGGAAAATCACAAGTATACAGACCAAAAATTCAGCTTTGTCCAATTATAGTTTTTTTTTTTGTTTTGTTTTGTTTTTGGTTTAAAAAAAATAACATTTAGCAAATGAGTCCAAGGGAGCATCAATAATTATGTCTGCTCCATCGCATATCATCTTTAGAATTTTTTTTTTTTAGTATTATGCCTTCAGGACAGGAGCCACAACAGGATCTGGGGTACTAGCTTCTGTTGGCCCCCTGTCTAGAACTGCCCTTGCTACAGACCAACAATAAAATCAGTATTTTGTTTCCCATATTAATATGAAAGAGGCATGATTTTGAAAACAAAAAAGTAAATAAAAAATAAATTAACCAAAATTAACACACAGCAGATTTCAGTGTATGTGCAACACTGATACATTATTAAAAAATAAAAAAAATAAATCATTGGTAAGTCAAAACTAAAAACACGCCCTCACCACAAAAGGATCCATAGATGACATCTCCCTTTATGTCATTTCATCATGTTCTGCACAAATATGGGTAAAAAGGGTATGGGTTCCAAATGCAGAGCCAACCAGTATGTGACAAATACTGGTAACCCAAGCCAGTCACCTATTTTTAATGGTTAAATAGCTATTTATTTGGCCTTGTCGACCGGCAACAACCCACCAAGCAAAACTACATTGAAAGACCAACAGAAGGTAACATTTTTATTCATTTGAATATATTTGCTTGAGTGCGGAAAATATGTATGCATAAAAATGTCCATTGCTTCCTAAAAGTTGCTGGGGTTGTTGGGGCATTGTTCATCATAAAGCTGGACATACTAAAGGCCAATCTAAACATAAATCCATCCTTCAAAGTATCATCCTGGCGATTGGAGAAATAGCCAAAAAAGGTCCCTTTATTTCAAAGAGTGGTTTCATGCTATAAAGGGCAATAACAATAAAAATGTCTATTGATGTCCATTATCTGGAGAGTATCTTTTGCAAGGTTTACGAACACAGAAAACAACTTGACATCAAGACATTCTTTAACCCCAGGATCCATTCTTCTACATGGGATCGATAAAAATGACATAAAATGGGAATGAAATGTAGAAAGGTAGATTGCCTCTGCTAATGCATACTTTTAATTTGAGTCTTCCTCAGAGAATTGTCTCAGAGGAATTATACATAGAAAGATAGATGTGAAAGAAAGATCTTTTTTTATAGTATTCCAGGAATTCAACATATTTATGTTTCAGCATTAATCGTCACGGTAATCAATGCGATCACGGCTACCATGATACACATCTCTACCACCGCTGTACTGATCGTGGTAATCGTCAAGCCGATCTCTACTACCATAGCGACCGCGCTGATCATCAAGGCGATCTCGACTGCCATAGTGATCGCGATGGTCATTACGATCCTGACTTCTGTAACGATCATGTTGATCATCAAGACGATCCCGGCTCCCGTAACGATCACGTTGGTCATCAAGACGATCCCTACTTCCATACCGATTGCGTTGATCATCAGGATCCTGGTTTCTGTGGTGATCACGTCGGTCATCAAGGCGATCCCGGCTTCCATAGCGATCCCGCTCATTGTCCAGGTTATCCCTGCTTCCACGAGAGTAATCCTTCTTTTCACCATGGTAACGGTGGGAATCTGTATCACTACCTTTTCCATCATGCTTCACATAATTTCTTTCAGAAGCTATATCGCTGTCTTCATACTGACTAGGCAGCTTTTTTCCAGTGGACTTGTCATCCAAGTATGGCTCTCCGACTTCAGAACCTTCTTTGTCATAAAACACCTTATCCCCATGCGCACTAAAAACAAAGACAGCAAGGATATTGTAAACAATTACATGACTTTTTTTTTTTTTTTTATGTACTGTTTTAAAACTTAAATGTAAGTAAACATTACATACCCCTCCACAGTAGCTTCTTTTTTACTCTTTCTCTTTCGGTAACAGAAAATGATAATCCCCAGAAGCAGAAGAGCACCAAGAACTACTGCTATTCCTATTATTATTGCAGTAGACCCCATACCCATACTTGCTGGAAAAAAAAAAATACAAAATTCATATGCAAAAGATATGACAGATGTATCTTCTTTTCACATAATATTGGGACAGGAAAAATACATAGGTAGAACAACCATAGCAGACAACTTTAGTTGTAGCAATATTTAAAGTGAATACATTTAATAAGAGTGTAATGATCTGATGGGAAAAAGAGGAGTGAGATTCAGTATCAAGACCACAGTGGAAACTCTTTTTAGATCATTTAAACTTCATGAATTAGAAGATTATTGGCTCTAGGGACAAACAAATGGTAGCCAGACATCAGAAATACAAATAATCCGCTGCTCAGTTACGCAGTGGTAGCACTGCAGCATTGCAGCAAGAAGGTTTTGGGTTCGATTCCCAGCCCCGGGTCTTTCCAATAGACTGGTGACCTATCCAGGGTGTACTCTAACCCTCGCCCGTAAACAGCTGGAGATGGGCATCAGCACCCATCCTGATAAACCGTGATAGAAATATGGATAATGCAAAAAATCATTGAAGTTGTTGTTCTCCACTCTTGGTCTACTTTTATGATTAGGTTAGCTCCTTATTATACAGCTTACAGACATGGGTGGTTCCATACAGGGGCCAATGTACTGAATAAATAACATCAAAATAAATTCTAAAGATGATATGTGCGTAAACAGACAGATCAATTTAATTATGTCTATACAGTTATGCTTTTAATTCTAATTTTAAAATGACAACTTATAATGACTTATAACAACTTATTTATAATGAGATAGGGTCACAGTTTTCATCTGCTAATGTTATTTTAAACCAAATAAAAAATAACGACTCTAATTTGTTACTGATTAATTAATCAGTTTTACTTAAGTTCTAAATACGATAAAACTAATCTTTTTAATTTCAGATAACTCAAAAATATGTAAAGTTATCTAATGTCGCTAAGAATAGCTTTATTGTATGTTTAGTAGTTATTTGTTTGCCGACTAATTATTTCAGTTGCTTTTTTTCAGAAGTAAGGGATTTTTTCTGTTTTGATTAAACTGAATGACATGGATGTTTTACTTCATTAAGTGCTGATTTACAGGTAGTTCTTTGGTTCTGCATCTCTCTTAAGATATTTCAACTGATTAAGTATTGCCCTGTTTTCCTTTCATGCTTTTCTCTGCCCACATGAAAACACGCGGGCACCACCCTGGCCTTCCTCCTAGGTATGGTCTAGAACCACTACTGCTTATACTAGAGTGACCCAGGTTAGCCTGAGTAAAGTGCCTTGAGATTACCTGTGTTGTGATTAAATATTAAAATATTCTAAAAAGCCTTAATTGGATTAAATTGATTTTTTTAGTAAAATGGCCTGAAGGCGAATGCACACTTTTTTAGAATCTTATTTGTGAAAAATATGGAAACCGTTTCTCTTGCCATCATCACTCTGGAACATTTGATAAAAGTGTAATTGTTGGAAACACTAATCTCAGACTATATACATTAGATTTTTAATTGAAATATGTTGAAATACTTACGAGGCATCACAGCTAAGGTAAAGTTGCAGCTGGCCGAGCCAATGTTGTTTTGTGAAATGCAAATAAAGAATCCAGACGTCTCTCTTGTGATATTAAAGAGAGACAAAACTCCATCCTCTGTAAAGAAAAAAACAAAAACAAAAAAAATAATTATATCAAACAAAGTAGGGACATGCAGAGTATAGTAGCCCAGCCGACTTGATAAATGAACATGTTAAGTTATGGTTGCTTTAAATACGTACTCTCTGTTGTCTTTGGTGGAAATTGTCTTTGAATGTTGTCAACACTGTAGCTTGTCCACTGATAGGTCGGAGCTGGAGAACCCTCCTCAGATTTGCAGGTAAGTGTGATGTCACTGTAATACTCTGCTTTTCCCTGGAGCGTGCATATTGGTTTAGAGGGAGGTTCTGAAATAGAAGTTAACTTGATTTAAACATAAAGTGCAATAAAGTTTTTAATTGATTCTCCATCCCAGGTGTTAATAGAATGAATAATTGCTATAGACATTATTCCTAATCATATTTTCTAACTACAGCATATAAAGAAGAAGCCCATTTATTTTGGTAAATGGTTTAGATTTCAAATCTTTTACATTTTATACTGCACAATGCATTTTTTCTTTCACTTTGGGAGGAAAAATCTTTTCTAATTTTATCCCTATCTATAAGACAGTTGTTATTCAGGAAGATAAACTTCCAACCTAAACTCAAGGCTTTTAAGGCTTCTAACCAGTTTTTTTCCAGGTCTGGACTATAGCTGCATTCATCCATGCATCCACTCTGATCATTCTCTCTGTCTCTTCTGTAAAACAAAGTCTAATAAAAATACATCCCCAGTGACAATGCTACCATTTCTGAGAACTGTGTATCACTTCACAATTACTCCATGAAAGTGCAATGTTAAAATGTATAAAAAGCTCAATTGATATGAATATTTTTGCAGGGCACCCAAGGGTGATAATATGCGACTGAGGACAGGAAAATGTGAGAGGCTATCTGGAGTCAAAATATGGTTGAGTAATTACATCTAGAGAAAATGACTGATCATTACAGAGTAAATAAAAAAAAAAAAGATTAAAGACCCATAAACCCTAAAACAGAACACTATATTATATATAAAAGATATAAATAATTTATCAAACTAATCATCTTGGAATTGAGATATTATTTGATTGAAAGTAGCATAAATATTTAATTTCCATCTTTTAGATTAAAACAAACGAAAATAGGTAATATTGTAAGATTCCTTTTTTTTATTTATTTATTTGAACAATATTGGAACAAATTTCTCTCCGGTAGTGTGGCAGCTTGGATGGAAAGGGTGCCGGGTATTTCAAGTGATGCGCCCACATCACCCTTTACATTTAAAGGAAGAAAGAACATTTTGACATTATTATATGAAGAATGCAAGTAATCCTTTGTTTTAAGGTTTAATAGGACATTAAAATGCCTCCTAAACTCTGAGGAGGACTAGTAGGATTTGGTTACCACCTGAGACATATTTGATGTGACAAACATTTGTTTTAGTGTAATTACTAAAAGATGTTCAGTGCTGAAATAGAGACACTGAAATAAAGTTATTGTTTGATTACAAAGGTAGTCTGCTTTTTCTTTACGCCAAATGGACGAAATTTTGCTTTCAGAAGTGTGTGTGTGGGTGTGTGTGTGTGTGTGTGTGTGTGTGTGTGTGTGTGTGTGTGTGTGTGTGTGTGTGTGTGTGTGTGTGTGGGGTGGGGGTTGGGGCATCAGATGTTTGTAAAGTGAGCTTCTCAGGAGTGACAGTGGTGACAGCCAATCTCACAAGAAAAGACAGTGGGCCAATCAAACAACATTTTTTTTGGACAGTAAAACATTGGGGACCAAAATGGACGTTTGAAAAAGTGCAGGGGATATGCCCACCCCCAAAATTACAAAAAAGAAAATACATTAATCTATGTTTTTCTTAAAATTTCCATGGACGCATATATTATGTATTTATATCATATTCATTTAGACAGACAGACTTTGTGTTAAGTCTCACCAAGGACTAAAACAGAAGTAGAAGCAATTGGTGTCCCTTCGTCATCATTAGGGATTCTGACGCTGCACTGGTACAGGCGGCTGTCTTCCATGGTCACCTTTGTTAACTGGAGCGTCGATACTCCCCCTTCAAGGTCAACCTCCAGGGAGGCTCTTCCTTCATAAGCCGGAGCAATGTCAACGGGACTATTCTTAAAGAAGGCGGCCACAGCTTTCTGGTGAAAGGAAAGAAGAATATACAGTTAAAGATAATAAATAAAGTTTCAAGTGATTATGACATCACAGTTATGACATATTTTTTGACTTATTAAGAACAAGTCTTTTAAATTTTGATGTTGGCGAATTTCTACTGCTGGTAAAAGTATTGTATTTTATTTGATTCTATCCCAACCAATTTATAAAGCAAAAGTGTACCCATGTAGGTAAGATATTTAATGGGAACATCTCCGTTCAAGCAGCACTGAGTTTTATGCATACTGCAGTTCTGAGGGATTCCCTCATTCATCATCGCCTTGACAGAGTTCATTACCGTTACAAGAACCTCATAAAAACAATCAATAAAAGCACTGATCATTTGATTCATTTCTCTCATTGCATTGACGTTATAGTTCATTAAAGCTAATAAATTTCTTTAAAAAGTGCTAAACAAGAATTTATTTAATTGCTAGAATTTTTAATTGGGAGAGCTTTTGGCTTAGAGTTGAAATTAAACTTAAAAAGTAGAATGATGCCTTTTACAAAAACGTTCACTCATTTCTCATTATTTGCACCACAAACTTCATTGTTGGATTTAATCAGATTTGATGTGGTAGACTGAAACAAAGCTGCACATGATTGTGAAGTGAAAGCGGAAGTATTTTGCACTTTGATCCAATCCAATCCAACATATAGGCTAAGCCCATCAGCCAAAATCAGATAGCGATCCGTTAATTAACCATACATCTTTACATGTGAGTAAAGGCATCGTGCTTGACATAATTGTTCAAAATAAGGTGACAATTAACACAGATATAAATTATCACTAGCGGGAAACATAAAACTGAAGTCACTGGATTTCTGTAACTGTGTTGCTGTGATGTCAAGAAAAATAGAAATGACTGGATCAGATTACTGGAAAATATATTTTTTTATGCCTGGAGTTTGACTGGGCAACTCTAACAAATGTATTGTATTTTGATCCAAGGTTTATTGATTGTTACATCTGCTCAAATTGTCAAGAAGAAGAAGCAGGTATCAAAATAAGAAAAGGTGCATTGGGTTATATACAGTGTATAGAGTGCATCCTCACACACTCAGGGTCATGTTCAGCTGGCATATGTTTTCCCAGAAAACCCTGGTATATAAATCATGGACTCTAAACCATTTCCATTTTAAAGCAAAGCATCTCCACGGTATGGTGTTGCTACCACCATATTTTACTACGGTAATGGTGGTTTCATCATTGTTTCATCTGAGCAGAGTACCTGCTTTCACATGTATATTATGTCTATAGTAGTCGTAGTAAACTACAAACAGGACTGTTCCATCCAACCAGGATTTCTTTTTTCCTGCCACTCTACAATAAAGGCCAGATTTGTAAAGTGTATAACTAATAGCTGTCTTGTGAGCAGCTTTGTTCGATTCTTGCACCTGAGTCATGGATCTTTGCAACTCATCCAGAGTTATCCCCTAAAAAGACCCTTCATCCTATTTGTCAGATAAGGGGGCACATAAAAGGTAGAATGTTATCCGTAGCTTTAAAAACATGTTGAAATGAATAGGGCTGCGCAGACCATCACTATTCGCTTTCAACTGTCCGACCAAGATACAGGGGGGTATGGTCAGACCTATGCAGCAATTTAATAACGATGTGACGAGTCAGATAGAAATCAAGAGACATTTGCAAAGATTTTTTTTTCTCCAAACATATAGTTTTTTAGAAAATACAAAATGAAACGGTAAAATTATGTCAGAAATGTTACACATGTTTCGATAAAAAAAAAGTTAAATTTCCAATAGATTTCCTGCAGAATTTCAGAAATTTGATTTCCCTCAGCAAGCATCTTTTAATGTTCACTCACAGACCATCAGGTTTTAATAAGTAATCCTAATGCATGCTCTTGGGATTTCCAGTTCATATTCTCACATTATAACTCAATACTGTGAGTCCAGAGGTCTGTTGATGAGTAACTTAGCCAGAATCTATGTGTTTTGAAGAAATGTACTTGGAGTATTGAGAGTTTGCCGCAAACAGTGTCACAGGCAGTGTCTTTTATGTGTTTAGCTTTGATTTCTCTGAATAATGTTCTCTTTGCTTGGTCAACCAGGTTAGAAGTCCAGACATTTAGTTGATAAACTGAATAAAACCATGATATTGTAGAGGTTCTGATTAATGCTGCTTCATAATCTTACTTTTGACACTCTGAGGGCTGTATGTTGCTGTATGCTCACTAATGTTCTCTAACATATCAGCCATTCACAGAGAAAATAGATTTATTCTCCAATTTAGGTACAGGTGGGCTTTCTTTGTCCATAGAGCAAACTTGGAGGGGAAATAAATAATATTTAAGGCTATTAGAGTAATGGGGTTGATTATAAATTGTCAGTAAATGTTTAAAGTTTTTTATTCTGAAAAGAAATATCACCAACCATGTATAATTTTCTGATCATTTCAAGTATCGACCGATTTGTGTTGGTCAGAGAAAATCCTTATAAATATGCATTGAAGAGTGGGTTGTAACTTTACAAATAGTTGGACAAGTGTTATGGATACTGTGCATAAAAATGTTCTTTTTAAAGTTTACAGGTCTATATTAGACTTGTTTACACAGTGAAAAGCCTCTGAGTTCACACACCGTACCACAAACAGCGAACACAACATCACTGCTTTACGTTTGGCACATGGGGCCATCTTTTACATCTTACCGATGGGGTACCAATAACGTCCCATACCAGAACAAAGTTGTTTTCGATGGGCCTAGCCGGCACGAAGGAACAGGTCAGTGTAACATCCTCTCCTTTGCGGACCTTATATTCCTTTTCTGGGATTGACACTTTCAACCCCGAGCAGTAAGTAAAAACTAGAAAACAGAAGAAAATACTTACAATCAATATTCTTTCAAATCACTCAATTCCTACTTTTCTATCATACTAAGAGGCAGATAAATCTTGTTACATTTGAAATATAATTTTATTCAGAATGTCACAATACTCCTTCCTCAAATTGAGTAGCCTGCAAGTGAGTCAATGATTAACAGTGACACTCATAAAGGTGTGGCAGGGGCTATTAAGAAAAACACAAAAAGGGAAAAAACAAACATAAACCTACCTGTAATTAGAAGAATTATCTTTAGCAATACAAAATTCCTTCTTGGTATCATCTTTTAAGAGACGATTAAATCATTGAGCAGCCGTAGAAACTTTAAACAGATGATCTTCGTCGAGGAACAGGAGTCTGCCTGACCTTCACGGTGAACTTGCAGGACTTCCAGGTGTGGAGAAGTTGCCTCTTCCAGGTAATAAGTTAGCAATACATATCACATGTCAGCAGGCGTCCAATCACAATAATCTGTTTTCATTTGAATTAGAGCTTATAAAGATAAGAAAGGGGATATAACAAAAGATAGCACACAATATCGACAGATTTTTTTTTTACTTGGGTTTTTATTGCGTATAGTGAAGTGGAAGAAAAAATTGATTCAAAGAGAGAAAAATAAAAATTTAGAAACGTTTCCATGCATTTGTAATCCGCCCACTTTGTCAATATTTAGCTAAATCAGCTTTAGTTTTTGTTCTGTTTGCATCGGCTACACATGGGATTTAAATTGCACTTTATCTTTCAAAATAGTTCAGCCTCTTTCAAAATAGTTCAGCTTCGGTCACATTTTATTTTATTTTTTATTTAATCTCACTGGTTTTCTTGCCTTCTTTTACCTTCATACATCTTTCCTGCTATGAAAACCGTGATGCTGCCACTACTACGTTGGCAGGTTGTCATAGATAAGCAGCTGGATAGAAAGGCGTTGCTTTTCCTAGAAAGCCATATATGTTTACTATTTCAAGTCAACAGTGGGTGTTGTGTTCCATCTGACCTGCAGGCAGCACCATCGCACCAACAACAGAATGACAGGAGTCATATTTAGATTAAAGAAATTCACTGCTGTGTTACCACCAGCATAAAGAGCTCATAAATGTAAAAACCAATTCAAACTACAGTTCACCTCTTTCCTTGACCTGCTGTGATCTTTCTTAGAAAAGCTCAAAAATGACATATAGTCAATGATAGATTACATGTTCTTATGACACTTGTTTGTCAAATTAATAGTAACTTTTAAAATAACCTTTAAGCAGATATTAAACACTTTGCATTATTTCTACATCAAAATGGTTTTCTTTATCAATCTAATGTAATATTCTAGTCTTAAAATGCATTGTTTTCTTCAGCTGTAAGCAGGAAACCATCATAAGTACCAGAAATAAAGCTGTGAAAACATCAGTGTGTGTGTTTAATAGATAGGCATTTCACTTAGTACCGTAAATTAAGTTACTAAAATGAAAGAATTTTTCAATAATGTTCTTATTTATTGAATTGGTCTAGTTCAAGCCATCCACTTTGAATGAAGACTTGTAACTTTCTCTTATTCGCTATTACACATCACAATCAGGTATTTGATCAGGTAGCTGAATATTATCAGAGGTTCTTTAGTTCCCCTGTTGTTCTTCTTTCTTAGATCTTTTTGTAGCTTCTTAAAATTGTTTTTAGTTTACATTATTTTGGTTATTATTTGTTAGAATCGGCTGTTACGCAGAAAGATTTGGTTGGAATATCACAACGTTTGCTGTTTTTGGCACATTCCTCCTGAAACGTCATCTATATATCTATCTATCTATGTCATAGATATGTTGCGGGATTAACGGACATGTACTTGTAATTCAATCATGAAGTTAAATCTTGAAATTATATGTAATATGTATTTATCAAACAATGTAAACTATACATGTATATTACAGTACATGTACATAATCAATTTATCCCTTTTGGCACATCAGTATTATTATGCTCCATTAAGACATTCATTTTGTTGTGATGGATTTGTATAATATATATATTATATTACATGATTTATAGAAGTCATAGAATTTATACTGACTAGGAAATGTGATGTGCCTATTTTTTTTATCATAAATTCTAGCATCTACTGATGCTATGAAAAAGCAAGTGTGTTTCAAATTGACAAATTTATCTTTAATTTAAAAGCCCCCTGAAAATTTGAAAATCATTGTTGTTTGATGCTGTAGCACACGTATTTGTTTACATTGCGACCGGTCTAACTTGGGAGTACCAACATGGCGGCCGGTGGCTTCACTCCCCCCCGGTACTACAAACGGCCTATCAGCAATCCAGTTAATAAATAAAGATCAGTGACTCACACCAACACATCAGAATCATGACCTCACATTGATTTCACCCTCTCAACTCCACCTAAAAAAAAGCATGTTGTTGATTTTGTTTTAGTATTTTCATGGCATATTTTCATGTTTTATGAAGTGCACAAATTATGCTGTAATTACCCCACATTTAAAATTTTCTCTTCTACACATTGCAGCTGTCCTCGATTAGCCTTTGAGCTTTACCTGGTGGCCCCCCCTTTGGATACAGTAAGAATGTTTTCTCACCACAACAGTTAAACAAAGAAAAATCCACTAAAATAAATTACATATTGCAAGGACATAACGATATCCTTCAAATCACAAACTACCCGCATTCAAATGTAATTATTTTCAGTTTAACTATTTGTTTTATTTGAAATTCAATATTGGTATCAATACATTAAAAAACATCTTAAAATTGATGATTTGTTAAAACTTTTTACTACCTGCAATGACTCTATCAGTTGTATGTAGTTTATTGTTCAGTTTATTCCTAAAAAGTCAGGAGATTAAACAATGTTTGCATTTTTGAATCATTCTAAATTTGTTACCCCCTGATACCTCTAGCTTCACAGTTTTGACCAGTGGTTTAGAAAAAAATCTGTATAGAGGTAGTTAAACCATTTTGCACCTGCTATTGTTATTTATTTCATTAACACAGTTTGCACTAAATTTAATTAATTAGAGAGCCCATTACTATCCATCTAGTAGATAATTTATACATATAACATCTCCTCACAGTTGATCTTGAGTGATCTCCAAAAATAGCCTAAAGTATTTCTTCCAAATCAGATGTAAAACATTCCCAATCGAATAAAATGTCCCAAAATGCAAAAGTACTTACAGCTAAGGTGCTAAAGTGACCACAACAAAAATGATAACAAGCACAAGTTAGGTTTACTTTGCAAAAAAATTACAATAATAATTTAGTAATTTAATAAACGCATTTCTTTGTGAGAATTTTTCTCAAATGCAGAAATGTGAAAGAAACTTGCTTTAGATCCATACTGTTAATATCACATGTCAATCAAACACAGCCTAGAATATGATCTTAGTTGGTTGCTCTGACTATATGAGCCCCATAGGCCTCCTTGTGGTTGTTTTAGGAATTTACTTTTTCAGAACACTGATTACTGCTATAATTCCTGGGGATATGTAATGGGCTTAGATATTTGAAGCCTGACTAGAAATGACCTCCACAGTTATGCTGCCACTTTTGATTTGCAGCTTATTTCGCTTCCACTCTACAACACTTACTAAAAGATTTTCCACTCATGCAAACAATATAGCACAGATTTCTCATTTCTACACAGGAAACTTTGATTTAGATGTTTTAAATGAATTTGACACAACTTTTATCAATTTCATGTAAGGCATCTGTCCCTTTTTCTTCATGCTGCCTTAGTGCTTAAAGGTATAGAGGACGATCTTTTAGTTCCGGGTGTATCATCTAAATAATAGGTCCCCTAATTGTCAATCATTCTGGTGATATGTTTACATAACGCTGTCCTATGTGCTCGTCCCACTAGCTATCTTTTTCTGCGCATGTGCACTTTCAGCCGAATATCTGTGGTGTGCTATGGGTTCACACAGTTATTGAAGCTTACCTTTCTTACTGCAGTTCTTAGAAAATGGCAGAGGGTCGTAAGAGAAAAAGTGTCTGCAAAGTGTATAAGAAGAAAAGAAAGGCCTCAGAAGAGGTAAATATATCACTGAATGCTTTGCGCAGAGAGCTCTCCTTGCAAAGCATTATGGGATTTGACTAATAACAAAGATGGCACAGGCAACGTGCAGTGGACCAATAGAAAAGTGATCATCTTTCCAAACGCTAAGTTGGCTGAGTTCACCATAAAGTCCTTGCTCTGTATAGTGATTGAGGGATTTCGGGGTTAGAGCGGACGTTTGGACACAGTACACTTGCATGAGCAATGAGAACAGCAACTTTTAAACAGAGCGTGCATGAGGAGAAATGGGCTAATGCATGCTCTTGCACATGCAGTCTGAATCAAGTCCAGAGTTTTTTAGAGGCAGGTCTTTTAGAGGTTAAATTTAATTGTGAGAATTCTCTTCTCTGTAGCTCAGAAATACAAACTATGTGCTGAGAATTTTAAAACGGATAGCCTTTAGGCTGATTAACCAGGAGTGAAAAAATACGTAAGAATCATGTATTTTTAATGGTGTACAAAATGACATGCATTTTTATTACCTTACTGAAGGGTTTCAGGATTGTTCTTTTTTTATTTAAAGGACAGTAAGCTGACAGCTTGTAAAATCAGCTTGTAAAGGGGCAGTACTGTGTTGTTCTATGCTTTTTGCTTTTACTATGTAATATTATGTTATATTATATTACACTTTTAGATTTTCTCTTGGACTGTGATTTTTTTGGGGGGAAATATTATGGAAAATTAAGGAACTTCTATATTCTCTGTCTCTGCAATGGCCTTGGATGTTGATTTCACCTTGAACAGTTGTAGGCCACAATTCTCTGTAGAGAAGTAGAGAACTCTTAAAGGAATAGTACACCCAAAACATGATTAGCCTTCATTTTCTACTCACCCCCATGCTGAACAACACTCTGGAGTACTTTTTTGATATCTCAAATGCATCTGGAGATCTGGGAGGCTTCTTGCTGTCTGCTGACATTCAAATAATGGAGGTCTATGGTCACCGAGACAGAAAGGTCCATAAAAGTCCACAAAAAACGTGTCAATATTCCTCCATACTGCTCGTCCAATGTATTCCAAGTGTCCTGAGTGGGTAGCATCCAGAATTTACTCGAAACGAAGTCATTTAGAATGTTTTTAGAGCATAAACAGTAGTGTATAGGATTTCCTGAAAGCGCGCACATGCGTGCTCACGACGCTACGGAAGCCGGCAGACCAAACCAGCGCATTCAGCTCGGCAAAGAACTCGTGCTCTTCCTCAACACTGAAGTCCTCAGATATTTTTCTTTCGTTGTTTCTTTCTTTGCACAGGTAAACAGCACATTTCTTCTTCTACGCTTGCATGCTTGCTGAATGCGCACTTTCATCTGGCTTGGTCTGCCGGCTTCCGTAGCGTCGTGAGCGCGCATGTGCGCGCTTTCAGGAAATCCTATACACTACTGTTTATGCTCTAAAAACATTCTAAATGACTTCGTTTCGAGTAAATTCTGGATGCTACCCACTCAGAACACTTGGAATACATTGGACGAGCAGTATGGAGGAATATTGACACGTTTTTTGTGGACTTTTATGGACCTTTCTGTCTCGGTCACCATAGACCTCCATTATTTGAATGTCAGCAGACAGCAAGAAGCCTCCCAGATCTCCAGATGCATTTGAGATATCAAAAAAGTACTCCAGAGTGTTGTTCAGCATGGGGGTGAGTAGAAAATGAAGGCTAATCATGTTTTGGGTGTACTATTCCTTTAAACCTGAATGTAACACTGCAGGGATATTGAGCAACAATCTTCTCACCTGTATCCGCATCAGAAATGCATCCATGAATGCCATGTGTGGTTGAATTCAAGGCCTGAGCCCTGAGGAGATCCGAACCCTTTCAAAAGATGAGCTCCAGATGCCCGTCACTATGGAGGACTTCACTCTGACTCTGAAGATCTCAAAATCCATCTCAGCTGCAGACCTGGAAAAATATGAAGCCTGGATGGCTGAGTTTGGCTCAGTGTAGAAAAAAGATGCCAACTCAAACAGTTGGACCAGAGGGTTTAAAAGAAAAGCTGCCAACTTTGAGGTGTAAAGGCTTTGAAGAGGAAGACAACTCCAACACTGGTGCCAGTGAGCGCATCAGTGACAATGGAGTTCACATCAGAAGGCTGACATCTTTGACCAGGCCATATACTGTATACTCTCCCTTTGCTGTCACTCTTTGCTGGTTCATTGTCGCTGTTGCTGATTGTCTCCATGGTTCTGTTTTGTTTTAAATTTGGATTTTTGGATTCCTGCCTTTCTTTACTATTTTCACCAATTAAACTGCAAGAAATCACTTCAGCCTCTCTGCTTCTGCATTTGGGACCTCAAACCTCAACCAAACCCAAACCCTCAACCAAATTATCAATGAATACATTCAAAGTCCTACTCCTTATTTATCAGGGATGCTAATATTACTAAGCTGATCATTTTTGACCCAGCAAATATAATTATCATATAATGGTCAAAAGGTATGGAAAACTAACCCCCCACCCCCCCAACCCCCAACCCTCCCCCCTACCCCTCCCCCAAATACTCTTGTAAGGCTCAGCTTCTGTGCAACTCTCATTCTAAAGGAAAGAAAATAAAACATATTTGCCTCAAATCATCAAACTTTTCTGCTGATATCTAACAATCCCAGAAACCTAGAGTTGTAAAAAAAAAGAAAAAAAAAGAAACAAGAACAGATCAGAGCATGTCTTTTTAACACGAAAGGAGTTAATCACAATTATCACAATGCCCACAAAAATAAGTTCAGCTTTGCATTTAGATGATGTTTTAGAAAGTTTTTATTTTTCATTTTATCATAATTTAATAGTGTTTCCAGAGAGAAATATTGTTAAATAGTTTATAATATTTTATTGCATATTGATAAACACTGTTACTTAAGAAATCTCTTTCATATGAAGTTTGTCTTCCGGAAACACATTTCAACACTTTACCACTGACTGAACGCTAATATTTTAGTGATATATTTTGTGTACTTATTGTGCTTTTTCGTGAATTTTCATATTTGTCCTTATGAAAAATGTTTTAAGAGCAACAGACAGTGTGTGCTGATATGTAACTTTACTTTTTCTCCGAAATAAAGATAATCATTTGCTCTTAAATGTTTGTCTCTGCAGCTTTACAAGATTTGTTGATTAGTCAGTTAGTAATAGTGGGTGATTATTTCAATCAAATATAAAAAATAAATGTATCATATCTTTTAAATATGAATTATTTTGAAGTAAACAACTAATGTTTAAAAAAAAAAAAAGCCAAGATGTTCTGCTTCTGATGCTGTGCTGCTGTTTAATTTTCAGCCTATTGATCCAAACTATCCAAATTAAGTTGACAATTGTTCAATACTTCAGTTTCAGATTTTATACAGATTTTATGCACTGATGCTTTTTTATGTTGTACCAGCCAGGTGTCTCAGCCCTAAGTGGGGCTCTCTCTATCATTTTGAGATAGGTACTGTAAGCAATTCAAATAGGGTCATTTGTGCTTGAAGTTGTGGAATATTTTCCATTTCTGTAGCAAGTAAACTCCCATCCCTAGTACACTGTTCTCCAAAGATATGGTGCAAAATATTGAAAGCATGTCCAAGATGCTGTCTATAAGTACCCTCCTCTAGGCTGTAATGAGCCATCTGGGCATGCGTTCTGCATTTGATGGATGTTTCTGAGAATATATGAGGAAATATTTATGAGTATTATTAACATAGAGAAATAAATGAATACAAACAAATGGTCTTTACTTAAAACATCATTTAACTTAATTCAATGAATTTCAATATGAATCTAACTCATATCTTGTGAAATTTTAACCTATTGTGAGGCTGGGTGGAGGTTTTTAGGAGACCCAAATGCAGAGACAGAAGATGATGCTGTTTCTTATAAATCTAATAATTAAAAAGGTGGTAACTTAGGCAAAATCCAAAAATATCAAAATACAGAAATTCAAAAACTAGAAGACACCAGGGAAAACACATATGAGGATCAAGAAACGACGAGGAGCCAGCAAACAGTAACTGAAGATGAGAAAAGGTGTCTAGGGTCCCGGGCCTTATGGGTGATCTTCATCTCTTTCTTCTGGCCAAAAGTCCAGATCAATGTCTTCAATGAGATCATCCCTTCACAATAAATACAGAAACCATTGATTCACCTGTAATAATAAATCACCTGATTGGTTTTTAATTCAGATGTAACATTCTTTTATATCCTTGTGCAGATTTCATATAAAAGCGAGTTTTCTTTCATTTTCTGTTATAACATTCAGTCTTTAAAATTGTTTGGTAAACCTAAACGCTGCAGTGATGTTGCACATGCTTTTTATGATTCACAAGCAAACAGAGAGGGTTCTTTTTTTAGATAAATAAATTATTTGAAAGTATGTTTCTCTGCTTCTTCTATATCATAATAATCTAAGGAACAAAGAGAATCTTAAAGCTTTCAAACTGCAGATTTCAAAGCGGTTTAGTTTTCACGTGCAATGAAAAACTAATCTTATTAAATAATGTCTGTATCGCTGCTCAATACCCAAACTGTTACTTTTTAACAATGAAAGAAAAATGTATAAAAAGCATCCGAATGTCAATTTTTATTAATAATTTCAGAAAAAATTGTATTTAAAGGAAAAATAGTATTTTATATATTAGTAAATCTACAAAATCTAAAATCTAAATCTAAACAGTCGAAATCTAAACTACTGAAAGACCGGATAAACCGCTGACATTAGACAGTTAAGAAAACTTTTTAATGCCAGGCATTATGAGAGATCTTCATCAGTTTCTTCTGACCAAAAGTCCAGGTCAATGTGATTGATTTTATTGTTCCTTCAAAATAAAAACAGAAACCATTATCTATAATGATCTGAGACAAATTGTTACAAATGATTTTACTCAGGTATTTTATTAAACCTTTGATATAAAATACTTAAAATCTGAGATGTTCAAAGGCCTTTAGATCATGGATATTTAACAATTCTTGACTCGGCACCCCCCAA
This sequence comes from Cyprinodon tularosa, assembly GCF_016077235.1. NCBI lineage: Eukaryota > Metazoa > Chordata > Actinopteri > Cyprinodontiformes > Cyprinodontidae > Cyprinodon > Cyprinodon tularosa. Next base: position 21,420 of record NW_024038975.1, on the reverse strand, counting down.
AATAACGAGATGGGACACTGACCCCCTTGTCATATCTCCCCCGGGATTGGGGGCAGGATTTAGTCTCTGTCTTTAAAAGCCAACAGAAGGGTTCTAGCAGAGTCATTAACAGTAGATGAGGTGCTGATGAGGAAGAACCTTTTCACCCACAGGGTTTAGAACTAATTTTCACCTGAAATATATAACAAAATTATGTTTGAATAATTCCCAAGTTGTCTGAATTATTTGTGATTTGGGTCACAGAAAAATTATATTTTTAGGATTCCAGTTTGTGTGGGTTGTTTTTGTGTTTGCCTCTCTCCACCACCAGGTGGTGCCCTGTCCTCGTTGGGCCTCCCTGCACGCCTGCGACTTGTTGGGTCATTACCAAAGGAGTACTTGAGCAGCGGGCTTTCACTACCTCAATGCCGGAGTGTTTGCCAGTTTTGGGTACTCTAACCAACCTGAGCTTAGCAAAGTCTAAACCTTAGCATAGTTTCTCTGTGTCTTATCTTGTTTTTTTGTCTTTGGTCTTTGGCAGGAAGCCTTCATGTTAGCTGGATAGCCTGGACCTTCTCCCCCTGGAAGGATTTACTGAGTTCACACTGAGCAGGGGAAAATCTCCACATGATCCGTTCGAGTCCTCGTCTGGAAAACCAAGTGACAGTCCGCTCCTGTACTCCTCTGGGTCCAACATGTGTCTGCCTGTCCGCTCTCCAACGAGTTCCCTCTTCTCTTCTCTGGATTAAACCCCCACAAACTGGATTCAAGGATTAACAAAGAGCCTCCCAAAAGTGAGCTTCTCTCCAGCATATTCAAGCCTCAGTCATTTTTCCTACAGTCCCGGAACTGATCACTGTGAACTCCCCTTCAGACTTTCCGGTTCCGGTTCACCAGTCCGCTGAGTTCCAGCTTCCTCTTCAGTGTTTTTCTACATTCAATAAACCTGTTAAACTTTAACCCTTGGTCTCTGGGTGGTTCTCTGCATGTGGGTCAGATCTCTACAACCAATTATGACAAATATGACTCTCCTGCAGTCACGACCCCCTATGTTAAAGATCTATGCTTTAGATTATAGTTAACAGGCTCTATGACTACATAGCACACAGACCATTAACACATCTTAGAATGAATACAAAAACTGACATACATTATGTTCCTGACACAACTCCCTCACACATGAACTTTCTTAACATCCTATTCTTAATCTATAGGCTTTAGTATACTTTCATCAGATCAGTTAAGCTCTTCCACAACATACTCATCCATGTTTTAAATCCTTCTTGGTGCAATGGTATGCAGTCATGTTGGAAAGGGAATAGGCTGTCCAAAAACTGTTGTCACATAGCTGGAAGCATGAATTGTCCAAAATGTCTTGGCGTACAGAAGCATTAAGGGTACCTTTAACTAGAATTAATGGGCTGAGCCTGATTCCTAATGATCAGCCCCACATCATAATATACCCTTGGCCATACTGTACAGTTAAATCAATGCTGAGGGGAAAGGGATGGTCTCCTGGAAAGTGTCAACCTAGACTCTGCAACTAGAATCAAATCGAATCAAAACAAGTATAATACAATAGAGCCAATAATTCTCTAGGCACTGGTAATAGCTCTTTAGAGGGTCCTCTTCTCTGCAAACACACAGAAAGCATATGAGAGGACTCTCTCTACACAGCAGCAATCAAGGGCAACGATAAGCTCCTGGTTTGTCTTAAAGAGTTTCCAGAAGGAGACTCCAGAAGTTTTCTTTGCTCAAACTTGTTTTCATCTCCAAGGTGGGAGTCATAACTCCAACCTACATGTTCACTCTAGAATCTATTAGCGATATGCTTCAGATGATTACATCTTGGTCTTTGCATTGTGCTTAGGAATGTAAGGCTTGGAAGCGGCTGATTGCCATGGAAATCCATTCAATTAAGCCCTCTGTTTCCTACTCACTATGTGCCTCAGCATCCTCTGACCCCGCTCTTTCACTTTATGTGGCTCAATACTTTGTACCTGAGTTGCCGTCATTCCCATTTGCTGCCATTTTATCCGAATGGCACTGAAAGTTTACTGTGATAAATGCCATGACTTGAGGTATTGCACAGGTGGCCTGCTATTACCACGCCACTCTGAAATTCATTGAGCTCCTGAGAGTGAACTGTTTTCTTATATACCTGTTGTTATGGAAGTGACTGGAACACTTGAATTCAATTATATTGACAGAGGAGTTAATTATTTTTTGCCAGTATTATGTCTCGGGAAAGTGACAAAATAGTAAATAATACAACTGAAATCAAATCCTTAAGCTATAAGGTTTACCTCGGCTCATAGTCTATATCGTCTACCTCTTCATTGAACCAGCAGTTCAAGACAGCAATTATGAAGCAGTCTCAACACATTCACTACAGTGTTGAGAAGGTCGCTAAGGGGCACATAAATAAAAAAAAAAACATGCTGTTAGACTGAACGTTGGTCCTTTATTAAAAAATGCTCCCTGTGACAAAGTTACCTGCTATTTCCAGCCTCCAGCAGGCATAAGACTAATGGGCGTAATTCAGCAGAACACCATAGATTTGGTAAAGGTTTTCAATTTTAATAGGTATTAGGAGAGCAAGTGCTGGCATTTCAGAGGGATATTTTTCTTGAGATTCTGGGTTAGGAACAAAGAAAAAATGTATCTTGAAGCTGGAGTCCTGTTAGATCTACAAGACAGCAGAACACAACAAAGAGACATGAGTTTATAAAGCAGTTTATTTTCTTAATTGTTCTTTTTTTTTCATCTGTTGTCAGAGTCTGTATTTTGGCACTGTCTGTCTGGTGATACAAATACAAATTTCCACCTTCAAGGAAAATAAAGATCAATTCTATTATATTCTCTTCTATTCTATTCTATTCTTTTCTATTAACTCCCCAACCATTGATCAACAAATTGATCCTCATGGGTTTTTTCCCTGACTTCTTCTAGTTTTTGGTTTTCTGTGTTTTGTTGTTTTTGGATTTTACCTCAGTTGCCAACTTTTTGAATTATTAAAACTGCAAGAAACCCCCTCAGCTTCCATCTCAGCATTTGGGTCCTCCAAAACCCCTACTCAACCAGACACAGTCATCATCTTAGGTCTTCTTACTGTGTTCTTCTAGGTCCTCCTGTCCAATATTTTGGAGCTGCAGCGCCAAACCGAGAAGCAAGACATCCCTTCCATATTGCCTCATATTGTATGAATGCTGGTTAGGAGTATGATGCACCGGCAAAAATCAAGTGAATTGGATTCTATAAGGATGTTTAAGCAGCTCCTTTGGGCACAGCTGCAAAGGCTCGCCATATTGAAATAAGTACATACAGTGTGTCCAACTCTTTCTTATGCAAAATCTACAATAGTGAAAAAAACAAAAAATAGACATAACATTTTTTTTTTAAATACTCTGGAATCTGGACTTAAAACCAAGGTTTTAATCTATCTCAACAGAAAAATATACAAAGATCAGTAGATATGGCTAATTTTTATAAGTATTCTTGACATTCAGGTTTTACACACAGTCATAATAACTATGCTGAAAGAGGCAAATGTTTTGAATAAGAAAAGAGCAATGAGAGATTGCACAACAAATATAACACTGCTTTAGTCTATCTAATAAAAATCAAAAGCTGGAGGGCAGGATAAGCAGGTTCAGATCATATCTAACCGTCTATAACTCATCATAAATCAGAGTAAAGCTCACAGGTGGGGTACATCAAAGCTCCACTCTTAGGCAGCTTTTATTCCACCTCAATATGAGCCATTCAGTTTATCTTCTGTAGTACTAAAGAAGATCCTTCAATATACACTATATATAACACAGACCTTCATAAATCTGTCACCTGCTGACCATAGTTCTTTACTACACTGCAAAATTTTAGTGCACTTTTTCTTGAGTTGAGGAGGTGAAACAATTTGCCAGTGAGACACTGCAATGTCTTATATCAAGTGCATAGTATCTAATTATATAAAAATAATCATTCCATTGGCAAATCATCTTATTTACCTATTCAAATTAAGGGTAAATACACTTAATTTAAGAAACTAGATATTTTCCATAGTTTTTGTAGTGTATCACTGAGTCACAGTGTTGAATATAACAATGTTTAGAAGGGTCAGAACTTTCTCCAGCCAAACGCAGATAATACTGAATGGATTTTTTTCTCAAAAAATAAATAAATAAATAAAGCTTACAAGTCAGAAATCAGCTTTACTGTATGACTCAAAAATGCTACTTGACCATATCACACCAGTTGTTAAATTGCTGCACTGGATTTTAGGTTCTTGTTTATGTTTTCTATGGAACTGAATAGTCTCAGCCCTAAATGCATTTAAGATTGCTCAGGTATGAGGCGAGGTTATCAGACACCTCTAGACTTTTTTCACACATCCTGAAATTTTCGGTGCTCCTTACTGCTGAAATAAACTCTCTGGGTAGATCATGATTGAAACATTATCGATAGATGCCCCATCAATGCTGCTTTATTACTTACATCATAGTTAAGCCACCATGTGCTGAAGTTTTAAAAGGTCTTTCTATTTATGTGAATATGTTTTCCATTTAAATGCACATTGCTTTTTGTATATACTTAGTTTTTTATCTTTGCTTCTTTGTTTTCCTGTGAAGTACATTATTTTTTAAAATAGTTTATTAACATAGATGATTTGTGTCTTAAAATGCAAAAAAGATTTTGTTCTATATTAAAGAGCATAACATTAGTTTTTTCAACTCTATTATTATGTTTTAATACATTACATTTTTTGAAAACATCGCTCTACTGTTAAAAATGCAGGTTACATACATTTGGGTTTAGAGATAGAATCACTTGAATAAGTCAGATGAGTCAAATGAATAATGAAAAAGGGAATGATCGGTCTGAGGCATGCAGGCTATTCAACCACCCAGACTCCTTTATTATAGAACCAAGCTGCTGTAGCCTGATACAAAACCTCTAACCCTCCATTATTGGCTGGAGCCGTCACCAGAACGCAGAACACTTGGCTCAAACAGATCCAGTTCACTATGTAACATGGGAATCATAATCTTTATGCTTCACATTTCCCTAAGCTTTTTTTTTTATTGTTTTGGCCAAAGTCTAACAATTCAAAAACGTCACTTTTGTCACCTAGAAAAAAAAACATACATTATTTATTCCAGTGTTTTCTAACTTTGCTAAGATGTTAGCCCTGTGACTTTAGAAGAAACTATCTGACTGCTTCTTAAACTGTAGGTTTTTATTGATTTTTCTATCCACATTATTCAAAAATTCATTGTTAGTGTATTTTCTCTTTTAACCTCACTTAAATTGAGTTTTTTATCCTTATGGAAAAAGAAAAAAGTAAATACTTCATCTATAAAAAGTGATTAAAAAAATGTCATCATTCCATATGTATAATGTATAATATATAATATATACATGGTAAAGTCAATGTCTTAAGGGAGTTGTAGCTGTAAGCAGAGAGGATCTCCTGTTATGATTCTACCCCAACAGATGATGGCAGCAGAAGAGATCATGCTCTCTACAACAGATTATATGCAGCCTCTTGCTGCAAACACAGACAAACCTCAGCTTCCATAAGAAATACAGTCTACTATGTCCCTTTTAATATACAAATTTAAAAACACGTCTCAGGTCCAGTCTGTTGTTCAAGGTGACACAGAGGTGTTTATATTCCTCCAACTCTTCTCCCAGATTGATATTAATGTTTGACTTGTTCCTGTTTCTTCTGAAATCTAGCACCATCTTTTTTGTTTGTTCACTTTCAGATTATTGTTTCCACACGATGCCACAAAGCTGTCCGCCAGCTCCTTACTCAGTGTTTTTTTTCCATCTCTGAAGCATTCAGTCATCAGTGTAACTTGCAGGTTAGGGCTTGGGAATCCTGAGTTCAAACCCCACTCCCACGGACTGCCACTCTGGCTCCCTTAACCCCCACACTGCTCCCTGGGTGCCGCACAAAGGCAGCCCACTGCTCCCCAAGGGGATGGGTTAAATGCAGAGAGGAAATTTCGTTGCTTTTTTTTATTTTAATGACATAAAAAAAAGGAATGGTGTAAATACCATCCCCTGTACTGCTCCTGTGCTGCTGCCTACCTGATCAAACACTTCACCCTTCATTCAGTTAGTCTTTAAGCCAGACCTCCATCTGAGTTTTCTGGAGTTTCGTACGAAAATCAGGGTGAATTGTACAAAATGCATTGGGTAAATCAAAGGACATGATCCACACAGGGCTGTTTGCCTTGTCTAAATTACAGCAGGTGTGTCAAAGCAGGTTTTAATGATATCTTCCACCGAAACACCATTATGAGTAAGCACTGTAGGGCATCCTAAGAGTTTCTGTTTGCTTACTCAGGTGGACCAACATGGGGGCTCCATGATGAGATAAAACTTCTCTCTCTTCTCCAAACTCCTCCTGCCTTGCATCCTCTTCTTTTCAACTCATAGGATTGAGGATGTAATTTAACTTTAATTTCAGCTTTTGACAAACAAACAAAAACATGTATCAATACTCTTGTTAGGTTTCTGTTTCTGTTATGTTTTTCTTTTGATATTCAGTTTCTCTTTGCTCTTTGTTTTATGTTTTGTTATGGTTTAGTTCTTATTTTGTTGTGTTCCTTGGGTTTTTCTCAGTTACTGTCTCAGTCTTGGTTCTGTTATATTTTCTTTTTAGTGTCAGTTTTGCTCTACTCCTTCTATTGTTAGTGGTTTTATTTTTATTGTTGCTGTGTTCTCTGGTTAATTCCTAGTTACTGTTTCAGTCTTGGTTCTGTTTTGTTTTCTTTTAGGTATCCAGTTTTGCTTTACTCCTTGTTTTCTAATTTAAAGGGTTTAATTCCTATTTTGTAGAGTTTTTCTGGTTATTTTCAGTTTTCTTGGTTTCTATTTGTTGCCCTCTGCTGCCCTCTTATCTTCTCCTTTTTCCCTAGCTCTTTTCCTCTCTTGCTCTATGCACACCTGCTCCCAGTTTGCTCATTAGCCCTCTCTTTTGTTTCTGTCTCCTATAAATTCTCTTGCTGTTCAGTTCCTCTTTGCTGGGTCCTCGTCTAACTCCGTCATACTTCCTCCTATTCGTGTCTCTGAGCCTCCCTCCTTGAGATCTTGGTGTGTTTTGATATTTTTGATCATTGGACTTTGGACAGGTGGTTTCATGTTTATTTGGACTTTTGTTTTCTTTTTTGATTTTTGGATTCCTGGTTTCCCTGTTTATTTGGACTTTGGTTTTTCATTTTGGGTTTTTTGGTTTTCATTTTTTTTTTATTCATCATTAAATCAAATAGAAATTCACCTCTGCCTTCCTGCCTCTACTTTGGGTCAACTATCCACTAATAAACCCTGACAACCCTTGCAGATGTCGATGCATCGGATTGTCGGCTGTTGGATCGATGCATCGATACAAAGCGATTATTATTTACACCCCTAGTATTTTTATACATAAATAAGGGAGTTGAATGTCATTTTTAAGTGTGAGAAATTGGGAAGATAGAGTGAGAGTGTGTGAAGACACTGAAATGGGTTAGTCTCACTCCCAATAGAGGAGAGTTGACAACACTGCAAATGATACAGAGCAAACTGGTTTATTTGGATATTATCATGTTTTATGCAAAATGAGTTACTTTTGCATGCAGTCTGATATATGTTTTATATAACATGCATATTGTTTTTTACAACGTTACATGCGGATTTAAGTCTTTTTTTTTTTTTTTTTTTGCAGAAAAAGATGATCTATATGGAACCCCCATGCAATATGTTTCTCCGTTAAACAGACTCCAGGCTTCCACCACAGAGAACATAATTTCTCTGTGTCCACAGATGCTGCGTGGAAAATAACAGTGCAACCTGCAGGGAGACAGTGACGCCGTGCGGCCGCATCCGCGAAGGGCGCAGCGCGACGTTTCGGTTTTTTTCCGGTCCCGTTATTTTCTCCACAGCGGCTCGATCTGACACAGCTCCACAATGGAGACCAAACCGGTCATCACCTGCCTTAAAACGCTCCTCGTCGTCTACTCCTTCGTGTTTTGGGTAGGTGCAAATCTCATTTTAATAACCGCATATCTAAAGGAGACCAAATGCGGCCGCTGCGCCGCTGTGCGTGTTTTTGTTGTGCGTGATGAAAGGCCGCTCGGTACCAGCATCGTCGATGGAACCGGGCTGTTGACTGAGAAAATTCAAATGATTTACAGAAATAAGGCCGCTGTCTTGCGCGTTTATGCGTAAAAGCAAGGGCGCATTGCTCCTTATGTAATCAGGGGCCACAGGTTTGTGGGCAACTGGGCGTCAGTGCGTTTATCTGGCATCGTAGCATCATGGTCGGTGTGAAGGAGGTGGAGGATGTTAACTAGAGAGGGAAATAAAATATTAGAGGAGAGGAAAGCAGCATTGGAAGTGTTGGAGCAGGGGCTGGCCTGTTTTCTGAACAGATGCTGTAGATTTTAGGTTTGCTGCTAAGGGCCCTTAATGTGTCAATTTTAAGTGCTGGAATGTAATGCGTTTAGGATATTTTCACTTTGAGTGGGATTATTCCCACAGGAAATATAATGGCATAGTCTCTGTATGTAAGGAGCTCCTGTTGCTGAAATACATTTTAATTAGATTGCTTCAAAAATGAGATTATTGGAACTAAAGCAGTCATTTTCCTTTTAAAACACAAAAACAGTCTCATGTGTTATTTAGATGAAGCAAAACGCATAAAGTGTCTAAAACCATTCAAGCATGAACCATTTACAGATGAAAATGAAAGCGTTTTATGCAAAGGTTTTTACTCTCACCATTGGTGTTACTGGCAAAAGGAAGAGATGAACCAAAAAGCTGGGCTCAGCTCCAATTTGGGAACATGGACAATTTTTTTCAAAGACTTGTACTTAAAACTTTCCAACAGCTTTCAGCTGATTTTTTTAAACCAGTTGGTGTAGGGGAAAGGTTAATCTATTTATTGAATTTAGCCTGCTTCTGAAATAAAAATTAGGTTTTGATAGTTTCTGCTGTTCTTCACTGTTCTGTTTTGTCACCTCCTGGAAGATAAATGGATAGATATTCCTTCAGAAGAGCTTGCTTTTGCTGGTTGACATTAGACATACCCTATTAGAGCCATAAGAGTGATACAATTGTGAAACACTTTTAATATAGCCACGTAAAATATAAATACCCATGTAAACACCCTGTATAATGATCCTACTAAAAAAGAAAAAAGCTGTCATATATGGATGTACTGTATATACTGTATCTCATGCACTTTTGTCTTCCTTTGGCACATTCTTCTTCTTTGACTATTTGAGCTGATGTAACAAGTACATTTCTCCACTGTGAGATCAATAAAGTCAATCAATCAAATACAAATTAATTATTTTAAACCGTTCCGCTGTTTTTTAAAGCAGGCAATAAGTCATTAACTTAAGATTTGCTTACAACAGGGAGTTAGTACCATATGTGGATGATGACATGTCATCTAATTATGCATGTGTCTGATTGGGTATTACTGCACATGAGATACAGATGCTTTTTCATTTTTAATAGAACAGTTTTTTAAGAGAAGATGTGGGGGGGAAAAAATAAAAACACACATAGGTGAGATAGCAGAGATACAGAAAGCTGGGAGTGAACAGCCAGACCAGGTAAGACAGGGCTTACTGTTTTCACTTTATGTATGCCCTTCACTTTGAATTAGTAAATATCCAGTTTAAGGACAGGTGCAACAAATTTTTCCCCTTTTCTGATTAAAATGAAGACAGTAAACCTGTAGTGGCATTGGAAGTCATTTTGAACAGGGGGCGCTGTGAAAATGTCTTTTTGGGACAAAAGACCTATGAGCCTATAGGCCTATTTAAAATAGATAATTAAATAGATAGAGATTCACTACTTTATTGTCATATACACTTCAGTGCATGCAACCAGGGTCTGTAACACAGACATCATCACTTCTCAGGTGAATATATGAGCTATTAATTAAACTTCACAATAACACTATAACAGTGTAGATTTCTTCAACTGACATGAACCTGACTCTCTGTGTTTATGTCACATGTGGCTCTATTAGAGCCAAAATCCTTTTATCCAAACCACGGGGAAATAATTACATTAATATACTATTTAAACGTTATTGAACAGTTCTCCACATCCATTACATAAAGAAAACCCGATCAAAATAACACTCTAAAATACTGTGGTTACATTAAACAGCAAAACTAGATATGAAAGTGCGCGGCGGCACCATGCTCTTACTTAAAGCTATAGGCAGGGTTTCCTGGTTATGGGTGTCCAAATGTTCAGGTGTGCTCTGAGGTCATAAAAAAATATGAGGTCATAAAGTCTCTTTTGAGCGAAAGAATCTGAAATGCACTTGTGTGCCATATTTCCTCCTTGTTTCTGTCATTTGACTATGTACATTCACTAGTTTGCTGTTGCGAGCGGAATACCTCGCTCTAGCTTGCTGGGCATTGCCATGAAAACGTAACTTCCATGAACTTGTTGATTAGGCAAATAATTTCCCAAAATATTCATAAGAAATGTCTAAAATCAGTAATCTCTGTACTGCATTTTGCTTGTTTTTTTTCTTTCTTTGCCACTTATTTAAATGCTTCGATGCCTACTAAATATTCAGTTATGTTTACACAACATCTTGACATACAGTCTAATTACAGATAAAAGGAAGAAATCAGCATTTTTATTTACATGTCTTTTGTACATGATTTCCTCATTTTTTAAGCTAGGGAAAATAATATTGGCCTTCTTTCAGCTTGCTGAGCAGCTCTGCACAACAACAGGTTGGGGAGGGGACAATGATGTATTGCTTTAATTTCAAGACATTAAAAACATTTTATGAACTTAAAAGTACTACTGAGAGTTCATTTTAGTGATTAAAATATAGGAAATGTACCTCTGCCTAATTAATGTCAGCTTCCTTTTCTCTATTGACTGTTCTTGATGCTCGATGACTGTGTTGCTTTACACCATTAACATGCAAAATATATGCCACAATTTTTTTTAAATAAACTACTTAATTAGGCAATTTGAATTTCATTGAATTGGACTCAATAAAATTGTGAAAGTTCGGTTACCTTGTCTGATTTATCCAAGAAACTCTTCATGTTTTCAAAATCCCAAATATTTTATTGAGTTTTTATTTCTGACAGAAAATGAAAGCAAAAAAATACATTACTAAAAGAAAAGGAATACATTAAGATTTGTTAGGCTGTGTGTGTCAGTAAATGTTTAGAGCTGCACCATACCAAATCAGTTTTTAAAAGAGAGAAATGTATCTGCACTGCCCAACTATATTGTTGTTATACAGCAGGGGAAGAAAGCATAAGACACACCCTGCAGTATAAAACAAACCAGTCCTGCACTATGGAATCTTTCTTAATTTCCAAGCATCTTCAGTCAATGCATATGGAGCATGTTACATAAGCATACAGAAAGTTAAACAGATAATAGATAAAAGATTTTTAATATGTTGATAGAGTTGTGATTTTATTGTACCCTGCAGAGATTAGATACACCCTGTGCCGGATGAAAGCTAGTGACACCAGAAAATAACAGATCCTCCTCCATGTTTAAGAGTAAGAACAGTGTTATATTTTTATATGCTTCATTTTCCTGTCTGTAACCATAGATCTGATATGTCTTGACAAGATTGTAAACATCTGTGATGATCATGATTAGTAGACTTACCTTAACTTACCTTGTCCTTTTGTCACATTATTTTCAACGTTTTCTAAGGGTAGCAGCATTTTTTCCTAGGCTTGTTTCATGAGTTTATTTTTTTCAAATCATTTTGTTGAAGCATGGTTTAAAAGCAATGTCTGACTTTTATTTTAATAGAATTTCTACTTATTACATTTCTCAGATTCAAGTTATTTTTGTGTCCATTATGGGTTTTTCTTTTATCCTGACATAGAGGATGAGGCTGATTCTGTTGGGTTATGTTTTTTTTAGCTCTGATTTTGGATTTCTGAAGGTTCTTCGCTTTAGATTTTGAAAAAAAGTACCAGACTTGGAAAAGTTTCTGAAGAACACATGAACAACTAAAAACAAAGGGCTGAAGAATTCTGTTCAACAACTTCTTATTCTTCTTACATATTCTCTCTGTGAACTCTCACTAACACGACTGAGCACATTTATTTTTATAGCACAATTCAGTACAAAGACAATGCAAAGTGCTTTACATGATTAAAATATAGGAAAATAAAACAGAATCAAAGCAAGTAGGAAAAATAAATAAATAAATAAAATAGAATAAAATAAAATAAAAAATGCAAAAACAAAAAGGAAAAATTAAAAACACTTGGGTAAAGCTAAATGTTATGGGAGCGCTGATTCCAGTCCCCAAGTTAGATAAGTCTTGCAAAGCTGAAAGAGAGAGCTGAGCATGGACTGTGGTCACAGACGTGAACCTTTTATATTTAGGCTGGATTGGGTGGTCTGCCAGTACTCTCTAAAATCTACTGCATCGGGTTTCAGGCAACCAAAGGGAGGAGAGTCATAGCTTGGCCTGGGGGGGTCTCAGCAACTCCCTTAGGGCAGGAAAACTGGTGCAAGATAAGAGAGATTTACAAGTCTTAGGCCTCATTTTCACTGTCTTAACACTTGATGTGGTAAAAACAAAAAGTCCTCAGTGTGAAGAAGTGTCACGGTTCTTTAAATACACATGGGGAAAGGGCACGCTGGAATGCAGAGCAGGTGTTGGTGTCTTCGTCTTGTTTTTTACGAGCATATTTTGCTATCGCACCTTCTGCTTCTTTATTAGGGAAAGGAACAGAGAGAGCTGACCCGCTTTAAACTCTGAGCTGTAACCATGGTGGTTGGCGTTGAATTTCAAACAAAATCTACAAGAGGGGGCTGAGAGGCGACGAGGGGCTGTGGGGCTCAAAAAGGGAGGAAGAAAGAGCACCTCAGGGTGTTTGGAATTCAGTGTCAGACAAGCAGCCTGAATAATCCTCATAATGCTCCTCACACTTGAAATCCTCAGCGGCATGGAGAGTTAGACTCAAGCAATGACAGTAAATAGTTTACTTGTTTGTAGTAGCAGCTGTTTGGAGGACAGGCTCAAGTACAACATGATTATTAAAAAGGCAATACTCACTGACATGACAAATTGTGTCGACTTTTTAATCAATGTTGATAGAAATACTAATTATATTTCTTACAGATGTTATCAATGGAGTCAGTTCCTTTAGATTATGACGGCTTTTCCCAAATAGAGACAATGACTTCCTCATAGGTGCATAACAAGCTGTATTTTCTGTCAGAGGTTAAGTTAATTTGGAAAATAATAACATTTTCTTTTTCTTGTGGAAAAAAACTAAAATCAAACACTGTAGACAAAACAGAACCTGTCTTTAAAAAATCTGAACTTACCTTGTTAGGCCGGACTTTGACTAGGCCATTTTTACTATCAAGATAAACTTCAGTCTGAATGGCTGCCTTATAACTCTGGCTGGATGTTTAGGTCCAAAGACGTAAACCAAAACCCAATCAAACATATACTAAGTTATCGCACCAGTATATTTATATGCAGCTTCTCTTGGTAAGTTTGCTTTAACCTCGTAACATCCACCTAATTTTGGGTAATCCTCGCCTATTTTGCATACCCAAATGGAAAAGCAAATAACTTAGTAACTGTAAGCCCAAATTACATGTGCAATACATAATTTGAACGCTAACACCCTCTAGTTTCCTCATATTTAAATAAATAAAATGGGTGACTAGAACACAGACCAACCTGCTTCAGTTCAAACATGACTCAAAGTTGTATTTGAACAGCAGTAATAAAGACATTCTTGAGAAAAGTCAGGTTTTCTTGTATTATATTTGTTCTACATAATGTCAACAACAAATGCAGAAAACTTCAGACCTCTAGCTATAACAGTTCCAGAGCTGTGGGGTTTGGAACTTTTGGTCAGCTTGGAGCTGAGCACAATGGCTCCACCTGCTGGTAGAAGTTTACCGGTGGAATTTTATGCATTCTGAATTATCACCCCCTCTTAAGGTTCACCGGGTCGCCTGTGACCCGGTGGGTTTTAAGAGGTTAAAAACATGGATAAAAACTTATATAAAACATATAAAACAATACTTTTGTATTGCAGAGGAGCTAATGCGCATGTACAACTTATAATGAGAGACAATGGCGAATGATTTTTGCACCGTAGGGCAGAAATACGTTAGCCTGGGTGCCATTCCGAACTTAGTCCCGCCCACAAAGTTTGAGGTTGGGAAGTTCGGTCTGGCTCTGCTCCATAGTAGCGCGAGTATTATCGCCCACTGTCAGGCGATCCAATCAAATTGTCAGGGCGGGCTTTATACGATGGACAGATGACCAACAGTAACGTAATCAACCACGTGACCAATGCGCGCTTGGGTGACAACAATAATGGCTGCCGCTGGAGAGTTTAGGTGAGTAGATTCTGCTATTAGGTCTGTTCTAGAAGATATCGACAGCAAATTAATTTTAAAAGAGGAACAGAGAAACGCGATCAAGTCTCATCTTCTTATTATAGGCGTGCAACTGCACGCTTTGATTTTTGTGGACAACAACTATGCCTCGCTTAACATACGTCACGCACTCCGTTGCTCTCATTGGTTGTAGGTCTATCCAATTGAGGGCAGAGGCATTTTTTTTCCTGGTTCGTTCGAAACACGCCCCATAATCACAGCTCTATGGAGCGGCATCAGACTCATATTCTGACTAGAATTGAGTCGGACTACGTCAGGCTAGAAATACGTCACCAATCCGGCGAAAAAACCAAACAGCTTTACTCATCATTAAAGATTAAATATTTATGTTGCACATCAAAAAAACATTTTTTTATGTCTTAGTCAAGGTCATTTGGTTGTTGGGGCGGCGCCCTAGCGCCCTCTATTGGCCATCCGCCACTGCTGGATATATTCATTTTATTGCACCACTCTTATGCCCCTGGAAAACTTTTATGAACATTTAAACCTTCAGTTTGAGGACAGAAATAAACCTCACAGCTGTATGCGAGAGCCCCCTGTGTGAGCTGTTCCCCCCAAACAAAGAAAAACATGAATCAACATGAAACTGAAAACTCAAAGAAAACTTAACAGAAACTAGAAAAAGCTGTTTCGGAGAAACATCAAAGTGGGAATGCTTTTGTTGAATGAAAAAAGCTGAAATTACCTGAAGAACATATGAAAATGAGATAGGAAGTCATCAGAAACTTCAAACTGCAGAAAACAATTGAATCATCTGAAGATTTTTGTAGGGTAGAATTATTTGGCACTAAAATGGCAGAAAGAAACTCATCTTAAAAGCTGCACAGCCAAACCATACATGATATCAAAAAATGTCTTGAATGTGGGCACTAGAAGGGTCTTAATATAATGTCTCCCAAGTTTCTTAGATGTAGCTCATTCACAACCTTAATGGGAAGGAGGAATAAAAAGGTTTGAGAAATCCTGCTGGTCTCATTGAATAACATGCAGCACAATGGTAAAGCAGAACCCTCAAAAGCAAAACTTTCCCTCCGAACAAACGAGCGGTGAGCCAAAACTGTATTAGGTATTCAAAAAATTCTTTCACCGTGAGCGTCAGCCATCTTTGGACTACAACTGGTGTAACTGTGATATTTCTACAATATTTCGTCTAGGCGTGGTGACGATGTAAAAAAGTGTATAATTGTCAAAATCTTGATTTTGGGGTTCGGACAGATTTGTTACCCCCGAACAAACCTTGTTCCTAGCTAAACGATAAAAGATATCGACACACTTCCTTCAATGTGAGTGCTAGGAAGGTCTGAGGAACAACTTCACCAAGGCTCATGTTGCTACGTCAAACGGTTCCCGAATGGGAGCGATACGAAAAAGTCTGTTTTTTTTTAATTTTCATTTCGGATTTTCAGAGAGCTCTCATTGGATTTCTATTGGAGAAGTGTGGACTTCTTCGTGGTCTGGGCCAAATTGTCGGAAAACCATAAATGCCACACAAATGAGGGTTACATTTCCTGAATCCTGACAAAAATCCCTACGTTTTGATGTAAAATTTATCTAGATAGAGTAAAAAATGAACGAGTGAGTTGAAGCTGTTCGGCATGAGTGAAATGTTTGAAAACGCTAGAGTGGCACACTCTAGCAGCTGAACATTCCGTCCATAGACTTCCATTATAAATTTGAAAATCTGTAAAAATTGTTTAAAAGTTTGAAGCTTCACTGAAGCAAAACTGTAAAAGTTAGCTGAAAGCCGAGTTAAACAGTAATAGCAGAAAGATACGGAAACATTTTAAAAGTTGAATGGTGTTTCTAGCTGAAAGTATGCTGAAGTAGTTAAAGGGCAAAGTTGCTGAAGATTTAGTGGAATTTTTGAAGTTTTACATGCATTTCAATGGGGCCAAAAATCGCAGAAAAAGCTGAATATCGCAAAAACTACGAACAATATCTTTACCAAAAGATATAGCAGAATTCTCCTGAACAAGCTGAACGTTTTGATACCAAATTTGTTTAAATCAGCTGAAAACTGTTGAACTAGTTAAACGAAGAAAAACCTACGGAATAATAATAATAATAACTAGAAAAAGTTGCATTTCCTGCGAAAATGCAGTGTGAATGCTGTACGCTAAACTGTAAGCTGTAAGGTTAAAATGGCAGAAACAAGCTGAAAAAAATTAAAGTCAAAGCTGCTGAAATGGTATGGAATAGCAGAAAAATGTCTAATTAGTTTCTTAAAAGTAGCTGAAGCCAACAGCAGAAACATGGCAGACATGTTATCAATTAACAGCAAGCAGAAAAGCTTAATGCCTTTCCAGAAAGAGAGCAGAATCAAGCCAAAATTGGAAAAAATATGCAGAAATTTTATAAAATAGCAAAAACGGTAACATAAACAGTAAAAAAGTTGAATCTTAACTAGTTGAAGAAAAAAATGAGTAGCTTAAGGATAGGAAGATAAATGTTGAATATGTATAATAAGTATTAAAGTCTGAAATCATATGTGGAAATGTCAAGACTTGTAAAAAAAATTTGAAATTAATTAAAATGTGTCAGTTGATCAGCATAGAGAAAACCGTGTCATCCTTAGAAGCTTGAAAATCCACAAACCAAAGTACAAGACTGACCATAAGAAGCACAGGAAGGACAGAGAGAGAAGCTTATAAAAAGAGAGCTAATAAAATTTAAGGAGCTGAATTTATCAAAAAATCTAACCTGCATGTTATGAGCCACTGTGTTGATGACAGCACCATTGGCAGGCTTAGGCTGCATGTTACGAGGTTAGCAGATGCTTTATTACAGTGTAAATCTTAGAACCTGATTAAGAAATATGCACTTAGGTGTGGGGTCAACAGGCCTTGGTAGTGTAATTTGAAGAAATTGGTTGAGTTTGGGTCATAGCTACAAGCCATATGGCACAATGAATGAGTGTATGTAAGAAAGAGGCTTTTATTTTGTAGAGTCCCTTTAGTCTTATTTTGAAAGTCTATCATGGATGTGTGTCAAGGGAAGGGTCATGCCAGGCAGTGATATAGAATCCATTTCTAAATATGCAATCACTTGTTTTCCATGTTATTGGGTGAATAGATGCTGTGTTAGAGCATAAATGGGAGACTTTTATTGTGAAATTCGCTCTGGGGTATGTTTTGAAAAGGTCCCTAGAGTCTAATAGAAACAAGCTGGTAGAGTTTGGGTCATAATGCTGAGCCATTTGCATCAATTAATACACAAGTATAATATAGAGGCTTTTATTTTGTAGGGTCACTGGAGTCTTATTTTGAAAGTCTAGCATGGTTGTGTGTTGAGTAAAGTGGTCAGACCCAGCAGTGATACTTGATGACTTTTTAATCGTTAAATCACTCTTTTCCCTTGTTATTAGGGCAGTAGATAAAGTGGCAATGGGAGGCTTTTATTTTGAAATTTTCTGTGAGGTGTGTTTTGAAAACCCTCTAGAGTCTCATTTTTAAAAAAGTGGTTGAGTTTGGGTCATAATGTTGAGCCATATGCTGGGAAAAAAATATGAGTTTAATGTAGGGGCTTTTATTTTGAAGGGTCCCCGGAGTCTTATTTTGAAAGTCTATCAGGGTTGCGTGTGAAGGGAAGGGTCATGGCCAGTAGTCATATTGTATCCACTTCCTAATGTTAAATCAGTGTTGTCTCCCTCCATTAGATTCAAATGTGCTGTTTAAAGTGGTGGAGGTAAAATCTCTTTGAAGCTCGGTTACCTTGACGACATTAACGAGCCTGTCAGTGACAGAGAGACATGCGCTTCACTTTCGTTCCTTAGTTCTCAGGCTTTTTTGAATGGGAATATCAGCTCCGAACAAACGAGTGCTGAAGACAAACCGTAAATATTATCCAAAAAATTATTTCAGTCTAAGCGAGAGCTATCCTTTGTCTCCGATTGGGGTAACTTTCATGGCTGTAGCTCATTCACAGCCTTAATGGGAAGGAGGAATTTAAAGGTTTGAGAAATCCTGCTGGTCTCATTGATTAACATGCAGCTCAATGGTAGAGCAGAACTCTCAAAAGCAAAACTTTCCCTCCGAACAAACGAGCGGTGAGCCAAAACCGTATTAGGTATTCAAAAAATTCTTTTACCGTGAGCGTCAGCCATTTTTGGACTACAACTGTTGTAACTTTTATATTTCTACAATATTTCGTCTAGGCGTGGTGACGATGTAAAAAAGTGTATAATTGTCAAAATCTTGATTTTGGGGTTCGGACAGATTTGTTACCCCCGAACAAACCTTTTTCCTAGCTAAACGATAAAAAATATCGACACACTTCCTTCAATGTGAGTGCTAGGAAGGTCTGAGGAACAACTTCCACAAGGCTCATGTTGCTACGTCGAACGGTTCCCGAATGGGAGCGATACGAAAAAGTCTGTTTTTTTGAATTTTCAGTTCGGATTTTCAGAGAGCTCTCATTGGATTTCTATTGGGGAAGTGTGGACTTCTTCACGGTCTGGGCCAAACTGTCGGAAAACCGTAAATGCCACACAAATGAGGGTTACATTTCCTGAATCCTGACAAAAATTCCTACGTTTTGATGTATAATTTATTTCAATTGAGTGAAAAATGAGGGAGTGAGAAGAATTTGTTCGGAAAAACCAGAACAGCTCAAAAGCTAGAGCACGCACTCTGGCAGTTGAAGAATTCCGTCCATAGACTTCCATTATAAATCTGAAAATCGTTAAAATTTCTTTTAAAGTTTGAAGCTTCACTGAAGTAAAACTGTAAAAGTTAGCAAAAAGCTGAGTTAAACAGTAATAGTAGAAAGATACGGAAACATTTTAAAAGTTGAATGGTGTTTCTAGCTGAAAGTATGCTGAAGTAGTTAAAGGTCAAAGTAGTTGAAGTTTTTGCTGAATTTTGCTGAAATCTGAGAATTCTACATGCATTTCAATGGGGCCAAAAATCGCAGAAAAAGCTGAATATCGCGAAAACTACAAGAAATATCTTTACCAAAAGATATAGCATCATTCTCCTGAAGAAGCTGAACGTTTTGATACCAAATTTGTTGAAGTGGGCTGAAAACTGTTGAAGTAGTTTAACGACCAAAAACGTACGGAATAATAATAATAATAATAACTAGAAAAAGCTGTTTCGCAGAAACAGCAAAGTGGGAATGCTTTTGCTGAATGAAAAAAGCTGAAATTACCTGAGGAACATATGAAAATGTGATAGGAAGTCATCAGAAACTTCAAACTGCAGAAAACAATTGAATCATCTGAAGATTTTGTAGGGTAGAATCATTTGGCAGTAAAATGGCAGAAACAAACTCATCTTAAAAGCTGCACAGCCAAACCATACATGATATCAAAAAATGTCTTGAATGTGGGCACTAGAAGGGTCTTAATATAATGTCTCCCAAGTTTCTAGAAAAATTTCTAAAGAAATTTTGAAGGGGGGTTTACCTACTTTCCAGAAACATGTCAGGCGTGTTATGAATTAGCAGCAAACAGAAAAGCTTAATTCCTGTCCAGAAAGAGAGCAGAATGAAGCCAAAGTTCACAACATAGGCTGAAAAGTATGAAATTAGCTGAATTAGAAAAGAAATTACAAAGAAAAACTTGAATCTTATCTGGTTGAAGAAAAAATTAGTAGCTTAAGGATGGGAAGTAAAATGTTGAGGAAGATGGTATTGAATAAGTATCAAAATTTTGAAATCATATGTGGAAATGTCAAGACTTGGCAAAACAATTTGAAATGATTTAAAATGTGTCGGTTGATCAGCATAAAGAAAACAGTGTCATCCTTAGAGGATTGAAAATCTACAAACCTATGTGCAAGACTGACCATGAGAAGCAGAGGAAGGACAGAGAGAGAAGCTTATAGAAAGAGAGCTAATACCACTTAAGGAGCTGAATTTATCAAAAAATTGAACCTGCATGTTACGAGCCGCTGTGGTAATGAAAGCACCGTTGGCAGGCTTAGGCTGCATGTTACGAGGTTAGCAGATGCTTTATTACAGTGTAAATCTTAGAACCTGATTAAGAAATATGCACTGAGGTGTGTGGTCAACAGGCCTTGGTAGTGTAATTTGAAGAAATTGGTTGACTTTGGGTCATAGCTACGAGCCATACGGCACAATGAATGAGTGTGTGTAAGGAAGAGGCTTTTATTTTGTAGAGTCCCTTTAGTCTTATTTCGAAAGTCTATCATGGATGTGTGTCAAGGGAAGGGTCATGCCCAGCAGTGATATAGAATCCATTTCTAAATATGAAATCACTGGTTTTCCATGTTATTGGGTGAATAGATGCTGTATTAGAGCGTAAATGGGAGACTTTTATTGTGAAATTCGCTCTGGGGTATGTTTTGAAAAGGTCCCTAGAGTCTAATAGAAACAAGCTGGTAGAGTTTGGGTCATAATGCTGAGCCATTTGCATCAATTAATACGCGAGTATAATATAGAGGCTTTTATTTTGTAGGGTCACTGGAGTCTTATTTTGAAAGTCTAGCAGGGTTGTGTGTTGAGAAAAGGGTCAGACCCAGCAGTGATACTTGATGACTTTCCAATCGTTAAATCACTCTTTTCCCTTGTTATTAGGGCAGTAGATAAAGTGGCAATGGGAGGCTTTTATTTTGAAATTTGCTGTGGGGTGTGTTTTGAAAACCCCCTAGAGTCTCATTTTTAAAAAAGTGGTTGAGTTTGGGTCATAATGTTGAGCCATATGCTGGGAAAAAAATATGAGTTTAATGTAGGGGCTTTTATTTTGAAGGGTCCCCGGAGTCTTATTTTGAAAGTCTATCAGGGTTGCGTGTGAAGGGAAGGGTCATGGCCAGTAGTCATATTGTATCCACTTCCTAATGTTAAATCAGTGTTGTCTCCCTCCATTAGATTAAAATGTGCTGTTTAAAGTGGTGGAGGTAAAATCTCTTTGAAGCACGGTTACCTTGACAACGCTTAACGAGCCTGTCAGTGACAGAGAGACATGCGCTTCACTTTCGTTCCTTAGTTCTCAGGCTTTTTTGAATGGGAATACAGCTCCAAAAAAAAAAGTTT